>NC_092751.1:87076917-87721917 GCF_047496795.1 Chiloscyllium punctatum
GCCCAAAATGTCAATTCTCCTGCTACTTGGATGCTGCATGACCTGATGTGTTTTTCTAGCATCATACACTTTCGACTCTGATCTCCATCATCTGCAGTCCTCCCTTTCTCCTCCTTGATTTGATGTGAAGCTGCAGTCTGGCCTTGATCCAACTGCCATGCTGCTACTTTTGTCCCATGTCCATGCTTTTCCAATAAGGTTTAACAAAAGAGTATCGGAGAGCTAACAAACTCCTAATTTGGGAGCCACTTTTGCTCTTGCCCTCACGCAATCTTTATTTACACACACTTCTCAATCAGCGAACACTAACACACACACAAGTATATGATCCAGAAATGTTGAAATCAATTGCCCTTTCTGCTGATAAGCCTTCTGTTGTGTGTCCCCTTCATATTTGCTTCTCTTTTGTAGATCATTCTGTACAAATATAAGTCAATAATGGGCAGTAAGCATGCTCCATTTATTACCACCAATTGTATTTCAGGCAATTGAATCAAATGGCAATTTTTGAGTTAAGGAGAATGTTAAGTTTTATCTGGCTTAGTTGGTAGCAAACTTGCCTCCGTATCAGAAGGTTGTGTGTTCATGTCCCAGTTGTGGTATGTAATGAATGATAAAGGTTCTATGGCGCATCTTAGCGAGGAGAGTTTTCCCATATCTGGTTTAATATTTGCATCATTGAAAAGTAAACAATCTGTTTGTTATTGCATTGCTGTGTGTGAGAGAGCTGTCTATGTGATAAATGTAGAGAGAAAATGATTGTACTCAACAATTTTAATGTTCAAAAGTGTTTTAATGTTTGTAAAGCTTTGGAACGGTCTATGGTCATACAAGTTGCTATGTAAATGCAAGTTCTTAGCGAGGTTTGAGAAGATTTGTGAGACCCTCTCTCACTAGTAACCTCACATATGGATGTGGAAGGACACCACTTCGACTGGGACAATACATCCATCCTAGAGCAAGCCGAACAAAGACACGCACGAGAATTCCTAGAAGCATGGCATTCCAACCGGAACTCTTATCAACAAACACATCGAGTTAGACCCCATTTACCACCCCCTGAGAAAAGGAACAGGAAGTGACTTTGCCACAGGAAATGACATCACCAACCCAAAGAAACCCAGGAATAAAAAACAGGAATTTTCAGCATTGCTTCGCCTGAGGTCCACTGAAGATGTTACCCAGTAAGGTAACGAAACGTTAGGAAATGAACCGTTCAGCTCAGTGAGCAAACCTACATCCTCAAGTACTTTCCTTCACGAGAAATGAAATTGGTCTTTGACTTTAGTGGAAAATGGGCGATGGTGAATATATTGAATTCCTTAGAGTTAGCAGTCAATTGCTGAACTGTCCGGAGTGTTGTGAACTTCAGCTGACTATATTCCTGGAGCTGTAGACTCTGCCACAGGTGGGGCCAGTCGTGTTTGATGAGACGGGTGGTTGGTACGCTCTGGATTCTGTGCGCTCTTTCCGCTGCTTGTGCTTGTTCTTCACGTGCTCCACTTGGTGAAGCTTGAAGTGGTTGATACCTTCACGGATACTTCTTCTCCATTTTACATTCCAGGATAAGTAGAATAATCCCCATATATCTCTGGGGATTTTGCATTTGTTCAGAGATGCTTTCAAGGTGTCCTTGTAGTATTTCACTTACCATTGTAGAGCTCAGAATAGAGCACTTGCTTAGGGAGACTTGGATCTGCAATGTGCGCAGTGTGGCTCCCCCATCACAGCTGATCATGTGTGATCAGTGCCTCCTTGGGAATATTAACCAGGGAGAAGACTGTCAGGTTGGTATGTCTATTCTGCTAGTAACTGCAGGATCTCATGAAGGTAGTGCTGGTTTTAACCAATCAGAGATGTGAGGTGTCTGCTGAACATGGTTCATGTTTCTGACTTATGCTGACAAGGTTCTGCATTGTAGACTAATTTGTAAAAATAGATCACATGGGATTCAGGGTGAGCTTGCCAATTAGATACAAAATTGGCTTGATGTAAGGAGACAGAGGCTGGTGGTGGAACGTCGTTTTTTTGGACTGGAGGCCACTGACCAGTGGTGTTCCACAGGGATTGGTATTGGGTCCACTTTTGCTTGTTATTTATATAAATGATTTGGATGGCAATGTAGGAAGCATGTCAGTAAGTTTGCAGTTGATACCAAAATTGGTAGTATAGTGGACAGTGAAGAAGGTTATCTAAGACAAACAGCTCATGATCAATTGGGTACGTGGGCTGAGGAGTGGCAGATGGAGTTTAACTTAGATAAATGCGAGGTATTACATTTCGGTAATACAAACAAAGACAGGGCTTATACAGTTAATTGTAGGACCTAGGTAGTGTTGTGGAACAGGGAGACCTAGGGGTTCAGGCACATGGTTCTATGCATCAAAGGTAGACAGGATTGTTAAGAAGGCATTTAGCACGCTTTCCATCATTCTTCAGACCTTTGAGTATAGGAGTTGGGCCATCATGTTGAGGTTGTACAGGACATTGGTGAAACCTCTTCTGGAGTACTGTGTGCAGTTCTGGTGGCTCTGTTATAGGAAGAGTATTACTAAACTGGAGAGGGTTCAGAAAAGATTTACCGGCATTTTGCTGGGAATGGAAGGTTTGAGAAATAAAAATAGAATGGAAAGGCTGGGACTTTTTTCACTGAAACGTAGGATGTTGAGGGGTGAACTCGTACAGATGTATAAAATTATGAGGGGCACAGATAAGATGACTGAGAAGAGTCTTTTCCTCAGGGTGGGGGAGTTCAAAACTAGGGGGTATATTTTAAAGGTGAGAAGAGAAAGTTTGAAAAAGGACATGAGGTGCAACTTGGGTACACAGAATGGTTCACTTGTGGAATGAACTACCAGAGGAAGTGGTGGATGCAGGTGGAGTTCTAACATTTAAAAGACATTTGGATAAGTACATGAATAGGAAAGGTTTGCAGGGTTTTGGGCAAAGCACAGGCAAATGGGGCTAGTTTAGTTTGTAACATGGTTAGCATGGACTGGTTGGACAAAAGGGTCTGTTCCCTTGCTGTATGATTCTATGACTGTATTCCTGAAGTTCTCATCACATAACATGATGTTCCAATCAGTCTGTTTGGTCAACCAACCTTTCATTCCATCTCCAGTATTTTCCAAATGAATAAAATAAAATGGTCAATGAAAACAAAAGTATATTTTTGATTCAGGCACTTAGTTTTCATTAGGAACACATTTGGGGCTCCTGTAGCAATGTCTGGAAGACCAGTGTTTAATTCCTGGAGTCTCCTAATCTCTACAAAACAGGAAATTCTTGATACTCATGTGAGTTCCATCCACAGTTGAGCCAACTGAGCCAGGTTTGGGGGAGATTCAACTAACTTCAAATTTCTGACTTGCAATTGCCCCACCCTGCTTCATTGGAAATACTTGGCGTCAGATGTTGAGCAATGATCAAATTGGGATCAACTTGGTCCAGTGTAAAAGCTCGAGGTAAAAGGGGACCAATTCATACGTGAGGTACTGAAGGGAATAATGTGGTGTTTCTGGAGCAAGTTGAGGAGAAGAAAATGCAAAGAGTAGAAATGAGAAAATAACATTAGAGTGTCTCATTTGTGCCCAATAGAAGTTATTTAAATTAGTGCTTTATTCTCCATTCATTCTGTCAACTGAATGCTGAAGTTTAATTTGCGTGCTTTGCATAGAAAATTGTTGCAAACTTTTCTTTAAGACTCCAGGCTTGCAATTAACACAGAGCTGGTGTTCATCAGTCTTTCACTGAGATCAGCAGAATTGAGGATTGCAACAGCCGCTTTGAAGTAATATTGTTTTATGTTAACTATAAGAAATGTATGTGGGGGTTTTATAGGAAGACTGGGTTGTGTTAAAAAGAAAAAGTAATGAAATCTGTTTTGAATGCATTTTCCATTAAGCTTCTGTAGATAAACAGTAAGAAAAAAGCTACTGCTGTAAAATAATTTCTTAAAGTAGCACAGTGCCTTTTTCTGTCCTGTGGTCAAAATTCTGCAGAACATTTTTCAGTATAAGCCAAGCAGACATTCTTCTTGTGGTAATCAGACAGTAAGTGCCAGCTGGTTGTTTGACTGTGGGAGAAAGAAATAGCATTCAAGCACTTGCTGGTCTTCTGCTTGTGGAGTAAAAGGAAATCAGATTTGCATCTTACAGCACCTTTCCTGACCCATGGGACAGCTCAGAGTACTTTACCAACAAGAAAGCACTTTTGATGTGTAGGCACTGCTGTAATGCAGGAAGGCAGCAACCAGTTTGTGCATGGTAACCTCCCACAAACTGTATTGTGATCATGAGCAGATCATCTGATTTCATGATGTAGGTTAAGTACTGACAGGGGGCTAGGGACAACTGTCCTGCTTTTTGTTGAAATAGTGCTGTGGGATCTTTTACATCCATGTCAGGGAGTAGATAATCCTCAGTTTATCAAAAGCAAAAATATCCCAGATGTTCTGGCTGCTGCTATGGAGAGAAGTGAATGTTTCAGGTCACAGGCTTTTCTTCAGAGCTCAGTCTAACCAGAACTGGTGAATCTGCCTTGCTGTCACTTTTTGTTAAATAGTTGAGGTATTGGGATGAAAATCCTTTCCTGGTCATCATGGGTAAACAGCTACTTAATGGTTTTTGTTTTCTTTTGTTTCAAGCCGTTTGTGGATTATGGGGACAACTGCCAGCGCTGCTCAGCAAACGGTATCCATAGGACAACTCAGTGACAACGGCCAGAGCAACGAGACAACAGAGAACAGGCGATCAATTAGTGTCAACTCCTTCCAGACACTCAGCATTCACAACAAGGCCAAATCCATCATCACCAATAAGGTGGCACCCGTGTTGATCACGTGAGTCAGACCATGCAGGTAGTTCTTGGCCATTCAGGCCATGCTGAGGCAAACGGTAGTGTGATGGTAATGTCATTGGTTGAGTATTCTTGGCCAGTTCACTAAGGACATAGATTCAAGTCTTGCCATGGCATTTGAAGGAATTTAATTTCAGTTACTAAATTTGGAGTTGAAATCTACTCTCAATCATAATGGCTATGAAATTATCATTGATTATTGATTTGGTTCATGAATGCCCATAAAAGAAAACTGGAATTTGGAATCCAGTCTCAACAAAGGTTAACTACAACAACTATTACTGATTTTTGGAAAACCCCATGTAGCTCACTAATGCCCATTCTATGATTCTATGTCCAACCTGAATTGGCAGTCTTCATGGTGAGAGTTCTAATAACGTGCCTCACCTTCATCCTCTGTATCTGGCATTGCCAATTCTGGATAGTTGTGTTCTTGGAGATTTGATCTGCCATACTACCGACAACTGATCTGCTGAAATATCCATTTTGTCTCCATTATCAAGGCATTTTAAACTGGCAAATAAAAGTGTTACAAAAAAAAGCTCTTTTTTTTTCTTCTTTCATTTCTTTTTCCTAGGGTGGTTGTAGAAGGTTAATCTTTAAGTCCTAAATTCTCCAAGGCAATCTTAGAGGGTTGGTAATAGTGGATGCATCCCCGTTTATTTAAGGCATTCAAGAGGGTATTGGATAATTATTTGGGTAAAAATAATTGCAAGGATATACGCGAAAAAGCAGGGGAATGGCACTTGGTAATTGTGCTCACTTAATGAGCCGGTGTGGGCATGATGGGACTTCGGCTTCCTTCTGTACCATAATAATTCTGTGATTTGCACTTTCCACTCGATAGCAATGAAGAGCAATGATCATAGCTGAATTGTCTCTTGTACCCTTAGTGTAGTCTCATTTTATTTGTCAGTATGTCATTGTGACAGATTTGTTTGTAGTGATATGAGGCATTCCCAGTTGGAGCCTTCATCCTAACAATGGTTTGGTTGGTATCGAGTGAGGAGTAAGCATTGATCCAGGACATGGATCCTGAGCCAGTCTCTTCAGGTACTTTGTCCATTCTTCTAGCAATTTGGACACCTGGCAAGCGGAATGTAGGGCAGGTCTCCAATTTGTTCTCTCACTCATGAAAAGTAAAACTCCAAGAGGAAACTATTCATCTCCACAAATCAAACCATTGAATCTCTTTCCACTCTCTCACCAGCACCATTCCGAACTCAGGTGGGAACATGGAGTGGTGAGTTGAAAAATGTGTTGCTGGAAAAGCGCAGCAGGTCAGGCAGCATCCAAGGAGCAGGAGAATCGATGTTTCGGGCATAAGCCCTTAGATGCTGCCTGACCTGCTGCGCTTTTCCAGCAACACATTTTTCAGCTCTGATCTCCAGTATCTGCAGTCCTCTCTTTTTCCCACATGGAATGGTGAGTCACAGATGTATCTTGACAACCTCTCCTGCAATAGGGTTAGGGTTAGAAAGCTCTGCTGACTGCCTTCTCATCTCAGCAGGAGTACCAAGTGGCTATAACCATCAAAAAACTTGGTCACTGATGGAGAAGTCACAGGATGTGTGTAGGCTATGCTACTTAGCTTTCCAATGAAGAATGGAAGAACCCAGCACTCAGGCCCTGTCACTTCCTCATCTGACTGCCAAGCTCACAGAGTCATAGGTCCAATGAGTACTCACCTGAAACTCTATAGTACAGGGGCCCCAGGAATAACCAGACGAACTCTTCAAGCTCAACCAATAACAGGTTTTCTCCCTCCTGCCTTAGCTGTTCCTCTAATCACAGATTAGGTGCAGCAAGAGCAGAAGAGTCTGAACCCGTAGTTGGAAGAGCAGCCTGCAGGGAAGAGACAGCATATCTGATTGGAAGATGGGCTAGTCATGGAATCTGTGCATCCCACATATAGGGGGAGATGGGATGACTCCTTTGAGTGATCACTTCTGTGACTGAATTTTCACACATTTTGTGGGAATTTTGGGAATGAGTTCAATCCCTACCCCCCCCCCTTCGGTTTTGAGGATGATTCTACATTCCCTTCCATACCCATCCTCAGTCCCCTCCATCCTGTTCCTCTCCACATAACCTCATCCTATCCCATCCCTCTCCATTGCATGCACTGCTCTCCACACTGTCTCACTCGAAGAATGTTTACTCCCTCGCTGTCTTAATTCCCCATCCCATTGATAACCAGTGGAATGACTAACACGTGTCACAAGAGCATGAAGAGTAAAATGTCCAGATTTCTGAGAAGATGAAATTTGGACTTCCAGTTTAAAGAAGAAAACGAGCCTAAGTAAAGCATTGGAGCCGTAGTGTAGCTCCTCAGATTAAAATTAAGGATGATTCGGCAATTATTCAATAGTTTACATCCAAAATTGGTACTATCAGAGAAATGTTAAGTTAAATCTCTTATATTCACATGATTGAACAGTAATTAGCAAAGTGAAATAATTATTTTTCAATCTTTCAGGTATAACTGTAAAGAAGAGTTTCAGATTCACGATGACTTGTTAAAAGCAAACTATATAATTGGGAAAATTTCAGATAACTTGCCGGAACACTATTTGGTTCAGGTAAGGAGAAATGGAAGTAAAATCTGTCCCATGTGATGTGGTGTAAACAAGTTAGCTAAATCTATTGTGGTTTCTCTCCCTTGTGACCATCTAAGTTTAAACAAAGCTTAGGAAGATCCCTACATAAGTCTACTCTTCATTCTGAATCTAGTGTTATCAGTTGATCAGCACAAAAGGAGATCATTTTGTTCTGATTCTGTCAGGGACTTATCTAATTTCTTTCCACACTTCAGAGTTTTCCCCAGAACCCCGCAGATTAATCTAGTACATGTTTGATTGCCTTTTGAAAGCTCTGGAAGCCGATTCCACCATTCTTTCAAGTAGTGTATTCCAGATCTTATCTTTCCTCTGTGGGGGTGAAAATTCTTCGCATTTCCCATTTTTTAAAAAAGAAATGATCACTGGTCACTGTGATATCACTTTGAGAGTATATGCTAATAAGCAAGTAACCAAGATGTAAAACAAGAGCCATTGCATTGTCTAGCTCTCAGAATGTAGTGTTAGGGAGTTGTAATTGTATTTCCCTGTAACAGTTGCTGAAACTTCGCTGTGAATTTGTTTGCTGAGCAATTCTGCAATATATCTTCAATAAACAAAACCAGCATTTGGTTTACTAGTCCTGGTGTGAGTTTGCTAAACTTGTGTTAAGCAAACTGAAGCACAGCAGTGACCAACCCACTTTCAAACTGTCCTATCAACAGTCAATACCAGGCAATCAAGAACCCCCCCCCCCATAGTTTGGAATAGCTCAACTAGACCTCCCCTTATCGTTCCCGGCAATAAGGTGACCATCCTAGTTTGTCCAAGTATCCACAAAACCACAAGTTCTTCGATCCCCCATCTTCTACGTAAATCTCCATCATAATGTTTCAACATCCTGTTGAAGGTGTGGTGCCCAGAGAATGGGTGCCATAGTGGTGATGTCACTAGATTGTTAATCGAGAAGTTCAGGCTATTCTTTCAACGTCATGGGTTCAAATCCTGTTATGGCAGCTAGTGGAATTTGAATTCAGTTAATAACATCAAGAACATAAAAGCCAGTCTCAGTAATTTTGGCCATGAAATTATCTATGATTGTTGTAGATTCACTAATGTCCTGTAGGGATGAATCAATTTTGCCTGGCGTGGGACTCACTGGTGAGAGGAAGAAGAAAGCACCTTGGGAATTAGTACCAAATCCCAAGTAAAGGAACACATTTACCATTCACCTCATATTGTTGCAACTTTCACCAAGAATGCATATTCCAGCATTGAGGAGGCCATTCTGCCCATTATCCCCATACTGGCTCTTTGGAAGATGTATCCAATTGGAGCTACTCCCTTACCCTTTTCCCATTGCTCTGGAAATGTTTCTGTTCTGACAGATATCCAAATCCTTTCTTTGACTTGCACTTGAATCTGTTTCCACCACTTTTTTCAGGCAGTGAATTCCAGACAATAACAGAGCGCTTTAGGGAACATCTCCGAGACACCCGCACCAATCAACCAAACCGCCCCGTGGCCCAACATTTTAACTCCCCCTCCCACTCTGCCAAGGACATGGAGGTCCTGGGCCTCCTTCACCGCCGCTCCCTCACCACCAGACGCCTGGAGGAAGAACGCCTCATCTTCCGCCTCGGAACACTTCAACCCCAGGGCATCAATGTGGACTTCAACAGCTTCCTCATTTCCCCTTCTCCCACCTCATCCTAGTTTCAAACTTCCAGCTCAGCACTGTCTCCTTGATTTGTTCGGACTTGTCCGACCTGCCTATCTCCTTTTCCACCTATCTCCTTTTCCACCTATCCACTCCACCCTCTCCTCCTTGACCTATCACCTTCATCTCCTCCCCCACTCACCCATTGTACTCTATGCTGCTCTCTCCCCACCCCCACCCTCCTCTAGCTTATCTCTCCATACTTCAGGCTCACTGCCTTTATTCCTGATGAAGGGCTTTTGCCCGAAACGTCGATTTTGCTGCTCGTTGGATGCTGCCTGAACTGCTGTGCTCTTCCAGCACCACTAATCCAATAACATGCCATGTTTCAAAACACAAATTGTACTCGTTCTCCCTCTACCTGAATAAAATATAGTTGGCCTCTGATCATTTTACCCTGTTAATGTGTTTTAATGCATGCTTGCAAGGAAAGTCAGTTGCGTGGCAGCTATCAGGCCATTCTACTTAAAGGGCCATGCCTCCATGAGTTAGGGCAGGAATTTCTTCCACGTTTCAGTGGAAGGCTGTGTAGTTTGAAGAATTTATCACATTGCTGTCTGCAAATGAGCCCTTAGAAGGAATATTCACTGTTTACAAATAATTTCTCATTGGTTTGCTCCTTGCTTCTCTCCTGCTTTGATGTGAACAGTGCCCCTTTAAAGTTAAACTCAAATGAGTGAATGCGTGGTTTGTCACTGAATCATCTGCAGTGATTGAAGCAGCAACTGTTGATAAATTATCTCCATGTTTATAGGCTGCGCTGGCTCACCTTCATGTGGCTTAATGTTGGACTGGCAGAGACCTGCCAAACATTTTATGGTGAAGATATTCTTACCCAACCAAATCTGTTAATCCCAGCTTGAAAACTCTGATTGACCATTGGCATCCATATCTTTCTTGAGGATTCCAGATCACTGAGAGAAAATAAAACTTAAATAGCTCCTTCGTGGTAGATCTAATTTCAGGAATATGTCCCTCCCATTAGAGATTGAAAGGCTGAGTCAGTGACAATCTCTCTGTTAGTACGTATACTAGAGAGATCACTTTGAAAGAAGTGATTGAGAGGGGGTTATAAAAGAGAGTCTAAGTTATCAAAACCCAGATTATCACCACATATACATTAAATTAAACTTTGGATTAAGGACTGGAGCATGTGCTAAAGAGAGGCTGGATAGGCTGAGACTTCTTTCACTGGAGAGCGCAGAAAGTTGATGGGTATAGGTAAGGTGAATAGCAAAGGTCTTTTCCCGATCGTAGGGGAATTCAAAACCATAGGGCATAATTTTAAAGTGAGAGGGGAAAGATTTAAAAGGGACCTGAGAGGCAACTTTTTCATAGAGAGGGTGGTTCACATGTGGAATGAATTGCCAGAGGAAGTAGTAGATGCATGCACTGTTGCAATGTTTAAAAGACATTTGGACAGGTATGTGAATTGGAAACGTTTAAAGGGATGTTGGCCAATGCAGGCAAAGTTGGTCGGCATGAACGAGTTGGATTGAAGGGTCTGTTTCCATGCTGTATAACTCTACGGTTACACATATAAACTAATAAAATATAATTTTAGCTGTAATATCAAGAGATGCTTCTTTGTATGGAAATGATAATCTTGTGCAATAAAATTCCAGTTAGAATGATGGAGCTTTTAAGAAGCAATTAACATGATTTTTTAGAAAACAAAAATCACTCTTGGGATTTGGGTGTTGTTGGCTGGACCATCATTTATCGCCTATTCCTAGAGCTTCCTTGAGAAAGTAGTGGTGAACTGCCTTCTTGAACTATAGCTGTTTATGCTGTGTAAGAGCTTGTATGAATTAAGGATGAGCCAAAAGGCCTTCATCATCCACAAATATCTTCAGGCATGACATTCTCATGTGAAGTCAGATTTTTAATCGATAAACTAGGTTTTGTGTGCATGTTAAAGATTGTTCACTGCTGACCTGAATTGTACCAAACTGAGTGCTTGATTGTATCATTTGCATGCTAATTTTCTCCTTGTTTCTTCCTCTTCCTTCATCCCTTCTTTCTTCATCTTCTCAGCCTCTCTTCTTCTTCTTGGCCCTGATAAGTCTCACGTCAGGGTACCTTTAAAGACATGCACATGTCGCCATCACTGTCCAGCATTGTTACCTGAGAGTTAAAAGTTATCAGACTCTGGTTGGGATCATTTGAAACATGGCACATTAGTAGAGGTGAGCTGTTCCCTGTAGCCCCAGATACTTTAACCCAGATACTGATGTGCCTACGAATGTAATGTTTCTGTATAATCACCAGCTGGATTCTTCAATGCCACGTTATCCACTCACAGTTTATGATATTATGTGAGTAGCATATGCAATGCTGTGTCAGGTAAAACATCCTGCTGAAAGCAAAACATGCATCACTTCCCTCCTCTTTGTCTTCCCCCCTTCCTCCTCATGCCTAGCCTGCAGGCTCAGGGTAGCATTGTGTTACTCACAGAGAAAGCAGATCTCAAATGCAATCTATGCTGAGTTTGCAGATTTCATTTAGAACTTATGGGCCTCCTGGTCCAGATTCCAATGACCCTGAAAGTCCATAGGAGTTGGACATTTTTGGCTCAGTTGGGATATGTCCCAAGGCTGGAAGAAGAGATAGGCATTGATTTTGTTTTTAAAAAGGCCAATTATAATAACTGTGTTGAAAGTCAAGGCATGTTACTGGCTGGGAAAATGATCTGAAATGGGGTGGTATGGTGGCTCAGTGGTTAGCACTGCTGCCTCACAGCACCAGGGTCCCAGGCTCAATTCTAGCCTTGGGCGACTGTGCAACCTCTACACAGACATTCTCCCCGTGTCTGCTTGGTTATCCTCTGGGTGCTCTGGTTTCCTCCCACAGTCCAAAGATGTGTAGGTCAAGTGAATTGGCCATATTAAAATTGCCCATAGTGTTAGGTGCATTAGTCAGAGGGAAATTGTTCTGGATGGGTTACTGTTCGGAGGGTTGGTGTGGACTTGTTGGACTGAAGGGCCTAATTTCCACACTGTAGGGAATCTAATCTATGCAATATTTGAAATTGTGCATTCAAATATTTTTGCACAAAACAAATTAGAAGTATTATCCAATATCCTTATACATAGTTTAGATTACATTACAGTGTGGAAACAGGCCCTTCGGCCCAACAAGTCCACACCGACCCGCCGAAGCACAACCCACCCATACCCCTACATTTACCGCTTACCTAACACTACGGGCAATTTAACATAGCCAATTCACCTGACCTGCACATCTTTGGACTGTGGGAGGAAACTGGAGCACCCAGAGGAAACCCACATGCAAACTCCACACAGACAGTCGCCTGAGGCGGGAATTGAACCCGGGTCTCAGGCACTGTGAGGCAGCAGTGCTAACCACTGTGCCACCCACAAACTGACAGTATTTTCAAGTAAAATAAAAGATGTTCCATGAAGGGACAAGCTCCTTTGTAGTTAAACTTTTAGCTTCTGTTTCCACCTTTGTGTGGCTGTCAGTTGTTTGATTGTAATGTTCAGCTGAATTGATACTGTACCTGATGAAGCAAAATCAGAGAGGCGATGGCCTAGTAGTATTATTGCTAGACTATTAATCCAGTCAGGAGAAAGTAAGGACTGCAGATGCTGGAGATCAGAGCTGAAAATGTGTAGCTGGAAAAGCGCAGCAGGTCAGGCAGCATCCAAGGAGCAGGAAAATTGACGTTTTGGGCATGAGCCCTCCTTCAGGAATGAGGAGAGTGTGCCAGGCAGGCTAAGATAAAAGGTAGGGAGGAGGGACTTGGGGGAGGGGCGTTGGAATTGCAATAGGTGGAAGGAGGTTAAGGTGAGGGTGATAGGCCGGAGTGGGGGTGGGGGCCAAGAGGTCAGGAAGAAGATTGCAGGTTAGGAAGGTGGTGCTGAGTTCGAGGGTTGGGACTGAGACAAGGCGGGGGGAGGGGAAATGAGGAAACTGGAGAAATCTGAGTTCATCCCTTGTGATTGGAGGGTTCCTAAGCAGAAGATGAGGCACTCTTCCTCCAGCCGTCGTGTTGCTATGGTCTGGCGATTGAGGAGTCCAAGGATCAGCATGTCCTTGGTGCAGTGGGAGGGGGAGTTGAAATATTGAGCCACGGGGTGGTTGGGTTGGTTGGTCCGGGTGTCCCAGAGGTGTTCTCTGAAACGTTCCGCAAGTAGGCAGCCTGTCTCCCCAACATAGAGGAGGTTGGTGGGGGGTGTGGACCTGACAAAGGTGGTCTTTTCGGAATGCTGATAGGGGAGGGAAATATATCCCTGGTGGTGGAGTCTGTTTAGAGGTGGCGGAAATGACGACGGATGATATGATGTATATGGAGGTTGGTGGGGTGGTAGGTGAGGACCAGTGGTGGGGGAACCCCCCACCAACCCAACCTCCACTCCTGGCACCTTCCCCTGCAACCGCAAGAAATGCAAAACTTGCGCCCACACCTCCCTCCTTACTTTCCTCCAAGGCCCCAAGGGATCCTTCCATATCCGCCATCAATTCATCTGCACCTCCATACACATCATCTATTGCATCCGCTGCACCCGATATGGCCTCCTCTATATTGGGGAGACAGGCCGCCTACTTGCGGAACGTTTCAGAGTACACCTCTGGGACAACCGGAATAACCAACCCAACCACCCCGTGGCTCAACACTTCAACTCACCCTCCCACTCCACCAAGGTCATGCAGATCCTTGGACTCCTCCATCGCCAGACCATAGCAACATGACGGCTGGAGGAAGAGCGCTTCATCTTCCGCCTAGGAACCCTCCAACCACAAGGGATGAACTCCGATTTCTCCAGTTTCCTCATTTCCCCTCCCCCCCGCCTTGTGTCAGTCCCAACCCTCGAACTCAGCACCACCTTCCTAATCTGCAATCTTCTTCCTGACCTCTTGGCCCCCACCCCCACTCGGGCCTATCACCCTCACCTTAACCTCCTTCCACTTATCGCATTTCCTCCCCCAAGTCCCTCCTCCCTACCTTTTATCGCAGCCTGCTTGGCTCACTCTCCTCATTCCTGAAGAAGGGCTCATACCCGAAACATCGATTCTCCTGCTCCTTGGATGCTGCCTGACCTGCTGCGTTTTTCCAGCAACACCTTTTCAGTATTAATCCAGAAACTCATCCAATTTTCCGGGAGCCCAGATTCAAATCCAGCCATTGCAGCTGGTAGAATTTGGATTTGGTAGAATTTAAATTCAATAAAAAAATCAGGAATTAAGAATGTACTGAAGACCATGAAACTATTGTCAATTTTTAGAAAAAAAAACCTCATCTGGCTTACTGATGTCCTTCAGGGGAGGAAATCTGTCACCCTCGGTTATATCAATCACTATGAAATCTCAAGAAAGAAGTGAAGCGGGACAGATCACCCAGCATCAACCTAAGCACTGGAAAGGTCATTGCAGAAACAACCTGGTTGACTCAGCAAAGTCCTCCTCACTAATATCTGGGGGCTAGTGCCAAAATCGGGAGAGTTGTCTCACTGAATAATCAAGTATTAGCCTGACATTGTCTGTCAGGTATGATTCCTTAAGTATGACTATGTTCCAGATGCCACTACCACCATCTCTGGCTATATCCTGTCCCACTGGCAGGACAGACCCAGCAAAGGTGGTAGCACAGTACTATACAAATTTTGAAAAGATGTATAGCTCAGATTGATGTACTGAATGGAAGTTTACTCACTGAGCTGGAAGGTTTTGTTTTCAGATGTTTTGCCACCATACTAGGTAACATCATCAAGGAGCCTCTGGTGAAGCACTGGTGGTATGGCCTGTTTTTTATTTATGTGTTTAGGTTTCCTTGGGTTGGTGACATCATTTCATGTGGTGACGTCATTCCCTGTTCATTTTAAGGGAAAAAAGGAAATCACATCACCACAGGAAATGACATCATCAACCCAAGGAAACCTAAGCACATAAATAAAAAGCAGGCCATACTACCTTTACTTCACTGGAGGCTCCCTGATGATGTTACCTAGTATGGTGACTAAACGTCTTATATCAAACCTTCCAGCTCAGCACGCAAACTTACATCTAGAACAGTGGTATACATTTGGGGTGGAGTTGCTCTGGGTGTCTGCAACATTGGCTTTGGACCCAAGACATCTTATGGTTTCAGATTAAACATGGGCAAGGAAAGCTTCTGCTGATATCATGAACCATACTCCCTCCACTGGGGAGTCAGTATTCCTCTACGTTGAAAACATTTGCAAGGTTGCAAAATGTATGATGGGTGGGGGATTTCAATGTCCACCACCAAGAGTGGCTCAGCAGCAACCGCACTGATCAAGCTAGTTGGATCCTAAAGGACGTAGCTTCTAGACTGGGTCTGCAGCAGGTGGTGAGGGAACTGACAAGAAGGAAAAACAGACTTGACCTCATCGTTGAGCTGAAAAATGTGTTGTTGGAAAAGTGCAGCAGGTCAGGCAGCATCCAAGGAGTAGGAGAATTGATGTTTCGGGCATTAGCCCTTCTTCAGGAATGAGGAGGGTGTGCCAAGCAGGCTAAGATAAAAGGTGGGGCGGAGGGACTTGGGGGAGGGTCATTGGGAATGCGATAGGTGGAAGGAGGAGCTTCTTCCTTGAAGAAACTCTCTTCCTCCCTCTACACTCCTAGTTGACCTCATCCTTGCCAATCTGTTGGCTGAAGGTACATTTGTCCATGATAGTTTCAGTAAGAGTGACTATTGCACAGTCCTTGTGGAGATGAAGTCCTGCCTTTGCATTGAGAATATCCTGAATCATGTTGTGTGGCACAATCACTATCTTAAATGGGACAGACTTCAAACAGATATAAGAACTCAAGACTGGGCATCTATGAGGCACTATGGGCCATCAACAGCAGCACAATCTAGTATCATCAGTAACATCATGGTCCAGCATATTTCCCACTCAACCATTACCATCAAGACAGGGGATCAACCCTGGTTCAATGGAGAGTGCAGGAGGGCATGTCAGGAGTGTCCCAGGCCAACCATCTTCAGCTGCTTCATCAGTGACCTTCATAAAGTCAGAAGTAAGGATGTTTGCCATTGATTGCCTAATGTTCAGCACCATTTGTGACTCTTCAGTTACTGAAGCAGTCTGTTAAATGCAACAGGATCTGGACAATATCTAGGCTTGGGCTGACAAGTGGCAATTAAGATTCACACCACACAAGTGCCAGGTAATGACCATTTCCAATAAGAGACAATCTAATCACCGCCCCATAATATTCAGCGGTGTTACCATCACCGAATCCCCAATATCTTGGGGGTTACCATGGACCAGAAACTCAACTGGACTACCAACATAAATACAGTTAGTACAAGAGCAGGTCAGATGAATAACCCATATCCTGACTCCCAAAGCCTGTCTCCCATCTACATGGCGAAGTGAGGACTGCAGATGCTGGAGATTAGAGTCAAGATTAGAGTGGTGCTGGAAATGCACAGCAGGTCAGGCAGCATCCGAGGAGCAGGAAAATCAACGTTTTGGGCAGTAGCCCTGTATCAGGAATGAGGCTGGAAACCTCTGGGATGGAGAGATAAATGGGAGGGGGTGGGGCTGGGAGAAGGTAGCTTGTCCCATCTACGTGGCACAAGTCAAGAGTGTGATGGAATACTGCTCAGTTGCCTTGATGGGTGCAACTCCAACAAGAAGCCTGACAGCATCCACCCCATTTGATTGGCATCACATCTACAAGCATCCACTTCCTCCACCATTGATATTCGGTTGAAGCAATGTGTATAATCTACAAGATGCACTGCAGAAAGATCCTTAGACAGCACCTTTCAAATCCATGGTCACTTCCATCTAGAAGGACAAAGGCATCAGATACATGGGAACACCACCTTGTTCCTTTCCAAGCCACTCACCATCTTTGGAAATCTGTTGCTGTTCCTTCACTCTTGCTGGGTCAAAAGCATGGAATTCTTTCCCTAAGAGCATTGTGAGTCACCCTACAACATGTGGACTGTAGTTCAAAAAGGCAGTTCATCACCACCTTCTCAAGGGCAGCTAGGAATGGGCAAAACATTGTTGGCCAGCCAGTGATGTCAGTATTCCACGATTGAATTAAAAAAAACTTTACGAAGTGTTCTTGCAACCAAATTATTTTGTCTATAACCCATATGCTCACTGAAACAGACTAGTCCAGCAATCCCTCAATTTTAAAATTCTCATCCTTATGTCCAAACCTCTGATTTCTTCCCCCCTATCTTTGTACCTTCTCTAATTCCACAAGCTTACAATTTCTTCACTCCTGACTCTGGTCGCTCAAGCATCCCTGATTTTAATCGCTCTGCCATTGCTGCTTTATGCTGCATGGTAATTAAACTCTGAACTGCCTCCCTTTAATTTCTTTGCTTCTGTACTCTCCTCTTTTAATATGCTCCTTGGGACCTAGTTATGTGACTAATGTTGGGTCACCTATTCTAAAATTGTGTTTTATTGTGTTACATAATATCAAATTTGCCTTGAAGGCACTTCTGTGAATGAACTAGGGAGATTAAAGCTTCTGTGTAAATGACAATTGTGTTATTGGTTGAGGTATGGAAATAGAGTTTCTCCCAGTCTGACAAGAAAAATAAGGTAACCAGGTGATCTGACCAACATATCTCAAATGTTTATTTAAATAGTATTATGCTAACCCTGTCTCTTGTACTTGCATTAACCCATGATTGAACCTTTCCTTGTGTTTCAGGGAAAGTATTTCATGGTTTGTGATATCTACAATAAGATAGACGTCTTGAACACTATTGGCTATTATGGAGTACCCAACTTCAGGCAGGCCAAGGGAAACTACCCAGTGTTCGGAATGGGACAACCTAGTCTTAACGGCTTTAAACAGGTTCTCGAAGTGTTTCAGCAGGAAGGTTATAAGGTCAGTGCCCTCTTTGTTTCATTGCTAATCTTTTCAGACCATTGAGAGAGAATCTGACCGTGCAGTTCAGAAATGCAAATAAATTAAAAATGCTGGAGATACTACGCGGGTCAAAGAAGTGGAGAGAGAAACAGAATTTGCTTTTCAAGTCAGTGACCTTTCAGCAGGATACAAGCTAGGAAAAAATGTTAAGACATAAACTAAAACAGAAATTGCTGGAAAATCTGTTCAAGAGGAAGAAGGAAGCTTACTTAAGGTTGAGGAGGCAAAGATTACACAGGGCTCTAGATGGTTACAAGGTAGCCAAGAAGGAACTGAAGAATGGACTTAGGAGAGCTAGAAAGGGACATGGTAGGATTAAGGAAAATCCTAAGGCATTTTATACTTATGTGAGGAACAAGAGGGTGGCCAATGTGAAGATAGGGCCAGTAAGGGATAGTGGAGGGAAGTTATGCCTGGAGTCGGAGGAGATAGGAGACGATCTTGATGAATACTTTGCTTCAGTATTCACTACTGAGAGGGACTTTGACATTTGTGAAGACAGTGTAAAACAGGCTGATATGCTCCAACAGGTTGATGTTAAGAAGGAGGATGTGCTGAAAATTTTGAAAAACCTAAGGTTAGCTGAGTCCCCTGGGCCAGACAGGATATACCCAAGGTTACTGCAGGAAGCGAAGGAAGATATTGCTACACCTTTAGCGATGATCTTTGCATTCTCACTGGCCACTGGAGTAGTGCTAGATGATTGGAGGGTGGCAAACGTTATTCCCTTGTTCAAGAAAAGGAATAGGGGTAATCCTGGGAATTACAGACCAGTCAGTCTTATGTCTCTGGTGGGCATATTATTGAAGAGGATTTTGAGAGACAGGGTTTATATTGTTTGGAAAACCATAGTTTGATTAGAGATAGTCAGCATGGCTTTGTGAGGGGCAGGTCATGTCTCACAAACCTTAATGAATTCTTTGAGGATGTGACAAAATACATTGATAAAAGTAGAGCAGTGGATGTGGTGTACATGGATTCTAGCAAGGCGTTTGATAAGGTTCCCCATGGGAGCCTCATTCAGAAATTAAGGAGGCATGGGTTACAGGGAAATCTAGCTGTCTGGATACAGAATTGGCTGGCCCATAGAAGGTAGAGTGTGGTAGTAGTTGGGAAGTATTCAACCTGGAGCTTGATGACCAGTGTGTTCCGCAGGGATCTGTTCTGGGACTTCTGCTCTCTGATTTTTATAAATGACTTGGACGAGGAAGTGGAAGGGTGTGTTAGTAAGTTTGCTGATGACACAAATGTTGGTGGAGTTGTGGATCATGTGGATCGCTGTTGTAGTTTGCAAAGGGTCATTTGAAGGATGCAGAACTGGGCTGAGAAGTGGCAGATGGAGTTCAATCTGGAAAAGTGTGAAGTGATTCATTTTGGAAGGTCAAATTTGAATGGAGGGATAAAGGCAGGATTCTTGGCAGTGTGGATGAACAGAGGGATCTTGGGGTCCATGTCCATAGATCCCTCAAAATTGCCACCTAAGTTGATATGGTCATTAAGAAGGCCTATGGCGTGTTGATTTTCATTACCAGAGGAATTGAGTTTAAGAGCTGCGAGGTTATGCTGCATCTCTGTAGAGCCCTGGTTAGACCAGACTTCGAATATTGTGTTCAGTTCTGGTTGCCTCTTTATGGGAATGATGTGGAAGCTTTAGGAACGGTGTAGAGGATATTTACCAGGATGCTGCCTGGACTGGAGGGCATGTCTTATGAAGAAAGGTTGAGGGAGCTAAGGCTTTTCTCATTGGAGTGAAGAAAGATGACCGGTGAGTGGATAATCAGAGACTTTTTCCCAGCGTGGAAATGGCTGTCATGAGGGGGCATAATTTTAAGGTAATTGGAGGAAGGTATAGGGGAGATGTCAGAAGTAGGTTCTTTACACAAAGACTGGTGGATGCGTGGAATGCACTGTCAACGGTGGTAGTAGAGTCAGATACATTAGGGGCATTTATGTGACTCTTGGATAGGCACATGGAAGATAATGCAATGAAGGAGATATAGATTAGTTTGATCTGAAGAGTTGGATAAAAAGTTGGCACAACATTGAGGACTGAAGGGCCTGTACTGTGCAGTACTGTTCTATGTTCTATATTTGGCAGCATCTGTGGGGAGAAATCAGAGTTTATGTTTTGGGTCCAGTGACTCTTCTTAGAACTGCAAGATGAAACTGGAACACTTCAGCTCTAGTTCTCCAATCGGTTTGGATCTCACCTTCACTACTCTTGATGCTTTTCGAGCCTCTCTGTCTAAAGGTTGTGGATTTAAACCCTTTTTCTGAGACCTGAGCACAAAATCTGGACTGATATTTCAGTGTACTATTGAGGGAATGCTACCTTTATCTTTGACATAGGATGTGAAGCCAAGGCTGTATTTGCTGTCCATGGTGGTCAAAACAAATTCTATGGCACTATTCAAAAAGGGGCAGAGGAGATTTTTGCAATTATCTACATTATCCATCAGAACTAAAGTAGCCACTTATCTCATTGCTACTTGTTGGAGCTTGGTGCCTGTTGGAGCTTGCTGCCTGTAAATTGGTTGGTCTGTTTTCTATATTACAGTAGTTACTACATTATAGAAGTATGTCATTAGTTTTGAAGTGCTTTTGGGATGTCCTGAAATCATGAACAGTGCTTCTAATTGCAAGATTTTCTTTTTATTGAACTTTCTTTCTCCTTGAAGGAAATTCTGTTTTTCTGTGTTCGTGAGGAGCCTGTGGTTTTCCTGCATATCGAGAATGACTTTGTTCCCTACACTCCCCGGAGTAAAGAAAATCTTCACGAAAACCTTCATGACTTGGGAAGAGACCTGGAAGTGGAAAAACTAGAGCTGGCTATCAGGAAGGAGGTAGACTTGAACTATATTCATCCTGAACACTGCACTGTAGCTTCACTGCAGCTGAAATGTTTGTGGGGTATGATGAACTCTGTATTCCAACATATCTGCCCCATGATGCATCTTTGTCATGTCACTGCTGTCAGTCATTATCTCCAGCTGTCCATATTCTAGGAATTGCAATTAATTAGCTGATTCTTTTCAAAACTTATTTATTTCCAAGAGTTTGGCTTGAAAAGATTATTTCATGAAATCTGGGCATCACTGGCAAGCCAGCATTTGGCAGCCATTCCTAATTGCCAGTGATGTGAGTGGCTTGCTAGGCCATTTCAGAGTAAGCCACATTACTATGGATCTGTAGTCACAAGTAGGCTAGTCAGGTAGCAGATTTCCTTCCCTAAAAGACATTAATGAACATGACACATACTCCTGATAATTGATGGTAATGTTATGGTCGCCATTACTGAGTGTATCTTTGTACTCTAGATATATTAGTGACTTTTAATATCACCAACTACCATGGCCAAATTTTAACCCATATTCCCAGAGTATTGCTTAGCTCTCTGAATTACTAACTCAATGACATTACCGTTATGCCACCATCTCTCTCACCAGTCTGCAGATTCATGCTAATGTCTTCTTCTTTGGCTCTGTGTCAGTTCCCTGCTTGATAATGCTTCTGTGACATTATTTTTAGTTTTAAAATACTGTTTAGGGGCATGTGGTTGTATCAGAAGCAGTATATAAATGCTGGTATGCTTGTTTCTTTCTTGGCTCATGTGCAATAGGCCAAATGTTCATAAAATGTTAAAAGGTATAGTAATTGATGACAGTGCAGTGTAATATTGTGTAAGAAATTGGGCACAATTTTATGAGCTCTCAGTGAATTTATAAATGAATAACGGGTGAAATACGAGCTTCGGAATAACATGGTGTCTTTGCTCAGAGCATTGACTCTTCCTGAGCTCCCTAGGCACCGATCCCATATCAAACAGTGCAAACCTAGCCTGTGGTAAATGATTGATTAATAGACTGAGCATCACAGCTCACCCTGACCCAACAACCGTTTTCAGGAGATGGCTGGAAACTCCTTTGTTTTCATTTTTAACACCTTTTCTGCATCAGAAATGTTGAGGACATTTGTTCAACTAAATGACTGGACAGCAAAGATGAATTCACTCAGTTCAATAAGGACATGATTACAGGAAATTTTCTGGCATAATAACCAGTGTTTGTATCATGGTGCTATCTCAGAGGGGTTAGGCATACCACTGAACACAAACCAAGTATGCTAAAGCAGTTAAAAAAGAATAGGCTGTACTTAGTTTCAGTGAACTCATGTTTGAGAAATGAAAACTTTACCCATTATATGCTTTCAATTTTCAGCTTTATAACTTTGCTCAGTTGAATGAAAATACCAATTATGTCTATAATGACATAGAACATTTCAAGGATGAGCCTCGGACAGTCTGTATTTGCAGTGAAGAGGATATCCATGTAACAGAAGAGGTTTACAAAAGACCTTTCTTTACCAAGCCATCTTGCAGGTAAGCAATGAGAGCTCCTAAGTTTATTTTAATTGCTTATGATCCTGTGATTATGCAACATGTAACATTAGCAGCGTGCAACACAAATTGGGCACCCTTACCATCACTGAAAGGATTGTTAGACTGGCTCCTTCCCAAATTATTTCTTCAAGGGAAAATAAATCTCAAAGGAACATTTTTCAATTACCAGGTGAGAAATAGCTCAAGTATGTATTTGTTTTCTGCCAGGAGAAAGGACAGCACAGTGCCTCACAGCGCCAGGGAACTGGGTTCAATTTCAGTCTTGGATGCTTGTGTGTGGAGTTTGCATATTCTCTCCATGTCTGCGTGGGTTTCTTCCATGTGCTGTGGTTTCCTCCCATAGTCCAAAGATATGCAGGTTAGATGGATTGGCCATGCTAAATTGCCCTGTAGTGTCCAGGGATGTGTAGGTTAACTATGGGAAATGCAGGGTCATGGGAATGGGGGAGTAGAGGGGGGATTTAGGTGAGATGCTGTTTGGAGGGTCGGTGCAGACTCGATGGACTGAATGGCTTGCTTACACATTGTAGGGATTCTATGATTAAGACATTAATTTCTTGCTTTGTAGACTCACCCTCCTCAGATGAAGGTATCAACATGTACCATTCATTAAAGCCACAGTTTCCTAGTACCTCTCCTGCATCTCTGGCAGTGCTGCTGTTTGGCAGCTTGGAATCTGAGATATATCAGGAACCCTGGTCATTGTCCAAATACTTTGCTGGAGTGGGTGTGGAGAGAGGAACTCGACTAGAGGGTGGGGGAGTTAAAAGGCAGTGCTGTGGTAGAACGCAGTGGTGGATTTGGTGGAGAGAGGACGGGAGGGTGTATCTGGATCTGGAATTAGGTGTGACTAACCCCCCGCCCCATGCCAATAGTTTAGTAGCCAACTTCCTCTTCCTGTTCAGGTGTATCTGCAAAGATTGAGAAATTGGGTGAGGTATTTTAAAGTCTGCGGTAACCTTGAAGTTGTGTACTGCCATCTGCACAAGAAAATGGGAGATCATTTTTAAAATGACCATAATGAAAGACAGCATTTATCGCTGTGTCTTTTTCTCACTGATGCTCTTATGCATAACATATCCTGTGTGCCATTACAATGGCTACCTTATCAGCTGCCTAACCATGTGAGTATTGTGTGTCTGTTGTGTGCATTGCTCTTGTGTGTGGAATTTGCCCCACCCCCTCCAGGGCAAGGGTGATGCTTGCTCATGGTGAGAATCTGCAAGTGGGTTTTTTAATGTGGGGAGTCTGTTGTGCTGCAAGGATCTCACAATTTTGGCCAAGTGGGAGACCCTCCTAATGCTACCATCTGCCTGAGGTATATCAGAAAGATTCACAGATTGACAATCAATCTCATTTGCTGCCTTCCTGACTCTTTCCTGTCACTGTCAAGTGTCAATGTAAGTCTTTAATCTGGAGCTTCTGGCCCAGATGTAGGAACACTATCACTGCACCACAAGACTGGAATGGAATGAGATGGTAAGGGAGAACAAATTAAAAGTTGCTGGAAGCTCATACTTGCCAGTAATCAGGCCATGATACAATGTTCTTGTGAGCAAAATAAATGTTCAGTTCACAGCCCCAGTTAGTGTTGTTTAGTCTGATGCACCTTTATGCAATGCTACAGCTTACTTGCTTTCTTCTAAAATTCCATTGACACTTCCAAGTTTACGTAAAGGAGATATATTTCCCACTGTTTTACTGTAACCTTTCTTTGCTGTTTATTTTAATGGCCTGTATTACATCAAGTGTCTGGAAAAGAACATATTCTTAGCTCAGATGGGAGTTATTTTCCCTCTGTATTCCACAGCATGACTTCAGTTTGGAGTTCAGGCTGACGTTTGAGGAAGAGACATGTTGCTGAAGGCCACAACATTCTGATGCAACATTGTCAATTTATGCCAAGCCATGGTTCAATGAGCTGAAGGATCAATCATTTGAATTTAGGGGGAGACGAAGAAATGGTATAAGGACCAGGAGGCACTTCTTCAAATCCTCCTTAGTCCTTTTAGTACTCCCTTGAGCACAGAAAAATGATTTTTATTTGACGTGTTGTCCAAATTTCACGTGTTGGTGAAGAAGGCCTTACTTCAGCTACTATTTTCTGCAGCAGTGGAGTTCTCCCTCAAATGGTAGGCAGCATCATATGCTGAATGCATAAAGTAGGCCATTGAGTGAAGTTACTGTGTCTGCTGGGAGCCTCAATGTGCCCCAGGTGGCTATTGTTTAATGTTCAAGGTAAGTTGGATAGTCCCAGCTGACCCCTTCGAAACAAATTGTAAACTGCAGATTTCCACCTGTTTTGAGGTTATACCAGAATTGGTGCAAAGTCGTAGAGTGGTTCATAGATTCATACACCGCAAAAAAGGCCCTTTGGCCCAGTTGACCTGGTTTGGTAATTAAATAATTGACTGGTTCTGCTGCACATATTCATATGAAATCACTTAACATTGACAAGGAAATACGAATGAAACCTGCACTGTAGTTAATGGGGTCGATTTCAATATTGAGTGACACAAGTAATATTTTTGGAGACTGAGGTCAGTATATCTTTTGTGGCTTCACTGAAAATAATATCAGTGCTCAAATTTCCGGTCCTCTCCCCATCCCCATATGGAGTTCAGTGTTGGTAGACCAATTCACAAAATTACCCCTGTATTTCCAACAGTTTGTGGGCGGCACGGTGGCACAGTGGTTAGCACTGCTGCCTCACAGCACTAGAGACCCGGGTTCAATTCCCGCCTCAGGCGACTGTGTGGAGTTTGCACGTTGCACGTGCTCCGGTTTCCTCCCACAGTCCAAAGATGTGCAGCTCAGGTGAATTGGCCATGCTAAATTGCCCGTGGTGTTAGGTAAGGAGTTAATGTAGGGTGGGTTGCATTTCAGCGGGTCGGTGTGGACTTGTTGGGCCGAAGGGCCTGTTTCCACACTGTAATGTAATCTGATCTAAGTTTTAACTTTAAGGTGACCATCAAAAGATCTGGAAGTGGATAAATCACCTGGACCAGATGGGCTACACCCTAGAGTTCTGAAGGAGATAGCTGAAGAGATAGTGGAGGTTTTAGTAGTGATCTTCGAGATATCAAGAGTTGGGAAGGGTCCCAGAGAACTGGAAAATCACTAATGTAATCTCTCCATTTAAGAAGCGGGCAAAGCAAAAGATGGGAAATTAAAGGTTAACTGGCCTGACCTCAGTCGTTGGTAAGATTTTGGAGTCCATTGTTAAGGATGGGATTTCTGAATGCTTGGAACTGTATGGTAAATTACGGCAAAGTCAGCATGGTTTTATAAAGGGGAGGTCATGCCTGACAAATCTGTTAGAATTCTTTGAGGGGGTAACAAGCAGGTTAGACCAAGGAGAGCAAATAGATATTATCTGGACTTCCAGAAGGCCTTTGATAAGGTGCTGCACAGGAGGCTGCTGAGTAAGATAAGCCTTAGAGTAAAAAGGGAAGACCTTTTAGAACAGAGATAACTTCTTTAGCTAGAATGTGGTGAGTCTGTGGAATTCGTTGTCACGGAACGCTGTGGAGGTCAGGTCATTAAGTATATTTAAAACCGAGATAGATAAAGTCTAGATTGCCAAGGCGATCAAAGGTTTCAGGAAGAAAGCGGGAAAATGGGGTTGAAAAATCTATCAGCTATGATTGAATGGCAGAGCAGACTCAATGGACTAAATGGCCTAATTTCTGCTCCTATGTCTTATGGTCTAATACCAACAAACCTCTCCTCCACACACGTGATAATAGTCTCCTGGTTGAGGACACATTAAATTCTCTCCATTGAGTCCGTTCCAAAATTTTAATTCAATTTATTAAACACAAAATCTATTTGAAGAGTTCTATAAATCCCCAGCTCGACACAACCTGTAGATTTTTCAGAATGCTAATTCTTGTCCATAGACCTTCAGTAGCATGTTGTCTGCCATATGTTGAGCAAAGAGATAGGTCCCAAATGTAGCCCAGCCAGTGTAAGGAATGAATCCATGTTATTGACACCATCTGATCCATGGCAGTCAACTGAACCAACCAGCCAACCTCCCAAAGAATCTGAGTTGCCATGGCAACATATAAATCTGACGCCTGGAGGAAGAGCGCCTCATCTTCCGCCTAGGAACCTTCCAACCACACGGGATGAATGTGGATTTCTCCAGCTTCCTCATTTCCCCTCCCCCCACCTTATCTCAGTCCCAACCCTCGGATTCAGCACCGCCCTCTTGATCTGCAATCTTTTTCCCGACCGCTCCGCCCCCACAACCTCTCAGGCCTATCACCCTTACCCTCACCTCCTTCCACCTATCGTATTCCCAGCACCCTTCCCCCAAATTCCCTCCTCCCTACCTTTTATCTCAGCCCGCTTGGCACACCTGCCTCATTCCTGAAGAAGAGCTTATGCCCGAAACGTCGATTCTCCTGCTCCTGGGATGCTGCCTGGCCTGCTGTGTTTTCCAGCACCACATTTTTCAACTCTGGTACTCCAGCATCTGCAGTCCTCACTTTCTCCTATAAATTTGTATGCATGTTTGAGTCCAGGGTGATGAATAGACTTTTGTAATATTCATATTCAAACAAAGATCACTCAGCAGTAATTATCTGCTCCATTCACACCCACCAATGTATCACTTAAAACCCCTTTCCTCCACTGTTCATTATACTTTTTTTCTCTTGATTTGATCTAATTATTTCCCTGACTCATTCTCAATGTGTGATGGAAGAAGAAAACTAATACCTCAATTGTAATCTCAGTCAAAATGTGGAGAACTCCTTATTCGCAAGTTGTTATTTATGCACAATTTGTTCAGCTACTAATGTTGCATCCCATGGATCTTAGTAATGAACGATTATTATATGTAGCCATTAATAGGTGATTGTGTAAGAATTTCTAATGGATTGGAGCTGTGTGTATTCATTCCTGTCTGTGATAATGTCTTATTTGATGCCTGCTGTTTTAGGTACTATCGATTACCGCTGTCTGTGGATGGGTTACCACTACAGTCACAGATAGATGTCTTTATTAATTCACTCAGGGTAAGTCTGTAGTTCACTTAGGATGATTGAAATTGTCCTGACCTGCAGAACATTTTTTAAAATTTCCTATTCTTGTGGAAGGTCCTGTCAACAGGGCAGCTGCAGCTTAGACCTTGGGTTGCACTTAGACCTTGGGTTCAGAAGTTATACAATCAAGACCAATCTCAGACACTTGAGCCCACATTTCAGATCGACCCTCCAGTGAGCTTAAATGTCTGAAGTTTCATCTTCTGGTGGAAATCTGAAACCAAGACCTCTTTTGCTGTCTTGGGATAATTTTCCTCAGTGACCTGGCCAATATTTATCCTTTTGACAATGTCTCAAACTGACCAGATTATCTACTTCTTTGTTGTGTGTTTTATTATTCATGAATGGAATGTAGGCATTGTTGGAAAGGCCAGCATTTGTTGCCAATCCATAATTTCCCTTGAAATGAGTGGCTTGCTCAGTTATTTCAAAGGTCAGTTAAGAATTTTGCATTGCTGTGAGTGTGGAGTCACATGTAGGTCAGACCGGGTAAAAATGGCAGATTTCCTTCCTCAAAGGACATAAGTGATCCAGATATACAATTTAGCAAAAATGAAGAGATATTATAATGGTCACCATTACTAAGGTGAACTTTCAATTCTTAAGTCTCTTTATTGAATTATTACATTAATTTCCACTAGTAAATCCAATAGAATTTAATCTGTGTGCTCAGATCAATAGCTTGGGGCTCTGGATTATTGTTCAGTGACATAAGCAACAGACCACCAAACCCCCAAGGTGGACATTGCTGTTTGTGGAAGCTTGCTGCATGCAAGTTACATTGCAACAAACTATGCTTCAAAAGTACTTGGTATATCCTCAGACCAGGAAAGGTGCTATACAAATGCATGTCGTCTTGATCTTCATGTTTGGGTGTAGTTGCACTTAAGTGCCTTGGCTGCTTTATGTTCTTGATCCTAAATATCCCAACACTTTAGGGATCTGTTGCAGGCTATTCACAAATGGTTAGGCCAACACCAGTTTGATTTTTCATCAGTAGATCAGTGAGATGTTTATGGCCAATCATATTATAATGAAAGGCACGCATTAAAATTGGTTAGGCCCCGACTGCTTCCTTCGAGGTTCAGCCTTATAATGATCATGAGTTACCCTTCCAATACACCTACTTTGCTGCAGCAATTTCATCCTTTTTTGGCGATAGAAGCAGGAACCTGAAGACACTTAAGAACTATTTTTAGATAAGCCCTTTCGTACCGTGAGTGGTCAGAATCTGGGATTCACTGCCTAAGAATGTGGCAGCAACAGATTCAATCCAGTCCTTGCAGAGGGAGTTGATTCTTTTCCAAGAAAGAGGAAATTGCAGATTATGGGGAGGATGTGAAGGAATGACTCTTGGAGGTCTTTTTTTATAGGATAGTCATTACCTACGCTTTGAACTCCGTCGAGGCTAAAGAGTGTTTTTTAAAAAATCAAATAGTTTAGTTATATAATCACACACCTTGGGAGCAGGTGGGAGTTGAACCAGGTGGCCTGTTTCAGAAGTAGGGACACTACCACTGCACCACAAGTGACCGCTTAAATGACTACTTCCAGGGCAGGGAACTTTATTTTTTTAAGCCTGTTTTTTGAATCAACCTGTTCAGTGATGTTATTGCACACCTCTGCAGCAAGTGGGACTTGAACCTGGGCCTCTTGGTTCAGGGGTAGGGATACTACTACTGTACCACACGCAGGCCCCTAGTGTAAGTTAATTCCATATTTTTAAAGTTGGACTCCCAGTTTCACCATCAGCCACAGTGGGATTTGAACCCAGATCCCTCAAATGTTAGCTGGCTTTCTGAATTAATAGTCTTGTGATAATACCACAAGGTATTTTGAAGAGCTATTGTCAAGCTCAATGGGCTTCTCCTCTGTTATAAATTCTGTGCTTCAGTTTTGAGTTATATTTAAAAATATAGCACAGAAATAATAATGAATTGTGACAGAGCTGCTGAATAGGAAGAAAACCTGCTGTCCTTTGGGTGACTGCAGTTCCACACTCCAGATAGTTGACTTTTCACTGCCATGTGATAGCTGAGAAACCCACTCTGTTGTGCAAGGTGCTTGCTCCTTACCTAATAGTACATTTACCACAGACTACAAGGAGAGAGGCCAGTATTGTCTTATTAAGGGATGGCCTAGAAAATGCCAGTGATCCACCACATCCCTTGAGAACATTTTCTGTAAATAGGGAATTTTGTATGTGAGAAGCACAGTCCTGTCTGTGTTGAACTAAGGGTTTGATAATGCCTGGCTCGCAATACAAGGATATCACATGCCATGTAGGGGAAATATACCCTTTTTCCTCTTTGTTCTCCGTGGAATATTTTTATATATCCATCCCCCAAGGATATTAGCTGTCTCTGCATCTTGTAACCAAAAATCCACTTATTAGTTTATGCTGTGTTATTAAGTAATTTGATCTTCCCACGCCAGATACACTTATCTTCGTGCTGCCCTAATCTCTGTTAGCTTAGTTGCTTCAGTGCAATCACAGAGCCTAGAAGAGCGACGGATAGAGAGAATGTATATGGTGATGTTTAGCAAAAGAAAATGAACTGCACTTTTAAAAATATGTTTGGTGCTTTCATTGCTTGATTGTGCACACAGACGATTGAATTGAGGTTTTTTTTGTCTTTATTTTTTCTTGGAATTCATTAATATTGCATGGCAAGAAGCTATTGGTTGGCAAATGGGCTCCTTGCCAACCAGTCAACACACTCTTCTCAATAAGTATAAATTGTTGTTCCTTTTGAGATTGGTGTTCTTGTAGAAATCTTTGTACTTGGCAATACCATTGGACTGTGCTATCAAACAACTATAATAAAATAGATGTAAAATAGGTGTAACCTCTCAGTACTGGTATCAATTTACTAGGAACGATTTCACAGATTAGAGCTATTTTCCCTGGAAAAGAGCAGGCTGAGAGGTGAACTAGTTGAGGTTTGTAACAGTCTCAAACTTTTGAGGGCAGGTGTGGGGAAGATATTTCTCAGGGCCTCAAACATAAAATAATCAGTTAATTCAGGAGAAACTTCTTTACCCAGAGAACCATTCACTGAGGAGCTCAATACTACAAGGAATATATTGAGATGATTAGCAGAGATGTATTTAAGGGAATGCTAAATTATCACTTGAACGAGAAATTGCAGGTTCTATTGATGGGGGAAATGGGTGGGCAAAGCCCTTTCAGAGCATAGACTTCTGTGTTTTATAGAGATCCTGGATATTGACTGAGCAGCTCTGCCTTTTGCCAATTTTGCAACTTTTGACATACTTGCAGCCCTGGACTGAGGTTATTTCATCCAGTCAACACCTGCAATTGAACCTGGCGTCCTTGATTAAATGTGGCTCATTCCATGATAACTAGAGAACTGTGCTGATCGACAATGAGAGACCACACTAGGCACTATTGTGTGTGGCTCCGTGTCTATATGGTTGTGTCCTGGCAATATCCATGCGGTTTTCCAATAGAGGTTGGCATCAGCTGAAGTTGTGCCTCACAGTATTCAGGGAACAGCACCTGCAGTGGTGGATACCTTGTGACGTACATTCAGATAGAAATCCCTATTTTAACTTGACCTGGCCAACAGGAATGGATGGGTGTGTGTGTTACATATGAGCTTGATTTTGGTTTGGAGAAGGGTATGTAAGTTGGCATCCAACCTGAACTCAGGAGGAGAGAGTTAAGCTAAAAAAAAAAGGGCTTTTGAAAGTTTCCTTTCTTTCTGTATTAATATTGCACCCATCCTTTGAAGATAAATTACAGATTGTTCTTTGCACATTTAAAGCTGAAGGTGATGCATTAGTTGAAAGCATTAAGTTAAACAGTGGTCTTGACTCTGCAGTGTTCCAAGTCTGTCTGTTTTGTTTCATCCATCTTAAAACAGTTTGGCTGACGTTCTTCCGTCATTCATACACCATTCTCGTCTTGCCATTTTTGGGCAGGTTGTGCAGTGCAGACAAACTATCTCTCCTGCAGAAGTGCTAGTGCTTCTGCAGCTTTGCGTATGTGAGTATGTATTCTACAGATTACAGTAACCAAAAAAAGAGCCCTAGGTTCAGTCTCTTTAGACCAATGTGGAACTAAAGTTATAATGTTTATTTATGCAAAAATCATTGTGTTAAACATTACAGTAATGGAATCAAATGATGGTGATATGAAGAGTAAATTGTATGCTGCTTAATAGGAAGAGTAGAGTTATACAGCACGGAACAGACCTTTCGGTCCAACTTTGCCCCATTTGCCAGTATTTGGCTCATATTCATCTGAACATTTCCCATTCATATACCCATCCAGATGCCATTTAAATGTTGAAATTATACCTGCCTCCATCACGTCCTCTGGCAGCTTGTTCCATACATGCACCACTCTCTGTGAAAAAGATACCCCTTAGGTCCTTCTTTAAAATCTTTCCCCTCTCACTTAAACCTCTTGTTCTGAACTCCCCCACTCTAGAAAAAAGACTTTGTCTATTCACCCTAATAGTGCCCCTCATGACTTTCTAAACCTCTTTCAGATCACCCCTCAGATTTTGACACTACAGGGAAAAAAATCCCGCCTATTCAACTTCTCCGTATGACTCAAACTCTCCAGTCCCAGCAACATCCTTGTAAATCTTTTCCACCCTGATTCAGTTTTAACAACAACTTTCCAATAGAAGGGCAACCAGAATTATATGCAGTATTCTAAAAGTGGCCCCAACAATGTCCTATACGGCTACGACATGACATCCCAACTCCTATACTCAGTGTTCTGACCAATGAAGGCAAGTGTGCAAAATGCCTTCTTTATCCCTCTGTGACTCCACTTTCAAAGAAACTATGCACCTGCAATCCTAGGTCACTTTGTTCGGCAACACTCCCAGCTTTTGCTTTTGCTGCTGTTCATACAATCATTGAGGTATTGCTGGATTTAGTTAAGTGCATTTATATCTAAAAGGAGTTGCAATGATTTGTCATACATGTTTTGAAAATCAAATCTGGCTCCAATGTATCCTGTCAAGGTGTTTGTTAAACCTTTATTTGCTGTGATTCTGAGCCAGAAAACTGGGAAATATTAATAATTTTGGGATGTGGACATCACTGGCATTTATTGTACATTCCTAGTTACTCCGATAGAGTTTCACAAGTCATTAATGTAGTTAAATATTGAGAGCAGACGGTTCTTGCCTAAGCATGGTCAGTACTTGTACCACCCTGTTGCAGTCCACATCAGTTCAGCCTGGTGAATTATAATGCGCTTTGTGTTCTTGTGCACAAAATCTGGGTACACAAATTAAAACAAGATCTTGTGGTGCCAGTTTCTACTTCCTGAGCCAGAAACTCAGGGTTTGAATCCTGCTTGTTTTTACAATACGCATTCATAATGTGGTCAGACGTTTTGTAACATACACAAATGGCAGAAAGTAAGAGCAGGAAAGATTCCTGGTCAGCCATGATCAGAATGTCTCTACCATTATGTCGGTAGCTTCAGATTGCACCATGTATGCACACAGCAACCCGGTCTCTATGAGTGAACTGTAATACCAACACCACCACACATCAAAACATGCCTTTCATCAATCCTGTGTTTTGCCTTTGTAAAGCGTTGGCTTGATCTGAAACTCCTTGATAACCCCTTGCTTGTTTTGTGAGGTCAGATTTGTCTTTTAATGCTGTCACAAGTACCTCATTAAGGAAAAGACAGAATTGTATGATACAGCACTTCTAATAACCATAGAAGGTTTATATCCTGGTGCTGTAACTTGAAGAGGGTAGATGCCCACATCATTACACCACCAAGAGGAATGGTTGCAGTCGAATCATTCAGTAGAGACAGGGCATTTGGCTCACGTGGTGATATTATTTAAGAAAGGCTGTAAGGAAAAGTCAGGGAACTATAGACCGGTGATCCTGACATTGGTAGTGGGCAAGTTGTTGGAGGGAATCCTGAGGGGCAGGATTTACATGTATTTGGAAAGGCAAGGACTGCTTAGGGAGTGTCAACTTGGCTTTGTGTGTAGGAAATCGTGTCTCACTAAGTAAATTGAGTTTTTTGAAGAAGTAACAGAGGATTGATGAGGGAAAAGCAGTGCATGTGATCTATATGGACTTCAGTAGGGCATTCAACAAGGTTCCTCATGGTCGACTAGTTAGCAGGGTTAGATAACATAGATTACAGGAAGAACTAGCCATTTGGGTACAAAATGTAGAAGACAGAGGGTGATGGTGGAGGCTTGCTTTTCAGATTGGAGGCCTGTGACCAGCGGTGTGCCACAAGGATTGGTGCTGCTTTTTCATTATTTATATAAATGATTTAGCTATGAATATAGGAAGTATAGTTAGTAAGTTTGCAGATGACACCAAAATTGGAGGTGTAGTGGAAAATGAAGAAGGTTATCTTAGAGTACAATGGGATCTTGATCAGATGAGCCAATAGGCTAAAGAGTGGCAGATGGAGTTTAATTTAGATAAATGTGAGGTTCTGCATTTTGGAAAGGTAAATTAGGACAGGATTTTTACACTTAAAGGTAAAGTCCTGGGGAGTGTTGCTGAACAAAGAAGACTTGGACTGCAGGTTTATAGTTTCTTGAAACTAGAGTCGCAGGTAGATAGGATAGCGAAGAATGCATTTGGTATACCTGCCTTTATTGGTCAGAGCATTGAGTATATGATGGGAGGTCATGTTGCAGCTGTACAGGACATTGGGAGAAAGTGAGTGCTGCAGATGCTGGAGATCAGAGTCAATAAGTATGGGGTTGGAAGAGCACAGCCGGTCAGGCAACATCCGAGGAGCAAGAGAGTTGACGTTCCAAGCTTAAGACATTCCTGAAGAAGAGCTTGTGCTTGAAATGTCAACTTTCCTGCTCCTTGGATGCTGTCTGATTGGCTGTGCTTTTCCAGCACCACACTTTTTTTGTACAGGATGTTGGTTAGGCCACTCTTGGAATACTGTGTGTAATTCTGGTCTCTCTGCTGTAGAAAGGATGTTGTTCAACTTGAAAGGGTTCAGAAAAGATTTACAAGGGTTGCCAGGGTTGGGGGGGTTCGATCTGTAGGGAGAGGGTGAATAAGCTGGGACTATTTCCCCTGGAGTGTTGGAGGCTGAGGGATGACCTTTTAGAGGTATATAAAATCATGAGGAATATGGATAGGGTAAATAGGAAAGGATTTTTCCCCAGGGTTGGGGAGTCCAAAACTAGAGGGCAAAGGTTTAAGATGAGAGGGGAAAATTTTAAAAGGACCCAAGTGGCAACGTTTTCACACAGAGGGTGGTGTGTGTATGAAATGAGCTGTCAGAGGAAATGGTGGAGGCTGGTACAATTACAACATCTGGGTAGGTATATGAATAGGCAGGATTTAAAGGGATATGGGCTAAGTGTTGATAAATGGGACTGGACTTGTTTAGTATATCTGGTCAGCAGGGATGAATTGGGCAGAAGGGTCTGTCTCCATGCTGTACATCTCTATGATTGTTACATTTAGATCACAGAGGAAAGCATTTGTTCCTTAAAATACCTTTCTTAATCACCAGGTTTTATGGATGTTTTATATTTTTAGGAGACTCCAAATCTCTTGCTTCTTCAGACCTCTGAAAGGCTTCCACCTGCATTAGTCTTCAACTGTCAGGTTGGAGTTGGTAGGACAAATTTAGGGATGATACTAGGAACCCTTGTGATGTGTCATAGAAAAGGCTTTCCTGAAAAATGGGGGTAAGTAGACATTTTGTTGTTGAATAGAATTTGAAACCAAAAATGTGAAATTAACCAAAATGCAATACTGGTGACGTCTCTGGTTGCGACATGATATTTGAATTTTGGCCAAGTCTTATTTTATGCTTTGTTTTCTGGCTCATATCTTGATGCCTGAAAGTAAGGTGGCTTTGGGCAAAACAGGAACATTCCCTGACATTTGATTGCATTGCGATGAGCTTGATGAATTTATTCTAACTTATCCTTCTGGCCCTTTGCAGAGATAATCAGAATACCAGTGCTAAAAAGAGGGAGCAATTGCAGATGATCCAGAACTTTGTCAAAAGCCTTCCGATGGGGCAACAAATTGTGGAAGAGGTCAGTGTTGGTTTTACTATTTGAGGGCACAGACAGGGCTTTCTGCGAATTTATGGTTTGATAACTTGTTGGCTACTAATTTGAGAACAAGATCTGATTCATATAGCTGAATGACCAAACCAAAAATTCTTGTCCATGTATTTAATTTCCTTCTTGGTCTTGTCCCATCTTGACCTTCTGAATTCCTGCATTTCTACAACATTCTGTTGTATGAACCTTACTCATTCTGTTGAATTCAGTGTCATGTTTTTTGCCTCTCCCTTTCCCACACTTTGCCACCAACCAATTAGATCCTAGACTTCGGAATATTCTCCTTCAATTCTCTCTGTTGCATAAGGTCCGCTTCTTTTTGATTGCCCATATTCTTCCTTTGGCTTCAGGTCTGCTTTTTTTAAATTGTTAAAAAGCACTAATCCCCATATCATTTAGTATTGAAAAATCTATTGACTTCTGGCTTGATTATATTCAACTTAAGAAGCTTGGGTGGGGCTTGGGCTACGGGAGAAAGTGAGGACTGCAGATGCTGGAGATCAGAGCTGAAAATGTGTAGCTGGAAAAGCGCAGCAGGTCAGGCAGCATCCAAGGAACAGGAGAATCGATGTTTCGGGCATGAGCCCATCTTCAGAAATGAGGAGGGTGTGCCAAGCAGGCTAAGATAAAAGGTAGGGAGGAGGGACTTGGGGGAGGAGTGTTGGAAATGCGATAGGTGGAAGGAGGTAAAGGTGAGGGTGATAGGTCGGAGTGGGGGTGGGGGCAGAGAGGTAAGGAAGAAGGTTGGAGGCTAGGAAGGTGGTGCTGAGTTCGAGGGTTGGAACTGAGACAAGGTGGGGGGAGGGGAAATGAGGAAACTGGAGAAATCTGAGTTCATCACTTGTAGTTGGAGGGTTCCTAGGCGGAAGATGAGGCACTCTTCCTCCAGCTGTCGTGTTGCTATGGTCTGGCGATGGAGGAGTCCAAGGACCTGCATGTCCTTGGTGGAGTGGGAGGGGGAATTGAAGTGTTGAGCCACTGGGTGGTTGGGTTGGTTGGTCCGGGTGTCCCAGAGGTGTTCTCTGAAACGTTCCGCAAGTAGGTGGCCTGTCTCCCCAATATAGAGGAGGCCACATCGGGTGCAGCGGATGCAGTAAATGATGTGTGTGGAGGTGCAGGTGAATTTGTGGTGGATATGGAAGGATCCCTTGGGGCCTTGGAGGGAAGTAAGGGGGGAGGTGTTGGCGCAAGTTTTGCATTTCTTGCGGTTGCAGGGGAAGGTGCTGGGAGTGGAGGTTGGGTTGTTGGGGGGTGTGGACCTGATGAGTCATGCAGGGAGTGGTCTTTTCAGAACGCTGATAGGGGAGGGGAGGGAAATATGTCCCTGGTGGTGGGGTCCGTTTGGAGGTGGCAGAAATGACGACGGATGATACGATATATATGGAGGTTGGTGGGGTGGTAGGTGAGGACCAGTGGGGTTCTGTCCTGGTGGCGATTGGAGGGGCGGGGCTCAAGGGCGGAGGAGCGGGAAGTGGAGGTGATGCGGTGGGGAGCATCATTGATCACGTCTGAGGGGAAATTGCGGTCTTTGAAGAAGGAGGTCATCTGGGTTGTACGGTGTTGGAACTGGTCCTCCTGGGAGCAGATGCGGCGGAGACGAAGGAATTGGGCATATGGGATGGCGTTTTTACAGGGGGCAGGGTGGGAGGAGGTGTAGTCTACTACCTACAACATTCATCCAGCAGTATGTACCATCTACAGAATGCACTGCAGAAATTTACCAAGGCCTCTTCAACATCACCTTCAAACCCTTGGCTGCTACTATTTAGAAGGCTAAGTGCAGCAGGTTTGTGGGACCACCACCACCTGCAAGTTCTCCTCCAAGCCACTCACCAGTCTAAAGTGGAAATATGTTGTTGCTGGTCCAAATTCTGAAACTTCCTCTCTCACACCATCATGGATATCGTCCAGACACACTGCAATGTCTGAAGAAGGTGGCTCACCACCGTGTTTTTAAGGGAAATTTGGAATGATCAATAACTGTTGATCTAATCAATACGGAGCACATTCTATGATCAAATAAATGAAATAAATTCACAGCGCTCTCGGTAGCACTTTCCAAAAAAACCCTCCTTCTTTGAGTGAAGAAGTTTCTGCTCATCTCCGTTTTAAGTGTCCTGCAGTGGATGAAAGTCAATGTTACTTATTATTTCCCATGGTCTGTGTGTCATCCCCCACTGAGGCATTTAGTAGAGTGACAGAGCCTGGATTTTCTTGAATCACATCACTTGGTTTGTTTCAATGAGAGTTGAAAGTGTAATATAAATGATAAGTTGTGTGATAAGAGCACAACAATGTCAGAATGATTTCTCTCTAGCATAGAATGCTGTGGTTTTACATAACTGTCCAATGCAGTCTTGGGAAGGTCTTTGAAGAAGACACCCGGTTGAGGTATGCTGTTTAAAGTTCTAAGTGACACTGGACTTCAACCCAAAAGTCAACGAGGCAATACTTTCCCTAACCTTGTTTTGAAGTGTTTGAGTTGAGATGAGATTTTGGATCAGATGAAGCATGTTGGTCTTCTTGGAATTGATTTTTAGGTTTTGTAATTGTGAAGCGACAATGAATGAGGAGTGAAACAAGAGGTAGAATATTCACAAGAAAGGAACTGAATGATTATTTTTCAAATGGTAAAGTGAAGTTGAAGTCATTTATTATTCAGCTGAAGTGTGAGATTGTTTTATTTCCTTTTTTTCTATAATCTTCTACCATTCATTTGAAGCTTCAGAAAAACAAAAGATTTCAAAGATTTCTATCACATTTAGTGACTGATTCAACTATTTCTGAATTGTGAGCTGCAAATCAATGCACAAAGGAGCTGATAGAGAGCAGGCTTTCTATCATGAGTTAAATTCTAGCTTGTTAAATCATAAACTCATGAGCATAGAAGTAGACCATGCAATCCTTTTGATCAACAATTTGGTCAATCTAATTTTTCTCCCTCCTTAGCTGTGTTCCAATGGCCCTATCATTCTTTCCTTTTCAAAGTATACATCCATCTCCCTTTTATAAATTGCTATTGAATCTGCTTTCATCACCCTTGCAGGCAGCACATTCTAGACTGTAGCAACTCACTGCGTAAGTTACTGATCTCATCTCCCACACCAAATCCTTAAGTCTGTGTCCTCTGGTTACTGACCTTGTTACCAGTGGAAATCATCTCTCCTTATTTACTCAAAACGTATCATTTGAATACCTCTATTAAATCTCACCCTGCTCTGAGGAGAATAATTCTGGCTTATATTGCTCCGCACAATGGAATTCTGTCATCCCCTGTATCTCTCGTGCAAATTTCCAATAAATGTCACAATGTCTTACAAATTCTAATAATCTCACTCTCATTGTTCCGCTAAAGAATACATACAGAGTCTGCTAAGGCAAGGAAAACATTCAATTTATTGAAGAAACATCTTTATTGAAGAAACATCTTTCTGTGGCTTCATCTTGCAATGAAGCTGGGAGAGACAGCAGGATGATATGACATGACATCAGTTCCTGTGCTGATATATACCTTGTCTCATTAGCGTGTCAGGTCAATCTAAAAGCTTATACTACACGAAGTATTTGGAATGATGCTACAAAGAGATCTAAGCTGGATAACTGGTCCCTAATGACTCATTGCATTAACATACAGTCATTGAGCCACACAGTTCTCGAGGAGTCTAGATTTAATTGCTGATCTGTGTTAAGTTAGTTTATTATAGGACACTGAGGCCAATAAAGGCAACTTCAGGAATCCCATGCTGTACATGGATGTCAAATAATGGGAGCCTGGGTTAAACAAACAAACATACAGATTATGAGCAGGAATAAACAGTTTGGCTCTTCAAGCCTGCTCTACAGTTTGAATAAGATCACGGCTGTTCTGACTGTAGCCACAATTCTGCTTTCCCTGCTACCCTTCGACTCTCCTATGAGTCAAGAATCTACCTATCTCTGCCTTAAAAAATATTCAAGCACTCTCCCTCCATCACCCTCTGTGAAGAGAGTTCCATAGGCTAATGACCTTCTAAGAGAAAAAGACATTCTCCTCATCTCTGTCTTAAATAGGAGATCCCCTTATTTTTAAACTGTGCCGCCTAGTTATAGTCACCCCCCCACATGGAGAACTATCTTTTCAGCACACACCCAGTCAAGTACCTTCAGGATCTTATATGTTTCAATAAGATCTCCTCTCATTCTTTGAAACTCATTTGCTACATATTCACTTGTCTAACCTTTCCTGATCAAATAATCCTATCATCCCAGGATTGAGTTGAGTGAACCTTCTCTGAATTGCTTCTAATGTTGAATTGCTTATAATATTGTTATGGACCAGACCCTCTCAAAACATTTTAAGAAAGCACCCAGACCCTAACTTTGCTGGTTATTTTAAGGAGGAGTGAATGGATATTTCAGGAGAGATGCAACTGGTCAAATCACTTAGTTTTAAAGAAAATAGAATTTATTTCCAAGATTGCCAAATGAAACACAAACAAAAGAGAACAGAATGCCGAATACCTTAACCTATCCGAAAACGCAACAGATTATTCCAACTTAATGATGCTGTTCCAAATTCCTGCAGCATTCCCCATAAATCCCCTTTGGCACATAAGGTAAAGTCAAACACAGGGTCTTATAGGAGAGACAGAGAGAGAGAGAGAGAGAGAGAGAGAGATGGCAGAGGGACTCAGCATGGAACTCCTTCTTCGATGTAGCTGCTTCTTGGACCAGTTGCCTTAAACTGAACTGACTGCTTTTCAGTGAACAGCCAGACTTCTAAAACCAAACCAAAGAAAAGCTGGGAGAACTGGCCACTCCCCTTTTATTGTACAAGTTTTTTTTTAAAACTTTGAAAGCCTTCTCAAGTAGTTCAATCCCAGACATTTCAGGGTCTGTGTCTTTACAACCTCCTGGAAAAAAAGCCAAGGACAACCTAACCTTGTTAAAGGAGCATCATCATCACAATATCTTTCCTTAAACAAGGAGACCAAAGCATGCTGTTCACATTCACAGTTTGTGCTCAGATAAGGGCCTGCTGTCTTTGGCATTACCAGGTTGTAATCAACAGGAAAACATAGTGCAGTGAACGAGGATCTAATCAATGTTTCATACTTATATTTTTCTTCAATTAGGCGGACACAGCTATTGCTCAGTACTCTTAAATGCATAACATTAAAGAAGACATCTATGAATACAAACAGAATCTAAATGAGGGTCTAATCAATGTTTCATACTTGTATTTTTCTTCACTTAGGTGGACATAGCCATTGCTCTCTGCTCTGAAATGCATAACATTAAAGACGACATCTATGAATACAAACAGAAGCTGGAGGGCATTGGGGAGAATTGCCAAGTTGAGGTAAATGGGTAACTATGGAAATTGCAGGGTACCAAGGAGACTATAAGATGTGGGAGCATAAGTTCACCAGTTGGCTGATGGAGTCAGCTGTGCCATTCAATGGGATCATGGCTAATCTGATAATCCTCAACTCTGCTTTCCTGCCTTTTCTCTATAACCCTTGATTTGTTTACTCATTAACTGTATAACTCAGCTTTTAATATACCTAATCACCTAGCCTTGATAACCCGCAGCGGTAAGGATTAATTACCGAGAGAAGGAAATCTTCCTCATCTCAGTCTTAAATGTGCAACACCTTATCCTGAGATTACATCCTCTGGTCCTCGACTCTCAACATCTACCCTATGAAGTGCCCCAAGAATCTTAAATGTTTCAACAAGATCACCCTTCATTCTTCGAAAGACCAATGAGTATAGACCAAACGTACTAACGTCTCTTAAGAAAATTCCTCCCTGCCTCGGATCAACCCTGGTGAACTTTTGATGGACTAACCCCAATGCCAGTATATCCTTCCTTATATAAGAGGACTAAAACAATTCACTGTCTTTTAGTTGTGGCCTAAATGGTGCATTGTATAGTGTTAGCCAAACTTCCCTACTTTTATACTTCATTCATTTTGAAATAAATAGTGATATTCTATTTACTTTCCATATTACTCACTGAACTGGGATGCTAGATTTGTGGTCCATGCACCAGAGTACCCAATCTCTCCATTTAAATAATGCACGGCTCCTGTATTCTTCTGTCAAATTGCATCACCTCACTGTGCTCTAACACGCTTCTTAACTCATTGCATATTCATACATGGGTAAAACATTAAATTTTAAACTCCACTCTCTAGTATACATATTTACATAGTGAAAAGGCACCCAGACAGCACTTCAATCACTGCAATGTGGAGCATTACTCAACCTCTGTACCTCGCTACCTCTCCCTGGAAATATCAGGGACCAGGCAACAAACAGGGTCATAATTCAGTGAAGCCTCTCCAGAGGTTATATTAAAAGCTAATCCAGTGGGGGAGGAAAGTGCTTATCCCTAGAGTTGACGTCAGTGCCCCACCTGGTGGGGAGATTATATTAAGAAAATATGGCTCCAGTGCCATAAAAGGATGAATGATCTGCACTCTGTCTGCACTCTATCAGGAGTTATAAATTGTCTACTCAAAGCTTCATGCTCCAAGCAGTGTGAGTTAATATTGGAAGGTTGCCAGTGCAGGGGTCTGCCACACACAAGACTGGGTTGTCAGGCATCTCCATCAGATGCCTCATGGAAAATCAATATCGCTTCATTGCAGTTATTGGTATGGCTGTACTGGCCAGCACTTGTGTGACACAGTGGCTCAGTGGTTAGCATTGCGACCTCACAGCGCCAGGGACCCATGTTCTATTCCAGCCTCGGGCGACTATCTGTGTGAAGTTTGCATATTCTCCCTTTGTCTGCATGGGTTCCCTCCGGGTGTTCCAGTTTCTTCCTACAATCAGAAGATGTGCAGGTTAGGTGAATTGGCCATGCTAAATTGCCCATAGTATTCAGGGATGTAGGTTAGGTGCATTAGTCAGGGGTAAATGTGGGGGAATAGGTCTGGGTGGGTTACTCTTTGGAGGGTTGGTGTGAACATGTTGGGCCAAATGGCCTGTTTCCACACTTTAGGGATTCTATGATCCCACTTATGCATCTGCCAGGCTTCACGTTTAAAATGTAAACGGAAACTAAAACTCCCAGCAGCTCGTAACTAGAAGAATGCACCCGTGATCATTTTTCATGAAGGCTGGCATGGGTTAAGGACACAACCATAAAAATGGCTTGGGGTGAACCCTTCACAGGTATTTTGCATCATATGATGCTTTATTATTTTTCAACTGGAACTCTTTGACTATACTGAATGACGTTATAATCAGAAACTTTCACTACATTCTCAAACTACATTCTTCTTTTGAAGAATGTGCATGGCTGGTGTGACTGTGGCAGAGAGAGGTGGGGGAAGTCAGATGCCTGCCATAAGGCTCCTTATCCCCCTTTTGAGGATCAGTTCACTGAGCTGATAGGAAAGTCAGGAAACCTACCCCTGCTGAAGGGTAGAACGGAGATCCATAGTCTTCTAGTGAGAGGGCCTCCAATCTGTTACTCTCAGCTACATGTCTAGACAATAGACAATAGGTGCAGGAGTAGGCCGTTCTGCCCTTCGAGCCTGCACCACCATTCAATATGATCGTGGCTGATCATCCTTAATCAGTATCCTGCTCCTGCCTTATCTCCATAACCCTTGATTCCACTATCCTTGAGAGCTCTATCCAACTCTTTCTTAAATGAATCCAGAGACTGGGCCTCCACTGCCCTCTGGGGCAGAGCATTCCACACAGCCACCACTCTCTAGCCACAATGTTTTTATAAATTCTTGGCTAAGGATGGCAGCTTGCAACACTTAGTTCATTTGTTTTTCATGCGGCCTCAGACCTTGTCCCCAAGCCAGGTAAGGACAGCAAATTTTCTTCCCTCAAGAGTATTAATGAACCAAATGTGCTCTTAAACAACAATGTTCAGTATTACTGAGACTAGCTTTCAATTCCAGATTTTATTGTTGAGATTTAAATTTGAACCTGTGTCCCTAGTGCATTAGACTGGGCCACTGGATTACTGGTCCAGTGATATTACCACTATACTACCATCTCCCTTAAGGGTAAGAATATAACATGATGTAGTAGAACTTACTATGTTTTCACTCCATAATGTAAAATTTTAAAATTAATATAGCTTCCATTTCATCAGTATAGAAGTTTTCTTGGGTGAAAAGGCTTTGTATGTTGGAAAGTTCTGAGACAGTCCAGGCTGATACTCTGACCAGCTTTATGTCTGTAACAAAATGTAATATTTTCAGCATGTGATGGATGTGTGTTGGACTCATTTCTTTCATGTATAGAACACACTCTTTTATCTACATAATATATCACTTAGACCAGTGATATTCACTAGTGAGGGTCAATTAGGAATGTGGAAAATTTTAACCTAGTAGTAAGTAGAATGTTACAGAATAATTTTTGATTAATTTCAATTTCTTTCTTCAAAAAGGTATGTATGTGATGCACAAAAATGATTGTAAAAAATAAAGATGTTAGTAATTGTGCACAGTTTGCCAAGTCAACAATACTAATTTATAATCACTTGCCATTTCCTCATTCCTGACCCTTGCCAAATTTATGATTCTCCTGCTTGTGGTGTCCTTGTCTGACTTTTTTCCTTGTCACCTGTGCCGCACACTGATCCTCGAACTCGTCAACCCACTATGTTCAGTGACTCTGTCTCACTTGCCACCTTCCTGACACGCTTCCTTGACCCTTATTGACATCGTTCTCTGCTTGCTGACCTTCTCACTTGTTATTCCCCACTCCAGCTTTGTTACTCACTGACCTGCTCATCATGTCCCTCTTGACCATTCTGTTGCCACTTCTCCCTCACTCCCTGCCTGTCTCCCAATCCTACCTCTCTCTCACTCCCTATCCTTCTTTCACTTGCCATCTTTCTCTGACTTGCTTCTCCTTCCCCATTTGCTACATTTCTCACACTTGCTTTCCCCTCTCTAATTTGCTCTCTTACTTGCTCTCCCTCTCTCTTGCTCACTCATCCTCTCTCCCTCTTCTTCTTCCGCCCATTGTCCCTCACTCCCACCTGTTCTCCCTCTCTCCCACCCGCTGTTCCACTCTCCCATTCATTCCCACAGTCACCTACTCAATCTCCCTTTCTTCCCAACCCACTCACTCTTTTTGAAATCTTGGTTCTGTGAAAAGTTCGCATCAGTTAATCCTACTAGTTTACAGGCTTTTAAAGTTCAAGGTTGGTCCCACCCAACTGGCATTCTTTGACTTACCTCACTTTTCCTCCCCATGTCTGAACTCTTGGGCTGTTTTTTTTCTCCAAAGGAAAATGTTTATGACTTCTCACTCTGTATTTTTATTTCCTGCTTCGTTTAGGGCAACAGCACCAAAGAATATTTTCTCCAAAGAATACTGCAGAGCACGGAGCGTTATTTCTATTTGATCGCTTTTAACTACTTTCTGCATGAACAGGTGATTACATGTGGCTTGTGCATCATACAGTAGAATGTGCCATGGTCTATAGCAAGGACTCTATGTGAAAGTGCAAAACCAGATATTATGAGTCTTCATTGCAGGAGGATGTGAAAATTTAAAGCATTGGTTGTCACTTACTGTGTGCTCATTCTCTCAACTTCCTGTAATCCTCAATTTCAGAGAATGACTGTCGTTTGGGAGCTGGATGAAGGGTGCTCAAGTTTATTTCGAGGTGCTGCACGCACCCAGGTACATGCACACATGCACATGAACACACAAATGTCACACATACATGCATGCACATGCCTTCTCATACAATGTCACACAGTCACACACACAGGCATCCACAATCACCCTCATGATTGTGTGTTGATTACAAGTGTGTAATTGTGAAGCTGTGTGTGTGCTATTGTTTATGATCTATACGTGATTACGTACATGTATGTCGCTGTGTATGCCCATGCATGTTTGTATTTGTGTGTCCGTGTGTGTGTGATTGGCGATTTGTGCAGCATCTCTTAAATAAATTTTGTGCAGTTTTCATACAGTTGTTAACTGACATTAGTTCCCTGATTGAGGCAGTGGTGGGGTGAAGGAAGTTGGGAAGACTAAGTGCTCATTGAGTAATGTTAATGTAGGTGGATTAAGGCCACTGGTCATTTTCTCACATGTTCCATGTTAATGATAAAAGCTGGACAATAAAGCTTTGGGGAACTTTTATTCTCTTCACCGTTGTTCTATTATGGACTGCCAACACCTATTTGACTTCTTCCTGGACCTGTTTATAAAACACCTCCCAGCTCTAGTTAACCCAGCCATTCCCCTTTCCTACCGCACTGCTATCTCCAATGTATTCATAACTAAGGAGTGAAATAGTTTAGAAACAACTATTTTTGTGGAAGCACCAATGATTCTTTTCCTCTCTAGCCAAGGATCAGTTTTAATTTGTGCAGTCTCTTGGGCAGTCCTGGGTGGTCAGCAATCTTTGAAACCAGGACTTAAATCACAAGGGTGTCCTATGGAATTCCCATTACTTCCCCCATCTTTCATCTGCACGAAATGTGCAGTAGGTCAAACATCACCCAGGATGGTTGGGCGAACTGAATCCACTTCTGATGCCAGTCTGGTGTTAGCAACCTGCTGTCTTTACTTCCTCAACTGTCCTTTGGTTTAAGTGTTTTCGAGAATGTCAAGCAAGTTTACATTGAGAGCTGACCATATTTACAATAAAGGGTCAAATGTCAGCGAAAAGGTGTTTCCGGAGCTGCTAGCCAGTGATATCAAATTTTCTGTTTCAATTTAGCATTACTTTCTCAAATAAACATGTTTTCTGGCATTTGCAAATGCTGTTCTTTTGTGTTTTGCTGACTTGTATTAACCGTTGTATTGTTTTCCAGTATCCTTTGGCCTTTTCACTTAACTTCAGCAGGTGGATGTGCAGGCACCCCTGGATGTACAGAATCTTGGCCGGTATGAATGTGTCTGAGCTTACTGCCCCTTGCGACTTAGTAACAAAAGGCATCAGAATCTTGGTAAGTTTGAAGCTGAACATGAATGGTAGGTTATGATTTGGAGACTGTGGTTGGCTATGTGAGTGAAACTGAGCCAGACCTGTGCCCCCATGTGAAAACATTGGACATCCCAAATGTAGGGCTTTATTTGGCTGGAATATATCCTTTGAAATCCAGCTTAAATTACCTTCCTTTAAATAACCGCATACATATCTCCATTGCCCAGTGTGTGTTCTCATGTAATTTAACTGTGACAATTGTATGATGCTGTTCTTTCTCAAATTTCAGAATGAATAACTGCGTATGAGGAGGAATCTGTATTGGATGTTTTGTTTTTTGCCTCTTTCCTTAGTCTAGGGGCACTGAAGGAAATTGTCACACTTCCACTAATACCTGCTCTCCACACAGCTTGGAGATTGATCGAGGAGATGTGTATCTCCCCTTGATTTGGCCAGTGTGGTTAGCTAGTTTGTGAGCCAAATATTCCTGACAATCAAAATGGCCCATATACCAGTCTGCTTTGGCAACCCTTGAAGTGTACACCACAACCTTTTCAAACGAGCTAAATTGCACTCCTTAATACAGCTGAATAACCTTCTTTGGAGGCAGACCCTGCTGAATTGCCTTTGTTAGTTAATCACAGAATGAAGGTTGCACGTGGTATGTTCATTATCCATAGCTCAGTATTTAAATAAGTGACAAACCTTCTAGTAAACACAGAGTTCAGAACCATGGGTCACTGTTTAAGGATACAGGCTAAGTCATTTTAGGAATGAGATGAGAAGAACTTGCTTCACTCAGAGAGTGATGAGTCTGTGGAATTCTCTGCCACAGAAAGTGGTTGAGGCCAAAACATTGAGTGTTTTTGGAGGGAGTAAGATATAGTTCTTTGGGCTAAAGGGATCAACAGGTATGCAGAGAAAGTGGGAACAGGGTACTGAGTTGGCTGATCAGCTATGATCATATTGAATTGTGGAGAAGGCTCGAATGGCTGGATGGTCTACTCCTGCTCCCATTTTCTATGTTTCTTTTGTCATTCATGGGATGTGGACATGCTGGCAAGTCTAGCATCTCTAATGGTTTGTAAGACCATTTGAGAGGTAGATAAATATCAAGTATATTTTGTGGGTCAGAAATCACATGTAGGCCAGGCCAGGCCAGTAAGGATGCCGGACTTTCTTCCCTAAAGGATATTCGTGAACCAAATGCATTTTTACAATAATCAATGATAAATTCACAGTCATCATAATTGAGACTAGCTTCCCAGATATATTAATCGATTTTAAAATTAAAATCCAGTGATGTGATGAGATTTGAACCCATATTCTCAGAACCCGGTCGCTGGATTATGATGTCTCTGACATTGCCACTGCATCATCACCCCTAGCTTCCTGGTTAAATGTTTGTGGGCAAAGCTGAAAAGTTTTACAGTGAACAGAAGTAGCCAGAGGAGTGTGATTTGAAAAGTAAGTAACTGTTATGACCCAAAGGATTAACTAAGGGCAAATTTGCATTTACATAGTGTTTTTCACAATTGCAAGCTATTGCAAAATTCTTCACAGCCACGTAAATACTTTTGGAAAGTAGTCATTGCGTAATGTTAGAACCTCTGCAGTCAGATCATACAACTAACAATGTGATTATGATCAAATAGTAATTTATTTGCGATGTTGGCCGAAGGATTCATATTGGCTCAGGACACTGGGCATAAGTTTTCTGCTCAACTTTCAAATGGTGCCATAGTATCCATTATATCTATCAGAGCAGGTAGATGGGACCTCAGTTTCTATCTTACCCAAAAGACAGCACCTCTGACAATAAAATGGTCACTGTGTACTGCAGTGGAGTACCATCCTCAGTTTTTGTATTTGGGTTCTGAAGCAAGCCTTGAGCACAGGATATTGTGATTCACAATTCCTTGGGCATTATTGAGCAAAATTCGACGTTTCAGGCAAAAGTCCTTCATCAGGAATCCTGACTGGCAATTTGTTAGACTGCAAGTCGCTTGGGGAAAGCACAGTTCGAAGCTTGCCTGGTATCCCAATCAATTTTCTTCCCTCAACCAACGTCCCTCCCCATTAAGAGTCCGTACACAGAACATGACTGGAATCTCATGTAGGCTTGACAGTCAGACAGGGGCTACAGGATTTTCTGCAGGCTGAATGTCTGTTGACAAATAGTGGCTTTGTGATTTTCCCAGTGCTGCCTCATAACTAATGAAGTTTCTTAACATTTCAGTATCTCAATTTGTTATGGTGGGCTTTGAACAAGCCTTTTCATGGTTACAAATCCAGCGCCAGAATGAAAAGTCACCAATATTCCAGAATGCTAATCAGAACCTTCACTGAATGTGAACTGCTTAGTGATGTTTCCCAGTATTGTACAATACAGCAAAGGAAGTCATGTAGTGCGGTGCTATTGGCCACATTTTTGTTTTATTCATTCATAGGATGTGGGCATCACTGACTAGGCCAGCATTTATTATCCATCCCTAATTGTCCTGAACTGAGTAGCTTGCTCAGCTATTTCAGATGGTAGGTAAGTGTCAACCACACTACTGCGTGTCTAGAATCATGTTTAGGCCAGACCAGGTAAGGATTCAAGGTTTGTGTAAAGATTTGTAGCTTGGGTGTTGGTTGTCGTAGTTGCGGTATATTCGCTGAGCTGGGAAGTTGATGTGCAGATGTTTCGTTCCCTGTCTAAGTGACAACTTCAGTGCTTTGGAGCCTCCTGTGAAGTGCTGCTGTACTTTATCTTCTGGAATTTATTTGGTTCCATTCCTGCTGCTTCAGGTTGCCAGTTCCGGTTGTTCATAGTAGCACATAGGCCTAGACCCAATATACCGGCCACTGCTATGGACAACTGGACTCGGCAACTGGAAGCAGCAGGAATGGAATCAAATAAATTCCAGAAGAGACAGTACTGCAGCGCTTCACAGTAGGTTCCAAAGCACTGAAGATGTCACCTAGACAGGGGATGAAACATCTGCAAATCTTCCCAGATCAACGAACATACCCACAACTATGTCAGATAAAGATGATAGGTTTCTTTCACTACAAGATATTAGTGAACCAGGTGGTTATTTCTGACAATCAGATTAGCTTCTTAGTTTTGGATTTTTAGATATTTTCTAAGCAGCCTATTCATAGATGCTGAAGGAGATGGGATTTGAATCTCCTGATCAACTGGTAGGCAAACTACCATTGCGCTACAAATGCCCCCTTTTCAACAGTGCGTTATTATTGAATTGAACTGAATTCAAATTTCTGCACCTGTCTCAGTATCCATGGAGCATTAGTCTGGGTCTCTGGATACTAATCTAGTGATATTACAACAACACTACCACCTTCCCCGAAAGGACCCCTCACCTTAGGACTTGATGGCACTATAAGCATGTCATAATGTGGCTAAAGACATTCATTTTTAATTGTAAATCCTTCCAATGCATCTAAAGTGATGGCAAAAGCAGGAAATTTTCTTGCAGCTCATTGGAATGGTGTGGACTATTTTACAATCTTTTGTTTCATTACTTGTCCCATTACCATTTTCTTAATTCACATAAGAATGAGAAGCGATCTTATTGAAACTTACAAGATTCTTTGTGACTTGACAGTGGAGATATGGAAAAGGTTTTATCCCCTTGTGGAAGAATGTTTGGCTTTGGCCACTTTCTGGGGCAGAGAATTCCACAGGCTCACCACTGTCTGGTGCTTTTCCAGCAACACATTTTCAGCTCACCACTGTCTGGGTCAAGATCAGATCTAAATGGCTTGCACTATACCCTTATACTGTTACTCCTGGTTTTGGACTCCTTGGTCATTGGGTACAACCTTTCTGCATTACTCTGTCTAGTCCTGTTAGAATTTTATAGGTTACCAGTGATCTGATGATCCAATGGTGTTACTGCCATTGAATAAATGCCAAAGCTCTTTGTTTTCCTATGTCAAACCAACTAAGAAGTAATCATGATTTTGCTTTTATTTCTACTTTGTTGGCAACCTACCTGGGGGCAGGTAATATTATTTGGAAAATGCATTGTGTTTGCAATCAAATCATTCAAGCTGAGCTAATGCTTGAAAAGTTGACTCTTGTACTTTCAATTGGTACATAAGATGAGATTCCATAGTGCAAAATCTGAGGCCCATTATGCTGATGTTCAATTGAAATGATCAATGTCTACAATTCCAGAGATACAATAACCCCATGGCTGTATTTATTGTAAGTTGATTTTGAAGGAGCTTTGCCTGAATGCTTGATGAACTGGCTTTAAGAGGGATATTAGTGGTTTTTCAATGACCCTACAATAAATCTGCAATTACAATAGAGATATTGCTGGTAGAATTTTCTCTGATACTTTTATGTTTAACTGACACAATCTATGTCTCAAGGTAGTACGGGAGTGTAGTGACATTAACTGCTGTCAACACTAGGTCTTTTGTTAAGGTAGAGATCGTTGTATTCAGATTCACTGCTGTAGTTTGTAGAAGACTGAGCTAGGCAGCTGATCTGTTGAATCTTATTGAGAGAGGAGGTTCTCAAGGTATGAAAAGTGCTTAATTTGTTCCAGACTCTGTCTTTCAGCATGTATAGAAGGCAGAATATTTAGCTGACCAGGTCTGTGAGATTTCTTTTGGCAAAGTTCAAGATCAGGCCAGTTCTCTTGTGAGCAGAGTTAAAGATAAAGACAGTAGCTTACAAATCTGGATATTGATATTGTGACAAAGATGTGGGTGTTCTGTACATTTTAAGAGCATTAAAAGCAAAAGAACTATCTGACAGAACCAAGTGTTCTGAAAAAATATATAATGCAACATTTGGTGGAACAACTTGATTAGCTGGTTGCCTGGAAACGACAAAATAGATTTGAGTACCCCGAAAAATACCGAACTCCAAACCAGTATGAATTTAGTATATTAACAATCTTAAAAGCCAATGACACATGGATATTATACCTGGGAAAATTGAACAGCTGAGATGAGAACTGCCAAGCCACCAGCATGTAAAAAGACTGCCCGAAAAATAGCTCTCTTGAAAGGTACCTTTATCGATCAGTAACCTGTGAAGCAGAATCCCCAAGAAGAAAAGAAGACTGGAATTCAGAGAAAACTGACAGCTGCCTGCTTTTGAGAGAAGAAGTGTTGTTTTGTAAATCTTAGTTGGGAGTTTTATTGGACTAGTATTACAGAAGGGAATGTAAAAGATAGGTTAGAGGAAAGAATTATAAAAGTTGTTAATTATTCTCTTTTACATTAAGAAATAAAGTTGTTAATTTTTACTTGGCCTATCAAATTTTCACAGATTAATGCACGGGATAAATCTTTTCTGTGTTGCGGGTTTTTGATTAGATTAGATTACATTACAGTGTGGAAACAGGCCCTTCGGCCCAACAAGTCCACACCGACCCACCAAAGTGCAACCCACCCATACCCCTACATTTATCCCTTACCTAACACTACGGGCAATTTAGTATGGCCAATTCACCTGACCTGCACATCTTTGGACTGTGGGAGGAAGCACCCGGAGGAAACCCACGCAGACACTGGGAGAACGTGCACACTCCACACAGTCAATCGCCTGAGGTGGGAATTGAATCTGGGTCTCAGGCACTGTGAGGCAGCAGTGCTAACCACTGTGCCACCGTGCCGCCCACAAATTAAATTAAGCAGGAGAGCTTACCTTGTATAACAATATGCAGCCATTTGCAAACTGTAAACTTTATGTATCTATAGTGGTTAGTTTGGTTCTTGCATGGAGGTAACTGAGAGTAAAGAGATTTCCAACTAGGTGGCATTTAATACTGAGACCAGAGCCCATTGATCTTTGCTGAGATAAAAGGTCTTTCAGTTAAATTGCAAAATCAAGCTGAATGAACTGTGTCTGAATTGTCAATAACCACGTCTTTTCCAGGTCTTGTTTCCTCAACTCTTAAATGGCTAACTCAATGAGTGAGAACAAATAAAGTATCACAAAGTCACTCTAAAGCTCTCCTAGAAGCACAGCAGTATTGACATTAAATACTGGGTGGAGCTAGCTACCAATTGTTCAAAATAGTCAGAACATGTCCATCAAGTTCAATCAGTGCATTGCGTCCAAATGCATTATGAGCAGAAAAATCGATGTTTCGGGCCGGAGCCCTTCATTGCTGATGAAGGGCTTCGGCCCGAAACATCGATTTTCCTGCTCCTTGGATGCTGCCTGACCTGCTGTGCTTTTCCAGCAACACACTCTCAACTCTGATCTCCAGCATCTGTTGACCTCACTGTCTCCCAAATGCATTATGATGAGACAGAGCAGTAGCACAGCAGGAAAGAAAAGGGAATGATTCTTACACTCTGGAACCCACTGCCTCATTGGACATTTTGCCCCAAGTGCCCAAAGATCAGTGGGTTGAGAATCAGCTGTTCAGTCACACGAAGACTCACTGCAGAAAATCATGATCCTCAGTAGACCTCATACTTGAGTCACGTAATGATAATGACAAGCTATTTTGATTCAATTTGTGTCAAGAGATTTCGACTTTGACCTTTCCTCTGTGGTGAATGAGTTCATTCAACTTGTTCCTGACGCTTGTGGTGACTGTTACTCCTATCAAAGATTGTCCTTACTCAAAGTCATCAACTTCCAGTCATATAACATAGAACAGTACAGCACAGGCCTTTCAGACCATAATGTTGTGCTGAGCATTTATCTTAATCTAAGATCAACTTAACCTGCATACCCCTTAATTTACTGCTGTCCATGTGCTTGTCCAGCAGTGGCTTCAATGTCCCTAATGTCTCTGACTCTATTACCATGATGGCAGTGCATTCCAAGCACCTATCACTCTGTGTGTAAAGAACCTACCTCTGACATCTCCCCATATCTTCCTCCAATCACCTTAAAATTATGACCCCTCGTGGCAGCCATTTCTGCCCTGGTGAAAAGTCTTTGGATATCTACTCTATCTATGCCTCTCATTTCTTTGACATTTAGTTTAAAAGTGGGTCTGTGGATGTTCTTTTTAGTCATTTAAGTTGTGTTAATTTTGTCTTTTAATTTACAAAACTGCTCCTTTTTCAAGGAACAGGATGAGAGAAAGACCAAGAAGTTTAGTTTATTTATTCGTGGGATGTTGGCCTTACTGACTGAGCCAGCATTATTGCCTGTCCCTAGTTGCCCATGAGAAAGTGGTGGGAAGTTGCGTTTTTGAATTGGTACAATCCATTTACTGTAGGTAGACCCACAGTGCTATTAAGATGGAGGAAGTGAAAGGGTGTTTGGTGGTTGTCAGATAGAAGAAGGTTGACATTAGAGAAAAAGCACAAAACAATGAAAGAAACTGTCATATGGAACCATCTAAAAGGTTCCACCAGTAATGAATTATTTTCAAAGTCACTGTTGTTATACAAGAGCTGGCACAAAATATACTATCCTGTCAAGTGATAGGTGTTCCCTCTATTACATCCAATCTTTGATTGTTCTCCATTACAACCTTTCTTATTTTATTGGTTCTGTACCAATATATTCATTATTCCTCAAAACCATCTTCAATTGTTGTTCCAAATATATCATCTGCACCCTGCAATCACCTGGAGCATTAGTATCAGAACAGACTACTTGGCCAAATTGCCTGTTTTCTGTGCTATAATTTCTTTGTGATCAAGAGAAGCTTTTTAAAACTTAATTACCACTTGACATAGAATCATAGAGATGTACAGCATGGAAACAGACCTTCGGTCCAACTTGTCCATGCCGACTAGATATCCCAACCCTTCCTAGAAACTGGCTCATATCCCTTCAAACCCTTCTTATTCAGATACCCATCCAGGTGCCTTTTAAATGCTGCAATTGTACCAGCCTCCACCACTTCCTCTGGCAGCTCATTCCATACACGTACCACCCTCTACGTGAAAACGTTGCCCCTTAGATCTCTTGTATATCTTTCCCATCTCTCCCTAAACCTATCCCTCTAGTTCTGAACACCCCTGTTCCAGGGAAAATATTTTGTCTATTTAGCCTATCTGTGCCCTTCATGATTTTATAAATTTCTATAAGGTCACCCCTCAGCCTCCGATGTTCCAGGGAAAACAGCCCTAGCCTTTTCAACCTCTCCCTATAGCTCAAACCCTCCAACCCTGGCAACATCTTTGTAAATCTTTTCTGAACTCTTTCAAGTTTCACAACATCTTTCCGATAGGTAGGAGACCAGAATTGCATGCAATATTCCAACAGTGTCCTAACCAATGTCCTGTACAGCCAAAACATGACCTCCGAACTCCTGTACTCAATCTTTTCTCATAGTTGTGATATCCACTACTATGGCTTTTGAAATCTTGGTATTGGTTTCTTCACTTTTCTCGATTCCTCCCAAATGAGTGATCTGTACCCCCTTAGGCTGAACATGGACAAAAGAGCAAAACTACAGGAAGTGAGGTGAGAGTGACAATCTTTGACATCAAGACTACATTTGATCAGAGGTATAACCAAGGAGCTCTAGCAAAACCTGAATCAATGGGAATTGGGGTGAAAATTCTCCCTTGATTGGAGTCCTACCTAGGACAAAGGGAAGATATTTGAAGTTGTTGGAGATCAGTTGGAGAGGCAAAGTTCTTCTAGTAGTGTTAACACCGGAGTATTAATCCAGAGCACCAGGAAGTGTTCTGCCATGGCAGATGATAGGATTTGAATTCAATAAAAATCTGGGATCCATGGCAATTGTCAGGAAAAATCCATCTGGTTCACTAGTGTCCTTTAGTGAAGGAAACTGCCATCCTTACCTTCTCTGGTCTACATGTGACTCCAGACCCACAGCAATGTGATTGACTCTTAACTGTCCTCTGGGCAATTAGGGATAGGCAATAAATGCTGGCCTAGCCACTGATGCCCTCATCGCATGAATGAATTATAAAGAAACTATCCTAGTCCTAGACTTCTCTGCCAAAGAACAGGAAATGACATCACCAACCCAAAGAAACCCAAACACACAAATAGAAAGCAAAAATCAGCAGCAGTACTTCATCTGGAGGCACACTGAAGATGTTACCTAGTATGGTGATGAAATGTCTGAAGATGAACCTTCTAGCTCAGCGAGCAAACCTACATCCAGAACCTCAACCTGAGCTACAAATCTTCTCAAAACTCGCTAAGACTTGAATAATACCTAAAGTTGGGCTGAGAAATAACAAGTCACATTCATGCCACACAAATGCTAGGAAATGATCATCTCAATCAAGAAAGAATCTAGTCAACACCCTTGGCATTCAATGGCATTTCTTATCTCCTAATTCTCCAGTTCATGCCCACTATCTACAAAATAAGAGTCAGGGGTGTGATGGAATACTTATCTGGATGTGTGCAGCTCCACCACAGTCAAGAAACTCAACACCATCATGAACAAAACCGCCTACTTGACTGGTGTCTTATTCATCACCTTCAACATTCCTTCCCTTTACCATTCACACAGTATGGCAGCGATGTGTACCATCTATAAGATGCACTACAGTAACTCATCAAGGCTCCTCCGACAGCACTTTCCAAACCTGCAACCTCTTCCTGCGAGAAGGCTAAGGGCAATAGACATATGGGAACATAAGCACCTGCAAATCCCCAAGAGCCGCACATCATCCTGCCTTATTCCTTCAGTTCCACTGAGTCAAACTCCTGGAGCTCCTTCTGCAATAGCACTGTAGGTGTTCCTATGCCTCATGGACTGCAGCAATTTAAGAAGGCAGCTCGCCACCATCTTCTCCAGGGCAAATTGGAGCAAGCAATAACTGCTGGATTAGTCCTTTACACCCACATCCTGTGAATTAATTTTAAAAATCTATAAACCCATGATGTTGGCAGTAGTGAATGGTAGATCTTGGAATATTGTACTGTTCTTTTAATAAATTAACTTTAGAATTTTGGCCTTCATACCTTTGACAAGTGTCCAGCAGGCATATACTAAAATAGGAAACCACAGTTATTTCCTGCTTCGAAATTAGTTTTGCAATCCAGGAAGAAAAGAGTGCTGTGGTTCCAGAGTAGGTCTGTGAGCTTGCTTTGTAGGGTTAGAAGTTCAGTTCCTGGAAGTGATTGCAATCCTTTAGAAAATAGTTAATGTCAAAGAGCGGGGGAAAATATTCACAGACTACACTCTGACTGCTATAAAAGTATGAGGGGAGAGGCACTGATGGCAAGTCATGCTGCCTGGGACAGTAGCACTCAATTTTAAAACGTTCATCCTTGTTTTTAAATCACTTCTCCCCCTCCCTATTGCCGCAATCTTGTCCAACGGCACAATGGCTCAGTGGTCAGCACTGTTGCCTCACAGCGTCATGGACCTGGGTTCGATTCCACCTCAGGCGACGGTCTGGGTGGAGTTTGCACATTCTCCCCGTGTCTGCATGGGTTTCCTCAGGGCCTCCGGTTTCCTCCCACAGTCCAAAGATGTGCATGTCAGGTGAATTGGCCATGCTAAATTGCCAATATTGTTAGGCACATTAGTCAGAAGGAAATGGGACTGGGTGGGTTACTCTTCGGAGAGTCGGTGTGGATTTATTGGGCCGTAGGGCCTGTTTCCACGCTGTAGGGAATCTTATCTAAACACACTCCTCTCTCAGATCTCTACTCTCTTTCAATTCTGGCCTCTTGCACATTCCTAATTTTCATCAGCTCCCTATTGGTCCTGAGCATTAGAATTCCCTCCTCAACTTTTCTCTCTTACATCTCCTTTCAGTCCACCCTTAAAGCCCACACTTTGATCTAGTGCTTGGTCATCTGCCCTGATATATCTGCATCTGGCTCAGGATCCATTTTTGTTTTCATCATCTGCCGTTGAAGTGCCTTGGCATGTTTTGAATTGCCAAAGACTGTAGCCTAATGCGAGTGGTTATTATTGTAGAAGGCCTAGAACCTGGAAAGGATAAGAGATTGTCTATCTGTGAATATGACACTCAGATGGTAACTGGCCTCTCTGTTTAACAGGTTGCAGATGAAGCTCTGGATGTTCTAAGCACATTGAAAGAAATGAAAGTGGCCAATTTCCGACGGGTTCCAAAGATGCCAATCTACGGCATGGCACAGCCTAATTCAGAGGTAGCTCAACATATTCTTGTGATATCTTATTATAATATAGTAGAGATTGTTATAGTGCTACTCATACAGCACACTTGTGAAACAAAACCTGGCATCACCTTACCTCAGTTTTTAAACTTATCTTCTCATTGTTTTTCACTCTTCTTTCCTGTTTTTTGTACTTTACTCTCGTACACCAGTTTGTAAAGTTCTTCTTTGCCCATGTATCTTAGTCCTTCATTCTGGTTTCACAACAAATTTCCAGGGTTAAATAAAAACAAAATACTGCTGGTGCTGGAAATCTGAAACAAATGCAGAGAATGCTGGAGAATCTCAGCAAGTTGAGCAGCATCTGTAGAATGGGAAACAGTGTTAACATTTCAAATACGGTATCATTCTTTCTTGAAGTTTGACATGTTTCAATCTAAGGTGCAGCAGAACTATGAATTTAAAATGACAAATGATGGCCTCGTGCAGATCTAGCATCTGTCCAGACAGAAATGTCAATTTTTCCAGGACAATTAGTGATGGACTACAAACAGCTGGCCAACTACTCCCATGTAGAGTGAAATTTTTTTTAAACAAGTTAGCATTTTATATCGAATGACTCTTCTTTGGAACAGAAGGAAAGTCCTATTGAACTCAAATATGTTTCTCTCTTGACAGATGCAGCTGGATGTGCTGAGTTTCTCAATTCCTTTCCTTTTTCTTAATTTGAGGTCTACAATGTGCAAAATATTCTGCTTTTATTTCATCATTTTGTAAATGGACTTGGCAGCATTGAGAAGATCTCCATCACAGTCTGGGAAACATTCAGAAATGTTTATTTTATTCATTATATTATTATATAAGAAGCAAGCGGGTAACTAGAGAAAGGATTGGTCCACTATAAGATAATGAAGGAAGGCTGTGTGCCGAACCTGAGAGAATGGGTGAGATTCTGAATGATTACTTTGCATCAGTGTTCACTGAGGAGAGGAACATGATGAATCTCGAGATTAAGGATAAAAGTTTGATTAGTCTGGATCACGTTGGCCTAAGTAAGGAAGATGTGTTGCGTATGCTAGAGCTTATTAAAGTGGAAAGATCCCCAGAACCAGATGGGATCTATCCCAGGTTGCTGAGGGAGGTGAGAGAGAAAATTGCTGGGGCCCTGACAGATATCTTTGTGGCATCCTTAAATACAGGTGAAGTGCCGGAGGACTGGAGGGTTGCTCGTGTTGTCCCCCTGTACAACACGGGTGGTAGGGATATTCCAGGTAACTACAAACCAGTGAGCCTGACGTCGTTGGTGGGGAAGTTGTTGGAGAGGGTACTGAGAGATAGGATCTATTTATATTTTGAAAAGAATGAGCTTATCAGTGATAGGCAACATGGTTTGAGGGGGGGAGATTGTGCCTTACCAACTTAACAGAGTTCTTCGAGGAAGTGACCAAGTTGTTAGATGAAGGAAGGGCTGTTGATGTCATATACATGGACGTTAGTAAGGCGTTTGATAAAGTTCCCCATTGTAGACTAATGGAGAAAGTGAAGTCACATAGTGTGCAGGGTGTTCTAGCTAGGTGAATAAAGAGCTGGTTGAGCAACAGGAGACAGACAGTAGTAGTTGAAGGGAGTTTCTCGAAATGGAGAAAGGTGACCAGTGGTGTTCCACAGGGGTCAGTATTGGGGCCATTGTTTGTAATATATGATCTAGAAGAGGGCACTGTTGGTATGATCAGCCAGTTTGTAGATGACACAAAGATTGGTGGAGTAGCAGAAAGCATAAGGGACTGTCGGAGAATACAGGAGGATATAGATAGACTGGAGAGTTGGGCGGAAAAGTGGCAGATGGAGTTCAATCCAAACAAATGTGAGGTGATGCATTTAGTAGGCAAGTCTAATTCTAGAGCGAATTATACAATGAATGGAAGAGCCTTGGGAAAATTGATGGGCAGAGAGATCTGGGAGTGCAGGTCCATTGTACCCTGAAGGTTGCTGCATAGGTAGATAGAGTGGTCAAGAAGGCATAAAGTATGTTTGCCTTCATTGGACGGGGTATTGAGTATAAGAGCTGGCAAGTCATGTTAAAATTGTACAAGACATTGGTTCAGCTGCATTTAGAATACTGTGTACATTTCTGGTCGCCACATTACCAAAAGGATGTGGACGCTTTGGAGAGGGTGCAGAGAAGGTTTACGAGGATGTTGCCTGGTATGGAAGGTGCTAGCTTTGAAGAGAGGTTGAGTAGGCTAGGTTTATTTTCACTAGAAAAAAGGAGATTGAGGGAGGACCTGATTGAGGTTTACAAAATCATGAAGGGTATAGACAGGGTAAATAGAGACAAGCTTTTTCCCAGGGTGAAGGATTCAATAACGAGAGGTCATGCTTTCAAGGTGAGAGGTGGAAAGTTTAAGGGGGATACACGTGGCAAATACTTCACACAGAGAGTGGTGTGTGTTTGGAACGCGTTGCCAGCAGAGGTGGTAGGGGTAGGCACAGTACATTCATTTAAGGTGCGTCTGCTCAGATGCATGAGTAGGTGGGGAGCAGAGGGATACAAATGATTAGGAATTGACCTACAGCTTTAGACAGTACATTTGGATCAGCTCAGACTTGGAGGGCTGAAGGACCTGTTCCTGGGCTGTAAATTTTCTTTGTTCTCTTTGTTCTTTGTTAGTTTGGAAATGGCGGTCAGATTTGGAAAAGATATACCTTTATCCTGTTTGTCCTGGCTCCCCCATTGTGACACTGAACTCTATCAATCTGGTCTTCAAAACCAAGACTACCCAAGTCTTCATTGTGCTTCGATTTTTTTTTTCTGCTTTGTCCTGTTTGAAGTGTATGACCTGAAGTTTTGAAAGGATTTGCTTTTAGTGCAGTTGCAGTTGGTGGTTAGATCCTAAAAGAGAACACCAAGATATGATGGTAGTGCAAACCAGAGATGGCAGCAAATTGCTTGATTGATGACCCCTGAGACTCCACAATACCAATCAATGCCACCCTCAAACAAAAAAAGCACGGACCCAACCTCAATAATAGAGGATGCCAATTTGGCTTGTGCTGAGGCTCCTTGTTCAATTTTACAAGATGTATTTTTACAGAGCAGCTTTAGGTAAGTCCTGATGTTGTGCATGTTGCGGACCAGGCCAGACTGCCTCAAAATATTTTAAGAAGGTAGCCTAGATTCTAACATTTTCTTACTTGAAAGGTAGATGTAAAGTGCATGTTCCAGATTTGATGCGACTGGTCAAACTACTTGACATTAAGCAAAACACTATAGTTAAATACAAACAAAAGAAAGAGGAATTCAGAATAACAACTGTTGGAAAACTTGAATAATAGATACAGTACCTATTACTAATTAACTGTTCCAATACAGTAACATCCCATAATCGCACGCCTTGGCAAAAAGGCAAATTCAGACACCGATTCTTACATGCAGTGCTCCAATCCAAGAGGAAGAAACATTAAGAGAACATTCAGAGAGTGTGACAACCAAGAGACATTCACTGAAGCTCACAGCTGTTTTGAGACCCCAAACCGCTTCTAACACTACTGATAAAACCAAAACCCAGAAATCTGAATCTGTAAGAGCTGGGCACACCCATTCAGGCGGCTCCCATTGTTCAAACTTTAAAAAAAACTAAAGGCCTCAAGTTGTTTACTTAAGTCACCTTCAAGTAGCCAGTTTGGTATCTCTGCCTTAGGACATCTCTTCAAACAAAGCCAAAACAAAACAGCCTTTTAAAGTGACAGCATCATCAATGTGCACTATTAAGATAATGGTTTAGTGGCTCCTCTTGACAGGCTTGTGGCTTGGTCCTGACATACCTGACTGATGAGAAGAGGAATTACAGCAACATTTTGTGGGTGACCTTACGAGAGGAGTTAGTGCTGGAGGGGAATGGCCAAGTGTACACACCCCGGGAACCAACCTGCTTGGAACAGCCCATCACGGTACCCACCAACTCATCAGAGCAGCTCGAAGTGAGTAACCAGAACAATGTCTGCTTGAGGTTATTGCTGTAGAAAAATGTCCACTGTGAGTGTTATGTTTCTCTGGTTCAAAGGAAGATTGCCTCCTTAGAGGGCAAAAAAATGAAAGTACTGCGAATGCTGGAAATAAAACAAAATCAGAAATAGCTGGAAAAACTTAGCAGGTTGGGCAGCATCTGTGGAAAGAAAGCAGGATTAGTGTTTTGGGTCCAATATGACTCTTCAACAGTACTGTTGAAGTGTTTATTCCAAAAGCATTTGCAACTAATAAATTAAGAACAGGATTGGGGTAAACCAGTTGACCTGACCCTTGGATGCTGCCTGAACTGCTGTGCTCTTCCAGCACCACTAATCCAGAATCTGGTTTCCAGCATCTGGAGTCATTGTTTTCTCTGCCGAGGACATGGAGGTCCTGGGCCTCCTTCACCGCCGCTCCCTCACCACCAGACGCCTGGAGGAAGAACGCCTCATCTTCCGCCTCGGAACACTTCAACCCCCAGGGCATCAATGTGGACTTCAACAGCTTCCTCATTTCCCCTTCCCCCACCTCATCCTAGTTTCAAACTTCCAGTTCAGCACTGTCCCCTTGACTTGTCCGGACTTTTCCGACCTGCCTAGCTCCTTTTCCACCTCTCCACTCCGCCTTCCCCTCTCTGACCTATCACCTTCATCTCCTCCCCCACTCACCCATTGTACTCTATGCTACTCTCTCCCCACCCCCACCCTCCTCTAGCTTATCTCTCCACGCTTCAGGCTCACTGCCTTTATTCCTGATGAAGGGCTTTTGCCTGAAACGTCGATTTCGCTGCTCGTTGGATGCTGCCTGAACTGCTGTGCTCTTCCAGCACCACTAATCCAGAATTTGGTTTCCAGCATCTGCAGTTATTGTTTTTACCCCATTGTTTTTACCCAGTTTGACCCTTCAGCCTACCCCCACCATTCAAGGAGATCTTGGTTGATCTGTAACCGAAGTTCATTTACCTGTTTTTTATTTTTTTTTAACGCTTTTTCCTCCATAACTTTGGTTAATACAAACCTACTAATCTCAGATTTAAGATTAACCAGATGTAGCAAGAAACACATTTGTAGAAGAACATTCTAGACTCCTGACTACATAACAAAGTTTTAGCTTTAATATTTAGGCTATGCCCTGATACTCGATTGCCCCCAACTAATGGAAGGCCTTTTGAAGTGTAGACACTCTTTTATTGTGGGAAAACAGCTGCCAATTTGTGCACAGCACATCAAGCTCCCCACAACCAACAGTATTATAAAAATCAGATCTTCTTTAATGAAATTGTTGAAGTAATAAGTATTGATCAAAACACCAATGAGAGCTCCCCCTCAGTTCATTGAACAGTGTTCTCAGATCTTTTACTTCTGCCAGAGAAGACAGGCTTAACTTCTCATCCGAAAGCTGTCACCTAAGATTGTAAGACCACAAAATGTAGAAACAGAAGTAGCCCATTCAGCCCATTGAGTCTGCTCCATCATTCAGTGAGATTATGACGGATCTAATGGTTCTCAATTCCACTTACTGCTTTTTCCCCATATCCTTTGAACCCGTTGCAGTTTAAAAATGTCTATCTCAGCCTTGAATATGCTTAATGAGCCAGAGACTGGTTTACCACCAACCTTCCATGGTAAAGAATTTCAAAAATACGTCTGTCATTATAGCACTCCCTTGGCACCACACTGGAGTGTTAAATTGGATAACATGCTCAGCTCTGTGAATCTGTTGAGCAAAAGCGAAGGTGGTCCCGTTGAGCCAGGGCTGACACCGATCAAAATGATCTGAGCGTCTTAAGCATTTATATGATCACAATTTGTACAATTCATCCTAGCGCTATTGTCCTATTGTTCAATGCTGGATAAACATACTTGAAGTATTGTCCTTTACCTATTGACTTCTTAGGGATAAATCATCTTTATGTTGCTAAATCAATGCTATGATGAGGGGCTTGGGAATATAAAAAGTATCAATCTTCTGTGGCAGTTCAGGGAGCAAGGCCTGGTTAGAGGTCATGGGATAATTGGCCTAGCATTCCTATTTGAAAGCTGCATGCAGTCTCTTTAATTTTGTTACTTATAGCTAACTTGTAAAACTTAGAATTTGGGAGGCTGGGAAGTGAACTTAGCTGGAACAAAGGAATTTTCTGTAGTATCAGCTGCAATGGGACACCATCAAATTGCCCTCTAAGTCACACACCATGCTGACTTGTCGGCAGGGGAAGGGGGAGGTGGCATGTGTAAAATGGAGGATGAAGTTTAAGAATTAATGGATTGTCCCCACATAAATTCCTTTTTAAATGCTTGATTCAAGTGCTATGGCCATTTGTTAAAACACACTTTGGTCTTTCTGTACTTTGTGATTTTAAAGAATTTTGGCCCTTAAATACTTTTGTGTAATGGAGGAACTGCCTAATGAGATAAGATACACAAAAGCAAAATTCTGCAGTTGCTGGAAGTCTGAAATAGAAATAAAGTGCTGGGGAAAACTCAGCAAGTCTGACAGTATCTGTGGAGACAGCTAACATTTCAAGTCTGTAAACGCTCCTATCTGAGATGAGCTACATCTTTGGTGAAAGTCAGCAGGGGATGAAGAGTAAATGCTGCTGTGGATCAATTTATCTCACTTGGATGCTGAATCTGATTGGCATTACTAACTTCCAAGGAGTCTTAAGGACTTGAAGATTAATCTCCAGGACATTGGCTTGATCAGTGCTGGAGGAAAAACATTGGCCATTGGAAGAGTTATCCATCTCATTCACTGCCCTGGTGTGCTGGTTCTCTTGTTAGAAAAAGCATTGAAGATGGATGAATAAAAATTTGATTCATCAATAATCATCCCTTTAGGCATTCAAACTTCTATTCACTTTTCGATTGGTGAATGAAGGTGAGACTTCATGATGTAGACATGCTCAGTGGCCAGTTGCTGAAGGTCATATGATTAAATCTCTAGGAATGCACCCAATGACAGTTAGTAGTTGAGGGGTTGATTTGAAAGTGAAAAGCATGGGGCCTAGTTGGAGAGGTTGTCTAGCAATGATTGAACGGAAGAAAAATATATACTTGTTAAATAATTTAAAGGCTGAGAAGGATCACATAAATAAATTTAGTTCTTTTTGTTTGGTTTGATTATTTATTGTTACCATAAAGATAGAAATAGTAAAAATGAACATTTAAAATAATCATCAGACTTTTAAAGAAAGTGAAGAAGATTATCTAAGATTACAAAGAGATCTTGATCAGTTGGATCAGTGGGCTAAAGAGTGGTAGATGGAGTTTAATTTGGATAAATGAGAGGTATTGCATTTTAGTAAAACAAGCAAGGAGCAGGACTTACACAATTAATGGTACGGCCTTGGGTAGTGTTGTAGAACAGAAAGACATAGTGGTTCAGGTATATAATTCTTTGAAATTTGTGTCACAGGTAGACAGTGTGGTTAAGAAGACATTTAGCATGCTTGCCTTCATTGCTCAGACCTTTGAGTATAGGAATTGGAATATCATGTTCAGGTTGTACTGGACGTTGGCAAGGCATCTTCTGGAGTATTATATGCAGTTCTTGTCATCCTCCTATAGGAAGGACATTATTAAATTAGAAAGGAATCAAAAAAGATTTACCAGAATGTTACTGGGAATTGAGGGTTTGAGTTATAAAAATAGGCTGGATAGGCTGGGACTTTATTCACTGGAGCATAGGAGACTGAGGGTGGACCTAATAAAGATTTATAAAATCAAGAGGGGAATAGATAAAGTGAATACAAGGGTCTTTTCCCTAGGGTGACAAAGTTCAAAACTAGGGGGGCATATTTTCGAGGTGAGAGGAGAAAGATTGAAAAAGGACATGAGAGGCACCTTTTTTACACAGAGTGGTTTGTGTGTGGAATGAACTTCCAGAGGAATGGTGGTTGTAAGTACAGTTACAGTATTTAAAAGACATTTGGACAGATACATGAATAGAAAAGATTTGGAGGGATTAGAGCAAAACACAGGCAAGTGGGATAGTTCGAAAATATGGTTGGTGTGGACTGGTTGGATCAAAGGGTCTGTATGACTCTGTGGTGCTATGGTTTGTCAAAACAGTTCTTCAGCAAAATATCAATCCATATTTGTTTATAATGGAGGACAAATGAGTATATTTCTGGCTTTTGTTAACATTATTAATTTCTTTTTTTCAAAAGAAACTAGAAAATGGCCTTAAAAATGAGATTTTGGCATCGCAGAAGTTACTTGAAGTACAGCTGGAGCAGGAGAAGCAGATGAAGTTGTTTAAAAGTTGTCTCACCATGCAGGAGATTTTCAACCAACTGAAGAGCTCCCACCAGGGCCTATTGTATAGACGTGTCCCCATTCCTGATTGTGGTGCTCCGAGAGAAAAGGTAAAGGGATGCTGAAAGGACCTCTGTCCTTGTGAGGATTCTTTTAGGAAAGAAAGGAGGAAAATAGGGGCAACAGTGCATAAGCTAAAATTAATTTTGTGTCCAGATTTTTGTCTGATATTACATTCTCCAAATTTCTCGCTGACTTGCCATTCATTGCTGTGACTTCATTTTCTCTCAAGGACTTTGACAAGTTATTTGAAGCCATGAAAACAGTTTTCGCAGATGATTCCCGCTCAGCAATTGTATTTAACTGTCATAACGGGAAAGGAAGGACAACGACTGCCATGGTGCTGTCAGTCCTCGCTTTCTGGCACTTCAAGGTTGGTACTTTTCTCCAGTTTTAGTCAGTGACGTACGCCTGTTATGTACTATCAGCTTATTTGTGCTGTGCAGCACAGATGATTTTAAATTATGCAGACTGAACACTACTTCATGAAGTTTTCTTGTATTTAACCGATTCCAGATCTAATGACGCCACTGCCCTGTTTTGAACAACTCTAATTGTTCTTTAACTTTGTTATGATGGTAGCATTTGGAAGCAAACAGTTTAGCTCCTTACATTAGTGTGCAGGGGTCCCAGTCCCTGGAATGTAGTCCAGCATGGTAGACACCCATGCAATGTGGAACCCAGTGGTGTATACAGAATGGAGATCAAGCTGGATCTGTAACAAGTGTTCCGCCAGAATTCTTGTAGGACATGCACAATATCAGTCAAAATCTGATGCTCAAACCGTATAAGGGGCCTGCTTTTGAACCTGATGCTGTTGGAGTTGGCAGCAGTCGTGGGGAGAAGCATTGTTGGATAATGTCCAGGTCCCTATTGTTTTCGTTTGCAGCTGCCCTTCCTGGACCAGCTCTGCACCAGGTTATTTGAGTTGGGCAAATTATCACTAGAAAATCACATTATTCTGTTTACAAGTTTGTCAGGAGCTTATGGATAATAAATTGGGTGGCGGGAGGTGTCCCCAGAATCTCTGTTATACACTGTTGCTTTAAAATTCCAGGGTGTTGCAGAGGTGTCAGAATTCTGGCTTGCTGTCTAGGGCTGCATATTTCTTAGTTGCATTGGAAATTGTCCTCTAGGAGTCTCTTCAGATCAGTGAGCACAGTCTTCAGGGGAGAACAAGACTTGGTATAAATTAGAATGCAGGGAAAATGAGTTTTTTGTGAGTTTAAAATGAGGGTTACAGTCCTTTCCTCCTGGGTTTGATGCTGAATATTCATCCAGTAAGGTTGAGTCTTGTGGCTGGTCAGCTCAGCTGCGACAGTGGCTCATGTGAGTTTCAGAATAATGTCAACACTGAAGGTTTGATCCACATTTCAGTCACTGGGAACTGCCATCTCACCCTGTCCCCTGGGATCAGAAGACCAGGACAAGCCAACACTAACAAAAATTGTTATGAAAACAGCTCAAGATAAAGCTTTACTGCAACAGGTGGAATTTGAATTTAATGAAAAAAGCCTGGGATATAAAAGCTGATTGTTGTATGTATATCTCACCTTTAAGAGAATTCACTGTTAAGGACTCTGTGCTGTTCATCTAAAATGTTGCAACTCTACCTGGCAGTTGGTCTACTTTGGGTTTGCAAGCTGCACGCTCTGAAGTTAGCTGTTTCTTGTAATGTCGGCTTCACGACTTGTAATATATTTTACTGTGTTAGACAAATTAACGTACAGAATGAATCAGTCTCTGATGGGTGTTTAATTATAAGATCATGATCATTAGCAGGATACTGGTGACTGTGAAATTATCACAGATTGTCATAGAAACCCATCTGGTTCAATAATGTCTTTTAGGGAAGGAAATCTGCCAATGTTACCTGGTGTGGCCTACATGTAACTCCAGATCCATGGCAATGTGGTAGACTCTGAACTGACTTCTAAATGGCCCATCAAACAGCTCAGTTTAAAGGCAGTTAGGCATCGTCACTTTGTTGACTGCTGGAGGCTGTTCATACTTGTCAAATCATCTTTGAGCACTTTCAGATTCAGGGAGCAGAAAGGAATTTCATCACTCATGCATTTAATCACAGTTCAAGGCCCATGGAGGTTAGGAGAAGGAAATTTGTTAAGGGAAATTCCTCCTATACCTTGAGTATTGATCAAACCCAGGAAGCTAAACAACTGCTCATCTAGTTCTGTGTCCTTGTTGCAGGGAATTCCTGAAAATAATGAAGAAGAACTTGTGAGTGTGCCAGATGCTAAGTACACAAAGGGAGAATTTGAGGTAGGTGAAAAAGGCAACTCCCAAATAAACAGGTTTGCTCTGGACTCTCACTGTGATTGAGTCACTGAAATTCGTTATCATGAGTGAATTTTGCCATTCATAATATCTATCCTGTTGTGGCTATCTATGTTTTAAACTGTGCTTCCAGGTACTGTTCATCTTTAGCTTCTTCTCCTTTGCGATGTGCTGAGCTTGGAGAATGCCTGCATTCTGTTAAGCTTCAGAACCAATTGTAGAGCAATAAAGATCGAGATTAGACGCAGGATGGAAGCTTTTAGCTGGCAAAGGCTTGAGTAGGTCAGTGAAAAGCAACTAGTGTTTGCAAGTGAATTTCCACGGGACCTCTGCTCTGTTACTGCATTGACACATATTGCCTCATCAATTATGGAGGTATGAGCCTCAAGGCTAGTTCTTCTCAGGGTTGTTAGCACTTCATGAGTAGATTGAGCACTGTGATAGGAGGGCCAGTAACAGAGATTTTGAAGTAGATCATAAAATCCCTACAGTGTGGAAGCAGGCCCTTTCGCCCAACAAGTCCACACTGACGCTCCGAAGAGTAGCCCACCCAGACCCATTCCCCAATCCCATATTTACCCATGACCAATGTGCCTAACTTGCGCAACCTGAACACTATGGGCAATTTAGCATGGCTAATTCACCAAAACTGCACATCTTTAGATTGTGGGAGGAAACCACAGCAACTGGAGGAAACCCATGCAGACACTGGGAGAATGTGCAAGCTCCACACAGGCAGTCGCCCAAGGCTGGAATTGAACCTAGGTCCCTGGCGCTATGAGGCAGCAGTTTTTCAGGAGTTTGCCTGTGGAAACCTGTGCTTTGGAGAATGGAGTTTGTTTGCACTGCTGCCACAGGCATAAGTCTAACTATTTGCTTTCACACTGAAAATCCGTACAGCTGGGAAAGGACATGACTCCAGTTACAAAACTATGGCATTAACCTCACACATCTTTCTCTCAGATTGTGATGCAGATAGTTCGACTCTTGCCCAATGGACACAAAATGAAGAAGGAAGTAGACCTGGCTCTGGACATTGTGAGTGAGACTATGACTCCAATGCATTACCACTTGCGAGAAATCGTCATCTGCACTTACAGGCAGGTGAGTCAATACCCATGTGGACAGATCATCTATACAAGTACCTTTCCTTCCAAGTTGGATCTTTCTGTGGATGAGAGAAGTTTTATAAATGGTACTAGAATGTCCATAAAAACTGCAAATTTATGCGGAGGTCATCTATTATCTTAAGTAGGATGGAAAGTAGGATTCAGAAAATTACTACAAACCAAATTCTGCAGGTATGATGAGGCGCACACTGGTCATTTGAGTAGAAGACAAAATTACATCACATTTTGTGGGATGTCAGATATGGGATTGAGTGAGTGCTGTATAAGGTCTTGGACTCTTTACAGTTGAATCTGCCATAAAGCATGTTTTTTCAACATGAATTGGCATAGAACACAAACTTTCCTTACCTGTATTGGCTGTAATTGAGACTGACCCCATTAATTTAAATGGTGTGCCTATTGCACGATTTTCTTATAACGTAAAATCACATGAGAGCAAAACTATCACATTATATCAGATCTGACTTAATTTGAATCTGTTAGAAGTAGTTCAGAGAAAGCTCACCGATTCCTGGGATGAGGATGCTGTTGCCTTAAGAAAAGTTGGATAGGTTGAATCTACATCCATTAGAATATTGAAGAATGTGAGGCGATCTATGGAATATTCCAAAGGGACTTGACAATGTGAATGTTAAAAGGATGTTTCCTTTGGGGAATGACTAGAACAAGGAAACATAGCTTAAAAATGAGGGGTCTCTCATTTAAAACAGAGCTTAGGAGGATGCTTTTCTCTCAGAGTCATTTGTCAATGGAATTATCTTTCCGATAGAGCAGTGGAGGCAGGGATATTAAACCACTTTAAGGAAAAGGTAGATGAACAATCATCAGGCTAGGTATGATTGTGGAGTTGAGACCACAGTCAGACCAGCTATGATCTTACTGAATGGCCCATTCCTGCTCCTAATGTTCATAGGGCAACGCTGGATTTAATTGATAAATGATTGGTGGTGGTGAATTGAGAACCTTTGACACCGGATGGATTCATCAGCCTCCCTCAATCCCACTCCTTTTTGTGATATCAATATTTTGTTGTAAGTGTCAGAATGTCCTAGCTGTCAATCTGGGATTGCATTATCATGAATTTGTGAGCCAGAATGATAGCCATTTGGTGATGTTTGAGGTGAATGACACGTCAACCTTTGTGTGAGTCTTATTCATCATTTACATGAATGTTAATGAACTGGAGGCAGTGTTTTTTGTTCCGCATTGATTTTTATCATTTGCACTCATAATCACCGGTGCTTTTGAATTTTTTTCAAAATGCTGGAAATCAAAGAATAATCACGAGTGAAACTGAATGAATATTATTTCATGAAGTTTTTGTTTTATAGAACCTGTGTATAGAGTTTTTTGTACTGCAGGTATACACACAATCCTGGCTGATCAAAAAGCTCTCCCTCACACTTACTGACTGCCATCGGTTGTGTGGAAGGATACACAGATTGATAACCAATCTGTTTAGCTATGTTATGATTATGTCTGAGGCCATCTTGAACACAGGAGGTCTGGCTCAGAGGTAGTGTCACTACCCATTGCACCACAAGACCTCCTTCACTTAAGCATGTCAGCTCGGCTAGCAGTTCAGAAGAATACTAAGGGAGTGTTACACTGTCAGGGGTGTTATCTTTTACCTGCTGTTGTTGGTTATTGTGAAAGGTCTCATCATTTGAGTGGGAGAGTTTTCCATATCAGAGCTAATGTAAATCAGGGCAAATATGGGATTTGTCACAAAAAGCCAAATTTCAGACAATTACAACAATTATATTATTGGAACATCTTTTGGAGGACTCCATGTCCTTTTCTCTTGTTAATACAAATTGTTGACATTGTCTGAAATCTTACCTTAGTCCTGATTTATAATGACATTCCCATTGCAGACACTTTAAAACTATTTCAATGGATGTAAAGGGCTTCCTGTGGATGTAGAAGGTGTTTTATAAATGCAGGCTCAAATTCACTTCAGAGATGAAAGTGTGGTGCTGGAAAAACACAGCAGATCAGGCAGTATCTGAGGAGCATGAGGAATTGACATTTCAGGCATAAGCCCTTCATCAGGAAATTCATTTCACCTTACAGTTACATAAAAGGAATTTCCTGTAAGCTGAGAGGCTAATGGTAACCGGCCTTGCTGATATGGCACAATCTGTGGTTTTAACTTGATCATTGAGACTTTGCAAGTTTAGCTTTCTGAGAAGGGATAATTTATGATTGAGATAAAGTAAGAGTGCAAGACTGTCGCAGTTGACTACAAACACATCAATTTTATTTTGTAACAGATTGGACCTGCTGTTATTAACAGAGATAGGAAAAGAAATAATGCACATTGCTATACCAACAGGTACACTGATCACTTTTAATAACTTGGAGTTCAATCCAGGCAAATGTGAGGTGATGCATTTTGGGAAGTCTATTTCTAGAGCGAATTATACAGTAAACAGAAGAGCCTTGGGAAAAGTTGATGAGCAGAGAGATCTGGGAGTGCAGGTCCATTGTATCCTGAAGGTTGCTGCACAGGTGGATAGAGTGGTCAAGAAGGCATATGGTATGCTTACCTTCATCGGACGGAGTATTGAGTATAAGAGCTGGCAGGTCATGTTAAAATTGTACATGACGTTGGTTCGGCTGCATTTACAATACTGTGTACAGTTCTGGTTGCCACATTATCAAAAGGATGTGGACGCTTTGGAGAGGGTGCAGAGAAGGTTTACGAGGATGTTGCCTGGTATGGAAGGTGCTAGCTATGAATTTAGGTTGACTAGGTTAGGATTGAAGTCATTAGTAAAAAAGAGATTGAGGGGGACCTGATTGAGGTTTACAAGATCATGAAGGATATAGACAGGGTGAATAGAGACAAGCTTTTTCCCAGGGTGAAGGATAATGAGCGGTCACGCTTTCAAGCTGAGAGGTGGAAAGTTTAAGGGGGATACACGCGACAAGTACTTTACACAGAGGGTGGTAGGTACCTGGAATGCATTCCCAGCTGAGGTAGTAGAGGCAGGCACGGTAGATTCATTTAAGATGTGGCTGGATAGATGCATGAGTTGGTGGGGAACAGAGGGATACAGATGCTTAGGAGTTGGGCAACAGGTTAAGACAGTAGATTTGGATTGGCTCAGGCTTGGAGGGCCGAAGGGCCTGTTCCTGGGCTGTACATTTTCTTTGTTCTTTGTTTTTTGTTCTAATTTACAGTTCAACAGAGTTTAATCCATGAATTAAGTGTTTCTGAATCCCACCAGTAGGTGGTGCAGCCGCTCCATTTTAAGATTTAAAATACAGATTGCTTTCCTACAATATGAGTTTTGTCAACTTGATTCGGCTGTAACACTGTTGGTGAATTGGGGAACGATTGTCTTGAAACATGAACTCCTGTTAGCTATTATGCGATTCCATCCCTGGTTACCTTAGGTCCATTCTAGGTGTTTACTTCAGGTCAAGCAAAAGCGGTTGGATGACCGGGCAAATGTTTTTGACTGTGCTGTTGATGTTTTCAAGTGTTTTTAGAAATTATTGCAAAAGAAAATATTTAGATTTCAAGATTCTCCTCATTCTGGATAATGCACCAAGCTACCCTACCACCATTAGTGAGCTTTCTGAAAACATTAAAGTTCTATTTCTATCTCTGAATACAAACTCTCTCATTCAACCCATGGACCAGGGTGCATTAAGGTGCATGTTCAGAAAGCTCATTGCAGCTAGTGAGGGGGATAATTAGGACTGTGTTCTTCAATTTTGAAAGAGCTTTAACATTAAGAATACTATTGACATCATTTTGGAAGCTGGGTGTTGTCAATAAGGACTGCTTGTATGCAGCTTGACACAAGCTTCTCCCAGATTTTCTTCATGATTTTAAAGGTGTTAAGGAGCTTCCAGCAATCCGTGAACATTGTGTCAATCTTGCAAAGCATGTTGGATTTGAAGAAGTGGAGACTGATCTACAACAACCTGTTGCTGCAGGGCAACTTGAAGCTTGAGATGAAAATGATGAAGTCCATGATGCAGCAGCATGAGAACGTTCCACTTGTCCTTAACGTCCCTCAGGATAGAAGACAGAGAAGCAGTTGCAGCTCTTAGAAGAGAATGACTACAATGCAGAATGCAGTCGGATAGCCGTTCGTGGCATAATGTCTTATGTGGCACCCCATGAACAGCTTCCTCATGAAAGAAGAAAGATGGCAAAGCAGCAAAAACTATTTGACTTTTTTAAGCAAACCCCGAAGAAACAGTCTGAGCATAATGAACCACAGCCATTCCTACTGGACTAATTATTTCTTGTTCGTAACCATGCACCCAGAACTGCATCTGAAAGTGATAATGATGCTGATGATGACCCTCAGCCCCTGTCTTAATACAGTACTATAACTCACCCAACTCCGAAACCCCTTAAAGTGTTAAATTTATTGCATTATTTCATTAAAATAGATTATTTTACTTGGACTGTACTAACGTTCGTATTAGGCTAACTACTGTTTTCATCTCACTTTTACTGATATTTTTGATGGTTCGCCCCAACCCTGTTTTTCCCATGGCCCCCGTTATTTCTATCATGTATTTTTTTTAATAACACAAGGTTGCACAAGAGCACAACTACTGCATTATAGCAGAACAGACTGTACTTTAAATCAATCATTAATTCATATTGAACTAACTGTGAAGAAGTGACAATAGTGCAGTGAGAGAGACTTCCAATGCTTTTAGTCATTTTGGCAGGAGCTAAAGATGATCAAATATTGGTTTAAAAAAAACAAAGATTGACTGAGGGCTGATGTGCTTCTCTGCAAAAATCAATTAACATTCATTAGGAAAAATTCTAGATTTCATTCGTTGGATCTTGTTGGCAGTCATTGGGGGAGATGCAGCAGCGGTGTGGGTCAAACCTGCTTGCAGTGGCACTCCTTGGTAATGAGACCAGAATGAGGGCAAAGGAGGAGGATGCAGGTGCCTTTTTAGGTGGGTCAGCTTTCAAGACCTTAATGTTCGCTTGGTAGCCACAGTTGAGTTTGAGGAGTCCTCCTGACTGCTTTGCCAACTTCCCAGAGATAACTTTGGGGTGTACATTCTGGTGGTCTGAGGCCTAGAAGACCCAGGCCCCTGGGGAATCCTCTGTGTGACCTCCTCAGCCTGAAGACTTTTAGTTCCCTGGCAGAGGAAAATGGTACAGTGGGGCACCACTGGAGTAGCCTGAGAGGATAATCCATGAGTGCCTGTCTGTCATAGCTTCTCCCTGTCCATGCACAATGGTATCTGCTTCATCTCTTAAGGATATAGGGGTCAAAGTCCTGTAGCCACCCCTCTTGCCAAACCAATGAATGATTGCATCCATGGCTTGGCTGACAAGAGTGAGGTTCCCCTCCTATTTCTGACAGACGCTGATTGTTTTGCATCTAGGTGTTCATGGCACATGCTACCTTATCTGTGAAGGCAACTAAACAGTTGTGTAAGAGAGAAACATTGGATAGAACTTGAGCAGACTCCTGTGCTGTTCCTTCCAGTTTGTGCACAATCTCTGGCACTTCTGCAAGATGACCTCTTGTTTGCCTCTGCAGCTCATTAATGCTGAATTCAGAGGTTCTCCAACCGTGCTGAGCTCGGCAAGGATGTGTTCTCCAGCAGTTGTCTATATATCCAACACCTTGATTGTTTCTTTGTAGGTGGAGGCCTCTGCTGATAGAATGTTACCTCGAGCCTACTCTAGATGGAGACATGAATCGAGGTGATTGTCTCTGTGTTGATGGGGGATGGGAAAGGAGGCTTTGTCAGTGCTTCCCTGAGGCTCTCCATTGTTCCTTCTCAGGGGTGTGATATGTGGGCTGGTAGAGATGGGCCTCGGGCTGAGACTCTTCTACTTTTGGCATGGGACACAGAGGCTGTCTAAAAGAATTAAAGATTTGTTAAGGTTGTGAGTTGCCATTCATACCGAAACTTTTATTAAAATCTCACAAAAGCAAAATCCTGTCGATGCTGGAAATCTGAAACAACCACAAAGAAGTGTTGAACGAGCTCAGCAGTTCTTGGAGCAACTGTGGAGAGAGAAACAGAGTTAATATTTTATCATGTAAGAATCTTCTTCAGAAGGCTTCATATTTGGATTTGAAATGTTAATTCTGTTTCTCTCTGCACAGTTGCTGCAAGACCTGCAGGGTTACTGCAGAATTCTCTGACTTTCTTAAAATGTTGCTGCTTGATGAGTAGCAGGGAATAGTATGTTGGAGGCTTTCTCACTAGGTGGCTGTAGATTTCCAGTTGCCCATGTAGCAGAGGCTCATTCTCCTGGCTTTCCTGCCAGCTTGTTGGCCTGCTCCTTGAAAGCGCTTGAGGAGCCTTGTGGTAGGCATATTCTCCCTAACCACTGTCTGGGCACATTTGCACTTATTGTGTACATTCTTCTCTTGAATCTTGAGAGGGAGCATTAATAGACACTACAATAGATACATGAGCACTATGATTGTTTGATAGACACACCTAGAGATAGCATTTCCCAGAGTTGCGATTGTCCAAGGGTATTGCTAGTAAGAAGAGTGTAAGAAGTTGGGTGTTAAAAAGCTTTGAAGAAAACGTAATTGTGACTAATACAGTTCAATTTCTGATCAATGGCGGTAATCACTTGTATGTTGATAGTGGAGGATTCAGGAAGGTGATATCATTGAACAAAAACGACAATGGTTAGATTCTCTCTTGTTGGAGAAGGTAATTTCTTGGCATTTGTGTAACATGAATATTACTTGCCCTTTGTCAGCTCTCAATGTCCTGGGGATCCACTGTACTGTTTGGGAGGGAGTTCCAGAATTTTAACCCAGCATCACTGAAGGAATAGCAATGTACTTCCAAGTCAGAATAGTTGAACAGCTTGGAAGGAACTTGCAAAGGATGGTGTTCCCATATACCTGCTGTCCTTGTTCTTCTTGATGGTAGAAGTCATGCTACGTTCCCAATGGTCTATTGGAAAGTGAATGAGTCTTCCTGACCCCAAATGGATGAATCTTCTCTATTAATAAAACAGGCCTTTATTCCCATTTCCAGTATTTGACAAACTGTGAGAGATTAGAATCTCTTTGGGTTTTCTTGTAGATTAAATGCAAGGAGTATCATCTTTCATTCCTGAAGTGCCTAGAGAAGCCCTAAAGGTGGTAACCGTATATACATTGAGTGGAAAAATCACTATTCAAGCCATTTTTGGTTTTTAAAAGAAAGACTTCATTTTAATGGGAATGGGTGAATGGGGATTTAGAAGAAAATGTAATCCCTCGCGGGATGGCTGTTGAAATCACATCTATCTCCTCTTTCAGCCTTATAGACATATGTCTGGAAAAACAGTCTCCTGAAGATATTGGGATTTTCTGGACATTCGTGAAGTTATTGAGCACAAATGTTGTCCCCTCAACAGCTGGCTGTCCGCATTTTCACAATTACGGGTCATATTACCTGCAACCAGAGCTTTGACAGCTGGTTGTTACAGTGCATTGTGATTGGTTGCCAAGTCTTTGATGCATTTGTGAAATTGTATTATTGGAATTTAGTTTTCAGAATCTCCAGCTGCTATCATCCCATGGTTGTGAAGCAAATGAAATAGAAAAGAAAGACTTTGACTTATTGTCCCTTTTGTGAGCTCTGTATGTCCCATTATACTTTGTGACCAGTGACTACTTCTGATTTGTAGCATAGAAGATTCTACAGCCAATTTATTCACAGCAAACTTCCACAGACAAGAAATTGTGAGGACTGCAGCTGCTGGAGAAGTCAGAATTGATAAAGCACTGGAAAAAGCACAACAGGTCAGGAAGCATCTGAGGAGCAAGACAGTCAACCGTTTCGGGCATAATCCTTCATCGGGACCTGAAAGGTTATGCCTGAAACATCGATAATTTTGTTCCTCAGATGCTGCTTGACCTGCATGCTTTTTCCAGTGCCACATCTTATTGACTCAAACTTCCACAGAGAATAATGTACTAATAAGAAATAGCTCACCGAGGCTCTTTCAATTATATTACGAACTCTACCATTAGAAGGACAACAGCAGCAGATTAATTGGAACACCATCACATGCACATGCCCTTTCATGCCATTCAACATCTTGATTTGGAAATATATCACCATTTGCTTTGGTGTCACTGGGTCAAAATCCTTGAATTCACTCCCAAATGGCACTATCGGTATCCCTACACCCCAAGGACTGCAATGATTCAAGAAGCATTTGTAAAATGTAGAGTTTCCATATATCTGCTGCCTTTTTCTTTTAGATGGAGGTGATTATAAGTTTGGAAGGTGCTGTCAAAGGAGCTTCTCTGTATTTCTGCAGCGCATCTAGTAGATGGTTCACACTGCTGATACTGAGCGTCTGTGGTAGGGGGATTGAATAAGTTTGTGTGTATCAAGTGGGCTACTTTGACCTGGGTGGTGTCAAACTTTGAGTGTGTTGGAGTTGCATTCATCCAGGGAATATTCCCAACACACTTCTGATTTCTGCCTTTGTAGATGGCTGACGTGCTTTGGCAAATCAGGGGATGAGTTACTCTCTGCTGGATTCCTAGCCTTTGATCTGCTCTTCTAGCCAAGATATTTATATGACCAGTGTGACGATGCTGCTCCTTTAACCAGATTATATTGTCCTTGGTTTTTTTTGAGAGGTTGTAAAAGACACGGACTGTAAAAAGTCTAAGTTGAAGGGTTTTAGGGCCAATTTGATTATAGTTAAAAGATACAAACTCAGATAAAAGACTTTTAAGTTTAAAAATATCTTGTACAATGAAAAGGGAGTGGCCAGTTCTCCCAGCTCAGCCTCTCTCTGGTTTGGTTTGGTTTTCGCATGGTAGAGTTGAACAAAGCTACTGGTCCAGGCTGATCCTCTTTTCTCTCTCTGGCTTCTCTCCTGTAAGACCCTGTGTTTGATTTGACCTTTTCTGCCAAGGGCTGTTTATGGGGATTGTTGCAAGTATTAGAACAGCATCATTAAGTTGGGATAATATGTTGGGTTTTTGGATAGGTTGTTATTCTGTAACCTGTTCTCTTTTGTTTGTGTTCATTCAATAATATTGTAAGTAAACTCTTTTGTTTAAACTGAGTGGCTTGTCCAGATGCATCGCTCCTGGAATATCTGCATTACACCCTCTTAAAACAACTAGCAAAGATAGGGTCTGGGCTACCTTCTTGACATAATTTGAAGGAGTCTAGCCTGGTCCATGACACCAATCCAGTTCAGTTTCTGGTCAAATGTAACTCCCAGGTTGTTGACAGTGGCGGTTCAGTGATGGCAGTGGCATTGAATGTCAGGGGGCAATGGTTAGATTCTATCTCATTGGAAATTATCATTGCCATACACTTGTGTGGCACTAGGAGAAAGTGAGGACTGTAGATGCTGGAGATCAGAGTTGAGAGTGTGGTGCTGGAAAAGGACAGCAGGTCAGGCAGCATCTGAGGAGCAGGAGAATTGACATTTTGGACATAAACCCTTCATCAGGAATTCCAAGGAGCAGGAGAATCAATGTTTTGGGCATAAGCCCTTCATCAGGAATGTGGCTTATGCCCAAAACGTCAATTTTGCTGCTTCTTGATGCTGCCTGACCTGCTGTGCTTTTTCCAGCACCACACTGTTGACTTGTGTGGCACGAATGTTTACTCGCAATTTGTCAGCCCAAGCCTGGATGTTATCCAGGTTTTGCTGCATTTGGACATGGACAGCGTCAGTATCTAAGGAGTATGAAATGGTACTGAAAATTGTGCAATCATCAGCAAACATTCCCACTTCTGATCTTATCATGGAGGGAAAGTCATTGATGAAGCAGATGGAGATGATTAGGCCTAAGACATTATCTTGAGGAACTGGGGGCTTTGTTAGTGTCCTTACCTTCTTGAAGCCAGCTGGCTTCAAGATCCACCTGCTCCAGAGACTCCCTCAATTCGTCAAGGGAATGTCTTAGGCTTAATCATCTTCATTTACTTCATCAATGACCATCTCTTCATGACTCCAGTAAGCAGACACTATTCCCGTTGACTCCAGTTTTGCTAGGCTTTTTGATGCCATACTTCGTCAAAGGTGGCTTAATGTCAGAAGCAGTCACTTACCTCTCGAATTCAGTTCTTTAGTCCATATTTGAACCAAGACTGCAATGAGATCAAGGGCTGAGTGGATTTGGCAGAACCCAAACTAGAAACATTGATTAGGTTATTCCTAAGGGAATGCTGCTTGATAACACTGATAATGATGATGGGCTTATACCCGAAACGTCGATTCTCCTGCTCCTTGGATGCTGCCTGACCTGCCGTGCTTTTCCAGCAACACGTTTTTCAACACTGTTGATGATGCTTTCTATCACTGTACCTCAAATCGATTTGCTTCCTTTTACCTTGCCTTCCTTGCTATCCTTATAGAATTGAAATATAACAGTATCTAATTCAGCTGAAACTCCGTGCTGACAGACATTGGTAGAGAGGATTCTATGAGGGGGCTGAGCCTAATTGTAAGAATTTGCCCCATTTATCTGGACTCTCAGACTGAAGACTTTAATTTGCTTTATGTTTTATACTGAACATCTTGATTATTTTGAACTCCTTTTAACTTTAAACATGTTATTTTAAACATCTGCTCCGCTCCCCCCCCCAACCCCGATACTGGTTGACCTACAATAATGTCCGCCAAAGCTTCAATTTAAAAATTTCACCTCCTTTGCAATGTGGTGTCATTCTAATGAAACACAGTTGCCTGTCTCCAGGCCTATGTGACAGCAAGTGGTGTGGACAAGAGAAAAGTAGGCCTTGGAGCTAGAACTCCTCCATTACTGGTGGTGGTGAAGTTGGAAGAGGCATGGAGCTTGTAAAAGAGTCAAAAGCAGGCCTGATCTGGCTCCACATGCTGCACACTCACACCCCCACTCCCTGTTGATGCTGTTTTCCCAATCCCCTGTGCCCAATCCTCTTTCCATTTCTGGTGGTTTCGTGCTCGGTTTAGTGATTAATAACCATCTTCAGAAAATGCAGTCATTTCGAGAAATGATTTAAGTTGCATGTAGCTATTTATATAATTTCTGTTAAATTATTCTGAGTGCCTCCTGGGTGAATGAAGATGGATGATAGAAGTTATTTGAAATCAGACACAGTTTCCAGATGTTGGGGTGGGGAGAAGGTGGTGAGAGAAAGTAGCTTTGAACCGAAGGTGAATTAGATTAGATTAGATTACTTACAGTGTGGAAACAGGCCCTCCGGCCCAACAAGTCCACACCGCCCCGCCGAAGCGTAACCCACCCATACCCCTACATCTACCCCTTACCTAACACTACGGGCAATTTAGCATGGCCAATTCACCTGACCTGCACATCTTTGGACTGTGGGAGGAAACCGGAGCACCCGGAGGAAACCCACGCAGACACGGGGAGAACGTGCAAACTCCACACAGTCAGTCGCCTGAGGCGGGAATTGAACCCGGGTCTCCGGCGCTGCGAGGCAGCAGTGCTAACCACTGTGCCACCGTGCCGCCCACAAATTGTTGCTGTGGAGCTTCCTATCTTACTCTGCCAGCCTTTAGCAACGACCCTGTCCTGTCCTGACATTAATTTGCAGTTCAGAACAAGCAGGCTTTTATCTAAGGGCTCTCTCACTACATTTCAGCAGTCCAATCATAGCCATATGTGGCACTTCAATTCACCTCCCTCTTCCGGCAAGTAAATTACTTCAGTGCTGAAGAATATTAATCCTCAAATACAATGAGGTTATTTTTGCTTAACATTTTTCGATTGGTGGCCTGATAAAGCATTCATTCTGCCTCCCACTTTGACGAGTTGCCTCTTGCAAGACTGAAGGCTCTTAGTTGTTGAGAAATACACAATGTTCCAGCAAAGGGTTACATAACATTCTGTCATTTATGCAGCTGTAAATGAGAGATTGGGAGACCAGCACAGAATCTCATCATCTAAAAGCCACAGAGAATTCCCTGCAGTGGGAATTCTTGGAATCTGCACTCCTCTGCTCATTTAGCAAGGCTTTGTACTTCAATTATACGTTGCCCAAGATGAATACGGTCTGTCCCATTAAACAAGATCCATTAAGGTATTGAATAAATGCTTCCTTACCATTTTCTGATTTCCTCAATATAACTGCACACAAGGGGCCACAAGCAACATTTATAGTGCACGTTGGGGAACAAACTTTCAAAAGGGCAGAAATACTGCCAGTTTTTTCATAACTTAGAGCAGGTGGAATGTGTATCCCTTGCGGAAAGAAATTATTTAACTTCCAACTAGACAGGTAAATGCCCTGCTGGGAGGCTCATAAATAGTTAATAAATGGTTTTTTGTAAGTCCTCTTGTGCAGCTGGATTTTTGGATTAGGTTAGATCTCAGTCTTAACAGACTTTTAATTTGGTATAATTTGCTGAAAATTAAGCAAGTTTTGAGAAGATTTGTAGTTCAGGTTGAAGTTTTGGATGTAGGTTTGCTCGCTGAGCTGGAAGGTTCATTTTCAGACGTTTTGTCACCTGACTAGGTAACATCATCAGTGAGCCACACTGCAGCACAGAGGAACTACGCAGAGCAGATGAAAATCACCTATACAGTGTATTCAAAAAGAACAGGTACCCAATGAACACAGTCTGCCGCTTTGAGCAGCAAACCCAAACAAGCAGTCAAAACACATCCAGAAACCCTAGCCACTCTCCCCTACGTCAAAGGCATCCCTGAAATGACTGCCAGACTACTCAGACCCCTTGACATTATGGTAGCCCACAAACCCACCAACACACTAAAACAGCAGCTAATGACCCTCTACAGACAACAAGCAAAACTAATGTCATTTCCAAAATACCTTGTAAGAACTGTAACAAACACAACAATGGAAATCAGGCAGAAGACTAGCCACCAGGATACATGAACATCAACTAGCCATAAAAAGATATGACCCACTCTCACTAGTTTCCTTGCATACGGATGAGGAAGGACACCACTTCGACTGAGACAACACATTCATCCTAGGACAAGCCAAACAACGACATGCACGAGAATTCCTAGAAGCATGGCATTCCAACCAGAAATCTATTAACAAATACCACCCATTTACCACCCCCTAAGAGAAAGAACAGGAAATGACATCACCATAGGAAAGGATGTCACTACAGAAAATGACATCACCAACCCGAGGAAATCCAAAAATATAAATAGAAAGTAAGCTACACCACCAGTGCTTCACTGAAGATGTGATCTATATGGTGATGAAATGGCTGAAAACGAAACTTCCAGCTCAGTGAGCAAACCTACATCTAGAGCTTCAAAGCAAGGAGGTGTTCTTTTCAAGTTTAATACTTAATAAAATATAGGGGGTGCAATATTAATCAGATAACCTGCTTTAAGTGGGTGACCACTTTGCTGCCCTTCACACTTCTAATCACATAATTTATTCCTTTACTTAATCTCATTAACATTCCCTCTGGTCTTATTCGACCAAACCTAATTTTCATTTAATATCTACTGCCCTCCACCCTGTTGCAGACCTTTCCCCAGGATCCTCTTCCTCCATTTCCTCTTCACTTGTTTTTATTATATTTTTAACTATTCTCAGTTCTGATAGTCATAGGACTAAAATGTTAATTCTCTTTCTCTCTCCACTCAGTTTGTTGAATTCTGCAGCACTTTGTTTTTATTTTAGATCTATGTATTTGTTTTTTTTTGTGTTTTGTGTTTTCTGTGGTGTTACTTAAGGGCTTAAATATTAGAGTCATAGAGCATGAAACAGATCTTTCGGTCCAACTCGTCCATGCCGACCATAACCTAATCTAGTCCCATTTGTCAGCACATGGCCCATATCCTTCTAAACCCATCCAATTTAAATACCCATCCAGATGATTTTTAAATGTTGTAATTGTACCAGCCTCCTCCACTTCCTCTGACAGCTCATTCCACCCTCTGTGTGAAAAAGTTTCCCCTTAGGTCCCTTTGAAATTTTCCCCCTCTCACCCTAAACCTATGTCCTCTTGTTCTGGACTCCCCATCCCAGGGAAAAGACCTTTTCTATTTCTCCTATCCATGCCCCTCATAATTTTATAAGCTTCTACAAGGTCGCCCTCAGCTTCCGACACTCCATCGAAAATAGCCCCAGCCTATTCAGCCTTTCCCTGTAGCTCAAATCCTCCAACCCTGGCAACTTCCTTCTAAATCTTTTCAGAACCCTTTGAAGTTTCACAACATCCTTCCGATAGGAGGGAGACCTGAGTTGCACACAATATGCCAAAAGTGGCCTAACCAATCTCCTGTACAGCTGCAACATGACCTCTCAACTTCTATACTCAATGCTCTATCCAGTAAAGTATACCAAACACCTTCTTCACTATCCTATCTATCTATGAGTCCACTTACAAGGAACTATGGACATGCATTCCAAGGTCTCATTGTTCAGCAACATTCCCCAGGACCTTACCATTAAGTGTATAAATCCTGCTCTGATTTGCCTTTCCAAAATACAGCACCTCAGACTTATCTAAATTAAACTCCATCTGCCACTCCTCAGCTTAAATATTGGCCAAGGCACTGGAGAGATATTGGGCCATGAGGTTTTTCTTTCCACCTGTGAAGACAGATGAAGCCTCCTTTTAATTTCTTATCCATAATGTTGTACTTCTGACCGTAAAGCACTCTCTCTATAGAGCATAGGAATGTTTGCCTGGATGATGTGCTCGAGTCTTTACAGTGTGTCATGACCCACAAGGTTCTGAATCAGTGGTGAGGTCGCATGAGATGGATTTTTAAAAAAAAGCATGGTGACTCTGCATTTGTTTATTTAAAAAATTGTCATCACTGAGTATTAGTCAAAAATAGCATTGACAATCATAAATTCAGCTCACCCTGCGGGTAGTACTAGTACTTCCCAGTTTCATGAGATTACCACCAGAACAGTGAACAATTTTTTTGTTCTTCTTGATATTTTTTTTCCTTTCTCCCATCTACTCCTGTCCATCTCTTTCTTCTCCTTTCACTTCCTGCATCTCTTTTCCTTTCTGCTTCCCTTGCCTATCTATCTCTTCTTTGCTTTTGCTTTTCTCTCTCTCTCTCTCTCTCTCTCTCTCTCTCTCTCCTTTTAAGAAAACTTTAAGACCTACTACTATGACTTAGCATTTGGGCACATAATATCATAATACATTATAGGCTTGATGTCAAATCTTGTTTGATAAGACTGATCAAATGCGGTGAAAATTTTGCTAAACTAAAGGCATTGCATAAATGCAAGTTGTTGTCATGGTTATAAAATCAACTGTAGAAAATTGTGTAAGAAATGGGCTAATGCGAAGACCTCAATATTGCTGGACCATTGTTTAGAAAAAAGCAATAAATGCCTTTCAGGGAAGAGAGTCTACTTCTTCTCAGTAGAATCCATATTTTTCTTTTGTGAAGAGATGTAATGACCTATTACTACAAAAAGAAATGATCCTGACCAAAAATGCAAAGGCATGATAATACCTTCAGGGGCAACCGGGAATGGACGGTGGGTGGAATTTGCAGCTTCCGGTGGTGGGAACGGTTTAAATTAGCTGGGCTATCAGTGTACCCAAACCTTATCATCTCTCTTTGCTCTTTGAGAATTAAATTCTATCTTGATTACCTTACTAATCAAGAAACTATATTTGAGTGTATTTACAACACAGAATAATTTGGCCTCCACTGTCTTCTGCGACATCGAGTTCCACAGAATAATTACCCTCTGGCTGAAGAAATTCTTCCTCATCTCAATTCTAAAGCATTGTCCCTTCACTGTAAGGCTGTGCTCTGGGGACCTAATCTTTCCTACTAGTGGAAACATCTTCTCCAAAAACACTCTATCCAGGTCTCTTGGTATTCTGTAAGTTTTACTGAGATTCCCCCTTTATCCTTTTAAAAGCCATCCATAACAGACCCATCTTGTCAGTGAAGGCTCTTTGAAAGAGTTTTCCAATTAGTCCCACTGTCACAATTTTACTGTGGAGTAATCTACACTTTCAGTTTAAGCTCTGACAACATGTTGGCAATAATATCGAAGGCTTGTGCTCTAAAAATTGCTGCACCCCTACCAAGCTGTTCTAGTACAGCTACAACACTGGCATTTCCCTGACAATATGGAAAATTAGTCTGCCTGTACATAAAAAAACAGGATAAATTCAACCTGGATAATTACGGCCCCATCAATTTACTCTTGACCATTAATGAAGTGATGGAAGGTGTTATCGGCGGGGTTATGAAGCACCCATTTGCTCAGCAATAACTTCCTAACTAATGCTCAGTTTGGGTTCTACCAGAGACACTCGGCTTCCAACAATCCCTGTAAGTCATATAGCAGCTCGCGGAGGAGGTTCATGTGGACAAATTAACTTTGGCTCCAGAATTTATGCTGTACACCGAACTTGGAGGTCCTCAGAGTGGCAGGAAAAGTTAGAAGGAATGTTGCTTACAGCCTTAGTTAAAATAAGGCCAAAAGAGCTGAATTCCAGAGTTATGATGACTGCCCTTGACATCGAGGTTACATTTGACCAAAAGTAGCATCAAGAAGCCTTAGCAAAGGAGTCAGTGGGAATTATAGGCAAAGCTGTCTGTTGATTGGTGTAATACTTGGCACAAAGGAAGATGATTATGATTGTTGGTGTCAGTCATCTCATTTCCAGAGCAAGCCTAAGGAAGTTCCTCAAGGTACTGTCCTGGGCCCAAACATCTTGAGCAGCTTCATCAACGAACTTGCCTCCATTATAAGGTCAGAAATGGCATGTTTGCTGATGATTGCACGATAGGACATAGAACATTACAGCGCAGTACAGCCCCTTCGGCCCTCGATGTTGCGCCGACCTGTGGAGCCAATCTGAAGCCCATCTAACCTACACTATTCCATTTTCATCCATATGTTTATCCAACGACCATTTAAATGCCCTTAAGTTTGGCGAGTTCCATGCTTCTACTACATTCTGAGTAAAGAGACTGTCTCTGACATTTGTCCTACAGTTATCACCCCTCCGTTTAAAACTATGCCCTCTCGTGCTAGCCATCACTATCTGAGGAAAACTCTCACCGTCCACTCCATCTAACCCTCTGGTTATCTTCGATGATTCAATTAAGTCACATCTCAACCTTCTTCTCTCTAATGAAAACAGCCTCAAGTCCCACAGCCTTTCCTCATAAGGCCTTCCATCCATACCAGGCAACATCCTAGTAAATCTCCTCTGAACCCTTTCCAAAGCTTCCATGTCCTTCCTACAATGCGGTGACCAGAACTGTATGTAATACTCCAAGTGTGGCCGCACCAGTGTTTTGTACAGCTGCAACATGACTCATGGCTCCGAACCTCAATCCCACTACCAATAAAAGCTAACACACCGTATGCCAGCTTAACAATCCTATCCAACCTAGCTGGCAATTTTCAAGCATCTATGCACATGGACACCTAGACCTCTCTGCTCATCCACTCTACCATTCGACCAGTACTCTCTATTCCTATTGCTCCTTCCAAAGTGAATGACCTCAACTTTCCTCATTAAACTCTATTTGCCACCTCTCAGCCCTGCTCTGCAGCTTATCTCTGACCCTCTGTAACCTGCAACATCCTTCAGCAGTACCCACAACTCTACCAACCTTAATGTCATCCGCAAATTTACTAAGCCATCCTTCTACACCCTCGTTCAGGTCATTTATAAAAATGACAAACAGCAGTGACCCCAAAATATATCCTTGTGGTACACCACTAGTAACTGAACTCCAGGATGAACATTTCCCATCATGCACCAGCTTTTAGCTAGCCAAGTTCTGATCTAAACCGCTAAATCACCCTCAGTCCCATGCAATAGCTGACCGTAGGGAACCTTATCAAATGCCTTACTGAAATCCATATGCACCACATCAACCGCATTACCCTCATCCACCTGTTTGGCCATCTTCTCAAAGAACTCATAAAGGTTTGTGAGACACGACCTACCCTTCACAAAACTGTGTTGACTGTCCCCAATTAACTTCTTCCTTTCTAGATGATTATAAATCCTATCTCTTATAACCTTTTCCAAAACTTTACCCACAACCAAAATAAGGCTCACTGGTCTATAATTCCAAGGGTTGTTTCTGTTTCTTGAACAAGGGGACAACATTTGCTATTTTACAGTCTTCTGGCACTATTCACAATGATGACATATAACACCATTCATGACCCGTTATTTACTGAAGTAGTTCATGTCCAAATGCAGCAAGACCTGGTTATTTTCCACATTTGGGCTGACAAGAGACATGTAATATTCAGGCCATAAATGCCAGGCAATGACCATCTCAACAAGAGAGAATCTAACCATCACCCTTTGACATTCAATGGCATTACCATCACACAACACTCCCCTATCAACATCCTGGGGAGTTAACGTTGACCTGAAACTAGACATATAAGTACTGTGGCTGTAAGAGCTGATCACACAGTAGTCATCCTTCAGGAATCGTGAAGAAGGACTTAGGCCCGAAACGTCGATTCTCCTGCTCCTTAGATGCTGCCTGGCCTGCTGTGTTTTTCCAGCACCACATTTTTCAACTCTGGTCTCCAGCATCTGCAGTCCTCACTTTCACACAGTAGTCATCCGCAGGTTAGTCAGCATCCAAACTTTATGCACCCTCACCTGACTCCCCAAAACCTGTGCACCATCTAATTAAGGAGACATTGGTGAGTCAGAGTTCAGAGACCACATGTTTGGACTATATGTCAAATTTTAGGGAAAGGTTAAATAGAGAGGGTGAATTGGCTAGATGGCGTTTAAAAGTCGCTCAGCATGTGATGAAGCAGGAAGCATACAAGAAATCAAAAATTTGTAGTTTTGCTTAGAAGAGATAAAAGTATTAGTATTACTACCAATGGTGGGTGAAACTTTTAAAGACAAGATTTAGTGGGCCTTAGCAAACTGAAAGGAAATTGAGTGAGGTAAATTATTTGATAATTGTATGCCAAATAGAAAGAAATCTCAGAGTGTGTCATATGAATATGCTCAAAAGGTGCTTTGATAGGGAAGGAAAGCAAAAGGAGAGTGTTAACAGTTAAAACACAAAGTAAAGAACCAAATTCAGATGATTCTGAATTGGACGTTCCTCAAATTGGGCAGTGTGGACTTTGTCAAAAACTGGGATAAATTATTGGGTTACCTTCCAAAGGAAACGCGAAGTGACCTGAAAGATTTATTGCAATGACATGGAGAGATATGTGGGAATAAGATGGAGAGTACTAATCTGAGTATGCAGGATGTAGATATAGGAGATGCTGTTTCAGTTAAGCAATATTCTTATAGACTTAACCCTCTGATGCTGGAAGCGGTGACAGGGGTGGGTTTGGTCCTAGTGTAGGACCCTGCAGCACCAGTGGCATCTGCATTGGTGAGGCTGGCCCAGTGTGAACTCAGGCTGGCCCAGTGTGAACTCATGGTGTCAGCAGCTTTGGTGGAGGTAATAATGACAGCTCTTTGTTCCAGTGGTGATGTTGCGGTGAACTGCATTTGCTGCAGTGTCATTGGTCCGGGTTTCTCAACCCCGATGCCTTGAGTCCCTACTGCAAAACCAATGTCCATGGCTGAGTTAGAAGTGGAGCTGTTTCAATGACTAGCCAGCTTTATTGAGATAAGACTATAAGATGAACTTTATTGTTTTACTCTTCTAGCATTATATTCTATGTTTTGATTTATTTTCTGTGTTTTAAGATAGCATCAGAGAGTGGTGACAAAAAGCAACACCTTTCACTGTATTTGTAATAAATATAGATCAGTGGTGGGTAGGTTGTTAGAGGTTATTCTGAAACATAAGATTTACTACATTTGGAGAGGCAAGGATTGATTAAGGATAGCTTGGTTTCATGCAAGGAAAATCAAATTTGGTTGGGTTTCTTAATCAAGTAACCAAAAAGATTGTTGAGGGCAAAGCTGTAGAATCTGTTTACTTGGACTTTAGTAAAACCTTGGACAAGATTCCGCATGGTAAACTAATTAGTAAAGTTAGGAGAAAGTGAAGACTGCGGATGCTGGAGATCAGTGTTGAAAAGTGACCTTCCTTCCCACCTATCCACTCCACCCTCTTCTCTGATCTATCACTAACACCCTACATCTGCACCTACCTTTTCAGCTATCTTCCCCTAGCCCTCACCCGCCATTTATCTCTCATCCCCTTCCTCCACCTGTCACCCCTCCCTCCGCCCCACGGCCACCCCAAAAAAAAAGTGCTTTTCCAGTGCCACAGTTTTTTACTCTAATTAGTCAAGTTAGATCACATGGGATTTAGGGTGAGCTTGCCAATTGGAAACAAAATTGGTTTTGTGGTGGGAGACAGAGGGTGATGGTGGATTGTTGTTTTTCAGACTGGAGGCCTCTAACCAGTGGTGTTCCACAGGGATCAGTATTGAGTTCACTTTTGTTTATTATTTATATAAATGATTTGAATGAAAATATAGGAGGAAAGATGGATGCAGGTACAGTTATAACATTTAAAAGACATTGGATAAGTTCATGAATAGATCACATGGAATCCAGGGAGAGTTAGCCATTTAGATAAAAATTTGGCTTGTAGGTAGGAGACAGAGGGTGGTGGTGGATAGTTCATTTTCAGACTGGAGGCCTGTGACCAGTGGTGTGCCGCAAGGATCAGTGCTGGGTCTACTGCTTTATGTCATTTATATAAATGATTTGGATGTGAATATAGGAGGAATAGTTAGTAAGTTTGTAGATTACTCCAAAATTGGAGGTGTAGTGTACATTGAAGAATGTTATCTCAGCGTACAACTGGACCTTGATCAAATGGGCTGATGGGCCGAGGAGTGGCAGGTAGTATTTAATTCAGATAAGTGTGTGATGCATTTTGGTAAAGCAAACAGGGCAGGACTTATACACTTAATGATAGGGTATTGTCGAACAAAGAGATAGTTCCTTGAAAGTGGAGTCCGAGATAGACAGGGTGATGAAGAAGATATTTGGTATACCTGCATTTAGTGGTTATTGCATTGTGTATAGTAGTTAGGAAGTCATGTTGTGGCTGTACAGGACATTGGTTGGGCAATTTTTGGAATATTGCATTCAATTCTGGTCTCTGCTGTAGGAAAGATGTTCAACTTGAAACGGTGCAGAAAGGATTTACAAGGATGTTGTTGGTATTGGAGAGTTTGAACTACAGGGAGAGGCTGAACAGTTTGGGGCTAATTTCCCTGGAGCGTCAAAAACTGAGTGGTGACCCTTATAAAAGTTTTTAAAGTCATGAGGGGCATGGATCAGGTGAACAGCTATGGTCTATTTCCCAGGGTAGGAGAGTCCAAAACTAGAGGGCGTAGCTTTAAGGCGAGAGGGGAAAAACACAAAAGGAACCCAAGGGAGAACCTTTTCACACGGAGGGTGGTGCGTGTATGGAATCAGCTGCCAGAGGAAATGCTACAAATACAAGATTTGAAAGGCATCTGGATGGGTACATGAATATGTAGGGTTTAGAGGGATATGGGCCAAATGTGGCTAGATTAATTTAGGATATCTGGGTGACATGAATGAGTTGGTCCGAAGTGTCTATTTCTGTGCTGTACAACTCTGTCTCTATAATAGGAAAGGTTTGGAGGGATGTGGGCTAAGCACAGGCAGGTTAGACTAGTTTAGCTTGGGAATGTGGTCAGCATGGACAGGTTGCACCAAAGGGTCTGTTTCTGTGCTGTATGACTATACACGTGACAGTAAATAAATCAAACCATTTAGAAACCATTTAGAGTGTGATGGAATACTTCTAACTTCCCTGCATAAATGCAACTCCCATGATAACGAAAGAAGCTTGACTCCACCTAGGACAAAGCAGCCCACTTGGTCAGCACCACATTCTCAAATATCCACTCGCTCCATCACCAACATTCAGTTGCAGCAGTGTATGCCATCTACAAGATGCACTGAAGAAATTTACCAATGCTCCTTAGAAAAATTCCAAACCTTCCAGCACCTTATAAATCCATAACCACTTAGAAGGACAAAATACATGGGAACACCACCACCTGCAAATTCCCCTCAAAACTATTCACTGCCTAAACTTGGAAAGGTATCACCATTCCTTCAGTTTCACTGGGTCAAAATCCTGGAACTCTCTTCCTAAGTGTATTTTGGGCCTCCCTACAGCAAATACACTACAGTGGTTTAAGAAGGCAGCTCACTAGTCCCTCAGAGGCAATTTGGGATAGGCAATAAATACTGCTCCAGCCAGCCAGCATGAATGAATTTAGAAAAAGCATTTTTCTAATTATCTTTTATAGTTGATGTTACTTCTACCATCTTTTAAGACACAAATGTACAGATGATAATGACTTGCTATGTAAAAAAAAATATTTGCTTCACCTCCTTTTATAATAGAGGTAAATTGTAAAATCTTTGCAGCTACCCTGATCCCAGGTCACCACATTGAGCTGTAAACTTTTTTTTCATGTGCTTTTGACATTTCGAGTGTGATGTCTGAAGTATGACTTTAATGGAAGTTTCTAGATAAGTTGAGAAAACATCAAATAGGAACAATATTTTGGCATGGGACATTCTCTACTTAAGATCTCTGACCACTAAGCCAAATACCACCTGATGGGGATCAGTGACTGAATATGCTCCTGTGTTGCGCCTTCTGAACCTTTCCTAAAAACAAGGAAAGGAGTTATTGTACGGCTTGATTAGTCAGGGTTTAAAATCGACATTTCTTTTCAAGATATAAAATGGAAGACAAAAGGTTTGTTCTGTTACTAGTTGTAAAATGGAAGAATGGAGGCATTCAGGCTGTAAGAAAGGTCTTTTGATCAAGAATGATTTCAGATAAAGGTGCTTTGTTCCAGGTTTGAGTTAAAATATATCCTGTGATGTTGAGATGATTGAGTTTCAAACAATTGAAATGTAGCTTCTCATAAATCGTCCTTGTGGAGTTGTTCCTTTTGATCTTGACTAATGGATAGTTCTCCTGTCAGGTAGGAAAGAATGGTACAAAACAGGTCATTTTCAGTGGTTAGAAATTCTATAGGAGGCAGAGGCTCATATATTTCCCATTACATCAAATCCCAAATGGTGCCTTTCAGACTGCCAGCTGTTTTGAAGAGTTAGGGCTACTTAACTCATCCAAAGAAACTGTATAAAAGCTTTCTGAAAATTTTCAGACAGTTTTCAGCTGTGAACATTTTGTCTTTTAGGTTCTGCAAGTCATTAACTGTGAGTAAATCTGGACAATACAATGATTGCCTAAGGTTGCCTAATATGTGATACTCCATATTATCCAAATACATATATATGAACATCTGAACTAGGAGCAGGAATAGGCCATTTGGCCCCTTGAGCTTTCTCTGCTATTCAATAAGATCACAGTTGATCTGATTGTAACCTCAAATCCACACTTCCCGCCAACCCCGGAGAGATGTGATTCAAGATGCCAATTGAAAGGGATATGAGGTAGTGGCCAGGGGCCCGATTGGGAAGAGTTCTTTACACCTTCTGGCACTATGTTCAGATAAGTGTTTGTTAAAAGCGGACCTTTCTGGTAGTCGTCCTTTTAGTTAGTCCACTTGTCCAGCCAGTTAGACCACTTGTATGCAGTATCAAGTAGGCAGCCAAAACCCACAACTGCATAGCTGTCTTCTTTGCTTATACAATGGAACTAGCATCTGTTTCTGGCAAGACACTGGATTTTTGTATCAATATGATGATTGACACCCAGCTATTGCCCATTAATCAGGCATAATGTCAATGAATTTATAGACCTGTGTCTATTCCAGAATTGAATCACCCCTTCAAACCTTCCAAATAGAAAGTGATAGATTAAGGTTTGCAAGGTATTTATAAAATATTCATAATAGAAAAACAGGCATTTTGCCCCCAACTGCTGGTATTTAGGCTCAAAGATGTTTCCATCCACCTCTCTTCAAATTAGTAAGGGAAGACAGTGGCATAATGCAACATCACACAACTAAGAATGTTAAAGACTGAGGTGAATGTCCTGGAAACATGGGTTCCAGTCCCACCATGGCAAATTATGGAATTTAACTTCAATTCATAAATTTTGAACATTATGCTAGTCTCCATAATTGTTGTTAAAGCCCAGCTGATTCACTAATGTCCCCCAGGTAAGGAAGTCTGCTGTCATCAACTTATTTGGTCTACATTTGACTCCCGACCCACAGCAGTATGATTGACTATTAACTTCTCTCAGCAATGGTGAGAAAGCCACTCAGTTCAAGGACAATTAGGGATGGGCAAAAATTTATGGCCTTTGACTTTCATCCCATGACAGTATATGAATACAAAATTAACATTTGCCGCAACCATTCCCTGTGGTGGTGTCAGCAGTATTGTTTGGTAGTAAGATCTACATTCTCTCTAGACTAATGGGCAAGACCTGATATGTAGCAGAACATAGTAGAGAAACCTGAGACTGCAAATACAGCCGAGTTGAGAATCTCAATATTGTTGGGAGGTACTGATAATTCAGGATGGACAAAGTTTGGGAGAAGATTAGTAGCTCGGGTGCTCGTTGTTGTGGTTCTGTTCGCCGAGCTGGGAATGTGTCTTGCAAACGTTACGTCCCCTGTCTAGGTGACATCCTCCGTGCTTGGGAGCCTCCTGTGAAGCACTTCTGTGATGTTTCCTCCGGCATTTATAGTGGCCTGTCTCTGATGCTTCCAGTTGTCAGTTCCAGCTGTCCGCTGTAGTGGCCGGTATATTGGGTCCAGGTCGATGTGTTTGTTGATAGAGTCTGTGGATGAGTGCCATGCCTCTAGGAATTCCCTGGCTGTTTTCTGTTTGGCTTGCCCTATAATGGGAGTGTTGTCCCAGTCGAAATCATGACAAGCAACAACAATTCAGGATGGAATTAAATATTGTCCCTCTCTCACTCCTGCTCAACCTCCTGGAGGTGAATTCTGAGGTCAAGGAAAGGCTCTTTTCTTTAGAAAGAAATCCTGTTGTCTTCCCACCCCAAGGTTAATTTAATCTGGCTCTCAAAGAGCACTTAATGGTTTCAACCCTGTCACCATTGGTATTCAACCAGTGCAAGGCCATCTGGGAGATTGCTGGCAAACATGTTTCCATTTGTCCTCCACGATGTTCCCTCCAAGAGAGCACAAAATTTCCCATGTCATCATGGTCCTGTCCTACAGCCATCATTGAAAGGCCTGAGTCATAGAAGAAACAGCTATGGGCAGGTGGGGCAATCTATGGTAGCTTGACCGCAATCAATGAAATGAGGTGGTCTTGCAGGGGCAAACTTGGAACCAGCCTTCCAGGACTTTCGTAACCGCCCATGTTCCATAGCCACTACACCACCACCTTGTAGGGGGGTTTTCACTCACAACACCTACTTGAATGATGTGTCCTCTTTCTGTGTTTTTCTCTACGTATCTCAAGAGGAAGGCATCCTGTCTTACTCTCCTACAAATTTGGGTTGGGTGGTTATTTGAATTGTAATGGTGTGCAGGGATATGGTGAAAAGGCAGAGGATTGGCACTAGATAATAGAGCTGGTGCGGTACAATAAGCCAAATGGCTTCCTTCTGTGCTGTAACAATTCTGTGATTCTGTGAAACACCTCAGACGTTGAGGGGCCTGCTACTCAACCTTCAGCTGCAGTGGCCAATCTAGAAAACCGGGGAACTTCTGAAGCAAGCAGAAAATCAGAGCTAAACGCATTAGTTTGTTTGCTTTTGGCATTAAGCTATGTATATCAGAGATTGGATCAATATATTGATGAAAGGACAATTTGCCAAATAATTGAAGGTTATTTCATTGTGCATAGTGGATTTAGCTCAGCTCAAGACCTCTGTGCATTTACTTGTTAATCTGATGCATTCAAGTTGATAAAGGAGGCTAAATGATTAATTTTAAATTCTGTCAGAGGCAATGGAATCTCTGTACTTTGGGAGCCAACTTGATAAAACTACTGAAATTCAGACCTTTTATAAAATCCCATTTCCATGAAACCCTGCATTTATTAACCTTTTCCTATAACATCTCTGTATCCATGAACCGCAGTTTTAAAAAGCCCATCTCTGTAAACACAATTTTTATAACTAACATTTCCACAAGATCCACATTCTGATGAAAACCTCCATGTATAAAATCCTGAGTGTATAAAATCCAACACATTAAATCTATCAAATCCTAATTTCCAGCATAGGTAATTTTTTTCTGCCTAACATCGTACAGTCATGAAGATGACTGATCTCCTGTGGTTGGGAATGTTTATTTAAAATATGGAGCCACAAAATTTAAGGAGTGAGTGACATAATAGGTTATATACTATCTTTTCCCGCTAAGGATCCTGATTTCAAATCCAGTCTTGGTATATGCAGTAGATGTTTTATACCTTCAGAGAAAGGTGAAGAAATGATAACACAATATACATGCACACAGATTAAGAATAAGAAGTGAGTCTAAACAGAGGTAAATAAAAAGAGATATTCAAACAAGTCTCCTATTTGTTTTTGACAATAGTGGAACATTTAATGGTTGAGCAATCAATTTTATGATATTTGGCTTTGCAGGTTTGTTGAACTTCTTTTGTCCTGTTTCCTTTTGAGAATCTTCTAGGAACCAGAACAAAAGTATGGCTTTTTCCTCACTTTACCTGTATTGCAGGGAGGTTTAAGGGCTGTTGTCAAAGCTGTGTTCCTCACAGCACACTGGTCCACATATTGGGACATTAGACACAAAGATGCATAGATTCTGGATTAGTGGTGCTGGAAGAGCACAGCAGTTCAGGCAGCATCTGAGGAGCAGTAAAATCGACGTTTCGGGCAAAAGCCCTTCATCAGGAATACAGGCAGAGAGCCTGAAGGGTCAAGCATTTTTTGACACCTGAAAGTGTGACATTCCAGAACCCCTTTTCAGACAGCTACTGAATTTACATCAGATATAATTTTAGCTGTATAAGTCCTTTCTTTTAGAAAACACATGTTAGGAATAATGTTCATTGTGTCTGTAGATGATCCAAGGTTATGATATGTGGTTGTGACAAGTGGGATGAAGTAAGGTGAGATGAGATGGTTAATGTGGAATATAGTCGCTGACATAGACCTCTTTCAGTGTTGAAATGTCAAATATATTCAATTGTGGCTTCCAAATAAGTTGGATAATTATATGAAGAGAAAGGTTTTGCAGATAATGGGGACAAATTGGGGAACTTGCAGGTCTTGCATGGAACTTCAGTGCTGTATGGTTCTGTAAGCTTGAATTTATGCGGAATAGTTTATGGTTTGTTCTTATAGTTTCAAAGCCAGGTCCAGAGAGTTGAACACATTAGTTAAGGTTCCTTAATGAGTAATGAAGGAGCACTTCTGTTCAGGAGGTGCCATCTAATACATCAGGCATGAAAATGATTCCATGCCTGCTCGATTTCAGATAGGCATACGCGAATCAATGTAACTGCTGAGAGGAAGAGGTGGGGAAATGATCATTGTGTCACGCCCAACAAAGTGCTCAACCAAAACTAATCTGAGTGCAGTTTTTGGTGCCTTGACACCTGCAAGTGTGACATACCAGAACCCATTTCCAGACAACTACGGAATTTACATCAGATGTCATTTATCTGTATAAACCCTTTTTTTAAAAGAGAAAATATATATTGGGATGAAAGTTCATTATGTTTGTAGATGATCCAAGATTATGATATTTCATTATGACATGTTTGCATGTTTACAAGTGTACATGTTTAATTAGTCTTCTGTGTGACAGCTTAATAATTGTTTAAATGTTCCTTTGCAAAGAAAAATAGCAAGTTATGGTGAGACTATGATATGCTATCAATTATGAAAAATATTTTAAGGATAAATATAAACTAGATAAGTTATGGCTGAGTCCAAATGACTCTGTTGATGTTGAAAAAATGATTAATTAAAGATACCTTATAGTTGAATTTGTGTGTGTGTGTGGAACAACAGGCATTTGATTGTATTATTGCAGACTGGTGCAAACAACATGCTATTTTCATTTTAGAAATGAATACAGATGGCATTAGTCCAAAGGCTTATTTGACATGAATAATAAATGATAAGTTGATCGTAACATGGAGACTTGCAGTCTGTTTTTAGGAGACATTTGCAACCTAATGGAAGCTTGACTTTCTCTAAAGGTTGGCTCCATGTTGAGCAGAATTCTGCAATAATGTCGTCATCTTCCTACGACAAACATAAATCAATTGATGCTACTGCAATGCTGCATTCTCTATAAAATTCACCTGATTTGTACGATATCATAGTTGAAGATAAATAAGAAGAATCTGTCCGATACAATCTTGCATTAAGATTATGCTCATTAAACTAAGGTTTTCTTACAAGTCTGTTTTAATAGCAGCACAAAGCTGTGTCATTGCCTTTTAACGAATGTCAACTGGCATGATGACAAGATTCCAATCTGGGCTAGAGAGCCCTTTGAACTATTAGTACTACTGTGTAATCACTGAGAAATGAAATCATTGTTGGCATATAAGCAAAGCCAGGAGCCAACTTGCATGCATCAAGGTCCCGCAAACTGCAGTGAGATTGGTTTTGGTTGCATACTTTGGGCAGGATATAATAATCAATTCCCCACCACCACCTCCTCAGTAATTCCATGGGTTCATGTATGCCTTTCTGAAATTGAGCAGGCATGGAATCATTTTCATCTCCTGAACAGAAGTGCTTCCTCATTACCAGTTAAGGAACCTTCCAACTGTTTAAGATAACAATGCAGGGTGTTATTAGAGATTTGCATTGCCACAAGATTTGTGTCTCAGGATTCTATTCTGCATTTTCGATGCACGGCCATCTTCTCTTCTGCTAGTTTCTAGAGTGTAATCGTGTCCCCTTCGGAGTAACTGCTGTCTGACTCTGGTGGGTTCTTATACATCTCTCACTGTTACAGATTATTCCCACAATCTATTGCATATGACTGTTGGGTGTCACTGTTTCACATCACCATCTCATTAATATGTCCATCCTCATTGTACTCTTCTTAATTTCCAATAAGAACTGATTGAAACGGAGAAAATAGGTGCAGGAGTAGGCCATTTGGCTCTTCAAGCCTGCTCCATCTTCTCCAGTATGATCATGGCTGATCCTCCAACTCAGTACCCTGCTCCTACTTTGTCCCCATACCCTTTGATCCCTTTAATTCTAACAACTAGATCTAACTCCTTCTTGAAAACATTTCTACCCAGCTTTCTTCTCCACTTCTATTGAAGGTGCTGGCTGAGCTGAATCAGGTTTCTACATTTCTGGCCACACACCTCGTGCTTCTTTAAGTGATCATTTCCCAATCTAGATGCTTAGGTTTCATGTGGTTAGTGGGAGGGAGGATATTGCAGCTGGGTCCTCAGCACATCTGCACATATTTGCTCTGTCTAGTTGAAGTTTTGGGATTGTTATCAGGAGCAGGAACTTCAGCTGATTGACTTTTCCATTTACCACACCTCAGAGTATTGGGAATATTTACAACATCTCCACTGGTGTTCTGGCTGAAATTGTACAACTAAGCACAATTCTGGGAACTATATACTGGAAAAAATTCATTAACCTGTTAAGAGTCAGAGGCATTGACAATTCGTCCATAGCTTGTACAAGCAAAACCTCCCCGGAACCTTTAGTATTTAGAAGGGCTAGGGCACCAGATGCCTGGGAGCACGGTCAGTTCCCAAGTTCCTCTCCAAGTTGCACGATTCCAACTTGGGGACAATTCTCAGTTCTTTCCTTATGGCTGTGTCAAAAACCTGGCAGTCAGTACCCAACAGTGTCACCAGCTTCAGCACTTGGATTGCAGCAGTTGAAGGAAAAGGTCATCACCACCTTCTGTTGGGCAGTTCAGGATGGCAAACAAGTACTGGCTTTCTAAGTAACACACATATCCCAAGAATGAATTGAAAAATCTGTTGCCTATTAAAATATTTATAATAATGCACTGGGCAGATGGAATGATGAAATGATTTGATGTAACAAACATTATTCATAAAAGTTTAATAGTCACATTGCACACCCTTTACAAGCCTGTATCTAGTTATCATTCTGGATTCAAAAGTTTGCTTTAATGTTTGTTTATTTTTTTTAAATTTTAAGACTAATTTTTTTTAAATTTGAAAGTGAAACTTCTTTATCCAGTAATCATCATCATTGTCAGTTCAGAACCCACTTGTCTTGCTGTATTGTTAAGGGACTGAGTGCATTAAAGGTACCTTTACAGTAAATTAAGGTGAGTGGCATAAATGTTTCAGTGCGTACAGCCACTGGGCATGAACATATAAAAATGAAACTTACATCAGGAAAGTGTGCATTTAATTGGTGGTGATATAGTGGTAATGTCACTGGACTAGTAATTCAGATCTCCAGGCTAACGTTCTAGGAATCTCTCCATGGCAATAAAATTTGAATTCAATAAAATATGGAATTAAGATCCAGTCGAATGACAAACCATGTAACAAGTGCCGATTGTCATAAAAACCCAGCTGGTTCACCAGTGTTCTTTTAGAGAAGGAAATCCGCTGTCCTTGTTTGGCCTAGCTTTCATGTGAGGAGAACGTGAGGACTGCAGATGTTTCCTGAAGAAGGGCTCATGCCCGAAATGTCGATTCTCCTGCTCCTTGGATGGTGCCTGACTTGCTGCGCTTTTCCAGCAACACATTTCTAGCTTGCATGTGACTCAGACTCTTACCTTCCCTCTGGAATAAGGTCAAGGAATACTATGGATGAGCACCATATGTATGCCTTACCTGAAATGACCACATTCCATGCAAGAATGAGGGAAAAAAGATTCCTTCAGTCCAGCAGCATGTCCAGATATTTTCTAGTGTGAGTCACGGACTATTCCGTAGACATGTGAAATGAATTGGCAAAAAATAAATTATTTCCAATGTGGATCTATTAATCAAATGTGAATAAACCTTCTTAAAAGACATCAATAGAGAAAATGAAAGGCACCTGTGTGATGAGTCATGACTTCCTGCAGGCCAGTAAAAAAGTGGACATGGTGAGCCTGTTGTTTTGGTTATTGTGCTATAGTTTATCTGGACTTATGAGATAATTAGTGGGAGCTAGAATAGAGCACTGCACTAAAACATGGGACATTTGCACTCAACAGCTTTTTTTTAATTCCTCCCACTTTGAATCTCCTTGAGTCTATTGCATGTCAGTGCGGAGTATGTAAGCTCCAATTCCAGTCTTCACAAATAGCTAACCTTCTTGTTTTGGATGCTTAACAGTACCACCCAGGTAGTCAGCCTGGTCCAAAAGTGAACATAATTTTTTAAAAATCTATAATAATATATGCTGTGGCAAACTTTGGGTTCGGCCAATTTTTCCACTAAGTATTAGATTCCTAGAAGAGCAACTCTGGAGAAATATGTCTACTTGGGGATGGTGCAATGAAAGGAAAATTTAGCACATTGAACCCTTCTAACTGGTGTTCAAATCCCTGAAAGTCTGACTGAGCTGTGTACACTAGGTTCAGATGCAGTTACAGAAACTGTGTTTGTGATCAACATTGTTTTGCTGTTAACTGTAACAGGTTTTGCTCCAAAGTGCTAAAGGAGTGGTAGAGATTTGGGGAATGGGGATTTTGGGTGATAAAAGTGATTAATTGCCTGTCGGTGCAGATATTTCACAGAAGCAGTGGCAACGTGTTTTCTGCGGAATCTGGATTCCGAGATGTCTGCAGTTAGTGTGCAGGAGCACACAACTCCTTCTGTATTCAAAGCTATCAGTTTAAAGCCAGACGCTTCCTGACGCTGTGCGAAATGTCAGACTCCATCCAGGCCTGATGCTGGAGGCAGTTCTCTTCTTCTTGCTCCACTTGCCACAACTGTTCAGAATTTAGCTGCACAAGTTTAACTTCATAAAATTACACTGGCAAAACAGCAAATGAAGTTATTAAGCCCTAGGATTGATTTGAAGCATTCAATTAAGTGAAGCAAATTGTGATCATATCACAGACTCTACTAGGGCTCTTTTTTCCCCCATATTTCTTCAATTAGTTGCATGGCTCCACAGTTGCCACATTAGTGCAGAGGTAATTGAGAGCTAAAGCAACTGGAAGCCCATAATAAGAAGTAATAACAAGGCCCAAGCAGACTGGTGTGTATGTGGACTAGGCTGATGGGAACACATGTGGTCTAGTTGCCAAGCAATCTGCAGCATTTCCGTAGTTAATCTCTGAGCAGAAATTAAGTGTATTATTTAGTGCAGTATTATTTAACTGGAGAAGGACTGCAGAAAGCTGCAACACAAAGGGATTTGGGGGTACCTGTGCACAAAACACAGAAAGCTAACACTTAGATGCAGCACATAATCAAGAAAGCTAATGGAATTCTGGCCCTTATTTCAAGGGCATTGGAGTATAAGAATAGGACAATTGTACTGCAATTGTACAAAGTGCAGGTGAGATCATATCTGGAGTACTTTGAGCACTTTTGGTCCCTTATCAAAGGAAAGATGACACTTCATTGGAAGCAGATCAGAGAAGGTTCACTAATATGGTCCCCAGTTTGGAGGGCTTGTCTTAAGAGCAAAGATTGAACGGGTTGGGACTCTACTCACCTAGAATTTAGAAGAATGAGAAGTGATTGTAAAACATGTAGGATTCTTAAGAGATTTGACAGGGTAAATACTGAGAGGATGTTTTCGCTCATGGGAGAGTCTGGGACCAGAGGGCATAGTCTCGGAATAAAGGGTTGCCAGGAATGTGATTGTGTGGAATGTCAATCCGCCGTTATCCTGTTGAATAGTGGAGCAGACTTGAGGTGCCCAACAGCTTACTCTTGTTGCTATTCCTTATGGTCTTAAAATGCTCAGAACCTTATTTTATTTTTCATGGAATGCGGTTGTTGCCTATCCCAAATGTCCTTGAATTGTGTGTCTTGTTTGGGCCATTTCAAAACAGAATTGTGGGTATGTAAACGTGTAGGCCAGACCAGAATAGTAAAGCAGGTTCTTTCTCCACCGCCCCCGCCCCCCCCCCCCCCCCCCCCCCCCACCCACCCAAAAGGACATGAGTGAAACTGATAGGTGTTTAGTACAATCAGCAATAGTTCTGATGACCATTACTGAGACCACCTTTGTGGGATGCAGGTGTCACTGGCAGAACCAGGATTTATTGTCAATCCCTATCTGACCTTGACAAGGTGGTGCATGTTAACTCCTAGAACAATTGCAGTTCTCAGTGTATAAAGGAGCAGCGATATATTTCCAAGTCATGATGCTGAGTGGCTTGAAGAGAAACTTTAAGATGGTGATGTTCCTATATCCCTACAGCCTTTATACTTCAAGAGGGTGTTGTCTTTGGAGGCATGGCGAATTTCTGCAGCACATCTTGTGTATAGTACACACTGCTGCTGTTGAGCATCAGTGGTGGAGGAAGTGGATGTTTGTGCATCTGGGACCAGTTTTATCATGGATGGTGTCAAACGTTTTTGATTGTTGTTGGAGCTGCAGTCATCTAGCCAAGAGGGGAAAACTTCTGTCACTCCTAACTTGTGCCTTGCAGATGGCTGACAGGCTTTGGAGGGATGGGAGCTGAGTTATTCACTGCAGTATTCCTAACCTCCAATCGCTCTTGTAGCTACAATATTTATATAGCTAGTCCAGTTCAGTTTCTGGTCAATGTTAACCACCAGGGTGTTGTTAGTTAAGGATTCTATAATGGTAATGCTGTCAAATATCAAGGGGCAATGTTTTGGATTCTCTCTCATTGGAAATAATCATTGCCCAGCACTTATGGGGTGCAAATTTTACCTCCCACTTGTCAGCTCAAACATTAATATTGTCCATGTCTTACTGCATTTGAACATGGATTGTTTCAGTATCTGAGGAGATGTAAACAATATTCTGTCATCAATAACTATTCCCACTTCTGACCTTATGTTGGCGTGAAGTTCATTGATAAAGCAATTAGTAAGGATGAGATCAACATGCTTTTCCTTCATGTTGCTTTTCTAACTGTTTGCTGCAGACACCGTCCTTTAGGGCTCAACTAGCTCGGTCAGTTGTCATACTGCTGAGCCACTCTTGGTGGTAGACATTAAAGACTCCCACCCACAGTACTTTCTATGTTCTTGCCAACCTCAGTGCTTCTTCCATGTGGTGTTTCATAGTTCATCAGCTGAGGGATGACAGTATGTGGTAATCTGCAGGAGGTTTCCTTTCCCAAGTTTGACCTGATACCATGAAAATTCATGGGATCTGGAGACAATATTGAGGACTTCCAGAGCAGATCCCTCCTGACTACACCACTGTCTCTCCACCCATGCTGCGCCTGTGTTGCTGTGGCACAGGATATAGTCAGGGATGATAATGGTGGTGTTTGGAACATTGTCTATAAGTTACAATGCTGTGAGTATGATTATGTCAAGGCTGTTGTTTGATTAGTCTGTGGGACAGTTCTCCCAGTTTTGGCACTAACCCACAACTTTGAGTCAGGAGGACTTTGCAGGGTCAATGAAGCTCAGTTTGCTATTATTGTTTCTGGTGTCTAGGTCAGTGCCTTATTATCAGGCAGTTCAGAGTCAACTGCATTGCTGTAGGCCTGACCAGTTAAGAACAGCAGATTTCCTTCTCTAAAGGACATTAACTGGTTGTGCTTGTACAGCAATACACTGTCACCCTTTGGCTTTTAATTCCAGATTTTTAAAATGCAAATTTCACCATCTGAAATGGTGGGATTTGAATCCAGGTCCTCAGAATCTTTACTGGGCCCCTGTGTTACCAGTCCAGTACCATTACCACCATACCTCTACCACCTTCAGAATAGTTAGGACAGAAATTCCATTGCACTGTTATGGCATCTATGTACTTCTGTAAACCTGGATGAAATATCAAACATTGTCTTAAACACTTTAATCTGATGGCCTCTGAGAAATTAGTAACAGGAATCATTACAAACTTGTAGCTGGTTGTCACCCAACTAAGCATTCAGGAGTGTGAGGAACTGTCTTTTATTCTGGAATAAGCACTGCTGATCTTTGGTATCTGAGCAGTCGATTATAAATCTGAACAGTCGATTGTAAAGGAAAACATTTCCTAAAATATTTGTGCATCTTCTGATGTCCTAAAGTGTTTTGTAATCAATTAATCACTCCAGATGTTCAAAAATATTGTTGATAATGCTGCCCAGCAGGATTCCAAAGATTAATGTACAAATGGAAGAAGAATTGATGTACTCTTGTGTTGGTTGAGGGGAGTCTGTAATGCACAAGAGAAAATCAGTGATCTTAAAATATTGAACTGCCTACACCTCAGTTGGTAGAAAAACACCTGAATTTCCCTCCCAGCCTCCTGATTCCAGCAGAAGTGTTACCATTGGGCCAAGCTCACTGTTGTGTTTAGATTGGAATGTCGAGCTGCTGCCTACCTGTTCAGCTATGTTCCTGTTACAGAATTAGGTTACATGTTGTGTACTTTTTCAAGTAATAATGTATACTTAACCTATGCCCAAATAGTGTACTTCACTGGTGTAAGGTTCTCCTTTAATCTCAGGCGTAATAAAAACAACAGCAAAAGCATTTATGAACTTTTAGAATGTTGTATAATTCTAAATAACTTGGTTGGTTGGAGAGGAGAATATTTGTGATGAAAGTGTAGAGATGCTGAAGAGAGTATTGTTCAGTTGTGACTTTCAGAAATTGATGAATTGAGGTTTGTCTTTCTTTTAACTGTGGAAGAGATCATTGGAACAGCAAATACACCAGCACAGCCAGTGAGATTTCTCACTCAAACACCCACCAATCAGCTCATTAAGAGATGACAGATGCATGGGGCGGGGGGAGCGGGTGAATGTCTCACCTAATCACATGCCTCAGCATTGATGACCAATTTTACCAGAATCTGCCAACTAGTAAAGTAAGTACTTCTGATCTCGTTTTGAGCTGGGTTCGATGGGAGATTGACTTCAGGGCACTGGAAACAAGGAAAGGGGTGTGGCTTTCAAAGCCTCCCCCCTTAAAACCATCCCCAAAAACCTGTTCCTCCAATTGCCCCAGTTTGGGCCAAGTGAGGTTCTCCCACACCCCCAAACCAAACAGACAGGTTGCCCAGTTTTCTCAGCAAGAAAATTAGTCATCTTTCTTGCCAGTGGTGAGGTAGGTCGTCATGGAGACATCAAATTAAGGCCTTATGTGGCTCTTAATTGATCCCTTCAATTGCTAGTGAATTGAGAAAGTTCCCAATGGACTTTCACGCCCAGTAATTAATTGCTGAGGTAGTAAGGATGGGGATGAGTTTATCTCCAGTGCCAAGTCTTCTTGCCACTTCCAGGGAGGGAGAAATCACACCGGTCATATTACATTGTATGTTGCATAACAACAAAGTAATGACAGAATGGAGAACACGAGATCGGACCGAGGCATATTCAACAATGGTATCTCACCTGTGAGGCTAAGTTAAAAATCACACAACACCAGGTTATAGTCCAACAGGTTAATTTGGAAGTGCTAGCTTTCGGAGCGCTACTCCTTAATCAGGTAGCTGTGGAGCAGGATCATAAGACGCAGAATTTATAGCAGAAAATCACTGTGCCGTGCATGCAACTGATGCGATATACTGAACACAGCTAGATTGCTGTTAAGTCTTTAATCTTTTACAATGGGTTGCAGGTTTCAGTTCATAAATATGTAAATCCCAGAACTTCTCTCAAATCACATTCTCGAGCTAACTTAAGGTTTTAATTTAAAAAAAGGTGTCATCTCAGCTCAGAGGTGTGAGGTTGGAGTCTGTCTGTATCCCAGTCTTGAGTCAGACTAGTTCTATTTCCAAAGTAGGACTTTATAAAATGTTACATGGATTGACTGCCTTCAGATTGTGTGCTTTTTGAACAAAATAGCAAATGCAAATTCACCCCATAGATGCATATGTATGTGTGCACATGCATGTGAGGGAGTGTGTGTGTGTGTATGTGTGTGTGTGTCTAAGAGAGCGTGTATGAAAGAGTGTGTATAGTGTGGTGGGGTCATCTGTACTGTGACATGAACCCAAGGTCCCGGTTGAGGCCATCCTCATGGGTACCGAACCTGGGTAACAGCATCTGCTTGGTCACTCTGCGTTGTTGCGTATCCCGAAGTCCACCTTGGAGGACGGTCACCCGAAGATCTGAGGCTGAAAGTCCTTGACCGCTGAAGTGTTCCCTGACTCGTGAGAACATTCCTGTCTGGCGATTGTTCCGTGGTCTCCATTCATCTGTTGTCATTGCGTCTGCTTGGTCACGCCAATGTACCATGCCTCGGGGCATCCTTACCTGCTGCATATGAGATAGACAACATTGGCTGAGTCACGTGAGTACCTGCCGTGTACATGGGTGGTGTCCCCACATGTAATGGTAGTATCCATGTCGACACTCTGACACGTCTTGCATTGGTTGCCCTGACAGGGTTGTGTGGTGTTATGGTCAATGTTGTCCTGAAGGCTGGGTGGTTTGCTGCGAACAATGGTCTGTTTAAGGTTGGCAGTTGTTTGAATGTGGAGGCGTAGGGAAGGTCTTGGCGAGGTGCTCATCCTCATTAATATATTGTATCAGTTGCATGCGTGACACTGTGATCTTTTGCTATAAATTCAGTGTCTCATGGTCCTGCTCCACAGCTACCTGATAAAGGAGCAGCACTTTGAAAGCTGGTACTTTCAAATAAACCTTTTGGACTTAATCTGGTGTTGTGTGATTTTTAACTTGGTCCACCCCAGTCCAACACTAGCACCTCCACATAAGACCATAAGACCATAAGACATAGGAGTGGAAGTAAGGCCATTCGGCCCATCGAGTCCACTCCGCCATTCAATCATGGCTGATGCGCATTTCAGCTCCACTTGCCAGCGTTCTCCCCGTAGCCCTTAATTCCTCTAGACAACAAGAACCTATCAATCTCGGCCTTGAAGACATTTAGCGTCCCGGCTTCCACTGCACTCCGTGGCAATGAATTCCACAGGCCCACCACTCTCTGGCTGAAGAAATGTCTCCGCATTTCCGTTCTGAAATGACCCCCTCTAATTCTAAGGCTGTGTCCACGGGTCCTAGTCTCCTCGCCTAACAGAAACAATTTTCTAGCATCCACCTTTTCAAAGCCATGTATTATTTTGTACGTTTCTATTAGATCTCCCCTTAATCTTCTAAACTCCAACGAATACAATCCCAGTATCCTCAGCCGTTCCTCATATGCTAGACCTGTCATTCCAGGGATCATCCGTGTGAATCTCTGCTGGACACGTTCCAGTGCCAGTATGTCCTTCCTGAGGTGTGGGGACCAAAACTGGACACAGTACTCCAAATGGGGCCTAACCAGAGCTTTATAAAGTCTTAGTAGTACATCTCTGCTTTTATATTCCAACCCTCTTGAGATAAGAGACAACATTGCATTCGCTTTCTTAATCACAGACTCAACCTGCATGTTTACCTTTAGAGAATCCTCGACTAGCACTCCCAGATCCCTTTGTGCTTTGGCTTTATTAAGTTTCTCACCATTTAGAAAGTAGTCCATTCCTATATTCTTTTTGCCAAAGTGCAAGACCTCGCACTTGCTCACGTTAAATTCCATCAGCCATTTCCTGGCTACCCGTGAGGTTGACATTGAAATCAAGGTTAGGCTTGCTTGTATGTTTTCAACGTTACTCCTACTTGACTCCTCTTATTTCCTGTCTCCATGTTGTATACACTGTTAGGAAAATGTGAATGTATTTGTTATCTACAATCCACCTGTCTTTGACCTCTTACCTCTTTCAGTACTCCTTATGTACAAATCTCAGTTCTAAACTGATTTTAGATTGTGATGTTGCTTTAGGCTTCTGACACAAACATCATGGTCTGGTAGAGTTTACTTCCTTCTGTGTAGTTACTTGTGATTCAGATAACATTCCTGCTGGTAATTCAGAAATCTCTGGGTTCAAGTTCCATTTCAGAGACTTAAGCATCAAAACTGACATTCCACTGTTGCATTGGTGTGTGCTATCTTTGATATTGAGCATTAAATTAAGGACCCTTCTACTCTTTCAGATATATGTAAAAGATTCCATAGCACTCTGTAAAGAAGAGCAATGTCGCTTGAATATAATCCAACCATTATTACATTGCTGTTTGAGGAACTTGCTATATACAGATTGGTTGCTATGTTTCCTGCATCCACTATACAGGTAGTAGTTCTGCTATAATGGTGATGGTTGCGTCCTTGTGCACCTAGAAACAGCGCTTAAAGTATTGGCAATGTAGTCGCATTATAACCAACACATGTTTTAAAAGTTCGCACTTTAGAAGCAGTGTCTCCAAATCATCAATCGCATTACAGCAAATGAAACGCATGTCATAGCAGAACCACCTGTACTTAAAAAAACTTCATTAACTGTAAAATTGCTTTGAACATTTTGAGCTCATGAAACATGCTAGATAAGTGCAAGTTTACCTTTCTTTTGGACTTTATCTTGCTCAGTGCAATTTCAGCCTTATAATATCAGGTGCACTTGCTTTATTTATGGTAAATTTGGAAATGTTGTTGTTCTAACATGGTGTATGGGCCAGTTGGAGACAACAATGTCCTTGGTTTGATGCAGTTTCTCCACGTAACTCAGTCCACAAAACAACTGTCAGTTTAAATTCATTATTCCATACTCTGCCCATATGAGTGTTTTTTAAACCATATATAATCTTCTATGTTATTCCCATGTCAATTTTCATGTAATGTTTACTGCATTATCAATCATTTGAAGTATATTAATGTTGTGTAAGCTCTAGTAATGATCTGGATACATGGACAAAAATCAGACAACTCATTTTAAAAGTGTACCTTTAATTTTATCCTACTACTAACCAAACATTGAAATAAAAATTGTAACAAGTAACTACAAAGAAGGAGGGGAAACAAATATGTGTAATTAATGAAAACTCCTTCACATGTTATATAGCATTTCTCAATATTCTCAAATGCAGTTAAGAGGAATGTTTCCATAGAAAGTACACATATCTGATTATATATACAAATGCTCTCTTGAAAAGGTAAGATCTTGTTGCTGCCTTTACCAGGATGTATGTGGATTAAACTGATATTGCAGTGAAAAACTTCCTCACATAATCCTGAAATGTGGAAATATCTACTTGCTTGGCAGGAAACTGAGGGGCTTGTTCCAGACACCAGTCAAACATGCAGTCCCATTATACACCCCATCCATTTTACTGCCCTCTGGATTTCTTACATGACCTCGCAAGCTTAATACAGCCTTTTTCATACAGTGACCAAACAGATTTCATAGAAAAGGAAGTCTGTTCCAAACAGAGGCCATCAGTCAGTGTAATAAGCTGCTAATTGACGATGGTCTTTATGATTAATGAAGTTGATTGATTGCTGTGAATTCACTGTTGGACCTTCAGGTTGGGATAAATGGAAAAGGTGACAAAGAATTTCCAAACCAAGTGAAGGATGTCATTGAAATACTTTTGGGCTTAACCTAATTTGCTGAAATGACTGATTACAACCTCAACTCACGTAGTAACAAGTTGATTCAGAAATTGCCTCATTTAAAGACTAACAGGCAACATAGTTCAATGTATCTAATAGCCACAGTAAAAAAAATTAAACCTTTATTAAAAGCAATTTCTAGTTGGATTGCATCTGCTGGAAGTTGAATTGACTGTGTTAATATGCAACACATTGTCCTGTTGAGATCTTGAGCTCATGGAGAAGTGTAGACCTCAGAACAGATACTCTTCTCAACCTCCATTTAAAAGGGGGGGGGGGGGGGGGCATTCACAAACAGATGTTTATTTCAGATTAAGAGATACGTTGAGTTCATTTTAAAAAACCAAACCTTTCTAAAGTTAGCGGAGTGTTGATTATGTAATTTATTCACATATATATTTCATATTATATATTCATACTTCTTATTACTTAATTTCTGTAGTGTTCCCAATCTCGGAAATTTTTAATTGATGTAAGCCATTAATTCTGTTACTTTTAGACTTCTCCAACTTTGTGGCAGTATTTTAATTTGGATAACCTAAATATAACAGCAAGATGCATTAATTCGGGTTAAATTAATTATGTTATTTAGCAATAATAACCATTTGTTATTTGGATGAATTGAGTTAATAGTCCCAGCAAACTGTGTAACCTCTGGGTGAAGAATAATTAGGCAGTAAATTATTGGCCTTTTCACCCCTGTAACTCTTGCATGCTAATGATTAACAACATATGCTTTGTGGAAATTATCAGGAAAACCAATATAACGTGCTCCTTTTTCTGTAAGACTGTGCTGAATTTATATCCAGGCAAAATCTTTAAAAGAGTATTTTAGAAAATCATTGGAACAGTTCCTGGTTAAAAAGACCTGTCCGAAAGGCTAAATTGTATCTTTAGTTCAAATTTTTCAGTGTCCCAAAGGAAACAAGGGCATGTTAAATCAAAATGTGTTTGCAGGTTACAAACATAACCCAGCATGGTGTGGGGAGCAGTCATTTGGCTGTAATTTTCCCCAATTTGGTTGATTAAAGATGAAGGGAAGGGGAAAGGGTGCAGAGGAGATTTACCAGGATGTTGCCTGGTGTGGAGGGAAGGTCTTATGAGGAAAGGCTGAGTGATTTGGGGCTGTTTTTGCTAGAGATAAGGTTGAGAGGTGACTTAATAGAGACATACAAGATGATCAGAAGACTGGATAGGGTGGACAATGAGAGCCATTTTCCTCGGATGGTGATGGCTGGCACGAGAGGGCATAGCTTTAAGTTGAGGGGTGATGGATATAGCAAAGATGTCAGAAGTAGGAATGCAGTGAAGGTGTGAAATGCACTGCCTGCAACAGTAGTACACTCGCCAACTTTAAGGGCATTTAAATGGTCATTGGATAAAGATATGGAGATAATGGAATAGTGTAGGCTAGATGGGCTTCAGATTGGTTTCACAAGTCGGTGCAACATCGAAGGCCAAAGGGCCTGTACTGCGCTGTAATGTTCTATGTTCTAAGTTACAGTACTAGATGATATGTGGTTTAATCAGTCTACTGTTATTGTACAGAGAATCTCAAAGTCTGATGTACACACAGTTCAGGAGAACAATAAATGGAAGCTTAAGAGCTAATTTAACACTGCTGCCTCACAGCGCCAGAGACCCAGGTTCAATTCCCGCCTCAAGCGACTGACTGTGTGGAGTTTACACGTTCTCCCCGTGTCTGCATGGGTTTCCTCCGGGTGCTCCAGTTTCCTCCCACAGTCCAAAGATGTGCAGGTCAGGTGAATTGGCTATGCTGAATTGCCCGTAGTGTTAGGTTAGGGGTATGGGTGGGTTGCGCTTCGGCGGGTCGGTGTGGACTTGTTGGGCCAAAGGGCCTGTTTCCATGCTGTGATGTAATCTAATCTAATCAATTTGATTAATGTTAATCAGGGCTAAGGGCTTAATCAGTTTCTTTGGATCAAGGAATGGAAACACAGGAGGTCAATAATGAATTTCTTGTGAGAAACTTCATCTGATCAGTGACATACTTTGACCATAGCGAGAGTGGTTCTTGCTAAGTAGATTCAGGACAAACCAGGATCTTTGTGTCGCCATCCTGCACCACTGCAGCCCCGGTAAAAACACTGTTTGTGTCTATTCACGAGTACAATGCTGCATATTTCTGAGCACTGTCTCCTATAGATATTTTCCAGTCGACCTGTTACAATTGTTATTATACACCTTTAGAGCAGGTGTGATTTAATTGTGAGCTTCATCAGCGATAGGAACCCTGTCGGTGCACTACAAGAGCCCTTTCTTGTCCCCTCTATAGACTAAGGCAGTCCAATCACCTTTAGCTACACTAGAGAGGAGTCTATCATTTGGTTTCAGGGATTTGCATTCACTAAATAAATTCAATTCCCTAAAGGAGAAATTTCTAGACTTTTTTTTTCTGGTTGTTCTTCTCTCCCAGGGGCTGCAGGGTCCTGGGTGAGGTAGGAACTGCTTGTGTTATGATGCATAAGACTTCATGGGACAGGCTAAATAAAACAATAAAAGGTTTCACAGAAATGTAGGATTGAAACAGTAAAGTAAATGGCACCTTCCTCAACTTCAAGAAACCCAAAAGACTTTACAGTCTGTGAAATACTCATGAGATATAGCTGCAATGCAAGAAACACAGAGAACAATTTTCACACAGCAATCTCTCACATACAGCAATATTTTTAATAAATATATTGGTTGTGGTATAAAAATGGAATAAGACACGCCACATTCTTTGAAATAAGCAGTGCCATGGAATCTGAAATGCAGACAGGGCTTGGTTTAGTATTTCATTTGCAAACAGTGCTTCACATTGCAGAACTTACTCAGCACTGCACTGGAAGGTCAGCCTGGATTATGGACTCAAGTTTCTGTATTGGGAAATGAACCCACAAACTTGTGATTTGGAGGAATGAACATTAATACTAACCCATGGCAACACCACGTGCATCCTTTTATTGCCTACTATTCTTTTGCAGCATTGTAATATTAATATTCTCCAAATTACAGTCTACAGTTCACAAAGTAGCCCACCAAAAGAGTGTATCTGTCCCACCACCTGCCTGGCGATCTCTTGAAAAATGGAAGTTACTATTGTTTGACTGTTTGAATCTCTCTGGTTTGTGGATTTTCCCACTAGATTTTACCATGCCATCATCTACAAGTGGAGAGAGAATGTGGAGGTTAAGTCTGTGCTGCTGGGATGGAGTTCGTGTAAGGGTATGGTCTAATGTTACAGTCTAAAGAACGTATAGAGCATTGAATCAAATCGTGTCAAAGCCAACATATATAATCATAGAATGATTAGATTGGACAGTAGTCTTGGAACAGAACCTTGGAGAACGTGTCACAACTACAATGGAACAGTTTTCTTTATTTGTATGGATGAACAACAGGACCCTTCTCAGGGAATTAACACCATCACCTGATGCAGATGCTAATGACAGAAAAGAAGAAACGACCCAACTTCCCTATACATTCCTGCAGTTACATCATTGCAAGAGCCTTCAGCAAACACCACTGGTCCAATGGAAGTCAGGACAGTAAAACAAAACTCCCAACTTTACCTCATGTGTTTCTGTATCTTGTCATACACTTTCCTGATCCACATGAATCAAGAGAAAGACTTGGAGAAGGCTGAGAAATATAAGTAAAAACTGTATGGCAAATGTTGTTAAAAGGTAATCTAGTTAACTCATTTAAGAATGCATATCGTTATTAATCAGTATTTATGTTGGGCGAAAAAAGCTTGGGAATGAGCTTTATCACCTGGAGTAACCGTGTCATGGAGCTGCTCTTCACTGGGCATAAGGACTTATGCCCAAAACGTCGATTCTCCTACTCCTCGGATGTTGCCTTACTGCTGGGCTTTTCCAGCACCACATTCTCGACTCTGATCTCCAGCACCTGCAGTCCTCACTTTCTCCTTCACTGGGCATAAGTAGCATATTGTGGAAGGAATTAAGAAGGAAGAGGGAAACAGATGGAGAGCCAGGCAGAAGCCTGAAGGCTAGCTGTCTGAATGTTCAGAACACCTGAAGATAAAGATATGGAGTAGACTGACTAGCATTAAGTGGTAGAGTTTATGATCAATCTTTCAATGATGTGAGAGTAAGATTAGATGCTGGTATAACTCTGAATACCATTTCTTTTTAAAATGTTACAAAGAAGCCCAAGTCTGAAAACTGTTATCATCAAACAGGAAGTTTGATCCTAAATTCTTGAATCTGTGCATAAAACCTTACAGTAAAAGTTTTCAGTTTAGTTCACATGCCTCTCTGCAAGTGTTTCTAACAATCAGCTAGCTAGACATTAGGTTTCTACATGGCTCTCCATGTGTTTCTCTCTTAACTTTGTCCATACATGCTACGTGTGCCCACTGAGGAGCAGCATTGTGACGTCTTCAGAGTTGCTCCAGAGTCCTACAGCCCTTTCATATTTTTGCTGGAGTGAAAAAACTGTGGTTCAGAACGTTGGGTGGAACAGTCCGGAAAATGGCTGCCACCATGAACAAATTAATGAGTGAGAAAGCTGGGAGAAGAAGAGTGAAAGAGAAGGGGACTGAGGGAGTCGAGATATGTAGAGAGGTGAGAAGAGCAGAGCCGAATGCAGGGAGGGAGAGATAGCGAGAGAGACAGGGAAGAAGAGAAAATGGAAGGGGTAAGCAAGGGAGGGAGATAGAAATGAGAGAGAGGAGGGAGGAAGATTAGGGGAGAGGGACACAGTGGGGAGAGAAGGCGGGAGATAGGGAGTGAGAGAGACAATGGAGGAGAAAGAGTGGGAGGCAGGAGATTTGGGGGTGGGTGGGGGGGGGGGGTGGAAGCAGGGTGGAATGCAGTATCATCTCTATAACTTAACCGACTGTGGAAAACTTAATGATGAATCTAAAGATGCTGAAGTCTGGGCTGCACCTACTCAATACAATGAGCTGAAGTTTCTCTTATGGTGATGATTAACTGCAGAAGATCAGAACCAAGGTGCCGCAGACTATGGTATCTTGTATAATTTCTGATGACACATGGGGCAGATATAGCGTTGAGTCTCCAGAAAATGATCAACAATTTATTTTCCTGAAAATTGCCGGTCAGTATTTTAAAACAAAACCGCCCTCAGCCCGGCTTGAATTGAAACAATACTTGATCTAAATACAAAATGAGAATGCTGAGTTGGCATAATGTTGCTTTCTGATAATAGTCTGAAAAACCTCAAACGTACTGACCCCCCATTAAAAGAGTGGTAGAATATAACAGGAATGTGAGCTTGCACACTTTGTGATATTTAACCTTTTTATTTTTCAGAACTATTCAGTCGATGTCACATCCCAGTTTTGTTTTGTAAGTAAAGGCCAAAATTCAGCAGAGTAGCTGTTAACTTTACTACTGGAAAACGTGAAGAATTCTTGGCAAGGGAGGTGAATAGCAGCCTGGAATGCTGCACATATGTAGGCAGGCATTTGAATAAACTTTACAGCCTTTTCTCTAGAGGTAATTTTGAGGGAGAGCAGCTAGATTTTTGTAGTGGCCTTTCAGAGTGTGAATGCTGAGAGAAACAGCAGCAAGCTATCCCTGAAAATGTCTCATAAATTTTGTGGTGGAGAGAAACTGTCGTCCAAGGCAGGCAATACTTTTACTGTCATGTTGACAACATACTGATCACTTTGGTCTGCAATTACATTCTGAGCCATTTAAATCATCAGAAATTAGCATTATAAGCTATTGCTGTCCAGACACCGAGGAGATTGGACCCTCCTCCAGTAAATTATTTTGGTTATTTTGTTTTAGCTGGGTTTACAGAACGCTGGCATTACTATGTGTCAGTGTGTTCACTCAAAGGACTGACATTGGCTGCATGGCAGGTGGTGCTGTATCCCTGTGTACACTTGCTTTGAAATCTGATATTTCCTTTTCCTTGAGTTTTATACGTCACTGAAATTGTCATCTCTGATTTCTTAGGGAAGGGGGAATAAAATGCACACATATAACTAGAAGACTTCTTTTAAAAAATAAAACAAATTATTTGTCCTGACATTAGAATTGCCAACAACTGAACCTAGCTTTTGGTGATGTGTGACAGGGATTCAGTAAGTTTACATAGGGGGAGTACCTTGAGTTGTCTGGTCTAGGGAACAGAAGAGAGGACTTGCATTTATATAGCGCCTTTCAATACCTCCCAAAGTACCTTATAGTTAATTGAAATGGGGAGACAGTAGAATAGTGTAACAGGAACATTAGTCGTATATGCAGGAATGGGCCATTCATCCCTTGGAACCAGCTCTGACACTTAATCAGATCATGATTCATCTGAGTCATGTGATTTGAGCCAATGTTCATGACTGCCACCCATAACTAGTGGTTGACTCACTGGCCTAGTAACCCAGAGGTCCAGGTTAATGGTCTGGGGCGTGGTTTTAAATTCCATCGCTGCAGCTGGTGGAATTTAAATTCAATTAGTAAGTCTGGTGTATAAAGCTATTCTTAATAATAACCATGAAAATATCATCAATTGTCATAAAAGAACAATTTCATTTATTAATGTCCTTATCTTCTCTGGTCTTCACGTGACTGCAGCCCCGCAACGACTCTTAGCTGCAGTATTAAATGGCCTAATAAGCCAGTTCAAGGGCAATTAGGAAAGGGCAATAACTGCAGGCCTTTCCAGCACCACTCACATTTTATGAAAGATTAAGAATTGGGTTGGAAAGAATAAAAAAATTGAAGTGAGCTACTATTCTACTGTGTGAAATGAGGCTGCCAGTTTGAACACAAACAGCAATAAAATGATCATGACCAAGATATTGGGAGGTTTTGCTCTCCTTTGCTTAGTATAGGATTCTGCTACCTGTGGGGAGATTCTGCTTAAGCTTAACATCTCATCCAAGTGTCATAACCTTAGACAGTGCTGCATGCCCGCAGTATTGTTTTGAATTGTCATATTAGGTTACACATCCAAGTTTCTGGAGTGAGGCATGAGCCCAACCACATGTTGACTTGGAGACCAATGCTAGTGCTATAAATGCTTTGTTAATTGAGTGTGTATATGCGCATGCTGTAGTTTTGAATAAGAGCAGTTGATATGATTTGGGGATACCTTAGGCACGTATATAAGAACCAGTTTCCAACTGGGAAGGATGCTAGTCTGCAGAAGTGGAAAGCAGCCTGCACTTGTGCTGTACTGGTTCTTGTGAATAAGCCTGTGTGGAAGAAAATCTACTTCTGTTTCTTCCTTTACCATGTGGATACGGACTAGATTAACAGACTGTGTTATCACTGAATCACAGGAGGTCATAAAGTTTAATCCCTAGTCTAGGCCAAATTAACAGATTTAAATTAGAGCAGTGTTAAAAGTTGGCCTAGTGCCAGTGGATTAGATTGAGGACATTGGGTAGGAAACCTGCTTCTAATCTCCATCCAGAAAGCCTGTTTGGGGGGGAGGGGCAGAATATGGACAGCATTGGGTTTGCAGATGGTGGTCCCTGCAGTTGAATATCTACCATTTTAACATCCTACCATCTCCTAGCCTTTTTTCTTTACATAGTTTACAACCTGAACAGTTCAAGTTATATAGCACTTATTTTATTGATAAAACTCAAATTAACATGGCACAAAATGTCTTTCAGATAACTGTTCAACTTCTCAACTTCCTATTTAATATTGAGTCAGCTGGGGAAATCCCTCTCCTTTCCAGGTTCCTAAAGGGGCCATGCATTCCCACTGGGATAAGAATCCTGATATTTTATAGTTGATGTCTCACTGTCATCTGGCCACATTTTTCTTCTGATAGAAATCTGTCCTTGTCCTTGACTGGGAAATTGAATAATATTCCTGTAATATTTCCCAGGATGTATAACTGATCTATTAATATTGAAAATTGACAGATTACCAAAGCTGCTGTACGAAGTCTGGTAATACAGCTAGGCTATTCTGAATTGATTTCAAGGCAGTTAGTTGCAACTTTCTGTCTAGAGATCTGCTTGGAAGTTAGTTGTCTCAACTAAGGCAACAGAATTTCCCTTGTCTGTGGGAGAGGCAAAAATGATGTAGAATCTTCAACAGTGACTGTTGTTACACTTCCCCTTCTGACTAATTGCATTTATCGCCTTGACAAATTCTGATTTGTGTGTTTAATTGAGGTTTTGCTGCTGGGCTCAGTGGTTTGAGGCATTTTGGTTACAGCAAAAATCAGCAAGGGAGATTTATCTGGCTCTTGATCTCCCCAGGTGCAGTGAATATTGGGTGGGATGAAGTTAATACTTGTAAATAGCCCACTTGTTCTGGTGCAATCTGGTGATCTCCTCATCAATGTCTCCATATGCATCTTCAAACAAACTATGCATTTGAAGTGCTTGGTAAAGACAACAATAGCAAATAGTTGTTTCTAATTAATTTGCTTCGTCCAGAGGGTATGCCAATAGCAATGGCAGGGATCCAGTAAATTACTCTGACAGTAAGTACACAATGAGATGTGCAGTTCTTTGCAAAACATTTCTCCAGGACTGATACAAGGTATCCTCATCTTCAGAAGGGGCATAACTTCCTTTGAGCAGTGACTTCCAAGTAGGTCTCTAGACAGAAAGTTGCAAAGACTCTCTGGTCTGTTCCCCAATCAGCCTGATTGGGCCTGTCAATACAAGTGACCTTTTTTTCTCCTTTTGGGGTCTGGGTCTCAACAGCATATCTCCGATTCTTAGCTGAATGCATGAAGGATGAGACATTAGCCCTCATTTTCTATTGTTGATCTTCCTTACCAGAGATTAGCAGCTAGAACTGGAAGTGAATCCAAATTAGACAAATTATCCATGAATCCTGCTGATCTTTGTGACATTCCCAACCGTACAGCCATTTTCTTCAATGAGTTGTTAACAAGCAAAGCCAGAAATAACATCTAACCTTTTAAAGAGTAACAAAGCTATGTGTGTGATCTTAGAAGCACTGCAGTTAAATTATGCTGCCAAAGTTTAACGCTATGTTGCAAATGAAGAGCTGATTGTGCCAGTACCTGTTTCTGACAGAGATTCAGGAATACGTTTCAGGAAATGATGAATATATTGGTCAGTAACAGGCCTTAATTTTTGGAGCATGTGGGTGATGGATTTAATTGTGCAGACATTTTAGTTTTTTTCTTTGGCCACCCAGAAAAACAGTAGAACTTGGTCATTACTGTTACTGGTTGAATTGGCCTTTTAGAACTTAAAGTGGAACTCAAGTTCAGATCAATACCTGTTGTTTCCAAGAATTGCAGATTTTTATAGTAAGTAAAAGAGTCAATTTGTGCATGGCCTCCATGAAAATGTTTGAGTTTCTGCACAGTTTTAAGGAGACATTGCTGGTCATGGTTTTCTGTTGATTAGTTTAATAGAAGTGAATTACATATAGTTACTTGGTAGTACAGAACATGAGTATTGCAGAAAATAAAGGTATTTTTTTCAAAGCTTTTCATCTTGCACTCATCAGGACATTAAGAAATACCAAGGTAAACCTTTGATAAAATGTGTCAATTTTAAGCAGTATTCATAAATTAAGGACTAGCACACCGTCATTTCTTGAAGGCACTACGACCTCTGACATTAACCTTTTGTTTCCATATCATAAAACTCTTTTTCACACTTTTGATTATATTTTATAGATCATCAAAATTCATAAATTGTTGTTTTCTTTCCAGTAAGAAATACAGCACATGGTAGAACACAGAAAATGTGAAGCCGATTGCACATATTTTCACTTGCAGTCTTCTGCTTGTTTTGATGAAATTTAGGACTTGTTGTTTTGATTTGAATGCCTTTCAGGAAGGGTTTCAGATGATAAAATGTGAAAAGACATTGGTTCAGTCTTCGGGAGACATTGTGACTGCTATTGTGTGACTGTATAGCATTGTAGCCAAGTTTGTCAGGAGGTTGACAAAACTCAACATATGGTTTGGATTTGGTTGAAAGAAAGGCTGACAAAAGACTGGCAGATCGAACCTTGCATGAACTATCAAATCTAACTGTGGTCACTTGACTGAGAAAGCAGCTTCTTCCAAAGGTTAAGGAGATCAGTGCTTTGTTTCAGCCAACTTATGATTAATTAAATGAGATTACGATGTTTAGTATCATAAATCAAACCTTTAACATATCCAAGAAATCAGAAGCTTTGATCAACATTTGAACTACTCTGGGATACATTTTCAAAAGAAAAAAAAAATGTTTTACTGAAAACTGAAGAACAGAGCTCCACTCAGCACAGTTAGTATATTAGATATAATAACCATTTGACCTTTGTTTTTTTGGACAAATGATTATATCCTTCAGTCCTTAGCAAATGTCCTGTTCCTGCCATTTTGAAACTGTCAGCCTGTAAAAGGTGTCATATTCAGTTTGAATGTACTAGTGACAGTGATACTGAATTTTTAAAGCTTTTTGTAGCGTAAGGACTGAAATGAGGAGAAACTTTTCACTGAATTTCTTCACTTGAGCCTTTGGAAATCTCTGCCACTGAAAGCAGGTGAAGCCAACATATTGAATGTTTTCAAAAAGAAGTTAGATGGAGTTGTTAGGGCCAAAGAGATCAATGGGTATAGGAAGAACTCTTTTTGGATGATCAGACGTAATCATATTGAATGGCAGAGCAGGCTGGAAGGGTCGAATGACCCATTCCCCCTCCTATTTTGTATATTCTTGTTTATTCACAGGATGAGGGCCAGCATTTATTGGCTATCGCTAATTGCTCAGAAGGCATTTAAGAGTCAACCACATTGCTGTGGTTCTGGAGTCATGTGGAGGTAAGGATGGCAGCTTCCTTCTTTAAAAGGGCATTAGTGAACCAAATGGGATTTTCCTTTACAATTTGTAATCTTTTTTGAACTCTTAATTCCAAATTTTTATTGGATTTAAATCCACCATCTGCCATCAAATCCACCATGGGATTTGAATCCAGGTCCCACAACAATATCACTGGATGAACAGTCCAGTGATAATATCACTAGGTCCTCGCTGGTCCTAGTTTTACGTTTCTAAAGTTAAGCTGGAGAATGATGGTTTCAAAGCCTAAAATGGATTTGAAATAACTGTTGCAGAGCCGGATTTCTAATGGAATCCCAAAAAGTAAATAATTCCAAAATTTTTTAATTTGCCTTTACTGCATCTGGTAACTAAAGTGTGGAATTTGCTTTGTATTTTCCAGTTCCAACTGTTTTCAATGAAATGCACAATATATATAAGAATTCCAAATACTGTGGGGTTAATTGCCTAAAATCCAGCATTCTCACAAATCTGGACAGCGTCACTTCTGTGCACTGTGGACTATCTTTCCTGACAGATGTTACCAGTCATGCAGATCTTGGATTTAATTGTCCACAATCTTTAGGGGGCAACTGTAAGAAAAAGATTAACTCTTGGGATTATTCTATATGTGTAATCAATGATTACAAATAATGAATATTGTAAAAGCAAAACCTAAATACCATTGGTGTTCAGAGAAGTCTTACATAACTCACCTTAATGAACTAAGGAGGTGAGATACACAGTAGGGACCATTTTCATTGTTTATGCCAGGGCCTGTAATTGGCAGTACAGATTGCTTTATGGAAAGCCTCCCAAGTTTTTGGTTTTCTGAAATCCATCAGGTGGAAATCAGCTAATTACTGAGATGGGCAGGAAAATCCACTTTGCCATTAACCTGCTATTTTGGTTCACTTTCTGCTTTTTTTTGAGCACTTGCAACATTGGTCTGGGGATTTGTTGCACCCAAGACACTTGGAACAATTCTCTTACATAATATGGTGTTGTGCATACATTTCAGCCATGTATTTTATGGGATTATTCAGTGATCTTAGCAGAAATATTGCTTGTCCCTGTCACTCCATCATTTCATGATATCTGCAACAGATTGTTAAAATACTGAATTTCTCTCTGAACATAAGCAATAGAAGCAGAAGGTCATTTTGTCCCTCTGTCCTCCTCTACCATTCAACAAGATCATGACTGACTTGTTTGTATGTGGCCTTTACTCCACTTTCCAGCTTGCCCCTCCATAACTGCTTATAGATCAAACTTCTGTCTGACTCACCTTTGAATGTATTCAAATACTCTGCTCTCTGAGGTAGTAAATTTCAAAGATTAACAACCCTATAAGAGAAGAAATTCCTTCTTGTCTCCATCTTAAATTTGGAACTGTGGTCCCCAGTTTGAGATTATCCCATTAGGTTAACATTCCCTTTGCCTCCTTCCTCCACCCACAACCACAAGAATCTTATGCGATTCACTGAAGCATTAGCCAATTTTTTTTTGGGAAATCGAACCAGTACGAAGATTGACTGCAGATCCTAACTCAAAATTGTGACTTTGAATTGGAGAAAGAAGCCAATTAAGTGAAAATAAAATTAAGTGAAACTTTTGATAAACCTAGAACAAATAACCATTGTGAATGGTGAACTTCCCAGGTGGACACGAAGAAATGCAGTATGTCAAGGAGAAAGTGCTGCCTGCCTCCTCGACAGCTTTTCTTCAGAGTCTCACCAGAGGTCAGCCTCTACTGCTTGCATTTTGCAGACAGAAACTGAGTACTATTTTATTTCTTATTCTGGATTTATGGCTGCTTATACAATGACAGCCATTTCATTTATCATTGTTCCAAAGTATCAAAACACAGTACCACCAGTCAACAAGAAAATGTTCCTTTCTTCACATAATAGTTTGGTTCATGCTGGATAATTACAAAGCACATTTTTAATTGTATGCTATTTATTGTGTTCCATGTCAAATTTTTAAAGAATGAAAGAATTAAAAGAGGAGAATTACCTTTGGGTATTGAAAGAAAATTGTCAGTGTAAATAAAACAGTGTCATATCTCCATAAAATGGTAGTTTTGCCAAGGTATTTGTGATGTGAATGACACTGGTAGGTGGGAATGTGGAGCAATCCAATCAGTTGTAATCTCATTGAATGGGCTACTCGTGCTCCTAAATTTGTATGCTTGTATCTAGGGTCTTGTGCGGTGGCTATGACTATAACCCTGTATTTTTACTCTTTATTGCAATAAAACCTCCCAAAGCAGTTCACAGGAGTATTATATGGAGATGGTGACATAATGGTATTGTCACTAGACTGGTAATCCTGTAGATCCAGTTTAATACCCAAGGGGAATGCAGATTCAAATCCCACAGCTGCAGCTGGTTCAAATAATAACTCTGGAATATAAAACTAGTCTCAGTAATGGTGAGCCATGGCAACTATTGTAAAAAGAAATCTGGCTCACTAAAACCTTGTAGGGTAAGAAATCTGCATTCTGGCCTGCATGTGACTGTAAACTCAAAGCCAGCTCCAGCTCTGTGGATAGGGGAATGTATCTTCCCTGCATCTCTTGGACATAGCAGTCATTAGCACAAGTTTAAGGAATGAGCAATCATTATCTTGAGTGGATGTGATAATGACGGTGAGACAAAGATTAACCAGCAATAGGAATTACATTGATGTTCATTGTCAGCCTGGTTTTAGATGCTGCCTCTATCTGTTTGGATATTTGATGGATTTGAGAAGAAATCTCTTAGAAACTTTGTACTTTTTCAGGTTTAGGCTATGTTTAAATTGTACGGGTATACAAATTGCTAACAGATACTTATTGTATTCCTGTAATTTTACACAGGCATTAACCCATTTATTTTAAGCTGGCTAATGTCTACATAAGAATAATATGGAACAATGAAGCACAAACATGTTAAACATTTGAATATGATTAACGCCATTCTGTTTTGACATCTATCTAATCAAATACTTGCAACAGGTAAATTAAATCTGTCCACTTTTCAAGGGTTTTGGCTGATAGGCCAAGTGACTTCTTTCTGTACTGGAATGACTTTGTAAATTCTTTTAGTTTTGATAAATGGTGCTCATTGTGACTGCCCTTGCCAAGGTGAAGAAGTACAGATTTGAGACGGCCCAGGGAATTCCTTATGAACTCAACCTATAAACCTCTTTTGGTTCATCCCAGAGATCGTACCTTTAGTAGTCTGGAATGAAAAAAAGTCTTACGGACAGTTCAGTTTAATTTTAATCATTCCCTTCATTTACTAATAGCATCACTGTTAGAACATAACACTAATACCTATAAGCCAGGCTAACTGGATTCTAATAACCCAGTAGAGTAGAACATCAGGTCTTCAAGAGCCCTAGCAGGCTACTCTGTTGTACTATCTCAAACAGACTATCTTTATACACAAGTTTACAAAGGCTCTACTGTCACAAATACAAAGTAAAAAAAAAAGCACTGCATGTTCTGAACTAGACAGATAATAGTGAAGGACAATAATTCAAGAGAGAAGTTAATTGATATGGAGTTTGGTTTCGAGGTCAGAATCAAACATTATTAATTTCACAAAGGAACAGCCATGAAGGTTATCACTTGGTGTCCTGTTTATACAGATTCACTGATGTTAAGGCAAATATTCTTAAGTACCTTACCCTCCCTATCTGTCTATTTTCTAGTGTACAGCAAATGTGTTCTATAATTCAAAATTACAATTTAGTCCAAATGTTTAAGGACAAGTTTTAAGGCTATAAACTTTCGCATTCCCTCCTTTTGTCATTTCATGACAACTACATAGCTTATTCAAGCATAATTAGTCCATTCAGTCAATTTATATTCTTAATAAGTCAAGTACCTTCTTGGGCGAGTCATCATGCAGAGGAGCAGAGTCTGAAAGATACTGGATTTCAGCATGGAAGTTTGGGCATGGAGGTACAGGGGTAGACAAGGGTCGATTAACCAAATTCCTTGTTGGCTTCGGCAAAAAGCAGTATATGGTCCATTTCCTGCATAAGCGACGGAAATGTATATTCCTAGGATGTGACCAAGGACTATCAGTACATCCCACATGATCTATCCGCACAGCGCCCATAGCCAGCAAGTAACACTCCATCTACATGAATCGGATGATGGTGGGGAAGGTATCTTCCCTGCGTCTTGGCCCGTTTTGTTGATAACATCTGTGTTGTTCGAAATGTCTTTTGAGAAATTATTGACATAGGTGCAACATCGCGGGCCAATGACTGAACAAGCGCCTCCTTCCTTAGTGAGGGGGGAATCTAGCAGTAGCCGATTCTGAAGCTTCATCATCTGGGTTTCCTGTAACTGTTTGTTCACCAGCTTCAAAGCGTGGGCAGTTGAGTTGGCAAGTTTTTCAATGTCATACACAAGATCACTTATCTGATCTGGGGCCATCTCAACACCTCAGCCAGGAATAAGACCTCCCAGCAACCTGGACCACCAGGTTTGTTGATGGAAGAAATTGTGTAAGTCCCGTTTTGTTTTTCCTCTTTTTTTTTGTTCTGTACTGATTCACATGTTGGTGGGGTTCCATTCATCATCTACTTCAAGTACTTCATGGTGGAGGGTGAAAAGTGGTAAGATGTATACTAGGGCACAATGTCCGTACCAGTCATTGGATAAATATGGGTAGGCTTTGTTTTCGTATAACCAGTTTAGGCTAAAAGGAGTTCCAAGGGTGTACTTCTGTGAGTGAATGACGGGTCCACTCAGATTAATGGACGGAGGGTAGGAGTACGACCAATGCCTTTGGTAATATTTTTACATAGTGTTTGTTTCACTTACCCCATGTCATGGGGACCGGAAAGTCTTGACAATGCACCATTCTAACAGCTGAACAATGTTAATGTTGAATCCTTTAGATTTGTTAGTGCACTTCACACAGCAATGCATTTTTCTACTGAATGGGTTTTTCCATCACAAAAGATGGGTGAGTCCTGTTTATACACTGTCCATCAGAATTATGGAAGAGTGAGAAGATAACACATGGATCAGGGAGTTAGCTTGAATAAGGAAACCATTAGTAACAGAAGGAGGATTGGGAATGCACAGTATGTTTGATCTTTCTTCATCTTTCCAGCTTGTCTTGTTAATTACTGTTGAAAAATGTGTTGCTGGAAAAGCGCAGCAGGTCAGGCAGCATCAAAGGAGCAGGAGAATCGACGTTTCGGGCATAAGCCCTTCTGTAGCTACTGAATACAGGAAACGGGTAAAGGTATTTCTGTCAGTGGCGGTAGATCGGATAGGGAGAGGATTACGTCGAGACAGTATAGGTGGTCAGTCTCATGGCAATAGGTGCCTTAGGGTTTGGTGATTTCGGTACTATGTGCTCAATACTGCAATCTGTACGGTTCACTTTGAGAAGGGAACAGACAAACATTTCAAAGTAACAGTTTGCGGTCGATGGAGCAGATGAGGTTATGGAATCGTGCCATCTCATGATGACTGGCATAGAAGTGTTGCAAGGATGACAATAAGGTCAAGAGTGATGTTTGGAATCACAATGTGAGTAGTTTAAATGAGGTTCAGTTGGGCAGCTGCATTCATGATTTCCTATAGTATTAATACAGGTTTCATTTTCCAGTCACATTGGAGTTTTAGCCGGTCTGAGATATCACAGATGAGTTTTTTACATTTGGGAGCATGTACCTGGGTTGTGTTTTCATCGGATGCCTGTATCAGTGCTAACACTAGGACTGTGAGAGGGATACAAGCTTACAATGTCCTTTATAAACATATGTTGAACGTCCTTTTACCTTTACTGCAGTTTCAGATGTCAAAAGTACTTGATAAGGACCTTTCCAGCGGGGGCCCAATTTTTCACAATTAAAATCTTTCAATAGTAGTCACCAGGGTTAATGTGTTTAAACATTGGAGCTCTTTCTTCTTCCTTCCCTGGTACTCAATAGGCTTCTTTAACCTGTTGATGATAAGACTGCAATGCTTTGGTTTGCTTAATCAGGTACCTGTGCATCTCTTCTGCCATGACATGCACATCAACAGGGGTGTTTGGTAGTTAATGGTGCAGACCAGCGAGTCTTCAGGGACGTTCCATATATTGGGGCGGCACGGTGGCACAGTGGTTAGCACTGTTGCCTCACAGCGCCAGAGACCTGGGTTCAATTCCCGCCTCAGGCGACTGACTCTGTGGAGTTTACACATTCTTCCCCTGTCTGTGTGGGTTTCCTCCGGGTGCTCCGATTTCCTCCCACAATCCAAAAATGTGCAGGTTAGGTGAATTGGCCATGCTAAATTGCCCATAGTGTTAGGTGAAGGGGTAAATGTAGTGGAATGGGTCTGGGTGGGTTGCGCTTTGGCGGGTCGGTGTGGACTTGTTGGGCCGAAGGGCCTGTTTCCACACTGTAAGTAATCTAATCTATGAGTTTTGCTGCCGAAAGTCCCATCTTTTTCTGTGTCATGGTTTCATATTAAAAAGGGCAGTTGGGAGTTATTGCAGCCAATTAAGGCCTGCTTCTTCTACCAACTTGCTTAGCTGACCTTTTAAGGTACCATTGGCTCTTTCTACAATTCCAGTTGCTTGGGGATGTTTGGCACAATGGAATTTTTTATTCCTATTCAAACTCTTAAATAGTGCCTTGTTTAGCTCCGCATAGAAGTGAGGTAATTATCGGAAGAGACCGCTACTGGTATTCCAAATCTGGGTATGATTTCCCTTAGTAGAATTTTACAAGTAGTTGTTGCTGTGCAGCCTGTACAGGGATAAGCTTCAATCCATTAACTAAATACATCAATTATCACTAAGCAATACTTATGACATCTAGGCAACTCTATAAAATCTAACTGGATAGTATCAAAAGGCGCACATGGCAAAGGAGTTTCACCTGGTGGACACTTTACTCCTTTCCTGGGATTAAGCTTTTTACACATTAGGCAATTTGCAGCTGCTTGTTTTGCTTTTTCTTGCAGGTGGGGATTCCACACAGTTTGTAGAATTCTGTCCACTACTCCCTCCTTACCTATATGCATATATGTATGAACATAATCAACTAGAATAGGCAGACGTGAGTCGGGCAGACATGTCTGTCCTACCGGCATAACTCAAAGCTAGTTGTAACTATCTACATAACAACCATGGTTCATCCATCTTTGTCTTTCCTCACCAGAGGTGTCCCCCTGATAGGTCCGTATTTGCTGTAGGTCAGGCATGGTCGGGGTGTCAGAAGAGGAAATTGGAGAATTTCCCTTTAGTTTCCAATTGTCATTTGAGTAACCATGTGTTTTTGCTCAAAAGTTGCTTTCTTAGCAGCTGCATCAGTGGTGGTGTTGCCTTTAGTGACATTGGAAGCATCAGAGGAGTGAACATTTGATAATTGCCAATTGAGAGGGAAGTTGAATAGCATTGAGGAGATTAGCAACATAAGCAGCATTGAGGATAGGGGTTCCTGATAAGGTAAGGAAGCCGCGCTGCTACCAGAGGTGACCAAAATCATGGACACATCCAAAAGCGTAACAGGAATCGGTATAGATATTAGCTGACCTTCCTTCAGCAAGTATGCAGGCACGGGTGAGAGCAAGGAGTTCAGCTTGCTGGGTGGAACAGGGTGGATCGAAGGAACAAGCTTCTATTGTTTGGGACAAAGTGACAATCGCATATCCTTGCATGCGTTTGCCCTCTGGGGAGATAGAAGAAGAACCATCGACATAAAGTGCAAAAAGGTGAGGCAGGTCAGGGATGGCATGAGCATTCACAGAACATAAAACATTACAGCTCAGTACAGGCCCTTTGGCCCTCAGGGAGGCTCAGAGTGAACATGTGCTATGAAAGCAAACAAAGAGCTCAGAAGTGCAGCCTGGTCTAGACCCTGAGCTGAGCGCATGTCCCTGAGTACACAGTGAACTTGCTGCAGCATTACAATCATAGTTGCCGTTAAACCCTGAGAAATGTCCTGTAAGTGAATCGGTGATGTACCATGAGTGTTCTTAGAGCAGTCTGGATAAGCACCAAGTTTTGAAGAGATTTTTCTGAACTCCATAAAAATTCCAATAGATAGAGGCAGCAGCTAATACCAGGCAGGCAGTGAATATCAATGAAATCCCTGTTACTGGTTAATCTTTGTCTCGCCCACCCTGATCATCACATTCTCCCAAGTTCCTGCAGCTGATTGCTCAGTCCTTAAACTATGCTAATGACTGCCTTCTGATACATCTCACATATATGTGATGCAAATAGCCATGGATTGGTTTACTTGTGGCCAGAGCCCATGCAGCATGCTGAGATGTTGGTGTCTGCTGTCTGGCGTCCAACTTAGAAGCAACCAATGAGCTGAAGTTACCAAGTAGCTGCTCTGCCTTCCATATTGTGCCTTCCATATTGTGAATCCTTAGTATGTAGTTTGCTCATGGGGGTGGTAGGATATTAAGCTGTGTATTAAGAAAGCAAGATGTTCAGTTAGTGAAGTTGTTAACAAGCAATAATCTCTTTTAATACACAACTTCCTGTTGTCTAGTAAATATTTTGCCTCAGCCTCTGAAACTTAGTTAAAAGATGCAGTATATTTTTCCCAAAATTGAGATAGGCTTGCCAGACTTCTCGCACAACTCTGATATATCTTTTGCCATAATCCATATCCTTCAGGTCCTTATATGATTCTGCCCATAATTGATTGCATGTTAGCCCCTAGTTACAGGTTACATCAATATGTTAGACATTGTTACAGAGACTTTGAGCAGGATTCAATGTTAGATATCACTCCTTTGAGATTCTGAGCTGTTATGCCCGTGCATAACATGATATCACCATCAGTGACATCATTATTTTGAGTAGTGCTTATGTCATCCTCAGTACTAACCTTTTAAAACCTATTTACATAATTATTAAAATAATTTGATTGAAAATGTATCTTAAAATAGTTGAGCCTCACTTTGTTTTCATGTTTCGGTGCATCAGAGTTCCCAGGGCAAATGTTGGAATGTGAGATTTGGGAATATGGCTAAAGCAGCAGGAGATTTGTGGAGTGGGCGAGTGGTTGCAGGTGGCTTGGAGGAGGGGGAGTTGGACCTTGGCTGATATTAGGCTCGCTGAGCAAATGTCATCTGCTTGTTCAATAAACTGCTTCTTCAACATTATCTCAGGAGACGGTTTATCTGTGTTGTAAACTCAGATGATGTGAGCTTTTCTTTTTTTAAGTGAATAAAGGTTTCTGAGTTTCTGAATCCCTTCCTAAATGCAGCAATTTTATTTTGCCTATTGCAGGTTAAAACAGCCAAATCCGAGAAGGAAAAGCACTTGCTGCAACTGCGAAGTTTGCAGTATCTGGAGCGATACATTTACCTCATTCTCTTCAACACATACTTGCATTTGGAAAAGCAAGATTCCTGGCAAAGACCCTTCAGTGCTTGGATGTATGAGGTAAAAGGAAGGGCTTCTGCAGGGTTGATACTGTTTAAATGTATTTTTTTTGCTTAGCAAGATAATCTGAGACTTCAAACAGGGGAGTAAAAGGTTTTGATGACTAATTGCTCAGTGAACACCTAAGAGTATTTCTGGTATAACACTTGGTCAGTCTTGCACTATCTGAACAGAAGATTGGAACCTCAGCCAGAAAGCTGCTTCATTTTGAAGAAAAGCTCATATAGGTGATCACTGTTTTGGTTTGGGAGCTGGATAATTTTTCCAGGTCCGGAGTGGGAGGGGGGGGTGGGGTGGGGGGCAAATGTCTTTCAGTTCTTCGCTGAATTCTTAGATGTGAGAATGATTAAAATTTGCATGATGGCTGTTCCTCAGTCATAATATTGGGCTTGCTCACAGTATTTCTGTTTGAGAGGTAAATGACTGTGCTTATGGCAGCCAGAGCTAATGTTAAAGTTTGTACAAAATTGGCATTTTGAGAGCTTGTATCCCTGCTGAGGAGCTTGCTTTGCAGCAACATACATGTGAATTATTTTGAGACTGTTGTACCCACCACCATTTTCCCACAATTTGCTCTTTGGAGAATATACATGCTGTCAAAGAACAAGCCATTGGGATTTTCGAGGTTAGTGCTGCTTGCCCTAATGAAAGGCAGGAAATGAAGAATGTTATAAAGGCAAGGTTACAATCTGCATTTGTAAATGTGAAGAACCACGCTGAGCTCAGGGAGTTGTGTATTCTATCATTACATCTGACACTTCAGAAATCCACGTTAAGAGAAACCTGCTACACAGGTTAATAGTTCTGCCTTTGAAATGATAACAAAGTAAAAAGAATCTAGGATCTAAAAGAAAGGTACATGTTAGTTTTAGGTACAAGTATCTACAACTTTATCAGGTCCAATGATGTATGGTGGATTAGGGCTTAAATCCATCACTTTGCAGTAGTAAGAGTGCTACCATAGAGACTATTGCTATTTTAGTTCCAGCATATAAATATGTCCAGACAATGAGAAGATTTACTTTTTTGCAAACAAATCTGGAACAAAACTCTGACACATACAGAGACTATCTTTCCTTTTGGTAGACTACTTGCAAAAATAAACAAGGAGATTGTTCAGCCAATCATGCCTGTTCCGGCTGTGGGTTGGTGCAATCCAGGACTAATTGCACTCCCTTGCTGCATATTCACTGTTCTAACAATACGGTCCTTCTTGTCGTCTATTCATTATGCTGCCTATTCATTATTTCTGCTGTCTATTCATTCCTCTGTCTATTCACTACTCCTGTTGTCTATTCACCATTCCTACTGTTCTCTATGCTATTTTTTTCACTATTGCTGCTTTTATTCACCATTCCTGCTATCTATTCACTATGCTGTCTATTCACCATTCCTGCTATCTATTCACTATTCGTGCTATGTATTTACTGTTATTGCAGTCTACTGATTATTCCTGCTGTTCACTATGCTAGCTGTTCACTATTCCTCACAACCACTTGCAATTCCTGTTATCTATTCATTATACTCTCTATTTACTATTCCTGCTGTCTGTGCACTGTCAACGTGCTGATAGAGGCTCACTGAGCTTCGTTACTTCCTTCCTATAAAATGTTGTGTTTTACTCAAATATGAGGATGCACTGAGCTGAGAAGCACATGCCTGATCCGACTTGAGCAAGGGTCCCTCCCACTTTTACATCCAACTTCATACTTAGTCTTAAGATAATTCTATCCCATCTGATGTCTGTTATTGAAACAACACCTCCTGTTGTTTTGTGGTTTAAAGACATTAATGTACTACTATAACATTAACTTTCACCTAAGTCCTTCCTCCCATAGTCTGTAGTGAACTAGGCAGTGAACTTCCATCACTGTTACCATTTCTGATACAGCTGTGCCACCAACAACATTTGCTAGCTCTACTCACATGGCTAACTCAACTAAGTGCGCCATGAACTTTGTGGAAGAAATCAATATTTTACTCTTTAGGGTGGGGATTTTGTCCACAGTTGTAATCACTTCTTTACAGTAACTGTGCCCACAACCACAGGGAATGTATTATATTACAAATCAATTTTCATCTCCATTTAATGAAATTTGAAGTCATACGTGGATATTATCCCTCTCAAGGTTTATTTAATGTAATATATTTTCTCTTGCTTTTTAAAACATTTCTGATGTATTATAGATTTCAAAAGTTGCTCTTATGATATCTAGAACAATGAAAGCAGAAGAAATGAGAAAAGGTTCTGTTCTTTGGAGTCTAGTTGCAGGTGCAAAAGTCGAATAAAAATAAAAAAGGAAACTATGGATACCGGAGATTTGAAGCGAAAATAGAAATTGCTGGAGAAACTCAGCAGATGTGGCAGCATCTGTTAGAAGAAAACAAAGTTAACATTTCGAGTTCAGTGACTCTTCATCAGAAGTCATTGGACTGGAAAAATTAACTATGTGTTCTTCCCATAGATGTTGCCAGACCTGCTGAGTTTCTCGAGTAATTTCTGTTTTTGCTGTGAGAATCATAGTTGGCTGAAACGATCTGTCTGATGTTTGAGGTATCGGTAGTTATTGCTGTGATAAATAGTACAGTGAGTGAAATGAGTATTCCTTAAATATTTGAATGACTTCTGTTTCACGTGAGTTGTGGGAGAGGATCATCTTTCGCTGAAAAATCAATGTAAAAGCAGTCCATTCAGCCCATTGAGTTCACACTGACTCTCCAAAGAACATGCCACCAAGAGCCAACCCCCCCTATCTTATCCCTGTAACCCTGCATTTTCCATAACTTACCCACCGAGCCTGCACATCCCTGGAACTATGGGCAATTTAGCATAGCCAATCCACCTACTCTGCACGTCGTTGAACTGTGGGAGGAAATCCATGCAGACATGCGGGAGATTGTGCAAACTCCAGATAGACAGTAGGCAGCAGTGCTAACTACAGAGCCCCTATGCTGTGTTCTGGCAGGAAGGTAGAGAGTGGAAATAAAAATGTTCAGTTGCTTTTGCCAAACTACAGAAAGCTTTTTTTTTAATGTTATGCATGTTGTGAGCCAGTAGGTAAGTCTCCTAAACAATGTTTGCTTTATGGCAGATCTTTCCAAGTTTGGCTTCTGTTTCTATAGCATGTTTTCTGTTACATTCAAGGTAAAACTGCAAGTTTTTGTTGGGAGCCAGAAATCTGAAGCATATTAGCAATGCTTCCTTTCATGTCACACCCATAGATGACCTTAGCTGAGATAATCCCAAGGACAAGGAACTGATGCGGGTCAGCCCACCTATTGAGGAGAAGGTGGGAAAACCGCACTGCATCTGATGTGGAGGTGTGGTGGAATATTGGCCAGTGTCTCACTGTCCCTGAGATTCAGGCCCCTTGTGGGAAGGAACATGAGAGAGAGCTTGGAAATCCCATTGATAGTTGCTGGCCAAACAGGAGCAATTGCTGTGCCCAATAATGCACTTGAGGAGAGGCCCCAAAGCGACCAAGTAAACAGGTGATAGAGAGCAGGATGGGTGACATGGAGAAGAAATGTCTTTGAAAATGAAAAGCAGTTGAGAGTGAGGGAAGCTCAAAAGTAAGTACTGTGATATGGCTTTTACCTTCCCTGTCCAGTCCTGGATCCCTCAAACAGGAATTAAGTGTATTTAGAAGGTAGGTGTTGGAGTAGGCTGGAAGCCTACAGGAGGCAGGAGAAAGCAAGGCAACTCCTATTCATTCCTTAAATTAATGGGATCAAGTTTATTTGGTGTCATTCAGCTTAATATTGGGCATTGTGGCAGTGATATATGTGGAGTTTGTTTTCATAGAATCATAGAATCCCTACAGTGTGGAAACAGGCCATTTGGCCCAACAAGTCGACACTGATCCTTCGAAGAGTAACCCACCCAGACCCATTCCCTGACATTTATTCTGAAGAAAGCAAACTTAGCTGTGGATAGTGTTGTTCATTACATTGTCAAAACAAAAGACATGCTGTCCCTATTGGTTAATGCTACAAGGAATAGAGGATGCAAATTTAAGTTTTTGACCAAAGGATGCAGGGGAGTGTGAGGAAAATCTTTTTTGTACAGATAGTGGTAATAATCTTGAACTAGCTACTGACCAGGAAGTGGAAGTGATGAACAATTTCAAAATAAAATTCAGTAGGCGCTCAAAAATAAAGTTAAATGAGTTGAGTTCAAAACTAAAGGGCATATTTTAAGGTGAGAGGAAAAAGATTTAAAAAGGAAAAGAGGGGTAATCTTTTTACTCAGTGAGTGGTTCATGTATAGAATGAAGTGCTAGAGAAGGTGAAGGATGTAGGTACAGTTACAAAGTTTAAAAGACATTTGGATAAGAATAGGAAAGGTTTGAAGGTACGTGGACCAAGTGCAGGCAGGTGGGACTAGTTTAGTTTGGGAACATGGTTGACATCGACTGGTTGGACAGAAAGGTCTGTATCTGTTTTATATGATTCTGTGATTCAGTGACTCCAGAGATAGATTGTGAATGAGGATGGACATTTGAATTACTTGTCAAAGCCCTAACATGGACATGATAGGCTAACTGACTGCCTCTATGCCATAAGAATTCTATAATTGTATAATGATTGACAACCCACCATGAGATGGGATTGGGGAGTTTACCTGATGAGACTGTATGTCTCCAGCTTAATTCAGGATAGTCTTTCTATGGCCAGGAAAGTTTCCTGAGGCCTCTCCTATATTTAAGTGGGCCTAGTCACTATGTTAGCCACAACAACAGGTTCCAGTAAATCCCGGAGATAGTGAGGACTGCAGATGCTGGAGAAGTCAGAGTCGATGAGGTGTGGTGCTAGTAAAAGCACAGCAGGCTAGGCAGCATCTGAGAAGCAAGCGAGTCAGTGTTTCGGACATAACCATTCATCAGGACTGGGGAGAGGGAAAAGGTCTGAGAATTAAATGGGGGGGGGGGGCATGGTGGGATGACAATATGTGAGATATGTCCATTCTGGGCCTCCTCCACTGCCTAAACAAGTCACCCACAAATATAGAACATAGAACATTGAACAATACAGCACAGGACAGGTCCTTCGGCCCTTAATATTGCGCTGACCTGTGAACTATTCTCAGCTCGTCCCCCTACACTATCCCATCATCATCATCCACGTGCTTATCTAAGGATTGTTTAAATCTTCCTAATGTGGCTGAGTTGACTACATTAGCAGGTAGGATATTCCACGCCCTTACCACTCCCTGCATAAAGAACCTGCTGACAAGCTGACGTCATCATCCTCAGAAAAAAGATTTTCACTGTCTACCCTATCTAATCCTCTGATCATTTTGTATGTCTTTATCAAATCCCCTCTTAGCCTTCTTCTTTCCAATGAGAACAGATCCAAGTGTCTCAGCCTTTCCTCATAAGACATTCCCTCCAGACCAGACAACATCCTTGTAAATATCCTCTGCACCTTTTCCAATGCTTCCACATCCTTCCTGAAATATGGCGCTCAGAACTGTACACAATATTCCAAGTGTGGCCGCACTAGCGTTTTGTATAGTTGCAGCATGATATTGCAGCTCCAGAACTCAATCCCTCTACGAATGAAATCTAACACACCGTATGCCACCTTAACAGCACTCCAAGGTCCCTCTGCACGTCCACACTACCAAGAATCTTTCCATTGACCCAGTACTCTGCCTTCCTGTTATTCTTCCCAAAGTGCATCACCTCACATTTAGCTTCATTGAACTCCATTTGCCACCTCTCAGCCCAATTCTGCAGTTTATCCAAGTCCCCCTGCAACCTGTAACATTCTTCAAAACTGTCCACTGCTACACCGACTTTCGTATCATCTGAAAATTTACTAATCCATCCACCTATGCCTGCGTCTAAGTCATTTATAAAAATGACAGACAGCAGTGGTCCCAAAACAGATCCTTGTGGCACACCAATAGTAACCGAACTCCAGGCTGAATATTTTCCATTAACCACCACTCACTGCTTTCTTTCAGAAAGCCAGTTTCTAATCCAAACTGCTAAATCACCCTCAATTCCATGCCTTTGTATTTTCTCCAACAGCCTACCATGTGGAACCTTATCAAAGGTTTTACTGAAGTCCATAGGTAGGGCAGTTGATGTGGACATGTATTGCATTCCCAGCTACCTTCCCCCTAGCCCCACACCCCTCCCATTTATCCCTCAGTCCCCTTGGGCCTCCCCCACATTCCTGATGAAGAGCTTACACTCGAAATGTCGATTGTCCTGCTCCTCCGATGCATGACCAGCTGTGCTTTTCCAACACCACATTTTTCACTCTGATCTCCAACATCTGCAGACCTCACTTTCTTTGAGCTATTTCAGTGGCAGTGAGACAAAAGCACGCTCCTGAAGAAATTTGCTCGCAACAGTCATCTTTGATTTGGGATGAGAATTTCTGGCATCATACCGTTGTTTGGAAAGTTTGACTCGTTTGATCATGCCTCAAAAACTGGGCTTGGTATGTGAAAGTATGTGTTATTTTTCCTGGACAAATGACATTGGGGCAGGTGGAGTTATTTCTATGAAAAGTGACAAGTAATTCTCTTGAAAGCTTGTGGACCCCAGGCTTTTTCGGTTATTAGGGTCCTAACTTTCTCTGAGGCACCAAATATTGAAACATTTCAAGAGTTGATGGATGTAGTTAAGGAATATTCTGACTCCAAGCTGCCTCTAATTTTGAGATGCTATCAGTTTTACTTGGCAATTTGAGAACCAGGAGAATGTGTATTGGGATTTGACTAGGTTAAATCGACTGGAAGAGGCATGTGACTTTCGTTTACCCTTAATGAGATGCTGATAGATCTGGTATTGACATGAATTGCCTCCCTATATAGCATTAGCTAATAGGTGGTCCAATGGAGAGGAATACCCAACAGCATCCAGGACTTTGGCTAATGCAGAGCGTGATTGCACTCAGATAGAGAAGGAAGGTTTGGTGGTCATGTTTGGAGTCAGGAAGTTTCACCAATACCTTTTACAGGCATAAATTTGTAAATTTATGCCGGGGTAGCATGGTGGCACAGTGGTTAGCATTGCTACCTCTCAGCACCAGGGCCCTGGGTTTGATTCCAGCCTCGTGCAACTATCTGTGTGGAGTTTGCACATTCTTCCTGTGTCTGCCTGGGTTTCCTCTGGGTGTTCCACTTTCCTCCCACACTCCAAAGATGTGCAGGTCAAGTGAATTGGCCATGCTAAATTGCCCATAGTGTTTGTTGCATTAGTTAGAGGGAAATGGGTCTGGGTGGTTTACGCTTTGGAGGGTCGGTGTGGACTTGTTGGGCCAAATGGCCTGTTTCCATACTGTTGGGAGTCTAATCTAATCTAATCTAATAATAATAGACGAGAAACCACTGCTGGGTCTACATAAAGAGGACAAGCAGTGCCACCCAAATCTCCAGGCAAAATTCAGTAGTGGGCTCTAATACTTAGTGCTTATAATTGCAAGTTGGAACACTGTCTGGGAGGCCAAGTAGTAAATGCACATAAATTGAGCCATCTCCTGCTGGCAGATACACCTGCTGGTACTGCCACTGGAAGAATCCATAATAGTTTTAAATTTTCTGAACATTTTGGGAAAGCACATCTTAGCAGGACTTATACACTTACTGGTAAGGTCCTAGGGAGTGTTGCTGAACAAAGAGACCTTGGAGTACAGGTTCATAGCTCCTTGAAAGTGGAGTCGCAGGTGGATAGAATAGTGAAGAAGGCATTTGGTATGCTTTCCTTTATTGGTCAGAGTATTGAGTACAGGAGTTGGGAGGTCATGTTGCGGCTGTATAGGACATTGGCTAGGCCACTGTTGGAATATTGCGTGCAATTCTGATCTCCTTCCTATCGGAAAGATGTTGTGAAACTTGAAAGGTTCAGAAAAGATTTACAAGGATGTTGCCAGCGTTGGAGTATCTGAGCTACAAGGAAAGGCTGAACAGGCTGGGCTGTTTTCCCTGGAACATCGGAGGCTGAGGGGTGACCTTAGAGGTTTACAAAAATTATGAGGGGCATGAATAGGATAAATAGACAAAGTCTTTTCTCTGAGGTCGGGGAGTCCAGAACTAGAGGGCATAGGTTTAGGGTGAGAGGGGAAACATATAAAAGAGACCTAAGGGGCAACATTTTCACGCTGAGGGAAGTACGTGTATGGAATGAGCTGCCAGAGGATGTGGTGGAGGCTGGTACATTTTAAGAGGCATTTGGACGGGTATATGAATAGGAAGGGTTTGGAGGGATGTGGGCTGGGTGCTGGCAGGTGGGATTAGATTGGGTTGGGATATCTGATCGACATGGACGGGTTGGACCGAAGGGTCTGTTTCCATTCTGTACATCTCTGTGACTCTATATTTCCAGTCAAAGCTGACAATGTCACACTTTGGATGCAGAAAGATTGGTCCTAACAAAACTGAAACAGCTGGTGGCGATGGGGAAAACCAAATGACTGTCACAACCCAGAATTGAAATCCTTTTGGACCCAAAGAAATCAGATCATAGTAGAGGAAGGCATATTATTATGGAGAATAAGAGTGATTGTCCCCAGCAAGGGTCACTGCCAAAAATTGGCTGAACCCCACCAGCATCATTCAGGGATTTCAAAAATGAAGATGTTATGCCTGGTGGCCAGGATTGGATACAGGCACAACTACAGGCATAGTGCACACAGTTCCAACAAGGACAAAAATTACAGCCAGCAGCTTCCCCACATTTGTTGGAATGGGCAGGTAAGCCCTGAACTCCGTTAACATGTCAACCGTGCAGGTCTTTTCATGGGCTCAATGACCTTGGTCATTGTGGACACCCACTCAAAATGGCTGGACGTGCATAGAGTTCATTCACCAAACAAGGGGACGATGATAGAGAAAAATTGTACTCATCTTTTGCAATAGTTGGTCTACTGGAAGTGTTCGTCACAGATAACGGGTCATCATTTACCAGAATTCGAGTATTTCATAAATTTGAATGGCATTCGACATATAAGGACAGCTCCATATCATCTATTATGCAATGGTCTGGCAGAAGAAGCAGTCCAAACTTTGAAGGCAGGTTTAAAGAAACAGCCTACAACTTCACTAGATACCAAACTGTCCTGGTTTCTGTGTGCTTATAGCATCATCCCTCATGCTATTACAAGGATAGCTCCAGTAGAATTACTAATTGGGAGAAGACACCACAGCAGTTTAGATCTGATCTTCCCAGAACTGGCGGGAGGGTGAAATGGCTTCAGGGACACCCATGCCAGACACAAGATGCTGCCAAGCTAGAGAGAGACAGTTTACTTAAGGGGCTGAAGATTGGTGTAGGAACCATGGGAATGACCTTGCATGGATAAGAGGCATGGTCAATGCATTGCCAATCCAGTGGTGTATAAAGTGTGGGTAGGTGCCAGTCCTGAACAAGCAGTGGACCATATGAAAGCTGCAAACTCGCAAATTGTGTGGGAGCAAAACGTGCCCAGCTCCTCGACAGTCTTTTCAACTGTCCCAGATACTATGCATTCTCCCTCTCTGTTAAGCGTTGAGGGTACCTTGGAATCTGAGTTGGAAACAGCGGATGTCACAATCTTAATGTTTTGCGAACTGAAGAACAGAATTAATTTCTTCTGATATGCTCTGGGTACAAGAGGCGAGCTGCTATGCATTACATGCCACCCTATTAGAGGCAGAATTGGGGAACCTGACCCGGTGCAAAAACACCAGGGGAGAGCTACAAAAAAAAAGATTCAGCCTATGTCCTCATACTTGGAGGTGGAGGGCTGTAGTGATTGTAAGTAGTTTAGCTAAGTGGACTTCATAGAATATGAGTTCCCTGACTGGGGCTATCAATCTGATCCAATCAAGGAGTCCTGACTGAGGTAAGAACAGGAGTCAGAGGTTCTGTTCACTCTGAGATCTGGCTCTGAGGGAACTGGATCAGTGTCAAGGACTCTCCAAGTGTAAATAAAGGGTGACTTGGTGACAGGGTACTCTGTGGAGTTATTTCAGCTACCAGTTTTTAAATTCTTACCATCTATAACATTTTTTATCTCTTACACTGTACTGCACCTAATAACTAATGTTGTTCAGTATGAAATACCATAAAGGGACTTGTTTTGAGAACATCATTATTTTTCTCCTATTTTTCTCATTTTTGGTTTGGAACTGTGAGTTGCTGTCAGGAATTGAACTTTGAATTTTGAACAACAGCTTACTTTTTTTTAAAGAAAGGAGAAAACAAAGGATTTATATTTGGAAATGGCTTTGCAAGATGAAGCAGGTTAATATAGAAGAACTAGAAGCGAGATATTGTTATGCTCAGTTGGCAACTGTTTGGATGATGATTTGGTCAATTAGGAGAGGACTGGTGTTAGCCAGCCAAACCTAGAAAATATTAAAAAGAAAGAGAAGCCAAAGGGTGAACTAGGCTTTGACTAGGTTTTAGGACACGTGGTAGAGTTACCTTGGAAGCTGTAGGCCTGATTTGTTTTTTCATTTTGCCCCTTCCAGTTAGCGACTTATTGAGAGTCCTGAGGAAAGAACCCCATTCAATAATAAATATGGAAATGTCTTCAGAGGTCTGTGGATACTGTTTGCATTGACTGGTGACTTTGGAATTCAAGCAGGATACAATCTTACATGTCTATAATGTAACCCGTTGGATTTCATGAGGGCTTGGTATTCATCATTGAAACAGTTATCGCACTAGCACCTTACAATTTAGAAAAAGATAATTGCTAAACTATGTCAGTCAGTGTGAGTGGGGTTGATGATCAAAGAAAATTGGGCTTAGATAGTAGATATTTATTAGATTGCCTTGTAATTCATTCAACCTGTTGAAGTCACGTTTATATTAATAATACGTTGTTATTTTTAAATTAAGTTTTAAACTTGCTGTCCAAGATTGGTTATTTTTAAAATCTGCTTGAACAATTTTGAATGTCCATAACATTGTTTTAATTTCAGTGTTTTATGAATCCAGTATTAGTGAGTCTGATCTGGCCTGGATTGCTGCTATCCCTGTGTCATAGCACTGCGCCTTCCAATGAAAATAAGCATTGGGCCAGACTGATGGGTTTGGTAGCTTGTTTCAGAGAGCAATTAGAAGACCATTAGGTTAGTGTGGGACTGAAGGTGTCTATAGACTAAACTGAGTAAGGCTTTACTTCTTTAAAGAATATTAGTGAACTAGAACAAAACATCACCCATTTTCTTCAGGGTTCATTTTTCTAACTAGGTGTCACCAGACTTGAAATGCTAACTCTGCTTTCTCCACACAGATACTGCCAGTTTTGCTAACATTTGCCAGAAATTTCTGTATTTGTCTTGTTTTTCTACTGTTAATTTTATATTTCAAACTGAATTCAAATTCTCATTAATTCACTCATAGGAATATATTCAAAACTTACTACAGTGAGATTTAAACTCATATTTTGGAATTATTTGTCCAAGTCATCTAGTAACAAAACCACTTACTCCCATTAACACTTCCAAGATACCCTTTATTCTGGGGAGCAATATCATCAATAGTGTTAGCTCAGCTGCTTAATAACTGTAATCCTGAAAACATAGAGGAGGTTTTCAGATTGCATACCAAATGGTCTACATTCACAAACATTCTGCCATTAAGCTGCATGTGCAAACTATATGCCCTATTGTACCTCACCAATGTGGTGAGCAAATTTGGGTCCACATAATGCAGTCCACCAACTGGCATATGAACTAGGTGTAGGTATGAATAGGGATGGGTCAGCAGCCTGGCCAGAATATCTTTGAGAGAATCAGGGGAGTATTTCAATTATTGCTATCAGTACAAAAATATTAAAATAACCTGCTGAAATATGCCTTTTGGAAGACAATTTTTAAAGCTTCAACATTGACATAAAGTATGACTAGCATGTACATTCATGATCTTCCCAATTCTTCCCAAATGTTGCAATCCAAACTGTCTCCCCATTCATTTCAGGAACGATCAATATCCATTTAGAAGCCTGCTTGAGAGATATTTGGGTGAGGATATGAGTGTACAGGATTGGTGCCTTCTTTTCAACAAATAACAGCCTGTTTCTTAAGCAGGTAATGGATGTCAGAGATTTTGAGTTGTTGTTGACATGTACCAAGATAAAGTGAGAAGTGTTGTTTTGCATGTTGTACAGGCTGATTGTATCATACAAAATGCATCACAATAGCAGAACAGAGTGCAGAACGAATGCTACAGCTGCAGTGAAGATGCAGAGAGAGACAGAGATTAACATTAACTTTTGAGAGGTTCATTCAAATGTCTGATAAATGGGCGGAAGAAGCTGTCTCCACAGTGCCCTGCAAATTGCGTTTTGCTCCCTCAATTGTTTCGACCAAGCTTATAGCTGCAAATAAGTTAAATTCTAGTCTTTTCAATGACATTTAGATTCTGCTCCTTGCATCCTTTTTTATTCAGGATCACATGATAATTATGGATGGGTAAGTCTTCTGTCTCCTATCATTGCAGCATCCAATTGTTAGAATTATTTAGGGTTTTTGTCTCATCTGCTCTGGCCAGCATCATTCAACATGTTGTTTTATTCATGGTAATACTTTTGATCTGGAAAATGTAAACTTGAATATTAATGTTTCAATTTGCTTGGCCATGATACAAATGCAGGAATATTAACTTTATTTGAAAGGGAATTGTTCAGTGTGGAGAAAGAAGATAGATGTTAATAAATTGAATCAGTAAAACATGGCAAACTGAGGGAGACCAATTAAAACAGTTTTATCCTCATTGGACTAGCAATTGGACTAGAATTTTGCTCTTCCATTGAAATATAATTTCAGTGTGTTTTATCATACATTCTGTTCAAATAGGCCAGCAAACAGGATGCAGTTAATGCTAGTTCTTGAATAAAATCAATATTATGGTTGTTTGTTTGTGAGATGTGTTTTGACTGTCTGGTTTTACTGCACTTTGATCTGTAAGTGCAGTTTCAGAATTTACCCTGCTGGAATTTACAAGCTTATTCTGCTTCTTTTGTTGCTGCCTGTTTCGCATGTTGAACTTAATGAAGTCTGGGTTTCTTGTTTTCGTTGTTATATTAATCAGTATCTGTGGTTTGGTCAGCTGTGCTCGTACAGTAAAGACTGGAATTTATGTGCATTCCTTAGAAATTACTGCCCAGCTGTCAATATCCCCACCAACTACAGTTGTTCTACCTTAATATTAAATTTGTGTCTAATAGTATGTCCTTTCAACTACTTTTCCAAGAGTTGTACCTGTCTCTCTCACTATAAGTGTGGTGGAATTTCTCCTCCTCAGAGTAACACGAGTAACATGAGAAAAGGAGGGGAATGCAGAGAATGAGAAGATCAGAATCTCAGCATCGAGAATATTTTTCTCAATTTTCACTTCAATAGCAATTTCAGAATCTTGCCATTGAGCAGTAACAAGAAGTCATAGTTTAAAAATAAAGGATTACTAGTTTAAAACAGCAATTGAGGGAAACATGTCAGTGTCCGAGACTCTTTGGAAAATACTCCTTCTAAAGGCAGTGACTGCTGAATTCTTAATTTTTTTAAGGCAGAGGTGGACAGATTCTTGATTACCAAGGGATGAAAACTGATCAGGGATATATAGGAATGTAGAGTTGAGGTTAAAATAAGATAGCCACGATCTTGTGCAACATTGGCATCTGCATAGGATGCACCTTATGGCTCTTAGCTCCCTCTTAGGCATGCTTACGTTGCACTTCCTTGGAGGCTATCAGCGTCTGTGTGGATGACATTACTCAGTGCTCACTTTTACAGGCAGCCAGCCTCTGTGCCTTGCATTCCTATTTATTACAGAGGGAGAGGCAGGGAGCTTGTAACACTTGAGAACACTGAATCGTCATGGGGATGGATATGTCAATTAGGGCTTTGGGCAATGTCAATATCTCACCAGCAGCATGTGCCAGCAGTTTATAAGACAAACACTGTGCATGTGCTGCAACCAAATTGCCCTGTTTGATGGTCAGTCAAAAGACTTACCCAATTCTAGTCCCGTGGATCCTTTGGCCTCTGATACTCCTTATATGTAATGTGCCACAGTCAGTCCTGCAGATTAAATCTGGCCAGTCCATGGATTACAGCTATGCCACTACTGTGGAGTTGAAGGCTGGCTTTTTAACTCCTGTCCTTGTTCATTCATCAAAAGCAAAACCACAAAATGTGCAGTTTGGGGTATAATCATATGGGGGTGACTTGCTATTGAGGGAGTCGTTAGCCCCTTATTATCTCTGAAGTCACAAAAGATCATAGTCTAACCTATTTTGATTTGCCTCCTTCCATTTTGAATAGCTTTGTTTGAAATTCCCCTCCCATCTGTAGGTATGACATTCCGTGGATCTCTCTCCCTCCATGCAGCTGTTTAATTTATGTTCACAGCTATTTTTGTCTGTATCAGCCTTCTTTTAAGAAGCACATTTTGGAATTATAAATTTAAATAGCCTACATTATTTTAGAGTTCTGACTTGTGATCGTGACGTAGAGTTCAGGTGAGTGTTAGCCCTGTGAGTGTGGGGTAGAGCATAGAAGATCATGGAATTTCTTTCTGTACTGCTAAGCTTTCCTTTCAGTGTGGAAACAGCACTGAGGCAGGCTGGAATTTGGGTTCAGCTTCACTTGGTGTGGGGGCATGTCCTGCTGTGGCAGTCTGCAGGAGAAAGGACTGCCCTTCTCTCCACCATCCTGTATGACAAGACCTCTCAGTCCTTGTTCATGAAGCAGCAAGCAAGCTTGCCTTACCTGTGGGCTATATCCTTAGTGATAACAATCAAGGACAACAGTGTGAGGAGATGTTCTTGGCTTGCAGTTGGTCTTTAATTATTGTGCCAGCGCAGTAAATAACAGAAGATTCAGGCAGGAGCAAACACTTCCTTCCCACATTTGACCGGTATCTAAGGGCCTGCCTGGATAGTTAATGAGGTGAAGAGCTGAAGGTCATGTGAGAAAAGTAGCTGGAGCCATGGTGGACCAAGCAACAGACACTCAGCAAAATACTTCAACTGAAAATGGTGAATTATGAGTGGAATTTTCCCATTATCTTTTTGTTAATGCCAATAAATTTAGGAATGAGAGCTTTCACAATTCTAGGCAGGTAGAGGTACCTCTGTTGGATTTTGGTTTACCGTGCAATGGTATAGGCAGGAGCAGAGGTCATAAATCAATGGGATGAAGTCGAACTGACTGATTTTCTGAGGCTGTGTGAGTCTGTAGTAATTCTGAGCTAAATTCCGTAGTCCATGGAGAGATGTGGCTCACTGCAGACTTTGAAGAAAACTTCCCACAAGAAAGGAGCTCTCTGCGTGCAACTAATAATGGAACAAACTCGAAAGAGCAATTCAAAATGGGAATTGATCTTAATGGAGAAATTTGATGTTGCACAAATAGAAAGCAGGTTTTCCAGTGCTAGGGCTGTTTTTCATCAGCAATCTTAACCCTTAGTATACAATCAAGAATCTGGTTACACAAACTTCGGTAAAATGTGACTTTTCTCCTTCTTGAGTTCTCTGTGCATAGGCAGATCCAGCCAACACATCATGATCCCCACCATGAGTAGCGCAAGGAGAGAGGTCCTGAATTCACCAAAGCCAGAACATAGATTGATCCCAGTGCTGTAAGCACCAATCTAATCTACTGCAGCCAGGCTGCTAACTAGCCTGTCGAGGAGTCTGAATTGCTGTGACATCGTATGATCCTCTTTTCATGTTGTAGCCTGGAGCCATGGATGGTGATGCTGGAAGCTACAATACCTTTCCATCACATGACTGACCAGGAATGTGTCTGACTGTCTGCCATTGGTGTGTGTTGGAAGGATTTACAAGTTGATACTAAACCTACTTGACTGCATTATGAATACACCTTTCTTGACTATCAATTCCTCAGGTCGCACTTGGACCAGGAGCTCCTGACCCAGAGGCTGAGACACTAACAATTGTATAACAAAACACCCATTCAAGGGTTTATATAGCAAGATTGATAGTGTAAAATTGTTGACTTTGAGAGTGAGGAAGTGGTTAAGTTTTACAAAGTCTCAGAGAAGTTTGTATGATTCTTTAAGCCATTCAGTTTGCAGTTAAAGTAGTAAATACAATTGGTATTAGAAGTCAACATTCCAATTTGTGCAGAAACAGCTGCTGTTCAGCACAGCAGCTGTTTGTGTTTGGCAATGTTGTAATGTGCAGTGACTTGTTTCCTCTGAAATAATAAGGCAGTAGTGTTTAATTAATGGCGTTTTGATTGCATCACTATGAACCATGCCTCATTACTGCAGATTGCATGTTTTCTGTAGCACCGCCTCTTGCACCAGGCAGAAAAACAAACCTTCCACTGACAAACAATACAATTGCACTGCTCTGATAGATCTGATAATATCTAAAGGCTCAAGAGTGTGTACATCTTCAGACCAACACTTGGGTTCAGGCCAACAGTGGTTCATTTGAAACAACAAAGGGCAGAATCCATCATTGCTTGAGGGGATAAGGTCATGTTCAGGAAATGATGTGTGACAATCAATTAACAAAGGTTATGAAAAAAACACTGGCTGTCGTTGTTAACAAAACCTGTCAATCTTCACAGAAGCATAATTGTTGAGATTATTGTGTCTTTTTTTGGAGTTTTGTAGTGCTGTTCCCATACTTAGCTTTATTTCTTTCCTTACTTCTTTGCAGTATTTTGATTGTCTATCAGGTCAATTGGAAATAGTCTTCATCCAAAGATTCTTCAATAAAATGATACAGCAGCCAATATCGTAAGGACAAATTCATAGAGCTGGATTTCATTCTCTCTAACAGCTGGGGGAGCAAAAACACCTACAATCTCGATATCTGCCCCACAGGTGTTTTGAGGCAAGACCTTTGTCCCTTTCTCGGAATGAGCGGATTGACCAAAGTAGCTCTGTAATCCTAAAGGAGTGCCATTGCTGGGTCAAAAGCATCCCCACCCTGCCTAGGGGCCCATCTGAGTCCAGATTCTGGGGCAGGAGAGGGGAACTGGCAGCAGGGTCTCACCAATTTGTGTGGGGTTCAAGAAAAAGGATTTGAAGGAGGAGAGGAAGGAAGGTATAGTGGAGTGGCCCTGTGGTTCACAAGAGATTCACCTCTCTCCTCCTACCAGTATTGGGAAGGAGGCGAGAATGGTCCCGCTGACAGCCACTCCACTGCCCTTCAAGGGAACCAGCTCCCTACCCCTTGCTGTCATTCCTCATTTTCATGATCGTATCCTGCACTCATCCACCTACAGCCTGGGGTTCTTTGGTGATCCAAAGTTTCTGGTGGGGGCATTGCATCAGCTGTTGGCTCTCCTCCAGGTACTGCCTGCAAGGCATGACTGCCTATCTCTGATCGATTATAATCTCTCAAGAGTGAGGATGGAGTTTGGAGTTTGGGGGAATCAAAATTTTCTTACTCAGGGAAGGCTCCCTGTAACTGTCCTCAAAGTGTCTAATTGACATTGGATTTGGCAAACCTTCCAGAAAAGAGAGAGGGTATTAGTTGGCACTAAGTAATTGTCTGTGTTTAATGATACCAGTTATGAAGGTGAGATAATGAATACAAAAGTTGGTAAGCATTCATACAGACAATGATAATTTAATTCAGTTGTTTGCTTTCCTGACTAGAAATAAAAATGTGTGTTTTATTCAGTGTATTTAATGAGGTATGTAAATGTGTAATTTTGTTTGACTTATTGCCATGACAGTTCCATGTTTGTAATTCTTCTACAGGTTCCTTAGTATATAATGAATCTTACCATATACTATACAATCCTGTCTTTTGTATTATGTCTCACATTGAACAAGTCTGGTCTTGGCCATTCCAATGTAGAAAAGTGCAGATTTCTGCTACTGTTGTGTGTTTTTAAGCAGATACCTCAAGTGACATTTGTTGAAACCTGACAGTTTACTGACTAAACATTGGAAAAAGATGAGAACTGATAATCCAGTGCTTGAGGGGTTTATGAGATGGGGAGAGGTTGAGCAGTTTAAGTTAGTTGGAGTTTTGAAGATGCGAAAAGGGATTTAGTTGAAATCTGTAAGATTCCGCAAGCTCTTGATGGGGTGGCTGTTGAGATGAGGTTTCCCCACGTGGGGATGTCTAGAACCAAGAAGACCATTTAAAAATTAAGGCAGAGATGAGGAGGAATTTCTTCTCTCACAGTGTTGTTCATGTTTGGAATTCTCTCCACCAAGAGCAGCAGAAACTGGGTCATTGAATATGTTTAAGGCTGATCTGGACAGGTTTTTGGTTGATAAGGGAATCAAGGCTTATTGTTGGGGTGGGGGAGGGGGTGGCAGGCAGGAAATTGGAGTTAAGGCCACATCAAATCAGCCATGATAATACTGACTTTTAGAACAGTCTCAAAAAGCTGAAAGGCCTACTTTTGCTTTTGATCCTCATGTTCTCAATCCATTCGATCCAGACACAATGCAGGTAGAAGCACTGTTGTCTCACCAGCCATACTTTGATCATACAATTGCTTGGGTGGGACAAAGATGGGGTGAGCTCCAGAAGTCCTTTTGAACTTGTTCAATCCAAAACCTGTAGTATATTGTGCATTTTCACGTTCACTTCCGAAACATCTGTGATCTTCTGTTTCTTTCCACCTTCAAAATTGTCCTCCAAACCCTCTCTTTCACCAGATTGTCAGTCATCTGTGCAAAATGTTTTCCTCACAATTACTTGCTGACTTGTTTTATCTTGTTTTTTTTTGGAAGCAGATTGCACATTTGATTTTGTTAAAGACACTCAACAAATCAAAGCTGTTTTACTTATTAAAGGAATTGTGTAAGACCCTTCCCTGTACAGACATGTGATGCACATGTATTAAGTATTTGTTTGTAGAAGTATCAATGTGTTATGGGCTCATAAGCATCCAAGACATAATCTTAAATTGATACAAGGATATTTGATACACCATAGGTAGTAGGATAATATCTGCTGAAGTGACACTGAACTTTATGGCCAGCTTAGTGTTGCTCAGATGCCTGACTTTTCTATAGGCATCCTTACATACAAATATACAGCACTGTTCACCAGAGTCCAAATGCTACATCGGTAGTGTTGACAGAGAATTGTCTGAACAGTCAGCTTTGCATTAATATCAAGGTGGCAGCAAATGAAGATGTTTGGATAAATTCCCTGGCAGTCAAGCTTGCTATTTATTTTGGGTCATGAGTTCTGTTTGTTAGTGTTCTGATGTTTGTTTAAGCTGTCTGTTACTGAGTAAATAGGTTCTGTTTGCATAGTGTGCACTGACTATCTATCTAGAATAAAAGCAAAAAGTGCTTGAGAAGCTCAACAGGTCTGGCAACATCTGAACACAGAGAAACAGAGGTTTGTGTTTCGAGTTCACTCAGTGTTTTCTTTTGAAGAATTCAATATTGAACTAGAAACGTTAGTTCTATCTCCCTCCACAGATGCTGTCAGAACTATTGAGTTTCTCTAGCACTTTGTTTTATTTAAGATTTCCAGCATCTGCAGTATTTTGCTTATCTAGATCCTGTTTGCTGTACATTCTGCTGCAGTCCCATTGTGCCATCAACTGATTCACTGGCATATTGATGTCAGATCTCTCCGTAAAAAGGAATCAATATAAAAGGAAACTGGCTGCTCAATCTATGCAAAAATTCAGGTTTGCAGTAGATTGCAGTTATACTGTAGTAGCTATGAAATCATGTCTGGGGAAGCTGTGGCTAGGTTTATATAATGGAACACAAACTGTTGTCAGAAAGCATTCTGGAGTCTTTGTATGGGAGAAAGTAAGGACTGCAGATGCTGGAGGTACAGCCGGTCAGGCAGCATCCGAGGAGCAGGAGAGTCGACATTTTGGACATAAGCTTTATACCCTAAACATCGACTGTCCTGCTCCTCGGATGCTGCCTGACCAGCTGTGCTTTTCCAGCACCACACTGGAGTTTTTGTATGGCCTGAATTATTTTTATTGTAATTAATATATTTGGGCTTTTATTTAACAAGTGGCAAATGGATGAGTTGGATTTGTTGAATTTTTGAATGCCATTACACATTTTGATTTCTACCTCAGAAATTATACAAAACTTTTATAAAGCTCTAGTTAGCCTTCCGTTGGGGTAGTAATATTCCATTCTGGATACTGCGCTTTCAGAAGGATATCAAAACATAGGAGAAGGTGTAGAAGAGATTTACTAGATTGTACCAGTCAAGAGGAACTTCATGTACATGAACAGCACAAAGGGGTGATGGAAGGAGAAGGTGAGGCAGAGTTCATAAAGATGGTCAAAATTGTGAAAGGATTTGACAAGGTGAAGGAAGTGAATTTGCTTTCAATGGCAGAAAGATTGCTAACTAGAAGACACTGATTAAAGTTGAGTTTCAAAAGATGCAGAAGGGTCAGAAGACCAGGGAATGCACTGTTTGAAAGAGGAATGACAGCAATATTTAGTATCTACCAGGACACACTGCATAGAAATTCATCAAGGCTCCTTTGTTGGCACCTATGATCATTAGCATCAATAAGGATAAGGGAAGCAAATACCATCAACCACAAGATCCCCTCTAAGCCTCTCAGCACCCTGGCTTGGAAATATATTACTTGTCCTTTAGACTTACTGGGTCAAAATCGTAGAAATCTATCCCGAAGGGCATTGTGGCTCTTTCCACACCAAATGGACTGCAGCGGTACAAGAAGGCACTCACTGCCATCTTCTCAAGGACAACTAGGGATAGGAAATTAACATTGGCTCAGCTAGTGATGACCATGTCCTGTAAGTGAATGAAAAAATTGTATTACAGTGAAATCAGTATGGGCCAGTATAGATAACCCAAAGCTCTGGTTGAGGTTAAATTGTCAGCCGTTCTAGCCAGCAGAGAAGAAGGTCATTGGATGATACAAGGATAATACTCTTGCTGAGCCAAAGGTCTGGATTAGTAACTCCAGATCTGCTGAACTTGCGTACACTTGTTGTGTGACCACAGCAACCAACCAATCAGAATGGAGTTGGGCCAAGCTGAAAGGTGAAATCTGGAAAGCCATCATTTGACATTGAGATCTTTGTGAAAAGAAATTTCAAACCCTACAAGCATAGTTAAACCTGTGAGAAAGTTAAACATATAGTTGATTGGAGACAGAGTGAAGGCAGAGAGACTAGGCCATAGCGTGCACACCTGCAGTAATGGATGGCTGAACTGATTCAGGACAAATCACAGCATTGTCCTCTGTGTGGTAAGCCGAGTGTGTGTGTTAGTTACAGCAGTAATAACAGGCGATTAGAAGTGAAAATAATTTCATCCACATGCTGAGTGAATACACACTAAGTGAGAATACAAATGCAGATGAAACTAGACTGGGTGTTTCACTGTCTTTTTACCAGATTGATCTTTAAAGTTGAAATGTGCAAGCCATAATTGCCAAATGTTTCTGTCACTCTGGGTTCAAATCGGATATGACAGCGCAAATTGCTGAGAACAAGGAGAAGCAGGGTGAAGCCAACCCATTGACAAGACTCTTAGCTCACCCATACGAGGCCAGCAAGCAAATTGCAGTGTGGCTCCTACTTCAAGGTGGATGACCATGTATGCTGCACGTGGGAACTGACAGACGTGGAAATCATAGATCCAATCATAGTCAAGCAAGGGAGGCTGACGACCTTCAAGAGTTGATGAATGCATGCCCATTCTCCTGCCTTTTTTCCTAAGTGAAGGCACAAAAATGTTTGAAGTGTTTCACTCAGCAGCACAAAACGCGGAAAAGCTGTTTGACTGCATCAATGACTTGGCAGATTGTATAGTCATTTCCAGAAACACTTCACTTGTCAGAAAAACAGTATTGAGCTTTTCTAGAGTTAAGTGTTAATGGTTCTCAATATCTTCTACTGTCTATTGTGAGGTGTGAACAAATTAAACAGAGATATGTTTCACACATTTAACTGCATCACTGTGTCTTCATTTTTTTTGACATAGGCAAATCATGTTACACAGAACCTTCTTCAGCTATTCAAAGCTGTGATGAACCTGAAATTATGGGTGGGCTTCCCGAATTTAGACTTATTATGATTTTACTGTTGTAAATATTTCGAAGAGAATTTGATAGGTACTTGGAGGAAACAGTTACTGAACTCTGGAAAGAGCAGACTTGTGTGACTAATTGAGTAACTCAATCAAAGTCTCAGTAGAAGCTGCAATATATCAAATGGCCTCCTCTTGTTGTGTCATTTCATGTTTCTGCAGTTATGTACTTGGTTAAATCTGTTGCTGTGTGTTTCAAACAGGTTTATTTCCAATGCATATTTCCAGTGTTTATCATTGCATCCTATTAATGAAATCATCACAGCATAATGGAATTATGACTTATTTCCACTCACAAAGGTTGAACAGATTTCCTTTATGTTGTGGTCATTTTGTTTGCTGATACACTGTTGTTCTGTCAGCTTATTTCTCTGTCACTTGCCCACAATACTCTTTTACTGTTGACAAACAGGATTTCTTGTGGTGCATTAGGTAGTGTCCTTGTCTCTGGGACAGGAGCTCTGGGTTCAAGTCCCACACTAGAACTTAATGGTCAAGGAGGTGTGTTCATAATGTAGCCAAACTGATTGTAAATCCATCCAAAACACTCCAGTGACAAACCTTAAGAGTGACAGCGATCCCTGCTGGGTCATGTGATGAAAAAAAACTAAAGCCTCGTCAATCACTGTTCATAGCTCCAGGTTATAACATACATGGAAAAGCAAGTTGGACTCCTTAGAGAGGTCAGTTGGCTGCATGGCTGATGTGGATCTGATTAGTGCCAACATCATGGGATTTGATCCCAATTCTGGCTGGGGCGGCTTTAGGACCTGCCTCTTGCCATACCAATGGTGGAGATGGTGATGATGGGGCAGCTCTACCTTCAAGCAGAAAACTGAGGAAGAAAAAGATTGGCAAACATCCAGCAGCCATCTTCCACAAGTAGCTTTATTATTAAACTGATATCCATTCAGAGATTTAAGTGGACAAATGTTAAATAGTCACATAAAACAGGTTTTGATGCCAATAGATTTCAAAGGAATAGGAATTTCCTTTGATTGTGTTGCAATTAATTAATAATGTGAGGTACAGGGTTCAGGTAACCAGCTTTTCATTTTCAATGATGCACACAGAGAAAGTTAATTCAGATGTATGACCATCATTATTTTTATTATTTTGTGCTAAGTTTCTTGCAATTATTTGTCATATTTGGCAAAATAATAGCAATTGCATTTAATTAAAGAATAAGTCATCGAGTAAGTGTGTGTTAAAAATATCTGGTACATTGCCAGTTATGAGAATATGTTCCAGTGTCATTTGCCTAAAATCCACAGAAATTTCAATCCTAGAGTTTGGAGAGCATGATACAAAATAAAATGGATCTCTTAAAGGATTATGAAGAACTTTCTGGCATTCGGTTATTGTACATAGTCCATTCCCACCATTTGAACAGCAAATGAGGAGCCTAGGACAATGTGCTGTGGGAAACATTTACCTTTTGCATCTCCATTAGCCCTGATAATTCACATTGGCATGTTTGATCTACCCAATGGCACATGAAAGAGGCAACTGCCAAGTTAAGTCACAATCAGTGCTGTTGAGGTCAATGTGCAATAAGTCCACTTAAAAAGGTTCATTGGAGTCAATACCATCTAAACCTTGCAGCTAATGTACTGAATCCATTTCATGCTTCCCTTTTAGTTCAATTTCTGATTTTAACCTTCATCGTTTGGCATGAAATGTCTGAGATGATGGATCTAATTATGAAAATAGTTTTAGACATGTACGTAGCTGCTGCAAGGCTGCACAAAGTATGAGAAAATTAATTAATATAATTGTTTAAAAAAAATAGAAAATTGGTATTACTAAACAGTGAATGGCAGTGTGGACTGGAGAGAGTTAATTGTAGTGTTGAATGTACAATATATTGGCAATTCAGATAAATGTATTTTTCGTCCAGAATGTTTTGGAGGTAATGAAAAGTATATGGCAATGCAGATGTAGTGCGCCTGCAGAGATTCTCAGAATTGCAGTACTCGGTATGTCTGAAAACGGTCAATGTCTCACAGTGATCGAATACTTACGCAGTGAGAATGTGATCACCCATGGAGATAATCCATTGTCATACTAGAATCTGGACTTGAAATACAATTCACTACTGTAAATCAGTTCCATTTTGCTACCATATTGCTAGTTAAAACCTTTAAAATGACAGCTATCCAAAATTTAAAATAAAGTCAGCAAGCTAGTAAAAATCAATAAAGAGACAACAATAGCTTTTGATTGATGTAAACAAGCAGAGCAGAAGCCCTGTTTCCTGATTCTGTTTTAAATGAAATAGTTTTGGCCAGTTCCAACTTATTTTATAGCAAAACCATGCATCCACAAATTGGCAATCTCAGAATAGAAAAGACCACAAAATAAGGCAGTTTAAAAACAACATGGATTTACCAATGGGCTATTTTATGAAGTTGTGGTGATATGACACACTGGGCTATCAGCAAGTAATGATTTAGAGGAGCCAGTGTTGGACTGAGGTAGACAAAGTTAAAAATCACACAACACCAGGTTATAGTCCAACAAGTTTATTTTGAAGCAGTAGCTTTCAGAGCGCTGCTCCTTCATCCGGTGGTTGTGATCAGCAAGTAAGGAAGCATTCTGCATATTGTTTTCGGATAGTTGCCCTAAGAGTACTTCATGCTAAGAATGAGTCATAAATACCATAGAAACAAATAAAGATTATATACACAGAAACATATCCACCTGGACTTTGTCAGAGTTAACCCTTCCTGTAGCAAATAATTCCCCTCATATTTACCTATCCATTCATGGCTCTTTCTTTCACCCACCCATTCAATTGAATGTTGAATGTTGGCACTTTCTGCCTGAATGACTAAGCCTGCATGTGAATCCCACCACTTCTGTACCTCTTGTTGGTTAGTGGCTTAGAAAATGCACAGTGAAAAAGATGTGTGTAGAAGTTCTTATGCCATGATAACTGTTTACAAGCTGTTGCTTCTTATTTTATCATCACACCATCATGATGTGATCACATCATCATTGACATGGCTTCCTATGTACATGCTCAAGAGTTAACCCAACATCCTGTGTTAAAAGTTTCTCTGTCCTGTGTATTTCTGCTTCTGGCCCCTCATTCTCTACCCTACAACCACTGGAAATTGTTTTGGTTTACCCACTGTGCCCCATTATCATAATTTTAAGGTTGTAGCATGTCACCTGTGATCTGTTGTTTTAACAAAATAAACTTCAATATTATGAGTCTTCCTTTGTACTAATATTTCCGTGCAATGGGCAACATCATAGTGTTCCTGCATAGTATCCTCTCTCAACATAAGGTTTCCTGTTATTTTATATTTTTCTTACCAATCCTTAAATGTTCTGGGAACTTGTAACCATTCAATTTCTCTTCTCTTCCCTCACACTGGGTCTCTTTCCTTTTCAGATTCTCATTACAGCTGTTTTCTTTTCACAAAATGAACGAACATAGTTACTAACATTGAATCCCATTTCTAACACTTTACCCGTTTCCTGCATTACCAGTACAGTTTTCCAATCATCTAAAGGACTAATTTATTTTTATATTTTGGTATCATCTGTAAATTATCTCTTCCAGGGAAATATGCAAGTTGTCTAAAAGCTTTAAATTAATTCATGGGATGTGGATGTGAGTGGCAAGGCCAGCAACTGTTATTTATCTATCCATAATTACCCTTGAGAAGGATCTGGTGAATTCCTCCTTGAACTACTGAAGACCATTACAAATCCAATCAGTGTAATGTTAAAACAAACTGTTGCATAAAAATTACATCTCCAAAAATGCGAATCCCCATCAACCTTTTTGAGTCCATTCTTACTACTACTTACTATTTTTGGCTAAGAACTTAATTGCTACATATCTGGATAAAACCTATGAAATGTTATCTGCAATTGATGTGAACTTCACTGAGTCTCTCATAACCCATAATAGCTGGTGTCCTGTTTTGCAAATGGATATCTCATTGGCTATAGCTCAGCCTTTAGACACACAGCCACAGTCAATGTAGTCTTGAGATATAGATGGTAATGTTAACCCAGTTCTTTCAGGGACAAAAGATAGGATTGTTTGATTCGATAAGACATAAAATTTGGCAGTGTGTGGAATGGGCAACCAATTTGATTGTCTGTTTCCAAGCAAATTAGATGAAAAATAACTTTTACTTCCTAGAGGATGATACAGGCTCTGGCTATTTGCCCCAATTAAGTTGCTTGCATTCTCAGTCATTTATCACAAAGTCACAGCTCTCAACTATATTATCTTTCAGTTCCTCACCAACACTCTACCTTTTTAAAGCTGATGCAAAGTATTAATTAAAGATATTTTTGATCACTGTCTTCAAATTCAACTGTCTTCTCAGAATTTGTGATTTTTTTTTAAACTGATATATAATTGATTTTAGAATATTTATGTGGAACAGATTAAGATGTGTGTTCTTATAAAATTGTACATGCTGCTCACTATGGACATAAAATGGTAGACTCTTCTAATGAAAAGCAAACCCATCACTTTTCTTTGTAATTACAGGGGGAATCAATAGTTCAGAAATTGTATACTCAGAAATTAATCTAATTTATTATTTCATTGGATGTGGATGTTGCTGTCAAGGTCAGTATTTGTTGCCCATTTCAAATTGCCCTTAAACTGAGTGGCTTACTAGACTACTTAAGAAGACAGTTATGGGAAAATCACATTGCTGCTGTCACATACAGGCCAGATCGGGTAAGGGAGGCAGGTTTCCTTCTCTAAAAGACATTGTGAACCAGACAAACTGGTTCATTAACAGTCAGTGATAGTTATCATGGTCACCATTATGAAGACTAGCTTTCAAATGAGCTTATTAGTTGACATAAATTACAACAGTTGACATGATGGGATTTGAGCCCGTGTCCTGAAAGCAGGACACTGCTTCTTGATGACTAAATACAGTGAGATTACTACAATGCTGCTGTCTACATTATGCATTGTAAAGCACAGTCCCAGAAATTTTCATTTATGAAGTAAACCAGAATTCTTTCAATCTCTCACTGAAAGCAATTTAAGCCCTCAAATTTCTAGCTGGATTTTGGAATTTTTTTTAAGATTAGATTACTTACAGTGTGGAAACAGGCCCTTCGGCCCAACAAGTCCACACCGACCCGCCGAAGCGCAACCCACCCAGACCCATTTCCCCTACATTTATCCCTTCACTTAACACTACAGGCAATTTAGCATAGCCAATTCACCTATCCTGCACATTTTTGGACTGTGGGAGGAAACCGGAGCACCCGGAGGAAACCCACGCAGACACAGGGAGAATGTGCAAACTCCACACAGTCTGAGGCAGGAATTGAACCTGGATCTCTGGCACTGTGAGGCAGCAGTGCTAACCACTGTGCTGCCCACAATGTATAAAAGTGTTAGCATGCACCCGCATATTTCCAAAACTGTATCTTTACCATACTCTTTTTATATAAATGCCCAAATAACAAGCAGATTGACTTCATGTAAAAGCATGACCGAGACTGGAGTTTGCTCACCATTTTATAACTTTACTGGAACAATTTATGCAGCAAAAATCTGTATTTATTTAGTTTAATTCAAACTACAGCAAAAGATCCCAAGGTACTTCAAGGTTGTGTTATTAGACAATGTTTGACACAGATCTGTGTGAGAGGAAAGCTGACAGAAAGCTTGGTCAACAATTCGACTTTAAGTAGCATCTGAAAGGAGGAAGGGAGTCAAGACAGTGGAGAGGTTTAAGTAAAGTGAATTCTAAAGCTAAAGGCACACTCAGCTGGAGATATAGCACCCAGTGCTAGGAAAAAAAGAATTAGGGATGTCTGATTTAAAGTTATTGCAAGGTCAAAAGGCTGGGGGAAAATACACAGTTAGGGTGGGGTGAGTGTAGAGAAAGACTTTAATTAATATGTGGATGAACCTCTGAAGTAGGCTGTGATGTGACTGTGACCAAACTAAAATCACACAACACCAGGTTATAGTCCAACAGGTTTAATTGGAAGCACACTAGCTTTCGGAGCGTCGCTCCTTCATCAGCTGATAGTGCCTTAGGACTGTGTCCTCCACTATCACTAAGGTCCTCCACTATCACCTGATGAAGGAGTGGCACTCTGAAAGCTAGTGTGCTTCCAATTAAACCTATTGGACTATAACCTGGTGTTGTGTGATCTTTAATTTTGTACACCCCAGTCCAACACCGGCATCTCCAAATCGTGACCAAAATAGGTATGCTAATATATAACACATTATTTTGGGATGATAGACATTTACTTGTATTTCTTTTGAGTAATTGGCATAAATCTCCAATTGCTATAACATTTATCGAAAAAAAAATCTGCATAAACCAGAGTAATCTGGTAGTGTGTGAAAGAATTACTGGTTAAATAATACTGTGTGAATCAACAATTTAATGAAGGGCGATTATCTGACTTTATACCCGCCAGGAGGAAATGTTGGTTAAGTCCCACACAATTTTCCAATCATTAATCTTGTGCATTAATTTTTAAAAGTTGGAAAATCCTAGTTGACTCTACCATGGATTCCCAGCAGGCACACCTTGCAGGCAGAGCGTCATGCCGGGAATGTGATTTCGCAAGACTATCCTTCATGGTGTTACATTTGAACTGATTGGTATTGGGATTCCAGCCAAATTTGGTGCTTCCTCCCAAGGATTAAATGATAGATTCAGTCGGTTTAGTTGATTTGAAAATGACACTTGATTGTTCAACTTGTCTGCCATCAATCTTGAGAAGCAGCATACTTTTTCAAGGATAAATCAAACATCGAAATGTAACCGAGGTATCAGTAATGTCATACAATCAAAATGTCCCAATACATCTCAATTGCTTGCAGTGAGAATGGAAATCAGGAAAACAGGCTATTACATAAGTATATAAGGAAATGCAGGGCTTGCTGTTGAGGTGCAATATGCTGCCTATAATCCCATAAAAGTGTCTACATTTCCCTACAGATAGGGGAATACCTACTACCTCAATGCTCAGTTGTGAGTGGCCTAGATGAAGAAAAAGAAAACATATGGGAAATAGTGAGAAGCCGAAAGTCTGAGAATGAATAATCTAAAGTAATTAATTAATATTCTCCAATGAAGAAAAGGTTCTAGTGAAATTTAAGGGGTTAAAAATTGACAAATCTTCTGAATCTGACAACGTACATCATGGTATTTTAAAAGAGAGAGCTGCAGATAAAGTAGACATAATAGACCGGACATCCCAGACCAGTAATTCATATGGATTAAAAGTTGAAATTGAACTTTTTGAGGAGGCTGCCTGCTTTTATTTTAGTCAGTTTAATTTATACAATTTCTCAGACTATGTGGAGAGGTAATGTCTGAATCACAAAACACTGTCATAACATATAAAATAGGAGAAAGTAGTAGACCATTTGGCCCTTAAATGCTGTTTTACTCATGCCTGATCTGTTTGTGTTCCAAATTCCACATTCCCATCTATCCTTATTTGACCTTTATTCTCCTGCCTAACAAGAATCTCTTAAGAAATATGTTAAGTGTTCAATGACCTCCACAATTTTCTGTCTTCAAGGCACAATTCAGGACTGTAATAGAAAACTCTCCACTTGCCTGGATGAGTACAGCTTCCATAACACACATGAGCTTAACTCCATGAATTTTTTAAAAATGTTCTGCTTATTATGTTTTTTTATTCATTAATTGTTATCAAGAGGATAGCTGCAGTCTGTGGAGATCAGATAGCAGAAACACAGATACTGTACTCCACTTGTTGAAGGAGAAAGAGTTGAGAAGTTTCTTTATCACTGAGTCATAAAAGCAGTCCTGACACTTTCTGATCTTACAGGCCAGCAGTGGGTCACATTTGAGACTCATTGATCTTGTAATTACTGGTGAACAAGAATGAAATGAGGATACTCTTCAGTTTGAAGGAGGCAGAAAGTGGTCTATGCCCTAAAGGTGAACAAAGAAAAGCATTTTTGGGATAATGCATTGAACGTTCCCATTTTCTATTAAAGTGTTTTCTTGAGTGAGACTCATAGTGCCCATTCACCATGGCAAAGAGCAACTTTTCACACAGTCTCCCACAGTTCTACTCATTTAACTATGTAACTGGCTGTTCAGTGCCTGTCTCATGGAATCGTCCAGCAGCCAAAGTAAAAGTACTTGCCCCTGCCAGGATTTCCAATGTCTGTGCTGCAGGCACCAAAATTACAGCCTGACTGTATGCCACCTTGGATGTTGCAAGCCCTCACACTGTGTTTTAACGTTATCACTGAGGACTTGGTCCAGAAAGCAATGTTTGTTCCCTGCTTTGTGAACAGAGATCTGGAAATGCTGGTGAATTGGAGAGTGAAGAAAGAAGGGATTCCCTTGTCCTGCACACTGCCAAAGGAGGCTGCACCACCATCCAAGCTAACCTAGCCTCAAATTGCAGCCATGGTCAGTGTTGTTCCCAAGCGAGAAGGAATGGCCAACAGTACATAAAGAAACTCCAGGAAAATTCCACAATTTTCTCTCTGCTACCGCACATTTACAGAGTTACCACTCTGATACTGCACATGGCTCTCAGGCTGATAAATTACAACTCTCACTGTTCCATGCATTATGTTTCATCCACCTCATCCTCGCAAATTGCTTCCTTCCCTCAGTGCTTCCTATTCAATTATTAGGAATACCTCACCTCCGTTCCTGTTCCTGCAAGACCACAAGTAGCTCTCCCATCTATTCCCATCATACTGAAACCTTCCCTTTGTCTCACTGCAAGAAAGATTGGCTCACCCACTGGATTGATGTTGCCACAGCATCCTGACAACTACTTGTAATTCCTAGGCTGGTCACATTTGATCTACAAGACCGACCATAGCCATAGCCCCAGACTGCAAGGATACTAATCCCATGATTCTGGTCTAGCTGAGTGTCTGAGTAACTGCAACCAATCACCGGACTGGAATCTGATCAGTGCTTTGACTGATTGTGACAGTATCCTCAGAATGAAGGACTACTCCACTTTGACTTCAGGCTTGGCCATTTGCCTGAAGCATTTGTGTGTTTGCTGTGTAAGTTGTTGCAGGCATAATGTTGATATTGTCTGGTGCTATGCAGCCATATATGCACTCGCTTGATTTTGGTATTGACAAATCTCTACCTCTGATCTTAAAAAGCAATGCAAGCCAAAGAGACTGATAACCTCCAAGTGAACACAAAATGAATGAGTACCAAAGAAGCAAGCTAAAAGACCATGTATATTCTGTGTGGATACATTAGATATGTGTGTGTTTGCAAACAAAGCTAGCTGGCAGAAACATGCAAGTCATAGATGTAACTGAACTCCAAAATGAAGTGTTCAAAGGTTGAAGTTACACTGATATATTAGCATCCTACTTTCATAACTAATAATTTGATTATCCTTTCAGTGAGAGAGTTAGTTTGAGAACAGGCATGCTGTTGTGGTAAAGTTGGTATTTTGCTGCTGCCAACTTATGTAGATAAAGGGTCAGAGAGGTTATCCCTGCAGGCTCCATGCACACCAATGTTAAAGGAGCCATAGCATGATGGTTGCAACTAGCATTTGGCTAGCAGCAACTGCCAGGAATTCACTCTAATTTACATGTTGGGAATTGCAGCATTCATATTTTTAGGAGAAGAAATTTGTAAGTGATGTAGGAATGAGGTGAATTGGGCCAATAATGAAATGCAAGTGCACAGGAATAGGTAGTCACTGCATAATTGCCAGGTTTTGAAGCTTAAGGGGAAAAATCAGAAACATTTTTCTTGTTGTCAAGATTCTGATTTTTCTCATTCTTGCCATATTTTCCTAACTTTCTCGTCATTGTACACATCACACCAAGGAGGGGGAGATTCTGCTTGATGTATGTTATTCACATTATTCTCAGTAGCTTTTTGTTACTAATTTCTATTGTTTTAACTTACATTTTACAAAACCAGATACTTCAGGATTATATTGCTCTGATCTTAATTTCAATCATTTAGCCAGTCCATCCTATTTAACAAAGGAACAATTCCAAAGTACAATATGATTGTAATGATATTTGCAGTACTCCATACAAAATCCTAATAAATTATCTTTGATATTTTTAGATACTATAATCCAAGGTAGATGTTCCTATTTATTCACATGGATTTAGACTTTCAATATCCACAGTTCTAAATGTTATTTTATATTCCCATTCATTCCAATAAATGGTGAAAGGTTAAAAAAATGAACTATGTAAGATATCTTCCCAAATTCTCACAAGACTTGACATTCCTACATATCTAAGTATGAAGGAGAATTTAAGTATATAACAAACAATGATCTTTTAAGATCTCAGTCCTATTTTCCCATTCCTCCACCATAGAATCCATTGTACTTGTTTACACCTCTGAACAACAGAATGGTTTTAAATCTTTTGACTGCTGTGTTATGGGTCTGGCATGTTTCTGTTACACCACTTTGCTAAATGCATCGTGACTTGGCATGTTCCATGGCAATAGTGGCACGTTTTCACTTTACATTCCCCCCCAGAAGGTTACCCAGTCTGATAAAATCATTTCAGCATCGGCTTTACACATGGATTGCTTTTTCAAACTGTGAAATTAACTAGTGATTGGAAAAGAAAACAGGGAAAAACGCAGGGTTCTATGACTAGATTGGCTTTGAGACAGCTTCACTGAAAGAATAATCAAATTATTGGTTTTAAGTATTTTAAATTTGAGAGTTATGAATGGAAGCTAATATCAATTTTGTACTCCACTGCATTGTATCAGTCTCTGTAACAAAGTATCTGTTGTATTCAGTGTAAGGTAAATTCATCTTAACTTGCACCAGCTGCAATGGTGGGATTGGAAGCAGTGTCTCCAGAGTGTTGGGCCATATCTCTTAATAACTAGTCTAATGCTTTGTCACTATTTCACTCTCTCTAAGAGAGTCACCTCCTAAAATACCATTAAAAAAAATCAGAATGCAAGGAAATACAAACATCCTATACATTTGTGTTACTCAAGGTAACTGATCAGAGCACAGTGAAACTATTTTATATGTCCCTTGTATGTCTCAGTAATCATACTGAGGATGCATTTTCCCCCCTCAATACCAGAAATTACAAAGGATCTTTGAGAACCATCAAGAAAATAAAAATAGTTTAAGGCTGGCAGCCTCAAAAGTATAGAGCTGAAAAAATATTTATGCTGCCCAACTTGAACTATGAGATTTTTATCCCAATTTGCAGTTTGATGCTTTCCTATCTGTGTGTTTTCTTGAGAGACAGGAAAATGATTCAAGGTGACCTAACCACCATCTAATAGAAATTGGCAATAATGAAGACTTCTTATTTGTGCGATCTTTGCTGGCTTTCCTAACACAAGGATATGTTTTGAAAGATGCATTTAGAAAGATTGAGATGGAAAAAGGCACTTCTACAATAGAAGCAAAATGAAATTTAGAATTTAGATTTGGAAATTGAGAGCACGTCTTCACTGCCTATTTTAAATAAATGTTTGTATTCAAGTATTGACCTCACTGAGGAGGTAAAGTTACGTTTCAAAATAAATCATCCTTTTTGCAAACATTATAGTAACCAGGAAGAGTTATAATAGAAATATTTCAGTAGTTTTCAAAATATGAGGTTATTAGTGCAAGCTAACCATTCACTGGATACGAACATAGAATACCAGAATACTTGGGTGTCAGGGATGCAGGAAATTCTAATGCTGCCCCACACAAGGAACCTTTTATCCTCTGGCATGAGAATGAATCTTTAAGGAAATTCAGTACTTTTGGTGTTTAGAATATCAATAATTTCAGTAGTACCTATGAAGCGGCTGGAAACTGGGAAGCCTTCAGAAATTAGATAACGAAAATCCAGAGAAAGTATATTCCTGTCAGGGTGCAAGGAAAGGCTGGTAGGTATAGGGAATGCTGGATGACAAAAAAAAATTGAGGGTTTGGCTAAAAGGAAGCAAGCATATGTAAGGTATAGACAGGATAGATCAAGTGAATCCTTCGAAGAGTATAAAGGCAGTAGGAGTATACTAAAGAGGGAAATCAGGAGGCAAAAAAGGGGTCACGAGATAGCCTTGGCAAATAGAATTAAGGAGAATCTAAAGAGTTTTTATAAATGTGTTAAGGACGAACAGGTAACTAGAGAGAAAATAGGGCCCCTCAAAGATCAACAAGGCAGCATTTGTGTGGAGCCACAGAAAATGGGGGAGATACGAAATGAGTATTTTGCATCAGTATTTACTATGGAAAAGGTTATGGAAGATATAGACTGTAGGGAAATAGATGGTGACACCTTGCAAAATGTCCATATTACAGAGGAGGAAGTGCTGGATGTCTTGAAATGCATAAAGGCAGATAAATCCCCAGGACCTGATCAGGTGTACCCTAGAACTCTGTGGGAAGTTAGAGAAGTGATTGCTGAGCCTCTTGCTGAGATATTTGTATCATCGATAGTCACAGATGAGGTACCAGAAGACTGGGGTTGGCTAACATGGTGCCACTGTTTAAGAAGGGAGGTAAAGACAAGCCAGGAAACTATAGACCAGTGAGCCTGATGTTGGTGGTGGGAATCCTGAGGGACAGGATATATGTGTATTTGGAAAGGTAAGGACTGATAAGGGATAGTCAAGATGGCTTTGTGCGTGGGAAATCATGTCTCAAACTTGATTGAGTTTTTTGAGTAAGTAACAAAGAGGAGTGATGAGGGCAGAACAGTAGATGTGATCTATATGGACTTCAGTAAGGCGTTCGACAAGGTTCCCCATGGGAGACTGTTTAGCAAGGTTAGATCTCATGGAATACAGGGATAACTAGTCGTTTGGTTACAGAACTGGCTGAAAGGTAGAAGACAGGGTGGTATTGGAGGGTTGTTTTTCAGACTGGAGGCCTGTGACCAGTGGAGTGCCACAAGGAATGGTGCTGGGTCCTGTACTTTTTGTCATTTACATAAATGATTTGGATGTGAGCATAAGAGGTACAGTTAGTAAGCTTGCAGATATAACGAAAATTGGTTGTGTAGTGAACAGCGAAGAGGGTTACTTCAAATTACAACAGGATCCGGACCAGACAGAGTAATGGGCTGAGAAGTGGCAGATGGAGTTTAATTCAGATAATGTGAGGTGCAGCATTTTGGGAAAGCAAATCTTAGCAGGACTTACACATTTAATGGTAAGGTCCTAGGGAGTGTTGCTAAACAAAGAGACCTTGGAATGCAGGTTCATAGCTCCTTGAAAGTAGAGTCGCAGGTGGATAGGATAGTGAAGGCAGTGTTTGGTATGCTTTCCTTTATTGGTCAGAGTATCGAGTACAGGAGTTGGGAGGTTATGTTGCGGCTGTACAGGACATTGGTAGGCCACTGTTGGAATACTGGGTGCAATTCTGGATCCTTCCTATTGGAAAGATGTTGTAAAACTTGAAAGGGTTCAGAAAAGATTTACAAGGATGTTGCCAGGGTTGGAGGATTTGAGCTATTGAGAGAAGCTGAACAGCCTGGGGCTGTTTTTCCTGGAGCGTCGGAGGCTGAGGGGGTGACCTTAGAGGTTTACAAAATTATGAGGGGCATGGATAGGATAAATAGACAGACAGTCTTCTCCCTGGGGCCGGGGAGTCCAGAACTAGAAGGCATAGGTTTAGGGTGAGAGGGGAAGATATAAGAGAGACCTAAGGGGCAACTTTTTCACTCTGAGGGTGGTGCGTTTATGGAATGAGTTGCCAGAGGGTGTGGGGGAGGCTGATAAATGTTGCAACATTTAAGAGGAATTTGGATGGGTATATGAATAGGAGGGTTTGGAGGGATATGGGCTAGGTGCTGGCAGTTGGGACGGATGGGTTGGATCGAAGTGTCTATTTCCATGCTGTACATCTCTATGACTCTAAATGGAAGAAGTGAATGATGTCGTACTCTTGGGCCAGGCATAATCTGACATGGCAAGTCAATGCTTCCTCCAATAAATACATTTTCTGTGGGTATTTCTATCATTGTTTTGTCCCCCTCTCTTGAGCCCCAATACTCACCTCTATCATGATCACTGGCCAGCCAGGCTCCTCATTGAGAGCAAGCCTCTCCAGCCACCCACAATGGTTGGAGTGGTGGAAGGATAGACATTTAAGGGCCTCAGTTGGTTCCTAGGTGTATGTTCCACCTGATGCCATCCAGCTGTTTGTAAAATAGTAGAAGGGGCTAGTGGACTGATGGTAGGTAAAGCACAAATGACATGATGCCCTAAGATATAGGACCCTGTCTATTTTCCCACCTACAGGTAGATAATAAAATTCAACAGCTGTCTTTAACATTTTGGTAAGTGTCGTGGCAATGTCACTGCACTGGTAATGCAGAGTCCCAGACTTAATGATCTGGGGACAGAGGTTCAATTTAAATTCAAAATAATAAATATAAATATAGAATTGAATGCTAGTATCATTAAATGGTGACCTTAACAACTATCATTGATGGACATAAAAACCCACCAGGTCCCTCCAGGAAGAATCTCGGCCATTCTTATCTGGTCTGGTTTACATATGACTACAGACCCACAGCAGTGTGGTTGACTCTTAACTGCCCTCTGAAATGATTACCAGTTCAAAGGCATTTAGATAGGGGCAACAAATGCTGGCCTGACCAGTGACATTCACATGCCATGAAAAAAAATATTAAACACAAGGAAATAGGCCATCAGGCCCCTTGTGACTGCTCTGCTATTCAATAAGTTCAAGGTTGATGCGATTGTGTTTCAAGTTCCACATTCCCATCTCTCACACCCCAGTAACCCTCGATTTCCTTGCCTAGCAAGGATCTATCCATCTCTTTAAAAAATATTCAGTGATATGCCTACATTGCCTCCCAAGGCAGAGACTTCCAAAGTTGCACAGCCATCTGAAAAGAAGGAGTTTCTCTTCATCTCCGAAACAAAGACAAGTAGTGCTGGTACTTCTTGTAACTGGTAACTCCGCAGTTCTAGTACCATCTGTGGAGAGGGAAACAGAATTAATGCGCTCTTTCAGACTCAAAAATTTAACTTATTTTCACTATTCACATTGCTGCAGATCTAGAGTTTCTCCAGCACTTTGATTTAATCCTTTTACTTTTAATTCCTCTACTAATAAAGAATAGCATTCATAACACTTAATGATTCCACACTAACCTTTTGTGAATCATGCAGAATATCTAAATCCCTTGCATTTCAAAATTCCATAGTCATTCTCCATTTACCAGATTTCTGGCCACTTACTCAACCTATTCAAATCCATCTACAACTTTAGGTCTTCTTCACAAGATATTTTCTAACTGCATTGGAGTCCTCTGTGAACTTAGCAACCATGTCTTTACTCTCCTCATTGAAATAAACTGTAAAAAGTAGAGGCCCAAGCACAGACCCTGATTGAAGTCAATGGTGTTTTCTACCCCCCAGCCAATCTTTGATCCATGTTAATATGTTACCCCATATGGATGGGGCAACATTTATTGCCTCTCCCTAGTTGTCTGAGAATGTGGTGATAAGCTGGCTTCTTGAAAACTGCAGTCCTTGGTGTAGATGGACAGAGAATGCTGTCAAGGAGGGAATTCCAAGATTTTAATCCAGTGATACTACTACCACCACCACCACCTACTAACTACTACTACCCAAATCAAGATGGCGGGTGGCTTGAAGGTGAACTTGCAGGTGGTGCTGTCTACCCACATATCTGTTGCTCCTTCTAGATGATGGTTGAGAGTTTTAAAACTGCTAAGTACATCATGTAGGTAGTATATAAAATACAGAGGTCAGTATCCCCTCACCCTTTATTTACACATGGAGAGTCCTTCACACTGATCCAGAGTCCTCAGAGTCAGCTCTCAGTGAATGGGATGTCTGACACTCCTGTTTTTTTTCAAATCAGCAACAGTCCCAAAGAGTAGGTGGGGCCAAGGCAGCAGCAGTGAGGTGTAGGCAAGGCCCAGGCTGCAGTAGCAGCAGCCGGTACAGCTAAGTATAGCTCAAATTAAAAAGGAGATAAACAGAAAAAACCACCAAAACCAATCACAACAAATAAAGAATGCCAGAAATCAAAAGTCTACCTGAAACAAGGGGGGGTGGAAAAAAAAACGACAAAAAAAAACTCTGCCCCTTAGCAGGAAATCCAACAGCAGCAGTAACACACGGAGTGTGTTGTCCAGACAGCACAGAGGTCAGCCCCCTCCCTAACACAAAATAGAGAGTCCTTCACCACCAATCCAGCTCCCGCAGAGGTACTCGGAGTGAACAGGATATCTGACACTCCTGTTTATTTTTCTTAAAAATATTAAGCAATTACAAAATATTTTACAAAGAACAGTTAACATTTACAGCTGTATACAAAAGAAACAGCAACTTTACAAGGGCAAGGAGCAGCAAAGCCAGGCCCTCAAACCCTACCCTTAAATTGAGAAGACCACAATCTCCTGTTTATAACATTTTATTAACCAAATTACAAAACACAGTTTACATTTACAGCTGTATACAGCAGCAATTTTATAAGGGAGAGTAGCAGCAAAGCCAGGCCCTGAACCTTACTGATCAACCAGTTTACAGAGAGAGGAGGACAAACCCCAAATCCCAGTTCCACATATAAAACACAGCGACAATGACATTTGTACATGAAAAGCTAATCCAGTTTCATAAACACAGTGCATACAATACAGACCCAGCAGGCACCCGTCCCTCCCACCTTCTGGCCACTCTAAAAACAGCCCGCCGCTATGTACCCTCCGGCTCTCAGTCCTCCCCATGCCCCTTCCAGTTCTGTCTGCCCTGACACCTTTCAACCACCTCTAGGGCAGCCCACCCCAGTACCTGCCCGGGGTGACAGCGGTCAGGACATCCTACCCACCTTCTGGCTTCACTAACCATCCTCAGTACCTTCCGACCACCTCTAGGGCAGCCCACCCTGGTACCTGCCCGGGGTGACAGCAGAGAGGACAGCTACCTGCCTTCTGGCTCTCGGTCTGCCCCTACGTACCATTGGGCTCTCACCCACCCCAATGCGCCAGTGGGCTATCTTGGCACACCTTCCAGCCACCTCTAGGACAGCCCGTCCCCTTCCCTGGGACGACAGCGTGCAGGGTAGCCCACAAACCCTCCGGATCTCAGCCTGCCCCTACATGCCTTCTGGCTCTCAGCTGCTCTGACACCTTTCGACCACCTCTAGGATAGCCCATCCCGATCACCCCTTCTTGGGACGACAGCGCTCAGAATGGCCTACCCACCATCCGGCTCTCAGGGCAACTGACAGCAGGGTGGTCTACCAACCTTCAGCTTCACAGGATAGCCTACCCACCCTCCGGCTCTCGGGGTAACAGCTTTCAGGACGACCAATGAGCCTCCCACTCACAGTAAGACCTGCCAGACCTAGGGACACGCAAGACAGTGCAAGTGATAACCCCAACAAATAACACGAAACAGTTAATTACCATAAAATAAAGAAGTCCTTTCTGGTCCACAGTCCAAATATATAGAGAGTCTTCAAAATTTCCAAGAACAGAGTCCACTCCAGTATACAATGTGCATTGTCAGAAATAAAGTCCACTCCAAACTGCGAGTCCGTTGCTAAAAACCACAGAGTCCACAACCAAGGGCAGAGTCCACTCCTGAAGGCAGCAAATGCACAGCACACAGATTCAGTTTCCAGGGAGTCCTGGCCCAGCCTTGGAAAACCAGGCCCATTCACAGGAGAATAGTACATAGTACAGGTGCAGTTAACTCACAGGGGTTTGCTCCACTCCTGAAGGAAAGGTGTTCTCCCAAACTCCAGGATACAGCAAGTGCTCACCTCCCAGCACACACACAGATGTTCAATCTTCAGAGGCCCAGTCCCAGGGTGAGGCCTCCCCACAGGAACAGCTCATCTGCTGAAATGTATGTCTTCCACAAGGGCTCAGTCCAAACACCAAAAACAGTGAGGATACATACAAAAAAAAAGAAAACTAGAGTCAAAGGGCCAAGCCTTACCATAAAATCCACATTTTACTTTTCAGAAAAGGACAAAGGAGAGTAAAAACCAGCCAGTGAAACAACCCCCTAATGAGAACTGGAGTTACACCTGAAGCACATTATGTACATCAGGCAGTTTAGAAATCAGTCCTCACTAAAAAGGAATGTCAGTTAACAAACTGGCTAAATAATTCAGCCAGTTCAGGAATCAGGTCTCCTCCTCCAAAAAAAAGGAAAGCAGAAACTAACAGTAACATACTGACTGTAATACCAGCCAGCATAGAGTCAGTCCCCTAAATTGAGAAGGCCTCAATCTCCTGTTTATTTTTCTTTCCTGTTTATAATATTTTATTAAACAAATTACAAAACAGTTTACAAAAAACAGTTAACATTACAGCTGTATACAACAGTAATGTTACAAGGGAGAGGAGCAGCAAAGTCAGGCCCCAAACCCCACCATTCAACCAGTTTACAGGGAGAGGAGGACAAACCTCAAATCCCAGTTCCACATATAAAACACAGCAACAATGACATTTGTACAAAAAAAGCTAATCCAGTTACATAAACAGTGCATACAATACAGACCCAGAAGGACCCCATCCATCCCACCTTCCGAACACTAAGGCAGCCCGCCCCTACCCACCTTCCAGCTCTCAGTCCGCCCCCATGCCCCTTCCAGTTCTCGGTCCGCCCTGACACCTTTCAACCACCTCTGGGGCAGCCTGCCCCGGTATCTGCCCAGGTGATAGCGCGGAGGCCGGCTACCCGCCTTCTGGCTCTCGGTCTGCCCCTATGTACCATTGGGCTCTCACCCACCCCGATGCGCCTCCGGCCAGTGGGCTATCCTGGCACACCCTCCGGCTACCTCTAAGACAGCCCATCCCCTTCCCTGGGACGACAGCGTGCAGGGTAGCCCACAAGCCTTTCAGATCTCAGCCCGCCCCTACGCGCCTTCTGGTTCTCGGCTGCTCTGACACCTTTTGACAGGACAGTCTGTCCCGATTACCCCTTCTTGGGATGACAGCGCTCAGAACGGCCTACCCACCATCTGGCTCTCGGGGCAACTGGCATCAGGGTGGCCTACCCACCCTCCGGCATTCAGGACAGCCTACCAACCTTCAGGTTCACAGGATAGCCTGTCCACCCTCCAGCTTTCGGGGTGACAGCTTTCAGGACGACCCATGAGCCTCCCAGCTCACAGTAAGGCCTGCCAAACCCAGGGACACGCAAGACAGTGCAGGCGATAGACCCAGGAAACACCACAATACAGTTAGTTAACAACAAAAAAAAAGTCCTTTCTGGTACACAGTCCAAATCTATACAGTCTTCAAGATATAGAATCCATTTCCAGGAAGACTCCACTCCAGTAAACAGTGTGCATTGTCAGAAATAGAGTCCACTCCAAACTGCAGAGTCCGCAACCAAGGGCAGACTCCACTCCTGAAGGCAGCAAATGCACACCCCACAGCACACAGGTGTTCAGTCTCCATGGAGTCCTGGCCCAGCCTTGGAAAACCAGGCCCACTCACAGGAACAGTACATTGTACAGGTGCAGTTAACTCACAGGAGTTTGCTCCACTCCTGAAGGAAAGGTGTTCTCCCAAACTCCAGGATACAGCAAGTGCTCACCTCCCAGCGCACACACACAGGTGTTCAATCTTCAGAGGCCCAGGGCTAGGCCTCCCCACAGAAACAGCTCCTCTGGTGAAATGTCTTCCACAAAGGCTCAGTCCAAACACCAATAAAAAGAGAAGACACATACAAAAAAGCAAAGGAAACTAGAGTCCAAGGGCTAAGCCCTACCATAAAATTAACATTATTCTTTTCTCAAAAAAATGTAAAAAGAGTAACACAGGCTGTAACCAGCCAGTGAAACAACAATCCCAAATGAGAACTGAGTTACACCTGAAACACAATATGTGCATCAGGAGTTTAACAATCAGTCCTCACTAAAAGGAATGTCAGTTAACAAACTGAATAAATAATTCAGCCAGTTCAGGAACCAGGTTCCCACCCCAGAAAAAAAGGAGCAGAAACCAACTACAACAGTAACACACTGACTGCAGCACCAGCCAACATAAGAGTCAGACTCCTAAATTGAGAAGACCTGTGAATCTCCTGTTTATACTTGTCAGCCAGGGCTCCTTGATTGTACTAGATTAACAACCCCAATCAGGAAACTTATATTCTATGAGGTCTAACTGGTTGACCTTGTTATAATCTCCACATCCCACTCCTCTGAGTCCAAGAACATTGGCTGGTTCTGTTTTTTGTAGCTTCTCCTGGGGTGTTTTAGCACCAGGTCAGGTTCCTCCAACTCTGCCTTTGATATAGGCAGTTTGTAACACACGGTAGCTTGATCCTTATGCTCAGAACATCTAAGAAGAAAGTCATTTTCCTCTTCAAGTGGAAAAGGCGTTCAGACGGCAATGTCTGCAGTGTCCATCTCAAATTCTGAGGTATCTTTAATACTTGACCAAGAGGGAGATCCCATGGGTTCTAGAACAGTCGGAAGGGCAGTCAGGGAGCTGAACACTGTTTGCTCCCATACCATTTGCACGTTTGCAGCTTTCATATTGTCCATGTGCTTGTTCAGGGCTGTTGTACTGTCCCAAAATTTATACGTCACTGGACCTAATCTTGCGTCGACCAGGCAGGGCCATTCCCATGGTTCCACACGAAACCTCATCCCCTGAAGTAAACTGTCTCTCTGGCTTAGCAGAGTCTTGTGTTCGGCACTCTGGGCATTGCCTCATTAACATGGCTGTGTCTGTATCACTTCTGGCCCCAGAATAACTTCTCACCACCATCTTCATTTTGGAAACTCCTGGATGACCCTGGTGCTGTTCAGTCAGTATCTGGTGATGACCTTTGCTCGGGACAGTCATTGTTGCTTCCCATAATAATATGCAATGCTCTGCTGATCTGGTCTCTCTGGTCCAAAAAGCTTTCAAATCTAGTTGCAATAGCTTTTTGGTTTCCCCCAATACCACCAGCTGTTTCAGTTTTGCCAGGACTGGATCTTCCTGTGTTCAACATCTGATATTGTCAGCTGTGACTGGAAGTGTCTCCAGAAATATTAAAAGCATTATGGACTGTTCCAGTAGTGGCACCACCAGAGGTGTATTTGCCAGGCAATGCCCAGAGGTGGCTCAGTGCATCCGCATTTGCTACTTGGCCTCCCGGATGGTGTACCAACTTGTAATTATATGCACTGCTGAATTTGACCTGAAGCTATGGGTGGCACTGCCTTGACCTCTTTAAATAAACCTAGCATGGGTTTGTGGTCCATTATAATTAAAAGTTAACGTCCGTCAAGGTATTGGTTGGACTTCCTGACTCCAAGTATGACCACCAAACCTTTCTTCTCTATCTGGGTGCATTTACGCTCTGCATTAGCCAATGTACTGGATGCATTCCTCTCCATATGGGCTACCTATGAGCTAGTACTTGCCCAATACTGTACAGGGAGGCATCACATGCCAATACCAGATCTTGCTTTGGATGATAGCGTGCCAACACCTCAGAGCATGATAGCTGTTACTTCATTTCCATGAGGGCTATGGCTTGACTAGGTGAGCATTTTCAAGCCTGACCCTTTTTAAAATTTGATGCAAAAGTGCCAGGATGCGGACCAGGTTGTGTATGAACTTTCCATAATAGCTCACCAGCCCTGCTACTGACTTGGGAGCTGCAGCACCTTTGATCATCTTCACTTTATCTTCCAACTGATGTAACCCAGTCTTGTCAACTGTGTAGTCCAAGTCAGTCACTTGGGGTGCCTGAGACACACATTTTTCTTCTAAGACTTACGCCCACCTGGAAGAAACAAGGTCTTCCCTGTTATTAGCAAATCTTCTAGATAAATGGTGACTGGAGTAGACATTGTAAAATGTTCTCCACGGTCCACTGAAAAATTGGTCAGGCTGATGATACCCCAAATTACAGTCTTGTATATTGGTACAAACCCTTATGAGTATTAATTGTAGCATACTTTTGGGAAGCTTCATCTAACCTCAATTGCAAGTACGTATGACTCATGTCTAGTTTCATGACGGACTACCTGCCTGCCAGCTTTGCATATAAATCCTCTATGCGAAGGTTTGGATATTTATCCAGCTCTGAAAAGCAGTTTACTGTTTGTTTAAAATCCCTAAAATGGCAAACTGACCCATCGAGCTTCATAATCGGTACAACTGGTGCTGCCCATTTCACAAACTGGACTAGTTTGATTCCTTCGCTATCCAGCCTTTGGATTTCTGCCTCTACTTTTGTCTTTAAGCATGGAATTGCTTCCTGATCAAGATGCCAAAATGGCCTTAGCTCCTTTGATAGTCGCTTTCTGAAAAACCTCTGGGTTTTAATTAGGATTTCACTAAGGCAGCCATTTTCTAATTGAAAAATATTGAGCCAATCTGAGTGAATCTTCCTCAACCAATTTTGCCCCATCAGTCTTAGTCCCACGTCTTTTACTGCAATCAGTGATAACTGAACCAGCTGCTCCCCATAAGAGACCAGAACTGAAAAGTTGTACCCATAATCTGTAAAGGTTCCCCAATATAAATTCTTGGTCTAGCCAATTTCAAGGGTTGGAATCCTGAACAAATTTTGTTAAAGACTGCTTCTGCAATCATTGAAATGGCTGGTATCGATCTCCATGAGAACCAGATAACCATTTAATCAGATATTTGTTGTAGATCAGGCCAGACCCCCTCAAAACATTTCAAGAAAGTAGCCCAGACCCAAACTTTGGTAATTGTTTTAAGCAGGTGTAAAGTGCATTGGTCCAGGAGGAGTGCAACTGGTCAAACCATTTAGTTTTAAACAAAACAGAATTTATTACCGAATGAAGCACAAACAAAAGAGAACAGAATACAGAATAACTTAACCTATCTGAAAATCCAACAGATTATATCAACTTAATGATGCTGTTCCCAATATTTGCAACAATCCCATAAACACCCCTTGACACAAAAGGTAAAATCAAACACAGGGTCTTATAGGAGAGAGAGAGAGAGAGAGAGATGGCAGCATGGAACACCCTCTTCCATGTAGCTGTTTTTTTGGACCAGCAGCCATAAACTGCCAGGTTGCTTTCAGTGAATAGCCAGACAGCCAGAGAAATGCTGAGCTGGGAGAACTGGCCACTCCCCTTTCATTGTACATGTGTTTTGTTCAAAAACTTAAAAGCCTTTTACCTGAGGCAATATATGTTAGTTATAACCAAATTGGCCCTAAAACCCATCCAAACCAGACTTTTCGGAATTGCTGCTTTTACAACCTCTGTAATAAATAAAAGTCAGGGTGTGAACTCTCCTGGATTCTGACCTATGAGTTTAGGTCTAGTGGGACTCATTTGCTCTCTTGGGTCTGCATATCAGCAGCAACTATGGTGAACTGCCAGCCTGAATGCTTGAAAAAAAATGTTAATCATTTGGCTGAAGCTTGGCTTTGTTTTGGGATTTTTCTGCGGGCTGACCTGGAGTTCCTCTCTTGGATTTATCCTCAGTGAGGCTATGCAATTGCCTTGAAGTGGTGTTCCTAAGCTCAGTCAGACTGGCAAGGGTGTCCACTTCCAGTGGAATACCCTGCAACTCATATGCTCTGTTTGCTGCATTTTCCAATGATAAAGCCAGCTGTAGTACCTGTTTGAATTCTAATTGGGTTTCAGCTATTAGGCGCTTCTGCATGGTTGCATCATTAATTCCACATATCAAACGGTCTCTCAGCATCTCATTAAGGGTTAAACCACAGTCATGTGCCTCTGCCAGTCATCATAACCTAGGCAAAAATCCCGTAAATGTTCCCCTCATTCTCAAATTGCTGAGTAAACCCAATAGCATCTGAGGTTTAGAGGACGCTTCGGTCATAATATACCTTAACTATATCTGTCAACTTTTGAATGGTTTTTGTATCTTGTGCCTAAGGGAAAGTTACACTTCTTATAATGGAAAATGGTGTGAGTCTACAAGTTGTATGGAAATTACTTGTTGCTTTTCATTTGTCCCTCTGTCATTTGCCCAGAAAAAAAATCGTATTCTTTTCACATATAAGATCCAGTCTTCCACGGCAGGATCAAATGAATCAAAATGGCACAATGCCAGAAATACATATTCCAGCTCAAAGTCAAACTGTTACAAGCAAATCTCTTCAGGGGCCTGCTTTTCTCTTGTTGCCACTGAAATAAGTCCTCAGAGGCTAGTATCCCGTCACCCAGTCACCCTTTATTTACACATGGAGAGTCCTTGACACTGATCCAGTTCCTTCAGAAACAGCTCTCAGACTGAACAGAACCTCAGACTCTCTCCTGTTTATATCTGTCAGCCAAGGCTCCCTGATTGGGATTGTTCATCTAGTCCAATCAGGGAACTCATATTCTATGAGGTCCACCTGGCTGACCTCATACAATCTCAACAGCATACACTGCTGCTACTGAGCTTTGGTGGTGGAGCAACTGAATGTTTGTCGATTTTGTGCCAGTCAAGTGGGCTACCTTGTCTCATATGGTGTAAGTGTTTATGAATAAACAAATATGGTCTGCTTGAACATAAGCACAAAAAGTTGATATTACATTTTATCAACCATTCCTTTAATGTTTGGATGTAAATGGATTGTGCGGATGTAGGGGAGGAAAGGACTAGGAATATAATGTTTGCTATCTGGGCAATGTGCCTTTTAATTTACTTGGTATCTGCCACTGTTAGGCAAATGATAACCATTGCTAATCTGGCACAAAAACACAGTGGTCCACAAAAGTGTCACATAGTGAATGGGCTGTGCTAGCTATGTTTATTGTTAAATTGTAGGCATGTGCCACCATGATTAGAAACAGAAAATAGGAGGCAATGTGCCTATATTTCTTCGCATGAAGATCCCTGTGGCCACTACACATCAAAAAATAATTTTTTGAGCTTTGGTTTTGACTTAAGATAATGTTGCTGCATCTTGTAGCTGCTCCTGCTGGGAGATCTGTTCTCATGGTTTGTCACACTCCTCTATCTTGCCTCATCCTCACACATCCACTATTTCCTCTCTACAGCTGCCCTATGGCATATGGTATCCAACTGCATCAAGGTCAAGCCATCTTTCAGCTGTCCACCACTTTCATAGTCTTTGAAGTCTCTGCAAATAGTTTGCTTATTTCTAACTATTCAGCAAAGAGGAGATGATGGCCTAGTAGTATTATCTCAATTAATCCAAACACTCAAGTAACGTTCCAGGTTCAAATCATACCATGGTGGATTTTAAATTTAATAAAACCTGGAATTAGGAGTCTGACGATGACCATGAAATCATTGTCAATTGTGAGGGAAAACCCAACCGGTTCATTAATGTCCTTTGGGAAGGAAACTGCCATCATTACCGTGATTTTGCCTACATATGACTCCAGACCCACAGCAATGCGGTTGACTGTAAACTACTCTCTGGGCAATTAGGGCTGGACAATAAATATTGACCTAGCCAGCAACACCGACATCCTGTGAATGAATAAAGCAAAATTGTTCCTTTGTTACATGATAAGTTTAAGATACATTAGATTTTCTTGCTGATGATAATAATTTTAAATAAGCCTTTTGCTGATAATTTATAGTGACAGAAACAGGTTATATTCAGCAATTACATATCCTGTCTCCCATCCTAACAGGAATAAGGTCAGTTCCAAACATTCCACATTCTGTCATATAATTAGAGTCATAGAGATGTACAGCATGGAAACAGACACTTCAGTCCAACTCATCTATGCAGAGCAGATATCCCAACCTAATCTAGTCTCATTTGCCAGCACTTGGCCCATATCCCTCTCAACCTTTCCTATTTATATACCCATCCAGATGCCTTTTAAATGTTGTAATTGTACCAGACTCCACCACTTCCTCTGGCAGCTCATTTCATACATGCACCACCCTCTGCATGAAAACGTTGCCCCTAAGGTCCCTTTTAAAATCTTGTCCCTCTCACCCTAAACCTATGTCCTCTAGTTCTGGACTCGCACACCCTAGGGAAAAGACCATATCAATTTACCCTATCCATGTTCTCATGATTTTATAAACTTGATAAGGACACCCCTCAGCCTCCAACACTTCAGGGAAAGCAGCCCCAGCCCACTCAGCTGCTCCCTACAGCTGAAATCCTCCAACCCCGGCAACATCCTTGTAAATCTTTTCTGAACCCTTTCAATTTTCACAGCATCCTTCTGATAGAATCCTCTACATTACTTCTTCACAAAATTTCTGATACAAGGGAGACCAGAATTGCACACAATATTCCAGAAGTGGCCAAACCAATGTTCTGTACAGCCACAACATGATCTCCCAACTCCAATACTCAATTCTCTTACCAATAAAGGAAGGCATACCAAATGCCGCCTTCACTATCTTACCTACCTGCCACTCCACCTTTAAGGAGCTATGAACCTGCACTTCAAGGTCTCTTTGTCCAGCAACACTCCCCAGGACCTTACCATTAAGTGTATAAGTCCTGCTCTGATGTCCCTTTCCAAAATGTAGCACCTCACATTTATCTAAATTAAACTCCATCTGCCACTCCTCAGCCCATTGGCCCATCTGATCAAGATCCCATTTTACCTCTGAGGTAACCTTCTTCACTGTCCACTACACCTTCAATTTTGGTGTCATCTGCAAACTTACTAATTTTACCTCCTATGCAGACATCCAAATCATTTATATAAAAGCAATGAACTGAGCACCAATCCATGTGGCGCACCACTAGTTACAATCCTCCAGTCTGAAAGGCAACTCCCAACCATCAACCTCTGACTTCTACCTTCAAGCCATTCTTATCCAAATGGCTAGTTCTCCCTGTATTGCATGAGATCTAACCTTGCTAACTAGTCTACCATGAGGAATCTTGTCAAAGGCCTTACTGAAGTCCATATAGATCATATCCACTGCTCTGCCCTCATCAATCCTCTACATTACTTCTTTAAAAAAACTCAATCAAGTTCTTGAGACATGACTTCCCATGCACAAAGAATATCCCTAACCAGTCTTTGCCTTTCCGAATATATGTAAATCCTATCCCTTAGGATTCCCTGTAACAACTTGCCCACCGCTGATGTCAGGCTCACCAGTCTATAGTTTCCTGGCTTTTCCTTCCCACCTTTCTTAGACAGTGGTACCATATTAGCCAACCTTCAGTCTTCTGGAACCTCACTTGTCATTATCGATGATACAAATATCTTGGCAAGGGGCCCAGCAGTCACTTCCCTAGCTTCTCACAGAGTTCTAGGGTATATCGAATCAGGTCTGATTTATTCACCTTTATGTTGAATTGAATTTTTTTATTGTCACGTGTACCAAGACAGAGTGAAAAGCTTTGTCTTGTGATCAATACAGGCAGATCACATAGTTATGTAATATAGATAAGTAAATAATAGGTAAATAGCAGTAAAAGCAAAAACACAGGTACAGGCAAATGTTAAGAGTTTGTAAGTCCAGTATTCTAACAACAATAGGGTAAAAACTTTCAAAACCAGCTGGTGCATGTGTTCAGGCTTCTGTACCTTCTCCCCGATGGTAGAGGTTGTAGAAAAACATTGCCAGAGTGGGATGGATCTTTGAGAATGCTGGTGGCCTGCCCTTGACAGCAGGCCTGATAGATGGATTCTATAGATGGGAGGTTGGCCTTTGTGATTGTCTGGGCTGAGTTCACCACTCTTTGTAACCGTCTCCGATCTTGAATTGTACAGTTGCCATACCAGGTAGTGATACATCCAGGCAGGATGCACCTATAGAAGTTGGCAAGGTTATTCACCGTCATGCCAAATTTCCTCAGCTGCCTGAGGAAGAAGAGACGTTGTTGGGCCTTTGTAACCAGTGCGTCCACATAGAGTCCAAGAAAAATGTTGTGGATGATCACTCCCAGGGGCTTGACACTCTCCACTTGTACCACCTCTGTGCTGTTAATGTGTAGGGGGGGGGGGCATGAATAACATTCCACCAAAAGTCAATAATGAGTTCCTTGGTTTTGCTGGCATTGAGAGTTAGGTTGTTCCCAGTGCACCATTTTTCCAAGTCTTCCACCTCCCGTCTGTAGTCTGTTTTGTCACCATCTGAGATTCAACCGACTATGGTGGTATCATCAGCGAACTTGTAAATGGCATTAGTCTGGTATGCCATGCACTCATGGGTATACAGTGAGTACAGTAGAGGGCTGAGTACGCACCCCTGGGGGGGCTCCAGTGTTGAGTGTTAGTGAGGATGAAATATTGTCCCCAGTCTTCACTGATTGTGACCTGTGGGTCAGGAAATTAAGGCTCCAGTTGCAGAGAGTGGGGCTTAGTCCGAGATCACTAAGTTTAGTAATCAGACTCGAGGGGATAATAGTGTTGAAGGCTGAACTGTAGTCAATGAGTAGGATTCTTAGGTAGCTGTTCTTGGTGTCAACATGTTCTAGGGGAGGAGTGAAGGGCAAGTGATATGGCATGTGATGTGGATCTGTTGGTCTGATAGGCAAATTGGAGTGGGTAAAGAGTAGTGGGGAGGCTGGAGTTGATTAATGCCATGACCAGCCTTTCAAAGCACTTCATGATCACCAAAGTTAGGGCCATTGGGTGGTAATCATTGAGACATGCTGCATGATCCTTCTTAGGCACAGGGATGATGTTGGCCCTCTTGAAACAGGCAGGGACAGTGGCCTGCTACAGGGAGAGGTTGAAGATGTCCGAGAAGACCTCTGTCAGTTTGTGTTTTAAAACATCCAACACCACCTCCTCTGTAATATGGACATTTTTCAAGATGTCACCATCTATTTTCCCACATTCTATATCTTCCATGTCCTTCTCCACAGTAAACACTGATGCAGAATACTCATTTAGTAGCTCCCCATCTCCTGCAGTTCCACATAGGCTGCTTTGCTGATCTTTGAGGGGCCCTGTTCTCTCCCTAGTTACCCTTTTGTCCTTAATGTATTTATAAAAACCCTTTGAATTCTTCTTAACCCTACTTGCCAAAGCTATCTCATGTCCCCTTTTTGCCCCTCCTGATTTCCCTGTTAAGTATATTCCCACTGCCTTTATACTCTAAAAATTCATTCGATCTCGGCTGTCTATACCTGACATATGCTTCCTTCTTTATCGTAACCAAAATCTCATTTTCTTTTGTCATCCAGCATTCCCAATACCTGAGCAGCCTTGCCTTTCACCCGAACAGGAATATACTGTCTCTGGACTCTCATTATCTCATTTTTGAAGCCGTCCCATTTTCCAGCCATCCCTTTACTGCCAAACATCTGCCCCCATCAACTTCTGAAAGTTCTTGCCTATTACCGTCAAAATTGGCCTTCCTCCAATTTAGAACTTTAGCTTTTAGATCTCTATTTTAAAACTAATAGAATATGGTCCCTGGCCCCAAAGTGCTCCCCCACTGACCTCTCAATCACCCCCCTTGCCTTATTTCCCAAGAGTAGGTCAAGTTTTGCACCTTCTCCAGTAGGTACATTCACATACTGAATCAGAAAATTGTCTTGTACACACTTAACAAATTCTTCTTCATCTAACCCCTTAACACTGTGGCAGTCCCAGTCTATGTTTGGAAAGTTAAAATCCCCCAACATAACCATCCTATTACTCTCACAGATAATGGAGATCTCCTTACAAATTTGTTTCTCAATTTCCCGCTGACTATTGGGAGGAGTCTGTAATACAATCCCAATAAAGTGATATTTCTTATTTCTCACTTCCACCCAAATAACTTCCCTGGTTGTATTCCCATGAATATCATCCCTAAGTACAGCTGTAACCTTTATCAAAAACGCCACTCCCCCTCCTCCCTTTCTATCCTTTTTAGCATTTGTATCCTGGAACATTAAGCTGCCAGTCCTGCCCATCCCTGAGCCACGTTTTTGTAATTGTCATGATATGCCAGACTCATGTTCCTAACCATGCCCTAAGTTCATCCGCCTTCCCTGTTTGGCCCCTTACATTGAAATAAATGCAGTTTAATTTATCAGTCCTACCTTGTTCTCTGCTTTGTCCCTGCCTGCCCTGTTTGTTTGACTTGCTTATTTTCCAAACTGTACCAGTCTCAGATTGATCTCTTTTCTCACTATCTCCCTGGGTCCCACCCCTCCACCTTACTAGTTTAAATCCTTCCGAGCAGCTCTACCAAATCTCCCTGCCAGTATGTTAGTCCCCTTCTAGTTCAGATGCAATCCGTCTTTCTTGTACAGGTCACTTCTACTCCAAAAAATATTCCAATGATCCAAAAATGTGAACCCTTCTCCCCTGCACCAGCTCCTCAGCTATGCATTCATCTGCTCTATTCTCCTATTCCTAGCCTCACTAGCTTGTAGCACCGGGAGTAATCCAGATATTACTACCCTCGAGGACCTCCTTTTTAAATTCCTGCCTAACATTTTATATTCTCTTCTCAGAATCTTGTCCTTTTCCCTTCCTATGTCATCTGTTCCAATGTGTACAACAATCTCTCCTCTTTGAGAACATTTTATTGCCTCTAACTGCCGCTCCAACTGATCCATGCAATGTGATAGGATTTGCAATGAAACACACTTCCTGCAGACATGATCATCAGTAATATGGAAACTCTCCCTCGTCTCCCACATTTGACAGGAAGAGCACATCACTCTACAAAAGGCCACCTTTTGCTCCTTCACAATCTACAGACTCAGAAAATAGCCCGCTCTTTCAGCTCTAAAACACTGCTCCAGGCTAACTTAGTACTTATGGTTTATATTTCCAAAATTTAATCAAGAGACAGATCTCAATAAAACATATAATTAAGAAAGCACACACTCTGCTCACTATTTACAGCAAAGTTACACTTATAAACTATGTACTTACCTGCTCCTGTGCTGTGAGCTCTCCCCAACAGATTCCTCCAAGGTCAACCATGAATTTTGCTGTTTGTTAATTTTTCCTAGATGCGCTCCAATGTCCAGAGATACTTGAACTCAAACAGCAGATGCACTAACTATGCGATTCACTGCTGTATCAGACAGAAGTGTAGGTTTCTTTCTCTGACCATGTGGTTGCTGCCTTTGTCTGTCTTCCTCCTTTTTAAAGTGCTGTTGTTTTGGTCTTTTTTTCTCCAGAGTTCCAAAACAATTATTTGTAATTTATTCTGTCTTGGGATGGTGCCATTGCTGGGAAGGTCTAAGTGTAATTTCCTTTGAACAGTGTGAATAACCCAACACTGTCACTGTGTGACAGGGTCCAGCACATTTTTGAGAGTCTGGAGTCACGTGGGATAGCAAATTTCCCATCATTAAAGAAAATTAATGAACCTGATGGGTTTTTTAAGGCAGATAATGCTAGTTTCATGGTCACAGTACTAATAACAGCTTCAAATGTAAGGTTTTATAAATGGAATTTAAATTATACCAGCTGATGTGGTGGGATTTGAACCCATGTCAAAATGTGCCCCCGGGGTGGGGGTTACTAGACCAGTTTAACACTATGTTCACTAGGCCAATGTAATTGGTATGTGGACGTCACAAATGAAAAAAAATCAGTTCGCCAGCACAGAAAATGGCACTCGGGTAAATCTTATATGTGAAACTTGCAGGTTATCTTGGAGTAGGTGAAGGATGGCTCGGCATTTCCTGGAGAAGAAGAACACTCAAATTTATTTTCATTTTTTGACTCCTGTTTTCTAATCTTCTTCCACTACTCATAATTTAAAGAAAATGTCTTTTGTATTCTTGGGGTGGTAGAAGTATGGGAAATGTCTTTAAGAATTATCCCTTTCATAGATGTTACATAAGACAGTAATCATAATACCAGCACTGACTTCAACTACTTTACCAACCAAAACATAAGAGAGCCAGATTTCCACTGTCATCTCCGATTAATGATGGTCAGACCTATGGACATTTTTAAAATTACAGTATATGTTGCTGGAACTAAATGAGCTCATGTGGCAGTGGATAAAAGTGATTTTAGTGAGGTAAATACCGTCCACAGACAGAATATGTATATGCTGTACCTTTCAACATACTGATGGGGTACCGGTTACCTCCTGGTTTCCATTGTTGTCGGTTATACTGTGGTGACTTGTTTGAATTAATGCTGGGCTGTTATAAGTATTGATTTTTAAATATAATATCAGTTTATTTTATACGTGTTAGTTGTTCTTTACTCACTAGATGTTGCAGTACAACAATCAGTCTGAATTGCAAGAACCCAGGTTTCTTCCATTCCCCATATAATTTTTTTGTTTTGCATTGTTGATTAAACCATCGTCTTTGTTTGCCTTTGTTAGGTCGCAGCCAAGGCTGGAGTCTATGAGATCCTGAATCGCTTGGGATTCCTAGAATTTGAAGACCCTGAGAACATACCCCTTTCTCGACTGTGTTACCGCTGGTTGCAACAAAGTACAAACACGCTTCCTTTCCGAGGCGAGTTTGTTTAGTTATCTTCTTTGCTCTATGAGCTGATGGATGACGGACTGCCTTTCCACTGGTTGTACAGCATTGACACTCGTAAATCATTGGAACCGTTCACCATTCTGCTTGTATGTACATAAAGCACAGAAAAAGTAGCGAACAATGGACAGACATTGGAATCAAAACTGATGTGATGGCTATAGAGAGTCAGTGATGAAGGATTGATTTGGAATACTCTCACAGAGAATTGATGCAGACACAATGGGCTCAGTGCTCTTCTGTATCATAAACAACATATGGCTTAACGTGAGAAAACCGAGTTGTCATTTAATACTTTTGATCACAGAGAATGAAAGTTATTAGAAAGGCCCTTTCAACCATAGAAAAAGAAAACAAGACATAGTCTGTTGAGAGTGCTTCAAAAATCTGCAATAATCCAACTCCAACCTTAATAAGAAAGCAGCATTAGGCACTGTACTGTCTTCACAGAAATAAGCATTACTACAAAATGTTAAGTCTACTAAAGAGTGTGGGTGTGCAGTAATAGGTCAATGTTATATAACTGTGAGCCACTAAATAGGAAAGCCATCATGCAATCAGAATCCTTCACTCATTGGACCACTTCTTCAATGACCCACTGTTGTAAATCCTCTGAACTTTTTTAGAATTTAGCAACTATACTGTAGAGCGTATGTTCAATTTATAAGAAGTCATAACACATTCTTGTCATTTGGAATTTCTGAATCTTGCAATTGATGTGAAACTTAAAGTATTTCCACTCTATGTTAAGTGTGCTACATTAATTTCTGTTGGAATATCCTGATTTGTTTGGCAAGAAAACTAACTGATTAAATGATTGGTTAATGTTGTCTGCTTAGATTCCAGGTGCACAATGTTTTTTCCCAGTCAACTCTTTGATATATTCAGCACAGTTTTGTGCTTTTGCTATTCAACATCACAGTGTTATCACAAATAATACATTTATCTCAATTGTGCATTTTTAAATGGAGAATGTAATAGCAGTTTCAGTTCTGGCTTTTATGAAGTGTATATTTTAATTAAAATATTTCAACAATGGCAACATTTTCACAATCATTACAAAATGACTTTGTAAACTGCTCAAGATAAATACAATGGCTCATTTCAAACCAAAAGAACTGTTCACCTGTGTCGCAATGAGGACAAAAGCTGTTGATGCTGAACAGTATTTGTAAATAAAGGAAAGATTTGTATTTTTAGAGAATTCATGTATTTAAAACCTTGAATCATGAATAACCTTTGAGGAGGAGTTTAATGGTTTTCCCCCTGCCCCCCCTTTCCCCCAAAAGGTAAAATTTGACCTGCTTATAGTTTAATTATCTTCAGCTACTATCAGCTGTCCTTTCAGCTACTTTATATTAGGGTAATAGTAAGAAGTAATGTTCTTCTCCAAATCTAAGCAAGTTAACATTCAAGCAGCAACTTTAACAAACCATAACGCGTATCAAATCTAGCATGGAGTGCAATACCTCGAGCTTATCCTTGTGCTGTTTTTTATATATCCCAGAGTGTTCCCAGATTCTCTTCTAGATTTTAGCTCTTCCTTTCCTTTTGTTTAATCTGTTATTGCCATTTGGTTTGTCTGGATTGACTGATGCTCAGCCACAATGTCCAGTGAAAGAATCTAAGAGATGATTCAAAACCTAAAAGAACTATGAACCACTGTAGTGTCATGGTTTTCATACAGATTTTTTCAGTCTTGATTCCTGCCAAATAAGATCCCTTTGCTTCACAGCATGATAGGGAGACCTGCTGAATTCTGCAACAAGCAACATTGCTTCACTTTGGAATTAAATGAAGACATCGAAACTACACTGGGGAATGGAAAGCAGATGCCGGGGGAGGAGAAAGAAAGGAATGTCTGGGCTAAAAAAAAGTTACATGTTGGAGAACCCAAAAAAATGCAATCAGCATTCCTAATGCCAGGACAGATGATAGGGCTTTGCTATGTTTGAGAATATGTCATTAAGAATACTATCAGGTTGAACCTGCTGTAGAATGAAGGAGTTTAATGGTGAATGGTAGGGCCTTGAGTGAAGCAGAGCAGAGGAATCTTGGAGTTCGAGTTCACAGTTCTGTGAAAGTGAGTCGCAGGTAGACAGGGCAGTGAAGGCAGCTTCTGGTACACTGGCCTTCATCAGTCAGGGCATTGAGTATAGACGTTGGGAAGTTATGTTGGAGTTATACAGGACATTGGTGAGGCCGCAGTAGAGTACTGTGTTCAGTTTTGGTCACCTTGTTATAGGAAGGATGTTATCAATCTGGAAAGAGTGCAGAAGACATTTATGAGAATGTTACCTGGACTCTGTGGTCTGAGTTAAAGGGAGAGGTTGGACAAACGAGGAGTTTTTTCTTTAGAGTGTAGGAGACTGAGGGGGGACCTTATAGAGGTATATAAGATCATGAGAGGCATGGAAACAGTGAATGCACTCAGTCTTTTTACCAAGGTTAGGGAATTGAGGACTAGAGGGCATCAGTTTAAGGTTTGAGGGGAAAGAATAAAAGGCAACCTGAGGAGCAACTTTTTTACACAGAGGGTGGAACGCATATGAAATGAGCTGCCAGTGAAAGTGGTTGAGGCAGGTAATTTAACAACATTTTATAAGGCATTTGGACAAATACATGGATAGGAAGGATGTGGGCCAAGTGTAGGGAAATGGGGTTAGTGTAGAGGGACATTTTGGTCAGCATTGACCAGTTTGGGCCAAAAGGCCTGGCCCCGTGCTGTAGGACGATGACTTTCATAATCTCGGCAAAAGCGCTTTGTACTTCAGTTACATTTTACTTTAATTTTCTTTCTACCTGCTCAACATTTAAAGCAGAAGCAGTGGCAGGCACATTTTCACCCGATTATTTAGTTTTTTTTTTAGATTAGATTACTTACAGTGTGGAAACCGTCCCTTCGGCCCAACAAGTCCACACCAACCCGCTGAAGCGCAACCCACCCAGACCCATTCCCCTACATTTTACCCCTTCACTTAACACTATGGGCAATTTAGCATGGCCAATCCACCTAACCTGCAAGTTTTGGACTGTGGGAGGAAACCAGAGCACCCGGAGGAAACCACGCAGACACGGGGAGAATGTGTTTAAAAAAAATCAACTGACTATTTAGATACATCACGATTTCTTATATGGGATTCCAGAATAACATTGCAGATACCTTTACTTTGTAGATGTTTTTTGTTATAATGTGGAGGTGCCAGTGTCGGACTGGGGTGGACAAAGTTAAAAATTGGATGCTGCCAATCTGTGCTTTTCTGGCACCACACCTTTCAACTTTGATCTCCAGAATCTGCAGTCCTCACTTTCTCAGTTAAAAATCATACAACACCAGGTTCCAGTCCAACAGATTTATTTGGAAATATGAGCTTTCAGAGCGCTGCTCCTTCGTCAGGTAGCTAGTGGAGCAGGATCATAGGACACAGAATTTATATCAAAAGATCATACTGTCATACAACTGATGCGATATATTGAGCAAACCTAGATTGCTGTTCCCTGTTTCATCTTTTAGAATGGGGTTGCAGGTTTCGATTCATTTATATGTAAATCCCATATTGTGCATTAAAGGTGTGAGGCAAACTTGAGTCAGATTGGTTCAGTTTCCAAAGTAGCAATTTATAAATTGTCACATGTATTGACATTTGCAGAATTGTATTTGCAGATACATTCTATTTTGTTCAAAAAGCACACAATCTGTAGGTAGTCAATCCATGTGACATTTTATAAATTCCTACTTTGGTTGGAATACCAACAGACTCTAACCTCACACCTTTAATGCATTGACTTGAGCTGAGATGTCACCTTTTCTTATAAAAGCTTAAGTTATCTCAGGAATGTGACTTGAAAAAAGTTCTGGGATTTACATACTCGATCATGTGCAGTGAACATGAATGACCACAAATATTGTTGTAACTGCAGCCATCTACATACAACTAGAGGAGCTTTGACTTCACTGCAGGCAGCTGTTCAGGAAGATGCGATCTCTCGACTTGAACAGACTACACATTGACCATTCGTCCCAGAGTCCTACTATTTCCCAACAACAGAGATAGATTAGCAGTAACAGTTGCTTTTGCAACAGCATTCACCATAGGAGTACAGTTCCATACCAAAAATGAGCAGTGGTGGAGGCTGGTACTGTTGCAACATTTAAGAGGCATTTGGATGGGTATATGAATAGGAAGGGTTTAGAGGGATATGGGCCGGGTGCTGGCAGGTGAGACGAGATTGGATTGGGATATCGAGCCGGCATGGACAGGTTGGACTGAAGGGTTTGTTTCCATACTGTACATCTCTATGATTATGAAAACCTGCAATCCATTCTAAAAGATGAAAGACTTAACAGCAATCTAGGTTTGTTCAACATATTGCATTAATTGAATGACAGTATGATCTTTTGCAATAAATTCTGTGTCTATGATCCTGCTCCACCTGATGAAGAAGCAGCGCTCCAAAAGCTCGTACTTCCAAATAAACTTGTTGGACTATAACCTGGTGTTGTGTGATTTTTTTAAACTATGTTTTTAGTGGCGAGGTTCCCAATCATGGCGTTACACATATACCCAAGGAGCAAATGCTTCATTCACATCAGCTGCCATGAACTCGATGAATAAACATGCAACAGCATCTCTCTATTTATTACAATATTGTGTTCTGAAATGACAAATCATCAAGCATATTTTTGTTTCCACAATTTTACTTAATAGGTAGAGATTAATTCTTTACAATCAGGATTACAGCAAAATAATTTATAAAGAAATGTAACACATTCTTATTTATTAAAGAAACATCACAGTTATTTATCTGTTAACTCCTATGTCCTTAAGGGAAGAAAATCTGCTTCCACCAGACTGAATCAGCACTTGCCTAACCAGCACAATGCAGTGGTTAGAATCCAATGTGTGTACCTAAATGTACAATTCAGCCCTAAAAATAGGAAAACTAATCAACAGAAAGTACATTTAACTTCCTCAGGAATTGATTTATTGTCATATTTCTTTTAGTTAGGTATTGGTTAATTTAAAAGAAATTTGCATGTCCAGATAGTGTTGGAATGCAAACTAGGATGTTAGCTGCAGTTCCTCCCTTTGTTATTCGCTGGCTCAGATATTTAACTCATTAGATCGGAATTGGAGTGAAAGTGAGATCTTTAAGCAGCTTAAAGCAAGCATTCTCATATGTAGTTTAATACTAGATGTGGCTCAGAACTTGTACCGAATGGCTGAGTAAGATGTTGTGGTAATGGGGAAAGATAAATTTTAAAAGCAGGAAGAAAAACACCACAATTACATTTGTTCCAGTTATAACTTCCCTGTAATTGAAGACTACACAAGAGTCTGTTTTAAATTGTAAGAGCAATTCAATGATGTTTTGCTACTGTTAGAATACTGCCAATACATGACCGTTGGCTAGACATTTATGACTAGATCACTACAAACCTACATCCTTGACTCACACTCCCATCAATATGTCAGAAGTTAATGTCTTACTCAAGGAAAGTTTGCAGCTTCAATCTTATTTGCAGAACAGCCAGAAATTGTAGCTTTTAGTTCATTCTTTCTTGGCAATGTAAAATTAAATGGTAATATCCTTGGACATCACCTTACAAACCTTTTACCAGCTCAAAGGACAAGGCCAGAAAATTAATGGGAACACCATCACCCACAAATTCACCTCCAAATCATATACTATCTTGAATTTGAATCACATTTCCATTCCTTCATTGTTGTTGGATGGGTTAAAACCCTGCAATTCCCTCGCTACAGTATTTTGGCTATCCCTATACTATATGGAGTGCAGTGGTTCAAGAAGGTGACTCACCAGAGTCAATGCAGTTAAAGATGGACAATAAATGCTGACTTAGCTACAGTCCATGAGCAAATACTTTTTAAATGTGCGCCCATTTGAAGAAGTGTAATACACCTGATGTCCTGGCCAGTATTTATTACTCAGTAAATGCTACTAAAATGGATAATCTCACTCTTGTTTGTTGGACTTTACCGCACATAAACTGACTAATGCATTTACCTAGATTAAGATCATTGCTATTATTCATTATCAATATAGAAATTTGTAACATTTCGAGATCATGAAAGGCATTTTAAGTTGTAGGTCTTTGTTTCAATTGTCTCTAGTAAGGCCATCTGTGACTATGATGCCACTTTATAAAGGTTATTTTGTCCTTGTTTTTTTTAAGAGAGGTCATTAAGGCAGAGTTGCGGAAGAGTTTAGTTTAACAATGGCAGGGGAGCGGCCAGTTCAGGTGGTTTCTAGTTTGTTTTAGCTGTAGCAGTCACAAGATGTGTGAGTCCAGGGGAGTTGCAAGCTTCAGTAAAGAATTCCTCTGACTTTCTTCTGAAACGCCTCTCTGAACATTTGTTCCCTCCTGTGTTTGAATTTACCTTTTTGGCAAGGGGTGTGTTTATGAGATGTTATTGAATTGAAACAGTTAATTAATAAGAGTTACTATATCAGGTTGTCTAAATTCCACTTTCTTTTGTTTGTGTTTCAACTGTGATTTTTAAATAAATTTTGTTTTGCTTAAAGCCACGAGGTTTGACCAGTTGCATCACACCTGAAATATCCACTTCACATCTGCCTTTAAAATAAGAGAACGTCAGGGTCTAGGCTACTTTCGTAAAAATATTTTGAGGGGGTCTGGCCTGGTCCATAACACATCCAAGAAAGTAACCTCATTGAATTGATCCTCTGGCTATATAATAAAGCTAAATGAACCAATGCTTCTTAATTTACAGGCCTGCCACTTTGGAAGCTCAATGTAAAAATGAAATATATTTAAGTCTCATCCAGTTTCACATATGGTTTATCGCTGTTTTGCTAGTTTTGGCAAATGGCCTATATGCTGCCAAATGTGAGACAGTGCCTTATGCATATTAGTACAAATTCAGAATATAAAGGAGTACTAAAATCATGATTTATTTTATTTTGAAATGTGTTTTCTAATTACCTATTTTCTAGACACAGATTTAGAAAAAAATGTAAATTACTTATTCAATTAACTTTTTCAGTATGGGGATTTTATTGTCTTATTTTAATGACGAGTATTTGTTTTAAGTATGCGAACTGTTTCTGTGCTAAGTTAGAAACAAATCTGTGAATTCAGTCTTTCAAAAGAGAAAGGAAAAGAATGCTTTCACAAAGTGTTGAATATTATCCCACAGGATTTCAGCACTAAGTCAAAATGGCAGTGTGCAGACGGTACTGTTTAGAGATTTACTGTTTCACTGTTGTAAAGTTTGTCTTTTTTTGCAGAGTGATTTGTTTGTGTTGTTCTAAAATTCATGAAGTGCAGCACTTTCTGTGAACTGCAACACTTTTCACAATGCTTAATTTTGTGGTACAAGAGAGTAAATTATTAAATGTCTTGCACCAACCTTCTTGACTTTGTTTCTTTTAAAATAAAAAATGCTTATACAGGCCTGTTTTGGAAAGTGAATTACAGAATCCCATAGTGACAACCTCCTATAAAATCAGGCATTTTTGGTGGATGCAAATGTGTTCACTTGACACCTGATGGTGATATTTGAGAAGCAGAAGAAATCTGAAAGACCTAAATTTGTCAAAGGGAGTTTGATGGTTTAAAGAAATCTGTCATCTTTTCTTAATTCATGAAGTTTTAACATTTATAGGGAACAATCAGAGCCCTGTATGTAATCCTATCACTGGATTTTTTTTTTAATTGCAAGTGCTGTTTACTGGATTTAGAGCTCAACATTTCATCTAACAGTAATTAGGCACAATTAATAGGAGATAACCTTTGAAGATAATGAGCTTGAACATTGCTGAGATGTGAAGGTGAAGCTTTTCATCTTGCGCTCATCAGGACTTAGACACAAGGAACCAAACTTGGGAAATCTGCTTGGCTGGTCTGAGTTTATTTGACTAAGGTTGACAGTTAACAATTCCTGCTGCACAATGAAAACATCAGAATTAGCTAGCCTTACTTGGGAAAGCATGAAAATATATAACAAATGAGATTCTTGACATCAAAAAAAGTCAGATCTTTCACCCAAAGTTTTAACAGTGAGGCGAAAGTTTAACTAGTGAGTCAAGATTAGAGTGGTGCTGGAAAAACACAGCATGTCAGGCAGCATCCGAGGAGGAGGAAAATCAACGTTTCGGGCAAAAGCCCTTCATCAGGAATGGGCCACCAGTGAGTGGTGAGAGGCTTATTTGCATGCACTGAAATCTTACTCCCTACTCTCACCTCACATTCTGTTTGCTATAGAGAAAAAAACTAGATGGGGACACTTCTTGCCATGAAAGTCAGAGGAAGTAACTATTGGCTCCAGCATCTCACGCATGCTCCTTTGGCATGGACAGCCTGGGTCCTTCATCTACAAGAGATTGGCACTTGGCATGCACCAAACTAACCACACCATCATGGCATATTTCTGACTCACTTAGAATGCAACTCTCCACATCAATGTTGCACTTCACAGCACACTGACGCATTATAATAAAGAACTGCAGATGTTAGAAATCTGAAAGAATTGTGAGGGAAAGTCATCAGGTCTGGCAGTATCTGTGCAGAGAACACAGTTAACATTTCGAGTCCAATAACCCTTCTGCAGAATTGATAGCATCTGGTAAAAAGTGGTTAAGATGTGGAAAAAAGAAGAGTGAATTTGGAACCCAGAGTGAAGGAACAAGTGGATTCTTGCTTGTAACCCGGGGAAGAAGAAAAGCTACATAGGTGATAATGGGGACCATGCTTAGCTGAAAATGAGTTGGATATGATAAAAATAAGCTGTGTCACGATAGGGCCTGAGGGTGTGGGAGAGGGTAAAAGACATCGAAGGTGGCGTTTAGGCTCTACAATTATTGAATTTGATATTGACTGATGAAAGCTGCAAGGTGCCCAAGTGGAAAAAGAGATGCTCTTTCTCCAGCTTGCACTGAAGACTCACTGGAGTCTGATGCTGTCAGTTCTGAAAAGAGTCACTGGACGCAAAAGGTTAACTCTGCTCTCTCTTTCATAGTTGTTGCCAGACCAGTTGAGTTTGTTCAGCATTTTTTGTTTTTGTTTCACATTGCATTGTAATGTTACTGCCAGACCACATGCACAAAGGAACAGGTAGTCATCTCGTGGATTGTAGCAGTGTTTGTCTCAGAGTTCTTTGTTTACTGTGTTGGTATTCACACCCTTTTAGTGTCCTTGAATGCTCATAGCATGTAAGCTTTGTCTTTTTATATTTTAACAGATCATTCAGAACTTAAGGGTTGACAGTATTTCCATTTTGACTTGTCCTTTATCACAGCCACAAAGTCAGGCAGCTTGTCATGGTTGCCAGCAGTGATCAGTCAGGGGGTTGGGCATGTTACCATACAACAACATGCTATGTTAATGTCATACCTGCAACATGACAGCGGTTTCTAGAACAAACTCACCACATGTACTTCAACTAAATGATCATGTCTCCAAGTCAAATGGAGAGCAATCTGCAGTCAATGCAAGGAAGGCCAAAGGTTCTCCCACAATCAGACAGGGACAGCGTCCGAGCTCAGTCCAGGGACTTGGCCACAATCAATCGGCCACTTCGACAATGTCAGGAACTCCGTTTTACTGAAGTCTGGGAATGGGCCACAGTCAGTCCTGCAGCTCCAGTGCAACCAGTCCAAGGATTAGCAGAGATCAGTCAGGGGTGTAACCATGAATCAGTCGGGGCTGTCTTTCCAAGACTTTTGAGGATGGTCAATGGGGATCTGTTCTCTGGACGTCAAGGGGTGTTATCAAAGACTACTGCTGTGGTGGGGTCACTGAGGGAAATTGATTGTGAGGATTGGAGGCAGAATGCTAGAATACAGAGGAGATAAAAATTGTAAAGGGAGGGAGATGATGCAGCATGGGAGGGCAAAGGGTACTCTGGGGATGTGAAGGAAGGTCATATACCACAATGGCTTTGGTGGGGTGGGGTGACAGTGTAGAAGCAATCTTGACTATATCATCCAATTACAAATTAATCTTCACAATGGTTTGTAGCCATTAACATGGTGCACAGCTGGGTTTTAAATATGGATAAGCAGCAGCAACCCGGGAGCCCCTGGCAATAGCAAGTACCTCCGTTCCTGGTGAGGGCACGATAGTGTGAGTGAAGTGGTGCAAACTAATATAAACAAAAGATCTGAAACAAAAACAGAAATTGCTAGAGAAACTGTGGAAAGAAAACAATGTTAACATTTCAAGTCCAGTGACTCTTTTTTTGGAATCTTCTCCAGCAATTTTTGTTTTTGTTGCAAATTGATGATATGTACAACAGAGAAATACTGAGATACCTCACGAGGAAAGACAGAGAGAAGTCGTCCATGAAACTCACTGAAATTGACACAGCTGATTATTGATCAAATTTAGCATTGTCTCCTTTTAGCAATATTTAATTTATCAATAAACTGCTTACAATTAACTTAATAAATTGTATTCTAATCCATCAGTGGGAAAGAGTAAATCAAATTTAAGGATAAATCTGTAGGATTGAATCCCTAATCCTTCATCAACATGTTATATTCTATCTGAATCTGGTTGATTTTGTAAGAAATTTAGCCAACTGTGTTACTCCTTGCCCATTTTGTTCTGTCAATAAAAGTACTCCCTATTCTTACAACTCTGAAGGATCAAAGTTTCACACCAACAAGGGAATGCTGCCAAGTGAGTAATTTGCCAGTTATTAAAAAAGAGGATGAAAGGGAATAAATTCCTTCACTCCAAGTCCTAATACCTCATGGGATTTCATGCCCTACTGGTCCAAAGATCTGTGGGTTGAGAATCAACCTGTTCAGTTTCATGAAAATGGGGATATGGAGAAAAGGCAAGAGATTGGCATTGTTAAGAGAGCCAGTAGAGGCATGATGGATCAAATGGCCTCCCACTGCACTGGAACATTTCTGTGATATAAAGACCTATCACAGAAAATTGCAAACCTGAGGACACATCATTCTTGAATTAAGGGTCAGATGATAACCTATGATGGGCATTCCTAAACTGCTGTGTGCCACTACCTTCAGCAAGACTGGATGTGATGTATAACCGCATGTAGACAGAACACCAGCAATGGTAGAATATTCGACTACGTAGCCTTCCAGTTGTCATTGTATGTCTACAGTCTTAACGTTGGAAAGAAAGGAACTGACAGTACTGTTCTTCCAATATTCTCTGCATGATTGGAACACAGCAAGAATGTTGATTGTTGCAATTGATGGACATCATTGATATGTCCAAATGGAAGTTACCATGGCAAATTACCTGGCCAGCAAAACAATGCTGAAATCATCGCAGTCCCAGAGGATCATACAACTGCTCTGTCATTTGAGAGAGAGAGAGAGAGAGAGAGATGACTAGTGATGAATGTACCACCTCAGGTGAGGGGAAGAGGTTGAGGAGGTGAGAATTGAACCTGGCCAATAAAACGTAACTGACAATGGAAAATGGACCCAGCTTGAAGTAAGCCCAGAGGATTGGAGTCCTGATCATGAGAGGAGTTCTGGTGGATTTTAAGGTTGAGGCATCACTCAACCAGATGCCAGTTCTGGTCCATAAAAACATGAGGTGCAAATGCAATTTGAAACAATTTAGGACACAGGCAGCAGAGCTCTGGATAACTTCTAGTTACTGGTATATACAGCATGGGAGATCAGCCAAGAGTGCACCCACAGGTTACCAAAGCTTAACAGAAGTAATCACAATGCAGTTGGGTTTTGTACAGATGCTGAGTGAACCCTCTCCTGCCAGTCATAGGAGTGGGATGGGAGGAGAGTGAGGTATTAATTTCCCTCCCTGCATCCTCCATTCCAGCATCTAGATTTTAATAAACCCTTATCTGTGAAGTACAGGTGTGTACTATAATTAAGCTGAAAATGTGTAGCTGGAAAAGCGCAGCAGGTCAGGCAGCATCCAAGGAGGAGAATCGACGTTTTGGGCATGAGCCCTTTTTCATTCCTGAAGAAGGGCTCATGCCCGAAACGTCGATTCTCCTGCTCCTTGGATGCTGCCTGACCTGCTGCGCTTTTCCAGCAACACATTTTCCGCTCGGATCTCCAGCATCTGCAGTCCTCACTTTCTCCTGTACTATAATTAAGTTGAATGCAATAAATTTCACATACAATTATGGGGGATGGGGGAGGCCATATTTCCAGACCATTCAGGTTTGTGTTTGTCACTGGTTACAGAGGGGTCAGAATGGTGTACAGAAACATGATCATTTTTAGGTTCATTTCACATATCACTAATTAAAATCAATTGTATGAGATAGATGATTTTGAAAAGAATCCCCTGTGATTAATTGGGACTGTTTGAAATGATTTGGACCATAAGAATCCAACTGGGATAGAGACAAAGAGAACTGTGGATACAACCAAAGATATCAAGGAATGTGGAATTCATGTGGGAAAAGGACACTGAAGTAGAACAGCTAAGATTTGGTTTAATGGGAGAACACAATTAAGGGTGAAATGGTCTCCTCCTGTTTTCTATGTTCCTAAGCATATAAATCACTACAAGTTTCAGTGCAGGTCAAAGAGGACATAATTGGTTAGGTTCAATGGTATCAACTTTGGTGAGACTACAATTGGACTGCTGCGGTCAATACTGGTTGCTATGCTATGTACAGGATGCAATGGAGAGGGTTCAGAAAGATTTTAAATGGTGATGCCAGACAGTGAGTTTGGATTTTGCAAAAAAAAGATAGCAAGACAGATGAAGGAATTCTCCCCTCTGAGAAGTGGGTCAGGTGAAGGGCAATGGTAGATAATTGGATGGGCTAGCATTAGGAATAAAACCTACCACCTGAAGAATTATGTTGTGGGCAGGAAGACCCATGGTGACCCTTCCTACCTGCTGCTATTAAGATTCTAAAGTGATCAGTTAGTGACAACTTAAAGGTGTTTTACCATCTGGTCAGCAATTCATCAAAATTCATCCATGAGATATGGGCATCACTGGCTAGGCCAGTATTTGCTGCCAATCCCTTAGTGGGCCTTGAGTCACATGAAGACTAGACAGGGTAAGAATAGCAGATTTCCTTCCCTAAAGGGCATTAGTGAACCAGACCTATTTTAAAAATGATAATCGACTGTGGTTATATGGTTGTCATTAGATCAGCCTGAAACCGAATTCAAGTTATCAGTGTTGGTGGGACTTGGACCTATGTCCCAGAACATTAGCCTGGGGGTCTGGATTACTAATTATGTGATATTACCACTATGCCATCGTCTCCTCTACCAAAGCTTCAGGTGGCATGTGAAAGAGTTGGTTTACTTGACAAGTAAACTAACGTGGGTTGGTATGTGTTGTGTGGTTGTTCAGGCCAAGTGATTTAATAACAGGAAGCAGAGGGTGATGGTTGAAGAGTGTTTTTGTGACTATGCTGAGTGTGAGCCAGAGGGCTCAGTGTTAGGTCCCTTGCTGTTTGTACTGTACATTGGTGACCAAGACATGATTGCAAGAGATATGATGAGTAAATTCAAAGATGACATGAAAATTTGTGGTGTGATAAATAACAAGAAGGAAAGAACAATACAGATGGGATGGCTGAACAGGTAAACAGTGACAAATGGAATTTAATCTGGAAAAGTTTGACGTGTTGCATTTTGGGAGGACTAACGAGGCAAGGGAGTACACATTGAATAGTAGGATCTTGGAAATACAGAGGATCAAAAGGGCCTTGCTGTGCCTTTCCATTCATTCTTAAAGGCAGTAGAAAAGGTATGTAAAGCAGTGAGGAAGGCATATAGGGTGCTTGCCTTTATTAGTCAAGGCATTGCTCATGCAAGGGCAAGGAGGTTGTGATGGTGGAGCTGTGTACAATTTTAGTTAGATCACTGCTGGAGTACTGTGTGCAGTTCTGATCCCCAACATTTAGGAAGAATAGGATTGCACTACAGAAGGTGCAGAAGAGATTCACTAGAACGTTGCCTGGGCTGCAGCAAATCAGCTATGCAGAGAGACTTGATAGCCTCGGTTTGTTTTCTTCAGAGCAGAGAAGGTTGAGGGGGGAATCTGACTGAGATGTATAAAGTTCTGAGGGACAAGGACAAGGTAGATGGGGAGAAACCTTTCCACTTCGCAGAGGGGTCAATGAACAGGGGGCACAGCTTTATGATAAGGAGCAAGAGGTTTTGAAAGATTTGAGGGAGAATGTTTTCACCTAGAGAGTGGATGGAATTCACTGCCTAATAGGATAGCAGAGATGGGAATCTCAAGATATTTAAAAACTATTTAGGTGAGCACTGAAATACCACAGCATGTAAGGCTACAGACCGAAAGCTGGGAAATAGGATTCGAATAGATGGATGGCTGATGACTGTTGTGGGTTTGTTTTCTTGGAAGCATTTTTCTTCATCATTCCTGATGAAGGGCTTTTGCCTGAAACGTCGACTCACCTGCTCCTTGGATGCTGCCTGACCTGCTGTGCTTTTCCAGCACCACACTCATGACTCTAATCTCCAGCATCTGCAGTCCTCACTTTCGCCTGGATGGTCGATGACTGACTGGCACAGATGCAATGGCCTGCAGAGCCTCTTTCAGTGCTGTGAACACTCTGTCCCCCAACCCCATGTCCCCATAACTGCCTAGCCCAGAAACATCCTCCTTTCTCAGTGGTGACCCTCTGATGGAGGAAGGGCCTGGGGATAGTGGCCTAGCAGCAACCAGGGTCTTTGCCATAACACTGCCAAAGTCTGGAGATGCCAGCTTCTGATTGGTCGTGAGCTCCATGTGGGCAGGTGAGCTCCTGTGCTGGGGTCATCATTCCTGCACAATTTCCACTGGCAACCAACCAGCTAGCTAACTGCCATAAGGTCTGGTAGTCTCTCAAACAAGTTGGGCCATGGCTCTCACTCCATGGTACTCTTCAGCTTTCAGACTTAGTCCAAAAACAAGAACATTCCTCCCTTGGTCTATTTTATCGTACCTGACAAAGGACAAAGCTTGTATTTCCAGATAAACCTGATGGACTATAACCTAATGTTGTGTGACTTTTATTTTATCCTAGCAAAGGCTGGGGGAAGGCTGAATAGAGACACAAAGTTCTGCTGGCTTTCATGGGGTAGACACCACAACAAGTGTTTACACTTCCCTAGAAAATGAAAACGAGATGCTTTCAATATTATGATAGCTATCAGAGCAAAGATGGATGAGGAAGGATGGGAGGAGGCTGGAGTGAACCATAAACACAAGCATAAACTGGTTGCGTTAAATGACTGTTTCTGTACAGTATGTTCTATGGAATTATACTTAAACAAGTAAACTCCAGGGTAATTACAGCTATTAACTGTTCAACCATTGAAGAGGGGTAATTAGTGGTATTCAGCCCCTAAAGCACTAATGAGTAAAAGTTTGCATCTTAATATATCCCTGACAGTAATTTCCACTAACCCACAAAATGCTGGATGCAAGCATGCAGATTAAATGTAACTGGAACTCAACCAACTGCCTTCATTAATCTCTCAGACTCAGGAGGAAACAAAATTCAGTAAGTCATGCTTTCACAATTATGAGTTTCATATTTTATTTCAAAGATTCTAAAAGGTATCAGTTCTTGGCTTAAAATTTCCTGTGTGACCAGCAAGCTGGTCTTCTGCTAAATGTCTGAATATTAAATCCATTCTCAAAACGAGATTTAGAAAATTGTAGGAATGGAACCATGGCATTAAAGTTTTGGCAAAGCTGAAAGTGGCACATCAGCAAAAGAAATTTTGCAAGACAGCAGTAAGCTCAAAAACATGAGGTCAAAAATACTTCAGCAAAAAGGATTGTGCTTAAATCATAAAAAAAAAGAAGGATCTGCAGATGCTGGCAATCAGAAAAAAATACAGAAAACACAAGATACTTTCACTTAATCAAACAAAGTTCTTAAGATATTGATTATTTTTTTTCCCAATACTTGCAAATAAAAGAAAAATCCTAAGGACCAGAGATTGAAATAAAAACAGAAAGCACAGGAGAAACTCAGTAGATCTGACAGCATCTGTAGAGAGAGAAAGAGAGTTAATAGTTCAGATCCAAAATAACACTTTCACCTTCCCCTGAAAAATGTGAGCTGGTGTATTTTTGTAGGACGGATAAGGAAATAACTTATTGCATAACTGTCAGTCTAGGTGGGCGAGAGGAACAAAGTGGATCTTACAGTAAAAATACAGCACTCACTAAAAGCTGCACAATGAGTTAGCAAGTCTGTTAAAAAAAACTGAACTTTAATTTGAGATGGATAGAATTGTAAAGAAGAGAAAGTGTGCTAAATCTGCTATATTATAGAAAGGATGAAGAGGCACTGGAAAGGGTGCAGAAAAAGAAATTAAAAGAATGAAACTAAAAATGTGTGGGTTTATACATCAGGGAAGGATTGACAGATTCTCTTGAAAAAAGAAGTCTTGGCAAGTAGGGCCCAAATGGAGGGCTTTAAAATTCTGAAAGAATTTGATACAGTGAATGCACAAGAAAAAGTTTCCTCTTGTGATAACAAGTATGAAACTCTGTTTGAAATCCACATGGGTTAAGTCTGAACTGGAGGCCATCAATATATGATTGTCATCATGAAGTCCAAGAGGGAATTCTGAAGAAATATCTTCACATCAGAAAGGTGAAAATGTTGATCTCATTACCATAGCAGTGGTTTAAGCAAATGGTATAGATGTGTGACCTCATATTTTCCCAAATTCTAAGTGGATTATATTCCAATTGCCAAGTTTTTGCCAGTCACTTAACAAATCCATATCACTCCTTAGACTTAACGGGTCATCCTCTCGCCTTACCTTCCCGCCTAATGTTTACCAGATGACTCAAGACTTCACATCAAAGGACAATGCTGCATGATCAAACAGTGAAGGGGATGGCAAGGATTAAATCAAAGTTGAGTTGGAGGGGGAAATAATGCACTCCACTCCCTGCGGTGCCCACCTCTCCCTGAATAGCTTAAGGGTTTTTGTGGACACCAAACACTCCTTCACCAGAGACACCCAAGCTCTACATAACTGAATCTCCTGTTAATTTTGTTTTTAACTAGCCATGGTCAACCAGCTCAAAGTCAGTCCCCTCAACAGAGGAGCATCTAATCTCTTGATTATATATTTTGAATCTCCTGTTAATTTTTTTTTTCTTTTTTTTTTCTTTTTTTTTTTTCTTTTCTTTTCTTTTCAAGTGGCCAGTCACAACTCCAGGGTGTTGGTGGACACCGCGTGCTCCTTCTCCAAGGACACCCGGGCAACATTCCTCCTTTTATTTTTTTTTATTTTTTTGATTCTCTTTTTTTTTTTTCTTTTTTTCTTTTTTTTTTACCCGCGTGCTCCTTCTCCAAGGACACCCGGGAATCTCCTGTTAATAGTGGTCAGCCAGTGCCTTCTGATTGGCCCAGGTTAATAACCCTAATCATGGATTTCTGGTTAACAAAGTCCACCCGTTTCCAATCACTACAGTGTCCTTGTGTATAAACCACAAAATGCTAGCTTCCCAGTTCAGGTAATAGTAAAGGCCTTTATTTTGGCTTTAATTTTAAGGGAACGGAGTTTAAAAATAAGTCTTTCTAAAAATTTACACGGCACTACTTAGACCATATCAAGATTACAGTGAACAATTTTCTTTCCCATATCTAACAGAAGATATACTGGAACTGAAGGCAGTCAGAGAAGGATTATTAGGTTGATCTCAGGCATGAAGGAATTTTCTTATGAGAAGTTGAGTAGGTTGGGCCTATACTCATTGGTGTTTATAAGAATAAGAGGTGAATTTAGAGAAGCCTACAAGATTCTTAGGGGACTTGACGGAGTAAATGCGAAGAGATTGTTTCCCATTCTGGGACAGTCTAGGACCAGTGGGCATAATCTGAGAATGAGGGCTCACATGTTTAAGAAAGAGATGAGGAGGAATTTCTTCACTTAGTGGGTAACGAATCTGTGGAACTCATAGCTGAAACAGATATTGTCCCATTTGAATCTTGTTTCTTATTACTTTTGTTTTCCCTTCTAGTGTTTGACAAGGTATTCAGCAAAACTTGCTTTAATAACCACATCTCATTCCTCAGTGACTGCCTCCAGCTCAGACTTACCCATCACAGATATCTCTGTGGTGTACATCACTCCTTACTCATTTGTTCTCATTGCATCCACACTCAGTGCCATGCATTGCCACATGCACAATCTCTTTCCAGCAGCACAGCCTCACATTATCTCAGAGCTGTCCAGCTCCCCAGTTTCACTGAATTCTGCAGTTCATTCAATGTTTTAGCAAGACACTTTTTCTCTTCCTTTCAGGCATTAAGGAACACAAGCTGCAACAACTCAAGAGTTACGCATATCCCTCTCAAATCTTCCTCACCTTCTCTCTGACTCCATCCCTTCCTTTAACCCCTCCTCTTGTCTTATTTACCATGGCTTCTGACCTTTGCTCTCTGACGCTGAATGATCTGTACTCAGCAAAGGAACTTGTTTAATCCCCTTATGCCCTCATTTCGATGAATCTTGGACACAACTGGACATTGAACTCTACTTTTGTTGCCTTTGCCTCTGTTCCCATTTCTTTGAACAACAGTTCTCCCCCATTCCATCAGAACCCCTTCACCAACTTTCAACATTTTCTTTCCATCTGGACCCCTACCTCTGGCTACTTGCACTCAATCTGTTCATTAAGAACTGTCAACGTGACATTGATTACCTTAGTTTCTCTGCTCTGTAGTCTATTCCAACCTACTGCCATCTGAAACTACAGCAATCTGTGCTCTCAGATCCACCCTGACTTTGTAATTAAGCCTGCTGATAAAGGGGGTGCCATTGTTTGGCATACTCATCTCTACCTTGCAGAGACTGAGCACCAGCTCTTGGACATTCCTTATTTTCTGCTGGACCATGACCCCAGCCTTGAACATCAGGCTATCGTGTCCATGACTATCACTAACCTCATCTCATCTGGAGATCTCCCCACCCCAGCTTCCCATTTCATAGTCTCCAACCCTGTACAGCCAGCTTCTACCTTCTTCCCAAAATTCACAAATAAGACTGCCTGGGCACAACTGTTGTTACAGCTTATTCCTTCTTACCCTGACTTGATTTCCCCTCCCCTTGTTCAGTCCCTCCCCATGTATATCCACAATTTGTCTGATGCTTTATGTTGGTTTAAAATTTCCAGTCTGCCAGCACCAGCCATCTCTTGTTCACCACGGATTTGCAATTCCACTGTATGTCCATCCTCTGTCAAGGTGATCTGAGGGCTCTCCACTTCTTCCTTTGGAGAAGGTCTGAACAATGCACATCGAACACCACCACCCTCCATCTATGAACTACACTTTTCATTTTTCTCATTGCCTTTAGGTCAGTGACATATTGGCATGCATTGAAGATGGGCCAGTTAACAGCAAGTTGAGAGTAGGCAATAAATAGATCTTTTTCAGGTTGGCAAGATGTAACAAGTGGTGTCCCACAGAAATCAGTGATGGGACGTCAACTATTTACAATTTCTATAAATGACTTGAATGAAGGTGCAGAAGATATGTTTTGCACATTTTTTTTGTTCATTCATAGTATGTGAGTATCACTGCCAAGGCCAGAATTTATTGCCCATTCCTATTGCCCATGAGAGGGTGGTGTTGAGCTGTTGAACTGCCTTTTTGAATGGTTGCAGTACATTAGTTGTAGATAGACTCACGTTGCAGTTAGGGTGGAGTTCCAGGATGTTGACCCAGTGATACTGAGGGAGTGGTGACATAATTCCAAATCAGTATGGTGAGTGGCTTGGAGGGGAACTTGCAGGTGGTAGCATTCACATATATCTCATCCTTCTAGATGGTAGTGGTTACAGATTTGGAAGATGCTGTCTAAGGAGCCTTTGGAAATTTCTTGCAGATGGCACTCACTGCTTAACGTTGGTGGTGGAGGGTCTGGATGTTTGTGGATATGATGCCAAACAGGAAGCTGCTTTGTCCTGGACTAATTAGGTGGTAACTGGCTATGTTTGGACTTGTCCTACTTTTTGAGGACAGAACATATCTGGGTAATTTTCCACATGGTCTGGTGGATGGCAGTGTTGTAGCTGTAACTGGTTGAGGCTGGGTGGAAGAGAGGTAAGAAGATGATAGTGTGGTTAACCATGTCAAAGGCTACAAATGAAGGGCAGGATGGATGAGGAGGGATAATTTATCATAGTCAATAGAATGCCATTGGTGATTTTGATATTGAAAAAGGTTGCGTAAGAATAATGATCTCATTGTGGTACGTAAACCTGAAATTTGAAGTTTCTGTCCATCTGTTTTGTATTCCCCACAAGGGGAAATCATGGCCTCTATCTACCTTCCCCCATGAAATCAGTTAATCAAAGTAAATATTTCAGTTACTTCACCCCTTAATGTTCTATACTCAAGGGACGACAACCTGTCCTCACAACTTTACACTTTTCATCCTGGTATAATTCCAATGAATTCGTGCTACATCTCCTAGGCCAATGTAGCATTCCTGAGGTATGGTGCCCAGTATCAAATCCAATGTTCTAAATCAAGTCTAGCCAGAGCTTTATACAACGGTAATGTAACTTCCAGATCCCTTGAGATGAACCATCTTCATGGGACAACAACTCCATGCCTTCTCTCAGGTGTCCATCTCTACCTTCCTGTATACTGCTGTAGCCTGACCTTGCACCCTATTGGTTAGAAGAAAAGTCCTATGTCTTGAAAATATTGTTTCTCTAAACAACTTCAGAGATTCAAACTGTGATCTCCCATAAAGAGTCAATACTTTTTATAGAATATCTCAGAAACGGGTTGAGAGGAAAGCAGGATATGTGTTGTGGAAGGTAGTGAACAATTAATCAACGAATAAGTAGAGGTGGCTGCACAACTGCCCCATCTACACTCGCGGAGCCTAGCAGATCAATGCAAAAGACAAAGCTGAAGCATTTGCAACTACCTTCAGCCAGAAGGGCACCATCGATCTTGACCTCAAACTGGCAATTGTTATTCTTCAACAATTCAGTCCACATGATATCAAGTCATGAGACCACAGGGTGTCAACAACAATACCCAAGGTCTTTGCTGAAGAATATTATAGACTATGAAAAGCAATATTACTGGAGAAGACAGGTCTTCAAAAGAAGATCCACTCCAAAACACAGACATGAAGTTCAAGAACCAATGAAAGAACATATCATCCTATGCTAAGTAGCTACCTATATATACAATACTGTATACATATAAACTATTTATTTCTACACTACATCAAAATACTGAGACTTCCATCTTTAAGAAAGTTCTGGGCAGTGTAAATAACCCAGTCAAAACTGACAAACTTGCTTGTGATAGTGAGCCCAAGTATGAAGTATTAGCCAAGATTGCAATGAAAACACAAGTCACCATTCATGCACTACTGTTGTGAGCAGAGGAATAGTGCAGCTCAGACATGACATTGTAAATGACAACACTTTTATCATTGTAATTAGGAGAAAATTTCAGTTCCCCAAAAACTTTAAATGAGACGACTGAATAAGGTGCACCATTGCACAGTCAAACGAAAAAAGTTTACTGTTAATCAGTGAATAATCAATTAATTGACAAGAACACAATAGAGGATACATGACTGAATTGCTTTTGCAGATGGAATCAAAACAAAAGTTATCTTATTCTATTGCTTTTAAGATGGATAAGAGTTGGGGGGGGGGGGTGGTTAATGCATCATTAGGTGCAAAAAGCATGACCTTTTGAGATGATATCATGAGGACTTGGTGCAAGATTAAAGTGAGGTCTTGTGGGAGACAGACATAATGTTAGATCCTCCCAACTGTCTTTGTAGTAACATAGAGCCCTTTCTTATACCTGTAAATAAGTGCAGACATGCAACAAAGTACGTTTTGTTTACTCTAATGTCTCTGCTCTTTCGAAGGTGGCTCCCTTCACCCACAAAAGATCATAGAAGTTCTTAAACAATTGTTGGCCAGGGGCTGCATACACATAAAAACAGCAGCTTGTGAATTCAAGCTACCTGAACCCTAGCCACTGGAATCAGTCCAAACCATAACAGATCAGAGGAATGTCAATAGGTGTAAATCCTTATTTGGTGGAAGAGTAATGAGGTAATCCTAATTGGGTCCATGGGGTGAGCCTCTAGCTGAATGACACAGACTCGCCAAATGAACTAGAACCAATGAGGAAAAGACACTACAGTTCGGGAAGGTAAGGGAAAAGGATAAAAATTAAGGATTTCAGGTGTGCCAGCAGCGAAAACTCCAGAGATCAACTTTTGCGAAGTTAAGGACCCCCTAGTGAGTTTTGACAAGATTTGTTGCTCAAGATGAGGTTTTGGATGTAGGTTTGCTCGCTGAGCTGCAAGGTTCATTTCCAGATGTTTCGTTATCCTACAAGGTAACATCTTCAGTGGGCCTCAGGCGAAGCAATGCTGAAAATTCCGGTTTTCTATTTATATGTTTGGGTTTCTTTGGGTTGGTGATGTCATTTCCTGTAGTGATGTTATTCCCTGTGTTGAAGTCACTTCCTGTTGCTTTTCTCAGGGGGTGGTAGATGGGGTCTAACTCAATATGTTTGTTGATAGAGTTCGGTTGGAATGACATGCTTCTAGGAATTCTCGTGTGTGTCTTTGTTTGGCTTGTCCTAGGATGGATGTGTTGTCCCAGTCGAAGTGGTGTCCTTCCTCATCTGTATGTGAGGATATCAGTGAGAGAGGATCATGTCTTTTTGTGGCTAGCTGGTGTTCATGTATTCTGGTGGCTAGTTTTATGTCTGTTTGTCCAAAGTAGTGTTTGTCATAGTCCTTGCACGGTATTTTGTAAATGACATTAGTTTTGCTTGTTGTCCGTATAGGGTCTTTCAAGTTCATGAGCTGCTGTTTTACTGTGTTGGTGGGTTTGTGGGCTACCATGATGCCAAGGAGTAGTCTGGCAGTCATTTCTGAGATGTCTTTGATGTAGGGGAGAGTGGCTAGGGTTTCTGGATGCGTTTTGTCTGCTTGTTTGGGTTTGTTGCTGAGAAATCAGCGGACTGTGTTCATTGGCTACCCATTCGTTTTGAACTCACAGTATAGGTGACAAAACATCTGGAAATGAACCTTGCAGCTCAGCGAGCAAACCTACATCCAAAACCTCAACCTGAGCTACAAATCTTCTCAAAACTTGCAAAGACCTATGGGCGCAATACGCTAAAACTGGGCCAAAATGAGAAACGAACGCCATCCGACAAGAGTGCCACCGTGAACAGCTGTACTTCCTGCACGAATACCTCAAAAAACAGGTATTACCTAAATGTCTTCAATACAAACCTCCCCTTAACACCCCACTAGCCATAAGAATAGCAGAGCAAAATGGCTGCAGAATGCTTAGAGAAATGATTAATGATACCCACAACAGACTCCGTAAATACAACCGGGAAATTTTGCATCAAAAATCTTTACTCAGTCATGCAACAGACCATGAATGGACAGACACAGCACAACAAGCCATAGATATTAGACAACGACAAACACAGAAAGTGAAAAAAACTAGACCTACAGAAAAAAACTAGACAAACTTACACAAAGTAACAGCAATGACAACACAGAAGTATGGATAAAAAACTTATCTGACCGACCCGTAGCAGACACTGAAAAAGCCATCTTAGTAAGAAGATTAAATTACAACTGCCGGAATGCAGACAAGAAAGATTTCTTAGCAGCTTTAGAAACAACATTAAAAGACAACCAACTCACAGAAGAAACCCAGCAAACCATCAGACAGGTAGTCGCACCATTAAGCAGAAAAAAAGGAAACACACTCAATACACAAGAAAGGATACACTGGAAAGACAAAAAATGATAAAAACATTGTTATCCTACCTGCAGACAAAGGACACTTGACAGTCATTCTAAATCAAAGAGACTACATTGAAAAAGCAAATGCACTATTTATGGATACCAACACTTACCAACAAGTGGCGATAGACCTGACCCCACAACTAGAGAACCGAATCACAGCCCTACTCAAAAGACTTCAGAAATCTGGATAAGACCAACTTCCAAAAAATGAAACCAGACGGATCCAACACACCACGCTTCTACGGATTACCCAAAATTCAATATATCACTGTATGACACTGTCATCTTTTGCTTTAAATTTTGTGTCTTATGTGTTTGTTTAAGTCCTTGCACAGTATTTTATAAATGACATTAGTTTTGCTTGTTGTCTGTATAGGGTCTTTCACGTTCATTACCTGCTGTTTTAGTATGTTGGTGAGTTTGTGGGCTACCGTGATGTCAAGGTCTCTGAGTAGTCTGGCAGTCATTTCTGAGATGTCTTTGATGTTGGGGGGAGTGGCTAGAGTTTCTGGATGTGTTTTGTCTGCTTGTGTGGGTTTGTTGCTGAGAAATTGGCGGACTGTGTTCATTGGGTACCCGTTCTTTTTGAACACATGGTATAGTTGATTTTCCTCGGCTCTGCGTAGTTCCTCTGTGCTGCAGTGTGTGTTGGCTCATTGAAATAATGTTCTGATGCAGCTTCATTTGTGGATGTTGGGATGATTGCTTCTGTAGTTCAGTATTTGGTCAGTATGTTTTATTTTTCTGTAGATGCTGGTTTGAAGTTCCCCATTGGCTGTTCGCTCTACTGTGACAACTAATAATGGCAGTTTGTTGTTGTTTTCCTCCTCTTTAGTGAATTTTATGCCAGTAAGGGTGTTATTGATGGTCTTGAAGATTTCCTCTAACTTGTTTCATTTTGTGTATGTGTGCATGTGTGTGTGTGAGAGAGAGTGTATAGTTCAATGGGGTCACCTGTAGTGTGACATGAACCCAAGATCCCATTTGAGGCCATTCCCATGGGTACCAACTTGGCTGTCAGCTTCTGCTTGGCCACTTTGCGTTGTTGCCTGTCCCGAAGTCCACCTTGGAGGATGGTCATCCGAAGATCTGAGGCTGAATCTCCATCAAGGGCACCTCAGTACCTCACTCTACTGCAAATCCACAGATAGCCTCACAATACTACACTTCTCTAGCTTCCACTCTAAACATATTAAAATAGCCTAAGGACAGGCCCTATGCATATGCAGGATCTGCTCAGATGTGATGAAACCTGAAGCTGCTCAAGGATGCCCTCATAAGAACAGGGTACGATGCTCAACTCATTCACTGGCAGTTCCAACATGCCATCGCGAGAAATTGTAGTGACCTCCTCAGGCGATAGGCATGGCTTACAACTAATAGGGTACCCTTCACTGTCCAGTAATTCCTGGGAGCTGAAAAACTACGCCATGTTCTTTGCAGCCTGCAACACATTATTAATGAGGATGACCATCTCGCCAAGATCTTCCCTACACCTTCAGTTCTTTAAACAACCGCCAAACCTTAAACAGACGAGTGTTCGCAACAAACTGCCCAGCTTTCAGGGCAATATCAGCCACAACACCGTACAACCCTGTCATGTCAACCACTGCAAGAAGTGTCAGAATGTCGACACGGATACCACCATTACCTGTAGAGACACCACCCACTATGTACGCAGCAGGTACTCATGTGATTCGGGCAATGTTGTCTATCTCATATGCTGCAGGCCAGTATCCCCCGAGATATGGTATATTGGCGAGACGAAGCAGACGCTACGATAACGGATAGGGAGCACTTCAGCGGTCAGGGACATTTGGCCTCGGATCTTTGGGTGACCATCCTCCAAGGTGGACTTCAGGATAGGTAACAACGCAATGTAGCCAAACAGAGGCTGATAGCCAAATTCAGTACCCATGAGGATAGTCTCAACCAGGATCTTGGGTTCACACTGCATTACAGGTAATCCCACTACACTATACACTCTCTAGGAGAAAGTGAAGACTGCAGATGCTGGAGATCAGAGTCGAGAATGCGGTGCTGGAAAAGCACAGCAGGTCAGGCAGCATCCGAGGAGCAGAAGAATCGACGTTTCGGGCATAATCTTCATCCTGATGAAAGGCTTATGCCCGAAACATTGATTCTCCTGCTCCTCGGATGCTGCCTCACCTGCTGTGCTTTTCTAGCACCACACTCTCGACTATACACTCTCTCTCTCACACACACACACACACACACACACAAGCACACATACACATACATTCTTACAAATGCACACACTCACACAGACCCTCTCTCATACACACACACACACACACACACACACACACACACTCCCCCCCATACTCTCACCCATGCAAACACCCTCTCAAAGGCTTATACTCCATCACACTCATACACACTTTACCAATCTTTCACACACGTTAACACACTCTTTCACTTGCACTCACACTCACATGGTCACTCACTCACTCTCTCTCTGTCTCATGCACCCACACACATATACAAGTCTGTGGGGTGAATTTGTATTTGCAGAATTATATTTGCCGATACATACTATTTTGCTCAAAAAAATGCACAATCTGCAGGCAGTTGATACATGTAATATTTTGTAAATTCCAGTTTGGAAATAGAACCAATCTGACATAAGATTGGATTATGGACAGACTCACATCTTTAATGTACTGTCTGAGCTGAGATGTTACATTTTGTTATAAAACCTTAAGTTATCTCAAGAAGGTGACTTAAAAGAAGTACTGGGATTTACATATTAATGAACTAAAACCTGCATTCTGAAAGTTGAAAGACTTAACAATCCAGGTTTATTCAATATATCACTGAATGACACTGTAATCTCCTGCTATAAATTCTGTGTCTTATGATCTTATACTCCACAACCACCTGATGAAGGAGCAGTACTCCAAAAGCGTGTGCTTCCAAATATACCTGTTGAACTATAACCTGGTGTTGTGTGATTTCTAATGTTATGCCTGCTTTTAACCTTTTCTTAACCAAACAGTGTGAATTGTATGTCCGTTTTAACTAAACTAACAAAGTTAGTGGTTAGTTGAAACAGATTTGACACCATTCCTCCTTGTGCTTTGCTCCACTGCAATGGCAATGATACTACTGCAAAATAAAAATCTTTAGAGGATATAAAATATGGAATTATATTAGGGATCCATGACATCAGAAATCATATTACAAGAAAGAGTTAATTTCAGAGTTCCTTGCCATTGCAGTGGAGCAAAGTTTAGTTATGGGATAAACAGTGCCCATCTTTTGAAACTGAATGCTTACATTGTAAAGCAACAGATTACTTTCAGAAAATGTGCCAAAGCATGACACAGCCACAGAAAAGCAAAAGATCAAGTAACAATCCACGATGACAGGTAAATGGAGTACAACAGCCATTCTCCAGCCGAAGACAAATCTAAAGATTTCCTGGAGGATATTAGTGACCCAGAGCAAATGTCTGGGAAATAGACATTTTGGGTATTACAAGGATTTTTAGTTTGACATGGGAGCAAGAGTCACAACATGATCAAATAGCAAGCCTTGGCTGACAAAACATTGTTGACAGCTGATAGGAATTCAACTTTATGGTCCAGGGACATCACATTGAACATAAAAGATATGTTAAAAGCAACTGTCTAACACAGGTGATGCCAAATACCAGAAAACCTGTATACACTTCACAACCAGGAATTCTCACTCCTGAATAGAAAGACATGCATTGAACACAATCTCATTCAAAAACAGGAAGGAGTTAAACAGCAAAAGGTTAAGGAACAATTGATCAAAGCATGGCCAGTCAAGGAACAGATGGTAGAAGACATTACAGTGCTACATAAATTCTTGCCAAAACATAAACAAAATGATGTCAATCATATTGGAAACCAAAATTTATTTCATACTATCAATGAGATGGAAAGCTGTAACTGCACTGGTAAGGCAGAAATGCTTTCCACTGCTACCAACACTGACGAGAGTTCAGATTCTAAGTGCCAACACACATTGAGAAGGAAGGCAAACAAAAATGCAACATTGAACAGTTTACTCCATTCAAAACAATTGAAGTATCTGTAAATGAATTGAGCCAGATTGCAGTGTAGTGGAGTGAATGACTAGTTATACCAAACACTAGTCATGTGTTAGATGCTGAGGTGAATTAGATGTGACAGGTTCATGTAGAATATCTGACCTCCCTGCCTTCCAAATAAGAATTATCAACAACCAGAACAGACATCACATTAATCATTAAGAATCTGCAGGTCACAGAGCTGGTGATGTGAATAAGTTGGTTTCACCAGCAGTCCATTAACTGAGGGAGAATGAGAAAGTCTGAAGTAATCAACAGGCTGCAGGTTAAAAATCTACCTACTTCAGCAAAGATCTTTAGACAGATTGAGTGCAAAATCCACTGACACAAATTAAAAACATGGTGCACACAACTCCATGAAAGACTCCATTAGAAAGAGGCAAGCATTGTGTAAGTTACAAAATACTGCAAAGAAAGAAGTGCCTCCTTGATTAAATATGAGCTTCACTCATTACTTTAGCAGACTAGGCTCCAGTTAAAATCAGTCTGTTAATTTTGTTTTCCTGTTTCCTGCAGTTAATTTATGCTTAATTACATTCATTTCCATCCTGTGAAAGGTTATCAATGATGGATGCAACCTGGGAATACAGTCACTATTTGAGGAAATTTTCCTGGATCAACTTTAACTGAACTGAAGAAAGCGAACTTCTAAAAATTTGAAGCAGAAATAGAAAATGCTGTATACACAGATCGGTCAGTTAACATTCACAGAGATATCATGCCTTGGATGTGGACACTGTCAGAACACAACTCAATCAGTTCGAGAAGTTTAAGACTTTTTTAAAAATGACATCTGATTACAGAAATTAACAGTTTAATATGAAATCTTCTAAGAACCCAAGTGACCTCATTGATTATAATGTCTTTTTGAGTAGACCAAAAGACTATGATTTTCAGCTTCTGTTATTGTAGCCAAGAGATTGTCATTGGCAGGAATACCTGCAGACACGACTGCTCCACAGAACAGACTAAACATCTGAAATTCCTGTTTATATTTCAGAAGTAACTGCACCTACCAGCTCAAGCTGTAGAGAAAGCTTAGTTCATCCAGACACTAAGTACATTCCAAAAGACTGTTGAGGAGGGGGAAGGGACCGGAAACTTGATAAATCCCTCACATCAATTATTTTGCTTCAGGAACCAGCTTAATTTCTGAATGACACATATGATGCCCGAATCAAACTTGCATTCAAAAGTCTCTGTGCTTTCACAAGGTTTAAGACATGCTAACTTGTTGCAAGCTATTACCAATATATCATCACACAGGAGTACAGTACTGGTTTTGGCATTAAATTAGCAACCAAGAGACTTACTGCATTTATAAATTTAGTGTTTTGAGGAGTGTAAAAATCAGTCGTAGGAGACGGTAAACTATAATGAAATGTCCTATAGTTTGCAAATGATTTTCAGGGAAGGGAACCTGCTATTGAGTCGGATCATCAGCCACAATCATTGTGAATGCCACACAATGCTCAAATGGTTTACTCTGTCCTATTTGCTATGGTGACATCAAGGCTGCATTTGACCAAGAGCATGAAGGAGCTTGAGTAAAACTGGAGTCAATGACAATTAGGGAGAAAGATTTTAGCTGGTTTGAATCATATTTGGCACAAAGCAAGGTGGTTGTGGTTGTTGGACGTCAGGACATCTCTGCAGGAGCTCCTCAGGGTATCATCCTAGGTCCAACCTTTTTCATCTCCTTCATCGATTATCTTTTCTCCACCATAAGGTCAGAAGTGGGAATGTTTGCTGGTGATTGCATAATGTCCCATGCCATTTGTGACTCCTTAGATACTGAAGTAATCCATGTTCAAATGCAGTAAGGCCTAGAAATTATTCAAGTTTGGGCTGACAAGTAGCAAGTGACATTGACCCCACACAAGTCTCAAGCAATGACTATCTCTAACAAGAGAGAATCTAACTATTGCCCTTGGTACTCATTGACATTATAATTATGGAATCCCCCCTTATCAACATCCTGTAGGCTACCACTGACCAGAAACCAAACCAGACTAGCCATATAAATACAGTGGCTGTAAAAGCAGATCAGAGACAATGATTCCTCCTGTGAGTAACTCGCCTCCTGATGACCCAGAGTCTATCTACCATTTACAAGGCCCAAATCAGGAGTGTATTGGAATATTTCCCACTGGCCTGGATGAGTCCAGCTCCAACAACACTCAAGAAGCTCAACACCATCTAAGACAAAGTAGCCTGCTTGATAGGCACCACATCCACAAATGTTTACTCTCTCCACCACCAATGTGCACTACAAGATGCACTGCAGAAATTCTGAAAAGCTCCTTGAAAGGCACTTTCCAAGCTCAAAATCACATAATATAGAAGGATAAGGGCAGCACACACATATAAACACCACCGCCTACAAGTTCCCCTCCAAGCCACTTGCCTCCCTGACTTGGAAATATATCGCTATTCCTTCAACGTCACTGGGTTGAAATCCTGAGAATCCCTCCATCACAGCACTGTAGGTCTACTTACAACACAGGAAGAGCAATAGTTAAAGAAGGCAGCTCACCAGCACCTTCTCAAGGGCAACTAGGTACAGGCAAAAATGATGCCCCAGCCAACAACATGCATGACACATGAACTAAGCTTTTAAAAAAGCCAGATCTTTAAGAGATAACCATTGATGAGGAATCTTAAAATTGATCAGCAATGCAACTGGGCCTTTTACAAATTATGGCAACTAGTTTTCACAACAAAGACTCAGGCAAGACAATAAAAGTTCTAGTGTCCAGAAGAACTTTTTATCATGACATTCCCATTTGCAATGAGGTTAAGCTGTGTATCAGTAAGACATTACAGCATGAGGTAATTCCTGCAGCAATGCCTCTGCCAGATTTTCTGCATTCAATGGGAGGACCGTCAAACAAAAACTAATGTAATTGAATATTACTGAAAGAAAAAACAAATCTTGCACACCAGGTTCCACTAACAGGTGAGCTGCCCTGCCACATGTAACAAAAGATTTGTGTGTCAAGATTCGGCCAGTTCAGTTGCATGAAGACACGCTGCAGATACGCTTAACTAGACACCATCCTCACACTGAGGAATAGCTGACAAATGTTTGTCATGACATGTCTCTTATATTAGATCTGCTATGCACTTGTGCATTGGTTCCTGACCAGAGTTACAAGCTTTGCCATGACAGAGTCAGTCCATGAAAATAGCCAAGTTGCCAAGAGACACACAAACAAGACAGTGTACATCGGTAAATACAGTGTACCATGGGAAAGCCTGCAATCCATGTAAACTCTCAAGTTACCTCCATCTGCTTGTCTTTGGCAAGTGGAAATGAGACAGTTGTCTTTCTATTTATGGAGAGGCTCAGTGACTTCTGACAATACAGTAATAATGAGAGGTTGGACATGTCTGTAGCAACAGTAATCTAGCAGAAACCATATATATAGAGGGTAAAATCTACAGTCACCTTGACAGCCACGAGTAATGCTGCCTTTGGCCTACTTCATAGTTGCAGCTGAAGATTTAGCACCTATTGGATTAAAATGATGACCCTTCTAATGAAAGAAATACACATCAGGCATTGGTCATCACTGAAGGAACATCTTTCTTCCTACCAAGAGAGCACACATCTTTCCTTCTCTTGCTTGCATTGTATGGTCCATGTTCATTCAATTATTACAATAGTGATAAATATGTGTTATTAAAATCTAACTTCCATCATCTGATCACAACTCTCATGGCCTAAAGTAGTTTTTAAAGTGGAAGAAACAAGAAGTGAAATGACTGCACTGGTCACCTTCAGCATCTTGTAACCCATGTGGAACAAACTAAAACATCAGCATTGAAATAATCATTTTTATCTAAAAACATTTAAACCCAGGCAACTGACTTAGTATTAAGAAATGTATATATGTATGGCAACTTCACATATTGGGAAATAAAAGGCTCATCTCCCAGTAAGTCAGTTTGGAAGACAATGGAGCTAGACTCCAGAACACACTTGAACTACATTTCAACAGTTGTTTTTGAGTAGCAGAAGGAAAGATAAATTTATGATGAGCTCAAGCACTCTCCCTCCTTGCCTGTTTCTCCTATCATCTCATAAATCAGTGCTCACTGACAAAGCAACTTGGGGAAACTTGCCAATATTCTGCTCCTGCTATGGATACAAGTCACAAGTTAGGTTTAAAATCTAACACTGTAAAAACTCTTGGAACTCTTGAAGTACAAAGCCTATTTCTCTCTGTTTGTACCACTTTTGAAAAACGTATTACCTTCATTGGTGTGCTTGTTTGATGTCATGTTTTATTTTTTTTCTGAAGGTTAGTAAATAAGATTTCTCTTTTCTTTCACTCAAGAAAACTTGAGTAATTGATACCTTCATTTTCTGGAAAATTACATTTTAATAAACTGTGACAGCTGCATTCTAAAAAGAAATAATAGTATTTGTTTTAATCAACTGAGAAGGGTTTTAAAATGAGGGAAGCTGACTCACTTAGTCGTAACTCAATTTCCTTCAACAGCATGTTTCAAACACCCAGCATCTATCACCTAGGGCACATGGATAGCAGGTGAATCACCTGTAAGTTGCCCTCTAAGCCACACATCATCCTGACTTGGAACTATATTGCTGTTAACATCCCTGCCACTGAATCAAAGCCTGGAATACTCTTCCTAACAGCATCTTGGGTGTCCCTACACCACATGAACTACTGCGGTTCAAGGAGGTGGCTCACCACCACAGTCTTATAGGAAACTGGGGATGGGTAACAAATGCTGTCCTTGCCAGTAATGCTCACATCCCATTGAAAGAATAAATAGAAAAAAGGAAGGTCAACCAAGCCACCCATATAATAAAGGAACTTGTCTTGGCATACGATTTTAAAACAACAAAGAAACACTACAGCATCAGCCAGACCACTTGCTGTAAACAACTGAAACTTTGGGCAAGTGTAGGAAGTTTAAAAAATACATGGTATTATACCATTAGCCAGGAAAATATACTATGACAACTACTGTAACTGGTAATTGGTTCATGATGGGCGGCACGGTGGCACAGTGGTTAGCACTGCCGCCTCACAGCGCTGGAGACCCGGGTTCATTTCCCGCCTCAGGTGACTGACTGTGTGGAGTTTGCATGTTCTCCCCGTGTCTGCGTGGGTTCCCTCTGGGTGCTCTGGTTTCCTCCCACAGTCCAAAGATGTGCAGGTCAGGTGAATTGGCCATGTTAAATTGCTCGTAGTGTTAGGTGAGCGGTAAATGTAGGGGTATGGGTGGGTTGTGCTTCGGCGGGTCGGTGTGGACTTGTTGGGCCAAAGGGCCTGTTTCTACACTGTAATGCAAACTAAATAAAAAATTCCATTAAGTGGCACTGGTGGGGTTTTCTTCATGCCATGTAACATTTTGTTCAGCTGTGCAAGGCTATAACAGAGCTTGCTGCAACCTTTGCAAGAGCAGCCAGATGGACAATAAATGGCCCAGCGAGCGATGTCCACATTGTGTGAGTGAATAAACAACAATTTGTTTAGAAATTTGAAGCATTGGTATCAAATCAGCACAGTGGTTGATGTCTCAATTTGCCTGTTCTAAACGATACTTCCAGTTATTAGGTGCACACATGCAAATCCTTCACCAAGTTGTAATTGGAAGTGTATGCATATCTTGAATGCTCTTTTTAGCTGTTAAGTGACTCCAAGGTGCCTGAAAATGAGCTCACAGTGTCTAATGCATTTCCCTATATTAATAAACATTTCAGTCAGGATATTGTAGAATGTCACTTGAATTTATGCTGTCAAAAAAATGTGCAGGACGCTACTTAAGTTAAATTTAAACAATATTGCAAACTTCAAGACACTATTGCAAAACTATTGTAATAGTGTGACACAGCAATTGCAATTGAGAATGTGTATACTTAAAGAATTGTACAAAAGTGGAGGATTTTAGGTGGGCAATTTCACTATTCAAATTGCTCCCACTTTGCTGCTTAAAAGCATTCCAACAGTGCAGGAGGCCATTCAACCCATCATGCCTGCACCACTCTTCAAAATAGCACAATTTCCTATTTTTTCTCTATATTCTTGCAATCTATTTTTATCCAAATAAGCAGCTAATACTGTCTTGAATGCCTCAATTGAACCTGCCTCCACTACACTTCCAGGCAATGTAATGCATATCCTAAACACTTACTGTGTGAAAAAGATTTTTCTCCATCACTCTTGCTTCTTTGTTTATTTGGAGTCTCTAAGGGTTTAGGTACATAATTAATTGAAGTTTGCACCACATATAGATGGGTGGTTAAGAAGGCATTTGCCATGCTTGCCTTCATGGCCCAGACCTTTGAGTATAAGAATTGGGATGTCATGTTGAGGTTGTACAGGATTCTAATGAGGCCTCTTCTGGAGTACTGTTTCCTTTTCTGGTCTCCCTGTTATAGGAAGGGTCATATATAGCTGGAAAGGGTTCAGAAGAGATTTACCAGGGTGTTGCCAGGAATGGAGGGTTTGAGATAGAAGGAAAGCTAGATAGATTGGGACATTTATCACTGGAATTTAGGAATTGAGGGGTGACCTTAAAGAGATTTATTAAATAAATAAGGTGAATGACAGGTGTCTTTTCCCTAGGGGGGCATACTTTTAATGTGAGAGGAGAAAGATTTAAAAAAAGACACAAGGGGCAATTGTTTTACACAGAGAGTGGTTCTTGTGTGAAATTAACTTCTAGAGGAAGGGATGGGTGTGGCTACAGTTACACTGTTTAAAAAGAAATTTGGATAAGTAAGAACAGCTTCTTCCCTGCTGTTATATGAGACTTATGAATGGACCTCTCATACATTAGATTTCTTGAATAAGAAATGTTTGGACGAATATGAGCCAAGCACAGGCAGATGGGCCTAGTTTAGTTTGGAATTATGGTTGGTATAACCATAAAGGGTATGTTTCCATGCTGTATGACTCTATGCCTTTTTGACTAGATTGAAGGAGAAAGACAATTTCAACCTTAAGCTGAATGGCTTTATCTTATCTTTGCTTTTGCACAGTGTTTCAGAAATGAAAATGAATATGAAAATTTTATTAGTATTCACTAGCCATCCGCATGCAGAAATAATGACATGTGGGAAATAGCTGAAAATGTGTTGCTGGAAAAGCGCAGCAGGTCAGGCAGCATCCAAGGAACAGGAGAATCGACGTTTCGGGCATCAGCCCTTCTTCAGATCACATGTGGGAAATATTATGGCACCACTGGTATAGTACTTCAAACATAAGTCATCACCTCAAGGGAGGAGCAAATTACTGCAGATGCTGGAATTAGAACTGAAAACAAAAAAATGCTGGAGATTACAGTGGGTCAGGCAGAAACCATGGAGAGAAAGGTACCTAACATTTTGAGTCTAGATGACTCTTCATCACAGCTGAGGTGAAGTATGGAGGGGCAGCATTAATGCAATAGTGATGGGGGTGTGGGTGGGGATTTAGAAATAATGTTGATAGTTCAGATGAAGTGATCGGAATGTGAGAATGGCAGAAAGGTGGTGTATCTAAGAGTGGAAAGAACAGACAATCCCACTGGAGGGGGAGGGAGGGTTGGGGGAAAGGGAGAGAGGATGACAGGGAATGTAACAAGGAAAATTAAAAGAAAGGGAAGGAATGAATTATAAATTGACCAAACTCAATATTGAGCCCAGAAGGTTTTAAACTGACTGGTCTGAAGATGAGATGTTACAGCATGCCGAGGATAGAGAAATGGGCATGCGAGCAAGACGCTATGTTAAAATGACCAGCTACTGGAAGGTTGGGGCCATGCTTCTGCATGGACCAATGGTGTTCTGTGAAGTGGTCACCCAGTCTGTGTTTAGTTTCTTCAGTGTTAAGTTCGGCCACATTGGGTGCAATGGATACAATACACAAGATTGGAAGAGGTACAGGTGAAATGCTGCTTCACCTGGAAAGACTGTTTAGGCCCTTGGATGGTGAGCAGGAAAGAGGTGAAAGGGCAGGTGGTTGCACCTTCTGCTGTTACATGGGAAGGTGCCATGAGAAGGGATAGGGGATGGTCTTGGTGATCGAGGAATGGACTAGTGTGTTCCAGAGGGAATGATCCCTGCAAAGTGCACATGGAGGAGTGAGGGGAAGATGTGTTTGGTGGTGGCTTTCTGAAATGGCAGAGAATAATCCTTTAAAAGAGAAGCCTGGTGGGTGATAAGTGAGAACAAGGGGGACCCGATCACACTGTTGTGAGTGACAGGAAACGGCAAGGGCAGAAGCACAGGTGATCAGATGTGGTTGAGGGGCCTGTCAACCATCGTGGATGGGAAACCACGGCTATGGAAGAAGCGAACCATGTCAGCAGCGCTGTTTTGGAAGGTGGCATTGTCTGAACAGATATAGGATGTGGGTTGGGAAGAGCTATGGAAGTAATTGGCTTTGTAATGGATAGTAGTGGACAATTTATTCCCTGAAATGGAGACAAAGAGGTCAAGGAAAGGCAGGGAAGCGGTGGAAATGGATGATGTGAAAGTTATAGAGGGTTGGAAATTAGATGCAAAAATGAACAAATTTTTCAAAATACAGGTGGAAGCATGAAGCAGTTGTCAACGTACTGAAAAAAGTTTTGGGAAGGGGCTAGTGCAGGACTGGATCAAGGATTATTCCACATATCCCATAAAGGGGCAGGCATGACTGGCACCCATGTGGGTGCTCATAGCCACTCCTTTGACTTGGCAGAAGTGAAATGAATTAAAGGAGAATTTTTTCAGTGAGAGAACGAGTTCAGCCAAGGAGAGGAGAGTGATGGTGGATTGGAATTGTTCATGTCTCTGATCAAGGAAGAAGCTGAGAGCTCTCAGACCATCCTGATGGGGAATGGAAGTATACAGAGATTAGACATCCATGGTGAATCGGAGGCAGTTTGAACCAGACAACTGGTAATTGTCAATATTGCGGATGGCATCAGAGGAATCGCGGATTTAGGTAGACAGGGTCTGGACAAGTGGAGAGAGAGGATTGAGTCAAGATTGGAGGAAATGAGATTGGTGAGGCAGGTACAGGCTGATATGATTGGCCTACTGGAGCGGTCTAGTTTGTGGATTTTGGTAAGGAGGTAGAAGTGGGTTGTTCGGGATTAGGATTTCAACTATAAGGCAGTGGGGGCAAGATCTCCAAAGGTAGTGAGGTTGGTGAAGTACTGGCAACAATGGCTTGATGGTTGGATGTGGATCTGAAACAACAGAATTTTAGTCTTGGGAGAAAATACTTTAGCAGTGCTATAGTGTTTAAGATTATGCCTCTTGAAGTATATTGTTGGTTTAATCTATACTTACTCATTTTCAAATTTCAAATTTTCAAAAAAGTGTATGTGAAATGCATGTCAATTCAATGTTTGAACAGAGGCTTGTTTCTGCCTAAGGGACATCAACAAAGAAACACTTCAGTATCAGCTAGGCCACTTGCTCCAAGCACATGAATCTTTAGACAAGGATAAAAATGCTTCAAAAAGACATGGAGCAGAATCTCATAGGGGTCTGAGTGAATGGGCTACAGTGAGACTTGTGGCAAAACCAGGAAAAAGTCCAGTGAGATCCATCTTGATGTCAGGAGCATCTTACTACATCTTATACACTTTTACTGAGCATGAGATGTGTCTATTGCTAGGCAACAGAGTTGCTACTTAAGGTCGGTTGTAACTTGTAAAATGCCTGATGGGCCAATGGGCCGAGGAGTGGCAGATGGAGTTTAATTTAGATAAATGAGGTGCTTCATTTTGAAAATGCAAATCAGGGCAGGACTTATACACTTAATGGTAAGATCTTGGGGAGTGTTGCTGAACAAAGAGACCTTGGAATGCAACTTCATAGCTCCTTGAAGGTGGAGTTACAGGTAGATAGGATAATGAGGAAGGCATTTGGTATGCCTTTTGGTCAGAGCATCAAGTATAAGAGTTGGGAGGTCATGTTTTAAATGAACAGGACATTGGTTAAGCCATTTTGGGATACTGCATGCAATTCTAGTCTACCTTCAATCAGAAGGATATCGTGAAACTTAAAAGGGTTCAGAAAACAGTTACAAGGATGTTGCCAGGATTGGCGGGTTTGAGCTATAGAGAGAGGCTGAATAGGCTGGGGCTGTTTTCCCTGGAGTAGTGGAGGCTAAGGGGTGACCTTATCAAGGTTTATAAAATCATGAAGGGCATGGATAGGGTAAATAGACATGATGTTTTTCCTGGGGTGGGGGTGTCCAGAACTAGAGGGGAAAAATTTAGAAGTGACCAAAAGCAACTTTTTCACGCCCAGAGGAAGTGGTGGAGACTGGTACAATTACAACATTTAAAATACATCTGAATAGGAAGGGTTTAAGGGATGTGGGCCAAGTACTGGCAAATGGGACTAGGTTAATTTAGGATGTCTGTTCAGCATGGACAAGTTGGACCAAAGGTCTGTTCCTGTGCTCTACATCTGTGTGACTCTATGATTCTAATACCCCAACTCATTTCATTAATATTCAGTTTCCTATCTTATAAGACATGCCAAACACAATATTGAGAAATCTCAACATGGAAGTCAGAGCATGTATCTGGTGATTTCAGCTCAACACTAGCTGCAAGGAACCTCCATACTGCTCAGCACTAACAGCATTTCAAAGCATGATCCATGGACACCAGCTGCATGCACCCCTCACCTACAGGCCTTGGAGTCTGGCATTTGCCGATCTCTCATGACCATCATGTTACCTCTCTGATTAGTTACAGGCCACTTGGGTCCCTCCAGTACAGTCTGAACTTAGTGTGCTGCTTCACCTTCTCATGCTGTGCTCTGTACATCTGCGGCAGGCAATGAGGCAATATGATTGATACTGAGGAACTAGTATCAATCATGTTGCCTTCTTAAGAGGAGAAATCTCTCCTTGTGGAATACATAGCTCAGCTGCATCAGGTGCTAAAGGGAAATGGACCTGATTGATACCTGGTTCCTTTGGTCAGAGCTGAATGCAGCAGACCATCATGGATTGTCAAGGTCAAGAATGTTAGTATTTGACTTGCATAGTGGGAAGGAACCACAGCCTGCATTTGTTTCCTTTGTGCCCCTTTTTAATAGCTGTCAATAAAATCTCATGTTTGGATTTGTCCAATTGCTTACCTATGTGTAGCTTTCCTACTGGACAATGGTTAAGATTGGGCATTGGGAAAGTGAAGTGGGGACTCAAAGAGGCTGTTCAGATGAACTGTATCAAAGTACAGGTAAACTGTATTGTCTGTTGATTAAGAGGTGAACAGGGTGAGAGAATGGGGTTTTATGTGCAAGAGAGAGCTAAGCCAGCTATGTGGTATTGTGGGGCCTGTGCCATTGCACTGCTAGTGAGGAGCAATGCCAGGATGCCAGTGCTTGTCCAGGTGCACAGTAGTCTCTCAAAGATGGCGCAGATGCATAAAATGTTGGTCTTTCAGCGAAGACCTGCGGTGTGGCAAACTGTCCTGTAAAGTATGTGTTGAAATGGGACTACAACCAAATGTGAGAAATGTTTTGGATTCAAAGTATTTATTGAAGCATATTTGGTCATTCAGCGAGAATTGTCGAAAGGTCTTTAGAATTCCTCCAAATAGTTTGATGCAACTCAGATTGAGCCAAACATCATAAGAGTCAGCCATGGTATTGGACCATGGAAAAACTGACAAATTATCAGCTTCCTAAATGATTGTAACATACCTGCAACTAGTAACTGACCTCCTGACTCTCCAAAGGCTGTGCACCATCCACAAAGCACAAATCAGGAGTGTGATGGAATATTCCTACTTGCTACTTCAACAACATGTACGAAGCTTGACACCATCCAGAACAAAATAGATGCTTTACTGGCACTACATCCACACATATTCACTCTCTCTACTAGCACTGCTCTGAAACAGTAGTATGTTTCATCCATAAGAAGCACTGCAGATATTCACCAACGCTCCTTAGACAGCACCTTTCAAACCCACAACCACTACCATCTAGAAAAATAAGGGCAGGAGATACATGGAAATAGCGTCACCTGCAAGCCACCTACTATCCTGACTTGGAAATAAATTGTTCACTGTCACTCAGTCAATAACCTGGAATACCCTCCACAGGAGTGTTGTATGTATGCACTAAATGAACTGAGTTAAAAATCACACAACACCAGGTTATAGTTCAACAGGTTTATTTGGAAGCACTAGCTTTCGAGGTGCTGTCTCTTCATCAGTTGGTAAGAATGTAGATCACCACTACATTTTAAGGACAATAAGGATGGACAATAAATACTGGCCCAGCCAGAGGTGCTCACGTCCCATGAATGAATTTTTTAAAACTTCTGCAGTGGTTAGGCCTGTGGCTTTAGCCTATTGGCCACATGCAGCCCTGTGTGCTTTCAAGCATTGGAGGGTGCACTCATCTTGGCAAGGACCCATTCAGGATGTCAAGGGGTCTCAAAGTAAAAGCACCCTCAAGGTGGCCCAGTCAGACCTCCAAAGTCTACAGACTCCACTGTAGAGAACGTCCCTGCCACCCAACTGTAGGATTCAGGTCTGCACTGAGCTGTAATGAAAATGAAAGAAAGAAGATGTTCTGAGGGCATATTTGTAGCATAGGCTGACAATTAAATGGAACTAAGTTCTCAGTTTGAAGGTGCTGAAGCCACCCTATATGATGCTCCATGGACCAAGGTGTGAAATAAGAAGCTCCTGCACCAAATCACAGGTGAATGTGACTTTGAACTATGTCCCATCTTCCCTGGTGCTCAGACATTGCTATGGCATCACCCACATTGGTGGGGTTAAGACATTGTCCTGAGTGAAAGAGTACTTGGCAGATAGAGATGGACTGCATAGAGTCGACTAATGCCTCACATCACCAAAGAACACAGGTCTCATTGATGAGTGTCACATTCAGTTCATGGTGTAAGTCTAATGGTGTTGCCCTTGGAAGGGCCTCATACAACTCAAACTTGCAGCCCTCTTCCTCACCCTTTGACTAAAAGGCTATGCAATCCATAGAAACTGGCAGCTTCCAAGTGAATGCAAAATGAATGAGTAATAAAAAGTGAAGCCAAGAGCCCTAGCGTAGATGCTTGAGTTATTATGTGAACCTGTGAGCAAAATGACCTGTCAGGAGGACGCAAGTCAAAGTGAGGTCCTTAAGGACTCAAGTGATTCTGAGCTGGTCTAAGATCAACCATGAGAATATGGTGAGGTTGGTGACTTGACAATGTTGACTTCAATGAATGAAGGGTGGATGAAGACACTCTTCATGGATCATTCAAGAATAAGTTGGTGAATGGACATTAAAATGAATGCCTGGAGAAATAAGTGGCAATCTGCAACTGGCAGGTAACTGCTCTGACTTTCAATTCATGAATTGTCACCATCTAGTTTCTCAGGAGTGAAGGGAAGAAATGCAAACTGTATATAAAGGAGATGAAATGGAGTATTAATTAGATGCAAGTGACAAAAGGTAGTTGCTGCTTATTAGTGAGATTCTGATCTCACCATTGAAACCTTAAGGGGGAAATTTGTACATTTTGTTCTCTACCTGAGTGTCAAATCTTTTTCATTGTCATTTTATTTTCCCACATTTTTCACCATTGTCACATTGCTCAAGGCATGGGAAAATTCCACCTTACATTGCTTGGTGTCAGTTTTACTTTTTGTCATGATGACGTGTATTTCAGTCTGTGTCCAAAATGCCCTTCCATATTAATATATCTGTGATTTCTGTGAACCATGAGTCCATGCAAGATGAACATCATTTAAGGATTACTGAAGTATACCAAACAAACAACATTGTCTGTATCTGGCTAATGTTTCAAAAACAGTTATTAGTTATTGGAAAACACTACATCTGAAATATAGAAATTGCCAGGAGAGTCCAACAATGGAAATTTAGCAGAGATATATTGAACAGTAGATTGAATATTGATTGTTATATCAACTCCACTTCCATAAATCAATTGTCACAATAAACATTTCAGTTTTACTGGAAGACTGACATAAAGCAAAATAAGATGACTCAGCAGAATCCACAGTAAAGAAAAAAGGACATACAGGAACAATTTCACAGTTCTAACCTCATCTCCGATTTCAAACGATGGTCATAAGTCACTTGAGCTTTGCTTTGAAATTTGTGATGCCATCTATATCTTTTGAGATTATTGCATCCTAATCATTGCAAACTGCTCAATTTCCTCTATTTGGTTCACATCAGGAGAACACCAGAAAGAAATGGATATGGTTCACTAGTTTGCAAATGACAAGCCGAGACATGCGTTTGAATGTGTAATCAACAGAGAGGAAGTTATTTGCACTTTTTCCGATAACAAGGATCGTGGGATTGAAGGAAGAGTCAATTAGTAGAGATTAAAGCTTTGGAGCTACTGAAAGCTAGTGAGAAAAATTCAACTCGAGGTTCAATAACATTTTGTGCTGTTAGGTAGCATTTAGTGAAAATTATAGGTTTTTTTGTTCATACTACAGTTGGATCACATATTTCTAATTGTCTCAATCAAATAAACATGAAATATTTCTTCTCATGATGATGCTTGAAGTCTTAGAACTGGTGGTTGTTACATCTGAGTTCTTAGAAGTTATTATTTCAGATTAAGCCTTCTTTGTACAATCCACCTGAGAAAATCCACTGTAAGATTGGTATCACAATTGTATTTACAGTATTCAGTGTTATGAAGTTGAAGGCATATACTGTACCTTTAAGAGAGAGTGAATGCTGTTCTGAACTGAGAGATAACAAGCACCTGTGTATATGACTAGGTAGTACTCCCAGAATGGACTGGAAAATTGAAAACATGTAACATTTGGCTGTGAAATGGAGACCTAAGTTGATTACTGTTTTGACAACAATTCGAATTTAACCAATCAGCTTAATTGTTGCCCTAGGATATTAAAACCCAGCCGAGTCTGAATTTATTTTTTAGCCAACCTCGAACCGATGAGACGATCTGATATTGGGGATATAAAAATGCAGACATTTTGAAAACTGGAGAGAGAGCAACTGCCATCGAGAGAGACTCAAGAAATTAGGAAACACTCTCTATCAAAGGAGCTTTCATATGAAACATATCCACAGTAAAAAGAAAGAAGACAACCCAGAGAGATCTTCAACCGAAAGAAGAAAGATACCGAAGATATCAGCAGCTGTGTAGTTTTGAAATTAAGTTGATGCAATTTTAATAAGTGTCTTATTGAAACAGCATATTGTGATAGAGTTGGAGGCAGGTAATAAGCTATTAAGAGAAAGGGGGCTTTGATTTGTGAATAGTTGTTAATGTTCGCCTTTAGAGTAAAAAAAATTGATGTTATTTTCTTTAAAAAGTGGAATTTGTGAGTTCTCTGTCACTCATACTTTAACAGATTATGGGTGCACTTTTCTGGGTGTTTGGTTTAATTAACAGACGGGATCACTGCTGTGTCGTAACATCAGAATGAACTGTTTCATATTCTGGCATTAGATGAATGCAGATAGATAACCTTTATTCTGGCAATCCTTTAGTGACATTAATGACTGCATATCATACATTATGGGAAAAGCACCAACTTAAATAAGTAACACAAACAGCTAGAATACAAACACCAATTGGTTTGTTATGATAAGGATTACTGAAGTATACCAAACAAACAACATTGTCTGTATCTGGCTAATGTTTCAAAAACAGTTATTAGTTATTGGAAAACACTACATCTGAAATATAGAAATTGCCAAGAGAGTCCAACAGTGGAAATTTAGCAGAGATATATTGAACAGTAGATTGAATATTGATTGTTATATCAACTCCACTTCCATAAATCAATTGTCACAATAAACATATCATTTTATTCTTAAACAGGGTTAATTGCCCATTGTTCCTTTAATATTTGTCCTAGGTGCACAAACACTTGGTATCATAAAGGGACTAAATGATGTTCATCTTGCATGGACTCATGGTTCACAGAAATCACAGATATATTAGTATGGAAGGGCATTTTGGACACAGACTGAAATCCACGTCATCATGACAAAAAGATGCGAAGCCATTTTACATGGATTTTGTATCACAGCCGAAGAGGTTCCCTTAGTAATTTTTACATCAGTCCTACAGCAAAACATAGAACATCGAGCATTACAGCACAGTCCAGGCCCTTCGGCCCTCGAAGTTGTGCCGACCTGTGGAATCAGTCTGAAGTCTATCTAACCCACACTATTCCATTCTCATCCACATCCCTATCCAATGATCATTTAAATGCTCTTAAAGTTGGTGAGTTTACTACTGTTGTAGGCAGTGCGCTCCACGCTGCTACTACTCTGAGTAAAAGAAACTACCTCTGACATCTGTCCTATACCTGTCACCCCTCAATTTAAAGCTATGTCCCCTCATGCTAGCCATCACCATCCAAGGAAAGCATAATGCTGATGAATGAGACAGGTGAAAGCTCTCTCAGTATTATTGAATTGAAAGGCAAATAGTTATTTTAAATGGGAAACAGCCAACAACTAACACAATTGCAGACAAAATATGTTATGGAAGATTGTAATGTAGTTAACAATGGTTTGTATGAGATATACTGTGATCTGCAACACAAATAAACTAAGCCATTCAATTCAGTCATGAAACTCCTTGACAAGTAGATAAATATTATAATGTTGTCTAGTGGAATCCAGAAGACATAAATGGATGCATACCACTTGTTTGCAACAGTTGATGTGTTTAACTGTATGTATTTGTTGGTGACTGTTTAACTAAGTGTAAATAAGTTGTTGAAATACATTTATAGATGTAGAATTAGGAACTGAATTATTGATAACTTCTACTGGTTACCTAGGGAAAATAAATAAGAATGCAACCAAAGGAAAGTTAATACTCATGAACAGTTAGAAGTGTTTCAAATTAATAGGAAATTGGAATTTAGACTTTCCAGAAAAGGATAGCTCAGTTCATAAACCCATTGTTTCTCAATATAGCAAAATAAGGACTGAGGAACTCTTGTCAGCATTTACTTATCCATATACAACTGAGAGTTGTTGGAATTCAAGGTTGGTGTAAAGATTTGGAGCTCAGGTGCCAGTTGCCATGGTTGTGGGCATGTTCACCGAGCTGGGATGTTGATTTGCAGACATTTCGTCCCCTGACTAAGTGACATTTTCAGTGCCTTGGAGCCTCCTGTGAAGCACTGCTGTACTGTGTCTTCTGGAATTTATTTGGTTCCATTTCTGTTGCTTCTGTTTGCCAGTTCCAGTAGTTTGTTGTAGTGGCCAGTTTCTTAGATTTAGGTCTATGTGTTTGTTGATAGAGTCTATGGAATAAGTGCCATGCTTCTAGAAATTCTCTGGCTGTCCTCTGTTTAGCTTGTCCTGTGATCGTTGTGTTGGCCCAGTCGAACTTGTGATCCTGGTCATCTGTGAGGATGGCTACTCGGGACAGCTGGTTGTGGCATTCAGTGGCTAGTTGGTGTTCTAGGATGTGGATGGTTAGTTGTCTGTCTGTTTGTCCTATTTAATGTTTCGTGCAGTCTTTGTATGGAATCTTGTAAATTACGTTAGTCTTGCATATGATGGGTATTTTGTCTGAGCATGACTGTCGAATTATGGGCTGTCATGAATCCGAGTTGTCGGAGAAGTCTGGCTGTTGGTTCCAAGCTGTTTTTTATATAAGATAGCATGGCTAGCATGTTGAGTAATGGTATGTCATTGAGCGTTGTTTGTCTGCTAGGCATCTGTGGATGAAGTTGCAGGGGTTTCTGTTTTTGGTGAAGACTCTGTAGAGGTTTTCTTCTCTTTGCAGGTCAGGAGTGCTGCAGTGTGTTACAGCCCTCTTGAACAAGGTCCTAATGCAGCTTCTCCTCTGTGTGTATGGGTGGTTGCTGTTGTAGTTCATGTGACAGTTCATAAAATAGCAGCCATGCTAAGACAACAACTCACCTGAACAAAAGACTCATCATGTGCAAGACTAATGTAATTTACAAGATTCCATACAAAGACTGCATGAAACACTATGTCGGACAAACAGCAACTAGCAATCTGCATTCATGAACACCAACTAACCACGAAATGCCACGACCAGCTGTCTCTACACACAGATGATAAGGACCACATATTCAATTGGGACAATGTAACGATCATAGGACAAGCTAAACAGAGGACAGCCAGAAAATTTCTAGAAGCATAGACTCCATCAACAAATACATAGACCTAGACCCAATATACAGACCATTACAACGAACTGCTGGAACCGGCAATCGGAAGCAGCAGAAATGCAACCAAATAAATTTCAGAAGACACAGTACAGCAATGTTTCACAAGAAGCTCCAAAGCACTGAAGATGTCACCTAGACAGGGGATGAAACATCTGCAAATCAACTTCCTCATGGTTATGGCAAACATACCCATAACCAAGGCAGTTGTTGCAATAACTGTAAGATGGGTTGTGGGCAATCTTTTTAAAAGGAGCACAGAGGTTCAATGTTATACATATGATGTGATTGTGGAGATAAGAAATATCCACAATTATCCAATGAAGGAGACAAATTGGAAAATACGTATTATGCATACTAAACATTTTGCTTGATTTTTCATTCTCCAAAGTGCAGCACTGAAGTGCTGAATTGTACTGCAAATGGATCAGAGATGTACCGTGATGATGTGGTGAGGCTGGTACATGCTGGATGCCAAGGTCCATGGACAGGGGCATGCCTGCAATTGCAATCACAGAGTGTGCCCTTTGATGTTGGTACTGGGTGTCCATGATGGACATCCAGAGGAGCAAACAGTGAACTGGACTCTCCAGATACCCATTCAAACTTTCATGTCAGAATTGTCACCATCTAGTTTCTATCAAACGGCAAGGGAGAAGGGGCAACTGAATATCAGTGATGTGGGATTAATTAATACTGCAAAGATAATGCATGGAAATAAGTCTCTCACTACTCACAACTGAGAATCACATCACGCCATTTGACACTTATATGGAAAATGTGAATTTGAAGTTGAGAAGTCATTAGCCTTTGGAATTCCCTAAACCAGAGTGCAGCGGAGGCTGGGTTGAGTTAAAATAATAAACTGAGTTGGATAGATTTTTGATTGGCAAGGAAGTCAAGGTTATGGGGAATTTTATAGTGGTGAAGAAGAATGTGATGTTAAGGCAACAATCAGATTAGTCATGAGCTAGTTGAATGGTGAAGCAGGTTAAATGGCTGAGTGACCAGTTCTTCCTCTTATTTCTTATGCTCTAATAATACTATGAAACTCATCCCTGCATCACAAGTGGAACATTCTCAAAGATGCCCAGAGAATGAGCAAAACCACCAGTATGTAGACAACAGTGATTCAAAGGATTAGTCATACATAAACTCATGACCTCCTGATTCAAGTGGTGCAGTTGCTGATGCTGAGTTAAGATTTCACATAAAAAGTGCCACCTCATGTCAGGGAATTGAATCCTAGTCTCCTAGGTAACAAAAAGATACTCACCCCCACATTAAAATAGCATATTAGATACTCTCATACATTTGCTATCCCACTATTTCTACAAAGGTCTTGATTATTTGCAATTGATAGGAGAGTGAAATAATCAATGCAGCCGGAAGGTGGTTCTTGTTAAGAATTGACAAAGAGCAGCCTGAAGCATTTAAAATGTGAATAAGCCTCTTTTACTATTATCCAATTTGTCAACCAATGAATAGAGGTTAAGGAATAAAGAGAGTTGTTTGATCTTATTTCCAGTCAGGAGTAACACTAAGAAGTTATGGCCTGCAAAGGAATAATTAGAAACATGAATTAAACCCCTAAATAGTTCATTGTGTTTAAGATGCTGATGTGATGCAAAAGGACAATTTTTAACAAGCCAAACAAAGATCAAGAAATAGATAGTAAAATTACAGTGCAAAAATGATTTGAAAACTTCCAAAGTACATAACAAGGTCAACCTTTCCATGTTTAATATAGACACCAATCTATAACCTCATCAGGAAAGAAAGTAGCTGATCCATAATTGTTGATCCATAATTGGAGGCATGACATAAAAGGAGACAATATTTCAGCCCTCTAAAGTCAAAGCAGTTGTACTCTAACATAAACTGAGGTCAAAGTATTATCCCGCAATGTAATTTCTTTTGTCTTCCATCTACTCATAAATATTTCCAAAATGATAGCTTCAAGTGAGGGTGAGTCACTTTATCCTGTTTCATGTAAAAGGACTTGGACTATTTGGTCATTGCACCAGCATCTTTTGATAGACATGTACATTTTGCATTAATGTGATAAAATTAACATTACACACAACTGAAAATCTTTTAAAGGACTGTAAATTAAACAGCAGAACAATTTGCTGTTTTGGTGACCTTATACTTTCACTACAAAACTATTGGCATTGTTAGCAATTTTTCATATTTTGTATAATTCACAATCAGATGCAATAATATATACAAATATTTACAAGGAACAATTATTATTTGATGATTTTGAAGTGTGTCAGACTAATGAAATTGATATGAAACATCAGGCTTCAATGTAATCCACCAACTTTCCCTATTTAATAATATTGGAATAAATAAGAAATCTGCAGATATCTAAGGTCAAATAAATCCAATACAGTCTTGAACCTGACAAGACTGTAATTTTATGTACTATAATGCGAAGGAAATTTGTTTCTCAATGTTAGTAACCATTTCCTGATGATTTGAATGTATTATATTTTGCAGAAAAGAAATTACATTTTAAAAATGATCCCGATATTCCAAAAGTGAAATTGTCATTGCAGTAGCATTGATTGAAGTTGTACACTCTGAACCTTTAACATTGGAAAATTTGGAGGGTACCTCCTCCATTGAGTCATCTGCAATAAAAGGTTAGCCTAAACATTTTGTCTAACTGTTGAATAACTATTAAACTGACCCCGCAACTTACTACAACACTCCCAACCTCCGACGACAACGTCACTGACAATTATTCTCACCCTGACCTAAAAGCAGTAAAGAGGCAGAGATTTGGCTTTCAGTAAATAAACCATTAGAATGACATAAGAAGGTACAGGAAGTATCAAAAAGACTGATGGAATGTTTACCTTGCTGTTTAGATTATCAGAACAAAAGGAGGTGGAAGTTATGCTTCAACTACACAAAACTTGAGTTCGACCATTTTGTATGTGCATGCTACCCACGATGCTGAATGAGCAGCTGCTCAGACTGAAGTTGCTACCACCATCCTCCTTAAATTTAGGGATCTACAGGGCTGCTTGATCTAGTGTGGTCAAGGACAACTACTTTCAAGTCTAACTAGAACAGCATCTTGTAGTTAGCAAGATATAGTTTATTATTATAGGTTGTATTGATATGAAAGACATTGTTAGACTTTGTTGAGGAGGACCAGATATTAGGTCTCACTCCTTTGATATCCTAAGGTGATTCTGCCCACCAGTACAAATAACAGCATCATAGTGAGTGCTGCTTGTGGCACTCCTCGATATCAACCTTTTCAAGCCATGGACTACATTTGGTGCTACTGTATGTATTTCAGTTCGCCACACCTTAGGAAGGATAAACTAGCCAGAGAGTAAGTGCAGTTGAGAGTTTTGAGAGTGATATCTATATTTTGAAGCTTAAATAACAAGGAATGTCTACAAAAATAGGTTTGCATTCTCAGATCTTTAGAAAACTGATTGAAATTTTAAGAATATTAGGTTATGGATGTAGGTTTGCTCACTGAACTGGAAGGTTTGTTTTCAAACACTTCGTTAACATTTGTTAACATCAATGAGCCTCCGGTGAAGCACTGGTGATGTGGCCTGCATTTTATTTATGATATGGGTTCCTTGGGTTGGTGTCATTTCCTGTGGTGATGTCATTTCCTCTTCTTTTTCTCAGGGGGTGGTAAATGGGATCCAAATCAATGTGTTTGTTGATAGATTTCCGGTTAGAATGCCATGCTTCTAGGAATTCTCATGCATGTCTCTGTTTCGCTTGTCTTAGGATGAATGTGTCGTCCCAGTCGAAGTGGTGTCCTTCCTCATCTGTATGTAAAGATACTAGTGAAAGTGGGTCATGTCTTTTTGTGGCTCATTGATGTTCATGTATCCTGGTGGCTAGAATCCTCTGACTGAAGAAAGTGTTCCTCATCTCAGTTCTAAAGGTTTATCCCTTCACATTGAGTCTCTCTTCAAAATGGAAATATCTTCTCCACATTCACTTTATCCAGGCCTCTCAGTATTCTGTAAGTTTCAATCAGGACCTTCCCCACCGTTCTAATCGCCATCGAGTACAGACCCAGAGTTCTCAACTGCTCTAACTATGACAAGGCCTTCATCCCTAGGGTTAATTTTGTAAACCTCCAATGCAGCAAATCCTTCTTTAAATACAGGGCCCAAAACTTCTCACAATATTCCAACTGCAGTCTGACCAGAACCTTATGCAGTCTCATTAACTATTTAGTTTCAATCTGAGACTGATAGATTTTCATTAACCAAAGATCTAATGTGATGGTAGCAAAGGAAGATGTGTGAGGCCAGCCTCTTGTGGAATCATAAAACTCCACAGCCCTTTAATATTGGCAGGCAGGACCTAGATCTGGAAGTCCAGACCCCATTTCTGACAGATCCCATATTCAATGATTAGGTGAGGGATGTGACTCTCACATGAGGGAATTCAATACTCAATGAGAGCATCAGGCACCATTTTCACTATAGTTAGCTCTTTTTCATAGTGTGGGACTTGAGGATTTCTGAAGGAAGAGGAAAATATTCATGAAAAGTAGACAATATATATACAATGGTTATAATGTCAAGTTATTTGAATTCTGAACTCTATAAAATTGAAAGAAAACTGCCTTGTGACAATGAGAATTGAAAAAAGTCCATTCTAGTAGTTATAATACTTGTTTGTTGATATTATCTCAAAAGGTTATTGTTATCAGTGGCTGGATGCTTTCCACAACCTAGAATTATCTCAGCAGCAAGGTTGTAAGTTCAGCTTAAGAGATAACTCAAAATTTTGATACAGGCTTAAGTACTTGGGAGCATTAACATCTTGAATAATCCTTCATGAATCAACTATATTTATTATAGTGAGAGCTGTAAAGGAAAATTGAACATTGTTTTATTACATCTCAAGGTCTAACCACGGTGAATACTGGGTGAGTTGACATGGAAGGTATAAGGACAGAGCGTTGGGTAAAGGTCATGGATTGGAATGTGTTGACATTAAATCCCATGGGAAAAGCAGACGTGAGGCATCAGTTAACAGAAGGCTACATGGGACTATGGGAAGTGAGTAAGAAGCATGAGTTAATATGAATGGAAATGTGTGCAGTGTCATGGAATGTGGAGTTGAGAGATAGAGGGCCTGTTTAATAAAACAATCAAAGTCTCAGAAAACTAAAATTAGTTTTTAAGCAGCCCACCATAACCCTTAGCATTCTCTATGTGGCCAACTCCAATCTGTTTCCAAGGTTGGTGACCCCAGATTAGTCCTACACCCTGCTGCCTGATGGAAAATTGCAATATTTGGGGCACTATCTCCTGAGGTAGATATGTCAAGCTGGGAAATCCTCCAACCTGATTTATCTGCCTCAGGGTGAAAATATAGACCATGGGGTTAGGTCACTGATCAATCATTATCTCATCAAATGACGCAGAACAGATTCAAGGGGCTAAATGATGGACCAATGTTCTTACATTCCAAAATGGCAACCTCTGTATGCAAGTACACTTATGTGACAACACTGAACTTCTCATAGCACCTGCCTTAAGGTATTTGGGATTTGCTTCCAATATCTTTGACTATTTGTCTATTTCAGATCTACTTTCTTGCTGAGGATAGACATCATCCCTCCTCTGTAACTCCTTTAGCAAGACTTCCAGGGCAGCGTTCACCAACTTTGGGGCGTACTCTCTCCACTGTTGCTCCATTCTTCACTTATTCCCAGATTAGATTAGATTACTTACAGTGTGGAAACAGGCCAACAAGTCCACACCGCCCCGCCGAAGCGTAACCCACCCATACCCCTACATCTACATCTACCCCTTACCTAACACTATGGGCAATTTAGCATGACCAATTCACCTGACCTGCACATCTTTGGACTGTGGGAGGAAACCGGAGCACCCGGAGGAAACCCACGCAGACACGGGGAGAACGTGCAAACTCCACACAGTCAGTCGCCTGAGGCGGGAATTGAACCCGGGTCTCTGGCGCTGTGAGGCAGCAGTGCTAACCACTGTGCCACCGTGCCGCCCACTTCAATCTGCTCCAGATATTGTGCACTTTGCTTTAAGACGTGCAGGCTGGCTTTAAGCCAGGCTAGTCAGATCAGCCCCATACCGATGCATCCAACCAATGCACATAACACTTGGACAGAGTTTATAGGTCTGAATAGGTAGCACAACGTTAGCATACTTTCAGTAATGCATGCAGTAGCATGCTGCATCAGGAGTGGGCAATGTCTATATAATTTCACCTTAAAGTTCTCTTATGGACAGATGTTTAGTGTTCCTTTTCACTTGGAGGTCAGGTGATTGGAGGTCAACCAACGGTTGCCATTTTGGAATAAAGCACCAATAATCTTGGAGTTTCTCTCTCCAGTGTTGCAGGGAAGGCATTAGTGTGGGCCATTCTGAAAAAAATTACAAGTACTCGTATGAACATGTTTATCCAGCGAATGAATGAAATTCCTGTGCCATTAAATTAACAACATGGTCCTTGCACTATGATAACTACAAGAATAGTGTTCATTGCAGTGAAAAACTTTTTACACAGCCTTTAAGGCTAACAAATGCTTTTGATTTGACCTAATCAGCAGACAGGGCATGTTCCATTTCCTGGCAAGAGTCAGTTAACCCAATACGTCCATATCTCCTTGATCTTCCTCAGTTTGATTTGATCCATCTGTTAATATAAAGGCTACAACCATATAATACTAATGAATCTAACCGTTGAAACTGCAATAATGTTACTAGGGGAGTATGTTGACATACTCATTTACTTCTCTCTGCTACTTCATTATTCTTTCTCACTTAATGCATAATATTCCATATGAGATTAGACTGGAATTCACTCACTTACAACATTCCATTCAATTTCTGCTTGTGAGATCAGATGTCATGTACTCAACCCGAACAGTTTTGAATCAGTGGTCATTCCAAGCAATGTATTTGAGAAACCTCATACAAGCTGATCTACAAAACCAGTAAAAGCTGTCAATCCCAAATAAAATCAGACAGTTTCACAATAACCCTGAAGGTATATGCCCAAAGACAGCTAATATGGAATAAGATTAAAAGTTGCATAAGATGACGTTTTGTCATAAAAAAGTACAGACATGTCAAACATCCTACCCCTTTAATTATAGGGATGGAAAAAACTCAAACACTGGAGCAAAGTTTCAAGGGCAATCTAATTATCAAGGCTGTTGGATTTATTCTGGGACAAGAATCAAGAGGTTTGCACAGAATTTTTTTTTTAAAAAACAGGTTATTTGTTGGATGTTCTTTCACTCCAGAGTTAATGGTACTTGGGGTTTGTAAATAAAAATTCTCTTGAAAAACTCAAAGAAGACTCAAAGTAACAAACTATAACAGTCACTGGACTCATCTACCAACAGTTCAATCACCTGCATCATACATCACAGTAATACACCACAGTAAATATTAAATTTGGACATCCCAGTGTAACTGTTTATGATTGAAGGAAACTCAACATCACTCAACTGCAGGCAAAACTTAATTGACACCTGATTCCAACAGAGGTGAGCTGGGTGAAGTCATCAATCATTGACTGTAAATTGGTAATTGGTTAAGGAATGCAGATCTGGTTGTTCCCAGAAGCAAACAAAGTTTTTTTTTTGTTTGTTTTTTTCTTCATCTTTTCTGTTCAATAAAAGTTACTACCTTCAACTGTTTGAAAGCTTTCCAGCATGTGATGCTCCTCCTTTGAGAAACAACGCTATGCTGTGTTAGATGTTAAATGTTATGCTATGCTAGGTGTTAAAGAAAAGGTAGTTCATTCACAGTTCTAACATGATATGGCAAAATGGGAAGTCTCTGCATATTCATTCTTGTAGCTGCAGTTACAATAAGACTTTAGACAGCTGATGAGTAAAGAAGCAATATATCTGTGATTGTGAGTTTCTATTTCCAATTAAGTGTTCCTCATGTCACTTATGTGCCCCTAGAAGCTTTTCTTTATTGTTTTCCTCATACCACACATACAGAAAGGGCTATTTCTGGCTGGCTGGTACACAGATACGGCGCATCTGCTACTGTGAGTACTCGAAAGCCCAAGTTCAGTGATTTAGTGGTGAGCATACATGAGGACATGGATAGCAGAGAATTGCACGAGATAATTTGCTATAATTCAGAGAGAAACTATGTCTCCAAAATTGGCACTTAGCTGATTTTTGGTGAAATTCAATTCGTTAGCTGTGTCATCAATCTGCTGACTACATCAGTTTGGCAGCTACTATCAACTGTGTGAAGTTCAGAGATCTTACAATTCAGACCAGCATGCAGCTTTCTGATCGCCAGTTCTGACAGAATCGCTATAATTGCTATAATGCCCTTTGACACCCTGCGCTCCTTTCTCTAAAATCGGGCAGAGGATTTTTTATTATGGTGCCTGACCCAAAGTTAAACTGAAAACTATCTGCAGCCTTTGTACAATTCTAATAGTCACAAAGTGCTTTCCTGAGTTTTTGCATAATATTCAATACTGAATTAACATTCAATTTTTAAAATATTTCATGAATGGAAGACATATTTTGATTTACATGGAGAAACTTGGTAGTTACCTTCTGCATTTTGTAACGTGTTTGGCCACATGTTCCAGATTGTCAAGCTGTGGGTCCTCATTTATTTTACAGATTTTTGGCTTGCTTTGTTCTCAGTAAAATCAATCAGCTTTAAAATCAAATAGAATGAAGTATCTTTTCCATATATGTAACAATTCATACAGTTCTTTAATGGTATACATCATATACATTAATCAATGCTAAAATTTGCTTACAAATCCAACCATGATTGTTATTAATGCAGTCCAACTGATAAGTAATTCATATTGCTTTCATGTAAGGACGGTACATTGTCAAGGAAGCTAATAAATCCACTCTCCAATGGACAAACCTCAAAAGGTTACTATAAAAGTAAGTAATTGAATAAATAAAGGAAATAATCTCATGAATTTTTATTCAATATTTGTTATATTACTGTTGAAATATTTGACAGTATTTTATTTTTAGAGATCCTACTTACTGGCCGGACAACTCGCAAGAGACCTGCATAACAAACAGAAAATATTGGAAATACACAGTAGGTCTTGTAGCATCTGTGGAGAGAGAAATTGACTTAACCTTCTGAGTTTGAGTTTCTCCAGCATTTTCTGTTTGTTTTAGATTTGCAATATCTGCATTTATTTTGCTTTTATTTGAGAAACTTGTGTTGCTTCTCTGGGAAAGTCTACCTGTATTATAAGCCACTGCAGGCACTTAGCATCAAAGATCTGAGGGAAGATATCTGCTTACTGAGTGCCGCTGGGCAATCAGAGCATCAGCCTCCGGGGGAGGCCATGGTTGCTGCGAGATATAGAGACTATGGGAATGTCTCAAGAACATAACAAATAGCAGCAGGAGTAGACCATATGGTTCACTGAACTTACGCCACCCTTCAACACAATCATGGTTCATCTCAGGCCTCAACTCTTTTCCATTGATTCTCCATAAACATTATTTTAATGATAGAGACAACCATATTATGCTGGAATGAAGAATTCCAAAGATTCACAATCACCAATCTAATCTAATCTGAGTGAAGACATTTCTCATTTTAGTACAGCCCAGGAATGTACAACAAAGGTCAGTATTTAAAGTAAAATATCGCATATGCTAGAAATATGAAACAAACACACTCTTGCGAAATAAGGCAGGGCAGGTGACTGAGGTATCAGTGGGGGAGCACTTTGGGGCCAGCGACTGTAATTCTATTAGATTTAAAATAGTGATGCAAAAGGATAGACCAGATCTAGAAGTTGAAGTTCTAAATTGGACAAAGACCAATTTTGATGGTATTAGACAAGAACTTTCAAAAGCTGATTGGGGGCAGACGTTCGCAGGTAAAGGGACGGCTGGAAAATGGGAAGCCTTCAGAAATGAGATAACGAGAATCCAGAGAAAGGATATTTCTGTCAGGGTGAAAGGAAAGGCTGGTAGGTATAGGGAATGCTGGATGACTAAAGAAATTGAGGGTTTGGTAAAGAAAAAGAAGGAAGCATCTGTCAGGTATAACAGGATAGATCGATGGAATCCTTAGAAGAGTATAAAGGCAGTAGGAATACACTTAAGAGGGAAATCAGGAGGACAAAAAGGGGACATAGGATTAAGGAGAATCCAAAGGGTTTTTACAAATACATAAAGGACAAAAAAGTAACTAGGGAGAAAACAGGGGCCCTCAAAGATCAGCAAGGCAGCCTTTGTGTGGAGTCGCAAAAAATGGGGGAGATACAAAATGAGAACTTTGCATCAGTATTTACTGTGGAAAAGAACATGGAAGATATAGAATGTAGGGAAATAGATGATAACATCTTGAAAAATGTCCATATTACGGAGGAGGAAGTGCTGGATGTCTTGAAATGCATTAAGGTGGATAAATCCCCAGGACCTGATCAGGTGTACCCTAGAACTCTTTGGGAAGCTAGGGAAGTGACTGCTGGGCCTCTTGCTGAGATATGTGTATCATCAATAGTCATAGATGAGATGCCGGAAGACTGGAGGTTGGCTAACATGGTACCACTGTTCAAAAAGGGTGGTAAGGACAAGCCAGGGAACTATAGACCAGTGAGCCTGACATTGTTGGTGGGCCAGTTGTTGGAGGGAATCCTGACGGACAGGATGTACACGTATTTGGAAAGGCAAGGACTAATTAGGATTAGTCAATATGGCTTTGTGCATGGGAAATCATGTCTCACAAACTTGATTGAGTTTTTTGAAGAGGTAGCAAAGAGGATTGATGAGGGCAGAATGGTAGATGTGATCTATATGGACTTCAGTGAGGCGTTCGACAAGGTTCTCCATGGGAGACTGGCTAGCAAGGTTAGATTTCATGGAATACAGGAAGGACTAGCCATTTGGATACAGAGCTGGCTCAAAGGTAGAACACAGAGGGTGGTGATGGAGGGTTGTTTTTCAGACTGGAGGCCTGTGACCAGTGAAGTGCCACAAGGATCGGTTCTGATTCCACTACTTTTTGTCATTTAAATAAATGATTTGGATGTGAGCATAAGAGGTAAAGTTAGTAAGTTTGCAGATGACACCAAAATTGGAGGTGTAGTGGACAGTGAAGAAGGTTACTTCCGATTACAACAGGATCTTGATCAGATGGGCCAATGGGCTGAGACGTGCCAGATGGAGCTTAATTCAGATAAATGCGAGGTGCTGCATTTTGGGAAAGCAATCTTAGCAGGACTTATACACTTAATGGTAAGGTCCGAGGGAGCTTTGCTGAACAAAGAGACCTTGGAGTGTAGATTCATAGCTCCTTGAAAGTGGAGTCGCAGGTAGATAGGATAGTGAAGAAGGGGTTTGGTATGCTTTCCTTTATCGGTCAGAGTATTGAGTACAGGAGTTGGGAGGTCATATTGCAGCAGTACAGGATAGTGGTTAGACCACTGTTGGAATATTGCATGCAATTCTGGTCTCCTTCCTATTGGAAAGATGTTGTGAAACTTGAAAGGGTTCAGAAAAGATTTACAAGGATGTTGCCAGGGTTGGAGGATTTGAGCTGTAGGGAGAGGCTGCACAGGCTGGGGTTGTTTTCCCTGGAGCGCCAGAGGCTGAGAGGTGACCTTACAGAAGCTTACAAAATTATGAGGGGCATGGATAGGATAAATAGACAAAGACTTTTCCCTGGGTCAAGGTGTCCAGAACTAGAGGGTATAGGTTTAAGGTGTGAGGGGAAAGATATAAAAGAACCTAAGGGGCAACTTTTTCACATAGAGGGTGGTACATATATGGAATGAGCTGCCAGAGGAAGTGGTGGAGGCTGGTACAATTGCAACAGTTAAAAGGCATTTGGATGGGTATATGAATAGGAAGGGTTTAGAAGGATATGAGCCAAGTGCTGGCTGGTGGGACTCGATTGGGTTGGAATATCTGGTTGACATGGACGGGTTGGACCGAAGGGTCTGTTTCCATGCTGTACATGTCTATGACTCTATGAATGCTGGATAAACCCAGTGGGTCTGGCAGCATTTGTGGAGACAGAAACAGAGTTAATGTTTCAGGTCCAGTATGACTTCTTCAGAAACGCTAAGTAAATAATGATGGGAAAGATTACTTGGGTTGGGATTTTGAGCAAAGAAGTGTTGGAGGATTTGCGAGTGTTGGCGGAAGGGCAGTGTAGTGACTCTCTGCAGCCCCCTCCTACCCTTCAAGACATTTTGTCCCTTGACCAGGCATCCAGTGTCTTTGAAAGAGCAACACCATCCACCTTCAGGAAGGCCACAAATACCTTTCATGGGGCCAGCCCACCACTACGTTAATGCTGATGGTGACAGGATGTGGCCCTTATGTAGCCAATCAATGTTCACGGACCCTCACGCCAGACATAATTCTAGAAGAGGCAGAAAGATGATGGGGTTCAGACATGCACCATCCTGCCTAATTATATGTCCTTCACACCTCCAAATGAGCTAAAAAAGAGTGCTTAAAACGCCCTCCCATTTCTGTTCAATTTTCGGAGCTCCATTATCAGGAGGCTACAACCAAGATTTCCTCACGCTATACCAGGAGTGAGAGGTGTTAGTGCTGAAGAAACCTTGAAATGCTGGGGATGGAAACAAAGAAAGTGGTGAGTGTGGAGGAGTTTGGGGGTGGGTCCATCTCCTATTGTCCTTTAAATCACTCATTAGTGACTCAATCTCTTTAACCAAGCTTTTGTACATCTAACCTAATACCTCTCATTTGGCTTGGTGTTATCTATTGTTTGATATCCCGTTATGAAGCACCTTGGTAAGTCGTATTGATTTAAAGATGTTTTATACGTTGTTCTTTAGCATTTGCTTCTGTTTGTTGCACATTCCAATAGGAATTATGCAACACATACAGCTTTGGAAATAAACTGTTGAAATGGTTGTAGCTTATTGAAGCAAGATTGCTTAATAGCAAGTTATTGCAAAGACCCAGTTCACACCAAAGCCAAGAACAACTTAGCCTGTTCAAACATAACACTGCCATGGGAAATATGATGTAAGACACAAAACCTCTATATTATAAACTGAGATGTTCATTATATTATTCAATGGCCCAACTTTAAATTTTGCTAAATTTTATTTAAATATATATATTTTGTGAGAAAATGGAAACTTGTCCACTTTGGCAGGAATTTAGAAATGCAGTGTTATTATTTAACTGGAGAAAGATTGTAGGCCTCTGTGTTTCAGAAGACGCTGAGTGTTCTGGTATGCAGAAGGGTGATTAGAAGGGTAAATGTAATGTTGTTGTTTATTGCAAAGAGAATGGAATATAAAAGTTGGGATGTTTTGCTACAGTTATATTAGGCATTGATGAAAGTACATCTGGAATACTGTGTACAATTTTAGTCTCCTTACTTAGAAAGTATAGCATTGAGTCAGGTCAGAGAGTCTCTAATAAACTGATTTGTGGGATGCAGCAGTTTCTCCAATGAAGGTTGAACTTGTATCCATTATAATATAGAAGAATGAAAGATGACATAAGATCCTAAGGAGACTTGACAGGGTTGATGCTGAAAGGATCTTTCCTCTTACATTCAGAAGTAGGGGGCAAAGTTGCAAAATAACGGGTATCCCATCCAAGAAAGAGGTGAGGAGAATATTTTACACAGAGAGTCTGTGGAATTCTCTTCTCCAGAGAGAGGTGGAGAAAGGATCATTGAATATTTTTTTTAAAGCTGAATTAGATGGATGTTTGATTGTCAAGGGAATCAAAGATTATAGGAGATGGGGAAGTAGAGCTGAAGGCACAACCAGATCATCCATGATGTCATCAAATGGTAGACAGGCTGAAAGGGCACAATAACCTGTCCTAATTTGTTTGTTTAAACATCAGTCATGACTCATTGCATGATTGTATAATTAATATTAAATCAGTTATTTCCTAAAAATAACTTGATTGATGATGGTGCACTTTAAACGACCGAAATTGGGTTTTGTGGCCAATGTGTTTGTTGATAGAGTTCTGGTTGGAATGCCATGCTTCTCGGGATTCTCATGCGTATCTCTATCAACAAACCGGACAAAGCCATCCAATTTCAAGATGTGAATTCAAATTGCATGCCTTAGGCTACTGGAAATAATTATAGATCATCAATGGTCAGTGAACAGGACTTTACTATTTAAATGTGGACATGGACGCCGCTGGCTGGCCAGCATTTATTGAGACTTGGTTTTGAATAGAATACAAAAACTAGGATTATGGATGAGCTGATGTTTATAGATATTGAGAAATTTGTATGGCTTCCATGAATCTCATAAGTTAAGGGGTAGATGATTTGAATTAAATGACTTTGAATTAAGATTGTCATTGAAGGTATACAGGTATAGTGTAAAATTAAATAACTTAAAAAAACTGAAGGATGTACAAATTTCTTGTAGTTCATAGTTACATCAGTTGGTGATAGGTCTTTGTTTCTTCTGAATTATCCTAACAATGGAAATACCGACTGAAAAGTGAGAATATTAAGGCAAATATGTATGTATATTCACAGGTACAAATAGAAATTTGAAACCTTTAAAAAGCAATTCTCACAACAAAAATCAGTCTAGTCCTAATTTTGTCATTTAATTCAAATCATTGGATAGCTTTACTTACCTAGTTTCAAAATTTCCATTTTTCTGTTTTAACTGTTTGATTTGAATTATTTGAAAGCACACCTTTTCATCCAACAGCTACTGAATTTTTAGGAGCAGCCTGCACGCAGGGCAGGGGTGTTCAAAACTAAGAGGGGGGGTGCATATTTTTCAGTCAAAAGTGTGGTGCTGGAAAAGGGATGAAGGGCTTAAGCCTGAAACGTCGATTCTCCTGCTCCTCGGATGCTGCCTGACCTGCTATGCTTTTCCAGCACACCACTCTCAACTCTCATCTTCAGCAACTGCAGTCCTCACTGTCTCCTGGGCATATTTTTAAGGTGAGAGGAGAAAGATTTAAAAGTGACCTGAGGGACAATGTTTTCACACAGAGTGTAGTTTGTATGTAGAATAATTTGCCAGAGAAAGTGGTAGATGCAAGTACAGTTAGAACATTTAAGAGAAATTTGGACAGGTATATTAGTAGGAAAGGTTTAGAGGGATATGGGCCAAATGCAGGCAAGTGGGACTAATTTTGTTTGGGAAACTTGGTTAGCATGGACAAGTTGGACCAAAGGATCCATTTCCATGCTGTATTTATATTTATGTTATATTTATAGTCTTAAATGAGCACTTCAATTTCCATAAAATCTGTTCTATTGGTAAACCTCACAGCATTATACAAAGTTACATTTGTGATCTATTGCAGTGTCAAAAGTTATCAGCTTGTAACTCATAAAACATAAAACTGAGCTATGGCAATATTGTAAAGATTTTAAAAAATCATATTTGCAATTCTAAAAGTAAACTGGGAAAAAAAAGCAACTCATCAAGAGATTCAAAAAGATAGCACCATGTTTTGAGTGGCAGCCTTTATTAGAAATGCAGGTGAATTTTGTTTCCAAATAGACCAATGTTAAAAGTGAGGGAGAATTTAACCTTTAGAGTTTAACATTACCAATCAATAATGGATACAGCATTACTGAATAGCCAGTTGGCAAATGGTTAGATCTATAAGCTGTCTGTGCCAGAACTGATTCTCTTCAGCACATACCACTGTGCTGTGCAGATTAATGAAGGACATGGTGACAACCAACAAGCTGCGGTATAGCAAACAAAGGTGTGCCGTGATGAAATAGAAACTTAACACAAGAAAATTTATCTTTATGCACTCTACTCCCAATAATTCAGTTCTCTTTCCCCTAAAAACGAAAATGTTTAACATTACTAAGATCATGGGATAAAAAGCCTCCAGTCTAATTTTGCAGATGATGTAAAACCAGAATGCATTGTAAACAGTGTACAGTTGCAGTAATAGATTAAAGAGAATGGATAAAACTGGCAAATGGGATTTAAATGTAGAGAAATGTGAGCATCCTCTTTGTGAGGTCAGCCAGCATCTCTAACAATTTTCTCAGTACTATAATTTTCTTGAGTTCATTGGTCCCTTTTATTTTCTGATTTATAGTCACTTCTTATCGTATCCTCTACGATACAAAATACCTGTTCAATTCACTTGCCACCTCTCTACTTTCCATTATCAATTCTCTAGACTCACTTTCTATAGAACTAATATTTGCTTTGTAAATCTTTTTGTTATGATAACAGCTGATGTTACTACAGGACAAGTCAGATCCCAGATTGAAACCTGGCTTGAAAGATTTTTTAAAAATGTAACATAATGTGTGGGCTTTCGCTGAAACACAAGCATGCAATGCTGCAGATTTGGTTTCAAAAACAAAAATATGTTTATTACACAAAAGAAATTAAGACAAATAGAATAAAACAAATTAAATACTTACAAATTAAAAAGATTGCCCATAGTATTATGTGCATTAGTCAGAGGAAAATGGGTCTGGGTGGGTTACTCTTCGGAGGGTCAGTGTGGACTGGTTGGGCTGAAGGGCCTGTTTCCACACAGTAGGGAAGCTAATCTAATCTAATCTAATTTTGAAACACGCTGTAAAATATAATCCAATCTATCTCAATATCATTATTTAAAAGTATGAAAGTACCAGAAAAACTTCCCCTCTCTACCATAAGGCTTAACATAACTGTTCTTTCCAAATCCAATCTTGTGAGCCTGATAGCTTCTTGCTCAATTATTTGCACAACTCATTTTAATCTTTCTCAGCTTCAAATAACACCTTCAAAGTTCTAACCAAACACGTTTGGTCTGGAAATTCAAATTAAAACACTTCCTTTGAGGCAACCTATTTTTCTATCTCTTCCTAAACTGAATCCTTTCTCCAGGAGAAACTGAATTCTTCCATATAACTTCCAGCAGAATATCAGTAAACTGAAACCAAAAGTTTTCCAACTGTGCATTTTTTCCTTAAACAAAATCTTTATTCTTCTGGATCAAATGTAATCTAATGCATTTCAATATTTACTCTGTCCAATCGTAAAACATTCATAACCTAAACAAATTATCAACATCACTGTCATACTGGTTTAAAAAAGAAGTCATGAATCTAGAGATACTAGCAAGTTAACCATTAATCCCCCTCATACACAGAGACCAAAACCCATAAAGTTCTAGTTCGAAATCGAAGCTCTAAAATAAATGACATTAATATCTATATATAATGATACATCGTACATATTTTAAAAATACTGATATAAACTATTAATATGTGCTTTTATATTTCTGACTAACCTTCTCTTGTATACTCTTCCTTCCTCGTTAATTCTTTAATCATTCTTTTCTTTTGTTTATATTCTGTTGAATCTTCTGACTGGCCTCTTGTCTTCCCACAATTGTATGCTTTTTCTTCAAATTTGATTCTATTTTTAATAGTGAGTCCATCCTTTGGAATTTTTCTTTCTCATTGCAATGTATTTAGAGGACTAAAATGTAACAATCATGCTACAATAATACAAAGCCCTGGCTAAACTCCAAGGGGATCTTGGCACCATACCTAAGAAAGCTATTTTGTAAAAAAAACCTTTTGTGGGATGTAGATGCTGCTAGCAAGGGCAGCATTTGTTGTCTATTCTCCACTGCACTTGAACTTGGTATCTTGCTAGGCAATTTCGGAGGACCCTAACAAGCAACCACATTGTGGAACTTCTGGACTCATATATAGGCCAGGCCAGGTAAAAACAGCAGATTTCCTTCCCTAAATTGTGGGTAGTATATTAGCATAAAAAGTGGCAGAAAACAAAGAGGTCAGTTCTGGGGTCTTAACTATTCACAATTTATATCAATAACTTAGATGAGAGGAGCAAAGGTGTGGTAACTAAATTTGTAGGTGATACATGAAATAGGTAAGAAAGTAAGTTGTGAAGAATATCATAAGGAAGTTGCAGACAGATATAGATAGGTTGATGGAGTGGGCAGAAATCTATCCTCTGGAGTATAGGTATTTCTCCTATAACACACGTTTACTAAATGGAATTTGGTTGTAATGTTGTTGTGGTTCTGTTTGCCGAGCTGGGAATTTGTGTTGCAGACGTTTCATCCCCTGTCTAGGTGACATCCTTCCTGGTTTGTCTTAGCATCTCTCAAAGTTTGGGAGAAGATTTGTAGCTCTAGGATGTCACCTAGACAGCGGACAAAACATCTGCAACACAAATTCCCAGCTCGGTGAACAGAACCACAACAACGAGCACCCGAGCTATAAATCTTCTCCCAAACTTTGGTTGTAACATGATTAGTGAATTGCGGACATTTTTTTATAAAGCAAACTCCCATTCCATCCCCACCACTTACCTGAACAGCAAAATGTAGCCTCACGATCCTCTGTCTGCAAAATGCAAATTCAATGTTCAGCTAAAACAAGAATGCAATCAGCTCTGCAAGCCTTGAAACTTAGCTTGAAACTGGGAATTGTAGTCTACATTTAGAAAGAACTTTATTTCAAACCAGGAGAAAATCTTGAGGAGGACTGGACTTCCGTGTCGGTATCACATGGTCAGTCAGCTCGCACGCTTTCTGGTGGAGAGCTTCATGAAAGGTACAATGCTATAGTCAGTGTTAAAGTGTTAAATTTACTGTATTATTTCATTAAAATATATAATTTAAAGAGTTATGTAGACTGAGCTATCATTTGCGTTAGACTGTTATTTTTGTTTTGATTTTTACTGATATTTTTGGTGGTTCGCTCCAATCCTGTTTTTTCCCATAGGCCCATTATTTATATTGTGCGATTTTCTATAACACAGGGTTGCGCAGGAACACAACTACCTCGTTATAAGAGAACTACCTGTATAAAATTAGAAAAAGGAGAAAGTGAGGCCTGCAGATGCTGGCGATCAGAGCTGAAAAATGTGTTGCTGGAAAAGTGCAGCAGGTCAGGCAGCATCAAAGGAGCAGGAGAATCGACGTTTCGGGCATAAGCCCTTCTTCAGGAATGAGGAGGGTGTGCCAAGCAGGCTAAGATAAAAGGTAGGGAGGAGGGACTTGGAAAAAGTCAAGATATTCACTTTGGCAGGCAGAATATTACTTAGAGACTGACTACAGAATTCTGAGAAACAGCGGAATTTGAGTTTTCAGGTCCACGAAGAGCAAAAATCCTTTATTGTGGAATGGAACATAAAAGTAACTACATTATACTTCAGTTATATTAGTCATTGGTGAGAACACATTTTGGATACTGTGTGCAGTTTTGGTTTCCTTATTTCGGGGAAGATATAAATGCAATGTAGAAAATTTCACAGATATGCACTGCACGTGAAAACAGGACATCTAGCACAAAATTTAACCAAGTCAATTACTGCCTTATCAGTAAACTTCATCATCAGTCAAGCAATGGAAAGGGACATCAATGTGCTATAACCAGCATTTGCTCAGCAATAACCTGCTCACTGATACTCAGTTTGAGTTCTGCCAGGGCCACTCAGCTTCTGATCTCATTACAAATGGGTTCAAACAAAGAAAACAAGATGTGAACTCCAGAGGTGAGGAGAATCACAACCCTTGACATAAAGGTGGCATTTGACTGAATGTGATGCCTTGGGTTTTTGTTCTTTAAAGTTGAAACAAGACAAGCAGCCTGAATAGGTGGGATCAAATTCCCACAGAACCAGGATTTTTAGTTTTAGCTTTCATCAGTTGCTGGAGTCTTGGATGTGGAAGCTGGATGTGGAAACTGTTATTCCTCTCTCTGTTACAGCTAAAGCTGGGGTTCTCTTGCTGCTGCTAGAATTGCATGTAAGACAATGGAATTTACTGAATTTGCCTTTGCCAAGAGTCTGTTTGTGGGGTGTTACTATATTAGAAGTTAATTAGTAGTAGTTAATATATTATTTTCTTCAGCATTTCAATAATTACAGTTTAGCCAATTCCGCTCTTTTATTTTTATCTGTATTTTAATTGTAAAATAATAGTGTTTTGCTTAAAATCAAGTAGTTTGACTAATCGAATTGCATCTGGATTGCAATGCCTTCCACTTAGCTTTAAAATAAGAAAAACTTAGGGGCAAGTGTATCTTCTTAATATATTTTGAGGGGCTTTTGTCTGATCCATATCAAACTGGGGGCTCATGTCGGGATGAAAATCTCTAATTTCAGGTTGGGTTTAGAATTATTGGACTCAATAGTGAGTGTTGGTTTTTTTTATTTTGGGGTGTTGCATTCAATTGATTTAAATTGAATGTGCCATATGCAATAACGATTCTTTCAGTCACTAAGAGTTTTCTAGGGGCAAAAGAAATCACTTCACGAGTTTTATAGAAAGCCAGCAAGGAATTGGCAGACAAGCTGGAGTTTGGGTTGCCTTGTCCATGTGAAAAGGAGAGGTAATTGCAGCAATGGTCTGACATTTACAATTGCCAGAAATAGAATTAGAAGAAGCCCTACAGTGTGGAAGCAGATCATTCGGATCATCTAGTCCACACTGACTCTCTGAAGAGCATCCAAACCAGACCCAGCCCCTACCCTTACCCTGCAACCTGCATTTTCCATGGCTAATCCACCTAGCCTACACATCCCTGAACACTATGAACAATTTAGCATTGCAATCCACCTAACCTGCATATCTTTGGACTGTGGGAGGAAACCAGAGCACCCAGAGGAAACCCACAGATATGGGGAGAATATGCAAATGCCAGACAGTTGCCTGAGGTTGGAACGGAACCCAGATCCCTGGTGCTATGAGGCAGCAGTGCTAACCATTGAGCCACTGTGCTACCGAAATTTGTGGAGCTTCTGAACATGGGTTGCTAAAAAGGTGTGCCACTTTGCTGGCTTATTGGTAAGACATTGGCTCTTAGAACAAGGGAGGGATGGAGGGAGGGGTGGCAAAGAAGGGAAAATGGGCCATAAGGTGAGCTGGTAATTCCTAAATGACTCTTTTACCACTGGAATCCATGGAAATGGCTACAGGTCAATTAAAATGAAACAGTTTCAATTATGATTGAAAGCAGAAGAAAAACAGAGAGAAACGCCCTGGCAGAACAAAAAGAAAAAGAAGGCCTTAGCAGAAGAAAGAACTTCAGAAGTTGGAACTGAATGCAAAATGGCCTTGAAGTGGCAAAGATAGAGGTGAAAGTTAGGAGTAGTGATGAGGACAGTGATGGAGAGCAATCCCATTGTAGCTAAAGGCTAGTGAGGATCTGTTTAAATATGTCCAAGCGTTGCCAAATTTCGATGAGAAGCATGTAGAAGCTTTTTAACTTCATTTGAGAAAATAGCTGAACAAGTAAAATGACCAGTAACTACTTGGGTGCTACTGATCTACGTGAGGTATCTGCAGCACTATCAGAGGAGGTATATGGGGAGTATCATGAGGTGAAAAATGCCATCTTAAGTGCATATGAGCTAGTACCAGAAGCCCACAGACATCTTATGAATCTAAGGATGGAACCTCATCAAACATACATAAGATTATGAAAAGATCAAACAAAGTATTTTTGATAGGTGGATATGAGGATTGAAAATTTATCAAAAATATGACGCTCTTAGAGAGACCATTAATTTGGAGGAGTTCAAAAATTTACTTTTTGAAGTAGTGAGAACTCACGTGGAATAGCAGAGAATCAAAACTGCAAAATTAGCAGCGGAAATGGCAGATGATTATGAGTTGGTTCATAAATCAAAGTTTGACTTCCAAAATCAATTTCAATCTGTAAGGGATAGAAATTGGGGAATACCAAAATCTTCAGGTGGTAAAGGAAAAAGGAAATCTCATTGAAAATAGTAAAGATAGTTTACCACAGGGGAAAAAAGAAATCCCAAGATGGAGAAACAGAAGTAAAGCTCAGATGTCTTCGCTGTAATAAAGTAGGCCACGTGAAGTCACAGTGTCGGTGGATTAGAAAAAGCATTGGGAAGATAAATGTGCTAAAACAGGATAGGCCAGTGAATTTTGAAGTGGTAAAGGAAAGCACATGCAAGTTAAAGAACAAAAGAATGCACAACCTGATCAGGGGTTGGTTGAGAAGAAAAATCTCATCAAATAATTTGCTTGGGAGGCTAAGATTTACTCATGTATTGAAAACAACAAATGCACAGCATGTCAGACAGCATCCATGGAGAGACAGCACGTTTTGAGTCTAAATAACTCTTCATCAGAGCCAAAGTGAAGTATGGAGGGGACAGAATTTATGCTATAGTTTGGGAGAGGTAGAGGTAGTAGATAGAGAAAAAATGTTGGTAGTTCAGATTATGTGATTGGAATGTGAGAATGGCAGGACAATAGTATGTCTTCTGCCAGACTTGAAAGGACAGTAAATGGACTGGAGGACGTGATAACATGCTAAAAGAAAGGGAAGAAGTGGGAGTTGGTTCACAATTTAAAGGCGGTGAACTCAATATGAGTCCAGAAAGCTGTAAAGTGCCTAGTCTAGTGTTGAAATGTTGTTCCTCCAGTTTACGCTGCGATTTGCAGGAACACTGCAGCATGCCAAGGCCAGACATGTGGGCATGCAAGCAGGACGTGGTGTTAAAATGACCAGCTACAGGAAGATCGGGGTCCGGCTTGCACACAGACCGGTGTTCTGCAAAGTGGTCACTCCATCTGCTTTTGGTTTCTCCAATTTAGAAGAGGCCACATTCAGTGCAGCGAATACACAAAGTTGAAGGAGGTACAGGTGAAATGCTGCTCACCTGGAAAGACTGTTTAGGCCTGTGGATGGTGAGCAGGAAGAAAGTGAATAGGCCACTGTTGCACCTTCTGCAGTTACATGGGAAGATGCTGTGGAGATGGGGGTAGTGTTGGTGATTGTGGACATAGAGGGAGTGGTCCCTGCAAAATGCAGACGAGGAATGTGTTTGGTGGAGTTGTCTGAAAAGGAAATGATCCTTTGAATGTGGAAGCTGGTGGGATGAAATGTGAGGACAAGGGAAACTCAATCACACTGTTCTAAGTGATGGGAAGGGGTAAGGGTGATAGGTTGAAGGCCTTGTCAACCACAGTGGGAGAGGAACAATGGTCATGGAAAAAGCAAGCCATGTCAGCAGCACCGTTTTGGAATGTTTTACTCACATATGGCAGGAGAATTAGGTGAAGAAATTAAAATTTCAAGTGATACAAGGGCAAGTCAATCTTTGATGGTGAGTGATGAAGGGGTATGTAATTCAACAGTAATGCCAGAAAAAAAGTAAAGAATAGAATTTACGGTGAGAAGAGCAATGTTCCATTATATAAAATGAGATTTACATGGTGAAGCGATAGTAGGAGTAATAGAGAAATTTTCGATCCTAGAAATACTTGGTATAGAGATAGCTGGATTACAGGTGGGAACAATGACTGCTGTGGTTGTAAACTTAGTGAAAAATAAGGCAATTGAGGTGCTATAGGGAGAGGCTGAATAGGCTAGGATTGTTTTCCCTGCAGCATCGGAGGCTGAGGGGTGACCTTATAGTGGTTTATAAAATCATGAGGGGCATGAATAGGGTAAACAGACAAGGTCTTTTTCTTGGAGTGGGGGTGGGTGTCCAGAACTAGAGCACGTTTGTTAGGGTGAGAGGGGAAAAACTTAAAACGGACCAAAGGGGCAACATTTTCATTCAGAGGGTGGTGCTTGTATGGAATGAGCTGCCAGAAGAACTGGTGGAAGCTGATACAATTACACTTATAAGGCATCTGGATGGGTATATGAATAGGAAGGGTTTAGAGGGATATGGGCCAAGTGTTGGCAAATGAGACTAGATTAATTTAGGGTATCTGGTCAGTATGGACATATTGTTTCTGTGCTGTATTTCTCTATGACTCTATATCCTAGGATTTTCTTGACTGTGTGTCAACATGACCAGGAGGAGAAATCAAGAAATAAACTTGAGGTAGTTGAAGTTTAATTATCAGTAACTGTATGTTTGATCAAATGATTGAGGGAAAAAAAACAAGAACAGATGCAGAATAAAGTGGATATTTTTAGTTCAGAGAAATTAGCTGAATTACAACAGAAAGATGAACAATTAAAGCAATTGTAGCAAAAAACATACACAGAATAATAAGTATATCTCAGAATGTTACAATTCTATATGTAAAGGGTTGAAGTTTGGAACTCTCCTCCAAGAACAATTATATGCGAGAATAATTAAAGATTTTTTTAAGGAAAACTGAGATTGACAGACATTTGTTCGCCAATGGTCTCAAGTCTTCTAGATGTCACTGAATGACACAAGAAGCCAGGTCGAGCTCAGTTCCTTTGTAAGAGTTATACAGTATGAAATGAGGCCTTTCAGCCCACTTGTTCACTCCAGTTATAAAGCACCTATTCCAGGGCCATTTCCCAACATGTGGCTCACAGTATTGAATGCATCTCAAGTGCTCATCTAAATATTTCTTAAAACCGTTTGATGGTTCTCACTTCTAACACCATTGAAGACATTGAGTACCAGACTTCTACCATCCTCCTGTGCAAAAGAAATAAGTCTTCAGAATAAAATTTGAAAGGCTTCATTGGTGGACGTCATTCACTAGGAGACTGATATAGGGGGCAAGTAAACACCAGCACAAATGAAGAACAAATTGATTTTTCCTTTTACTAAGACAGTCAAACCTCATATCCGTTTAATACCACTGGCTCGTGTGAAAAGAATTCAAATCTTAACCGAAAACATCACACTCAAACGCCACGTGGGGCGAGGGCGCGCAAATATAGTTATGCGCTTGCGCATCCTTCAGCCCTCTGTCTCCTGTGGTTGCGGGGGGGGGAGGTGGGGAAAGGAGAATGCAGTAATGCGCCTGCGCCAACTCATGCCTTGGTCGAGGGGGTGGAGAAAGTGGGAGATGTTGTGCGAGTGACGGTGATGGCCAGGCGCGCGGCGGTAGCACTGCGCATGTGTCAGGCCGGTTTGAAGTTGTCGCTGGGCAAAAGGCCAGAGCGGGCTGCGTTAATAGCTTCTGCTCGTCATTCAAAATATATATTCGATAGCCGGTGAAGGAGTGACGTTTATGATTTTGGCTTTGAGCATTCCTATGTTTGTTACCCCTCTTTCCTTCCGGAACCGTTGCCTTCACCGTTTCGCTGCATAATTGTATCATGTTCATGCTCAGTTGCCTGTTCTCTCATGGTTTCAGTTTGAAAGCGACATTGATGATAGGTAGATAAATAGAACATCTGGTGCAAGAGTTAAGATTTTATTTTTGGTCTTTCAATGCTCAATAGGAATAGTTTGCAAAGAGAAATCCCTGCAATCAGGTGTGAAAAATGCAGAACAGGAATGCCCCATTTTTAAAATAGGATTTACAAGTTTCCTTTTTTAGCAAACGGGACACTTTAGATCTTTTACTTCCCTATCTGTTCGGGCGACCAAATAACGGGAGATTTTATAGTGCAAATATACATGACTGAAGCTTTAAATCAATTGGAAGCAGTAGGTCCAATTGAACCATTCATTGAGATATTAGATTATTTCTATTTCAAAAATATAAAAGTTTGGTGTTGTGCGAGAGGTGGGAGAATGACAGTGAGTCCTGAATCTCGTTTGGAGAGCCTAAGCAGACACGAATGGCCGCCTACGCTGCACCAATTCCAGGATTTCTAGTTAGCCTAAAGCCTCCCGAATTCAGGTAAGTTTGTTTGCATCAACCACCTCCCCCCAACATTTCAGTTGTGTTTCGGATCGAGGAACAAAACTGAGTAAAGTCACTGGAGATGTCAATCATCTGGCGTCATGGCATATCCAGGAGCCTCAGTCTTAAAGTGATCCTGCCTCCCCGAGCCTAATTGATAGAATGGGTCGTTATGCCTAGCGAACAGCTCACTGAAATCCCAAAAAAAAGTGGTTTACCTTTTTTTTTAATCTGCACCCACCCATTGCAATCTATCAATCGCAACAGGGATTTTTTTTGTATTGTGGGAGGAAACTTTTTTTTTCCCCTTTGCAATCCCCACCGTGCGAGAATTGAAAGCAGAAGTTTCCCCGGTGCTTTGCACAGATTTGTTTTCTCTCATTTTGTTTTCTTTATTCCTTAACAAACAATATGGACTATTTTTATTTATTCTCTTTTATCCAGCTGTTTCTAGGATGCAAGCTTCATGCAGCAGGGACAGAAGGTAGGATTTCGCAAATTTAGCATTCTTTGTCCTCTGCATTTGCTTTATTTTCTGTCTCCATAAAAATCCCAGTTGCGTCGAAAGTGCGGAACAGTTGTAATCATCAAAATTTAAAGCGATAAACAATGCAGTTTTATTCGTACCATAATGTTAGTCCTTTGGTTGCTGCTAAAATATCGATACAAAATACGAATTTTGTGACCAGAAAGGGCAGGCACTTCGATAGTTATGTACCAGTATTGTTTTTTTTCGCCTGTAGATGGGCTTTCGAGAAGGTTTGTCGATTATGGTCTGACAATACCGCTCAGCACCAATGGTCAGGGTCGCTACATATCGCACATTGTATCGGCAACCGACACAAAACTACGTTCTGGTCGTCGATTTGCACGGAGCACCCGACATCAGGAGAGAGGAGAAGCCGATTTGTACTTCAATGTCACGGTTTTTGGGAAGGAGTTGCACTTACGTTTGAAGCACAACGCCAGACTGGTTGCTCCCAGGGCCGAAGTTGAGTGGCAGGAGGATTTCAGGGACCTCTTCACTGAACCCATCCACCGAGACTGTGTATTTTCTGGGGATATTACTGACATGCCAGGGGCCACCGTGGCGATCAGCAATTGCGATGGGTTGGTGAGTGTTGAGAAACTAACTTCTATAATTATTAATCCACAGGCTGCACTGTTGCGCTTGGGAATGTTTTGTGCAAATTGGATGGGGAGATGGTAAATTTCTGCAACAGGAATAAGTAATATCAGTGTGCCAGTGTGGAAGACTTTTGTCTGTCCTGCAAGTCGACAGAAACCGCTTTCAGTCCATTGTTTAAGTTACATGAAAATTTTATAGGTCAAATTTCGTATGCAGTTGGCTACAGTATATCTGTACGATTGGTATACGTGTTTTTAGATATTAGTCAGTAATTGTATATAGTACAGTAATGTAGATTGTTTACAAATAACTGAATCATTTGGTCTCAATATTTCGCCATGTTTACTCAAAATACAAGACTTAAGAACAGTGTTTATTTACCAATGCGCACAATATGACATTGTGGCACTGTGTAGTGGGCGTACAAAGCAAGGCGTTGTGGAACAGAAGCCCTTATACAGAACCAGTGCTAGCGATATTCGAGATTCAGGGTTTGAGTTTTCCGCCTTTCCTTGTGTTGAGCTGATTGGTGAGATGTTCGGGTGATTTAGATGTTGACCTCCTTTCCGGATTGGAGTTTACGATGTCGCTGTAAGGGAGAGAAGGAACATCATTTTAATAAATCTCGTTAGGAGATAAGCTTCTAGCAAAAGTTTGGTTATGCATTGATTAACAGTAGTGGGGTAACTTAATATGTATGAGTTGGACCTAGTTTTGCCGAAAACAATCAGGAATATTGTGGTGTACTGGTTAGTGCGTTTCTGAATCATGCTGGTTGTAGCCTGTTAATTCCTCATCTTGCTTGAGGTATGTTTATTGTTAAAACCATGTAATGATCGAGCTCTCGTGTGACGCCTCGGTAGAATTGCGAAAAATAACAATTTCAAGGTAGGGCGATAACCCCTCCAAGGGTGAGTTGGAGAACGTTAATTCACGCTAATGAACTCTTTGAAAGCATGGAGCAATATCGATATTGAACGCCAGCGCTGTGGAACCGCCTTTCGCGCTGTTACGTTTCAGAGGAAAGCAAAGAGCCGCTTGAAAAGTCAAGATGTTGATGTAATTTCTCAGGGCCTAAAGATGACCGTATGAAGGGGCACAAGTGGAGGGCTGGGAAAAAAAAACACTATCAATCACTGGTCAGTTATCTTATGGATGAAACTTGCGTTGTGTACCTGAACCCGTACATATAAAACTTAGTATAAAAATACTTGCAACAGTTATGCACAGCCTGAATAATTACTGAGTAATTTACATAATATTCAGTCACAATGTTGGATTTGTTACAAGTATCGTAAATCACTGAAGTTGCGTGCCATTGAGATGTTTGTCTGTCTCATTTTCTGTCATTTTCATGTTCTATATTTAGTACAGGAGGGATGTGTTCTTGCATAGGGATACAAGTGTGAGATTTGGTGCACCATCTTGGGTCGACTCAATGCCAGAATTAATGCGAATGAAATAGTGCTCCAAGCTCCATATGGAAATAAAGTATTTGCTCCCTCATTTGGTCTATATTTCAACCAATGTTATATCCAGAGCATATATTAAATAATTCTTCAAGGTTTAATTGTGCCAATGTTTTCTTCAACATTTTCCACAATGGCCACTTTCATTCTGTCTCTCAAATCTTCATAAATCATTTCTGAATTAGTACTAGCCTCTAATTTTTGTCTCTACTGCTTCATGAAACCTGATCCCTTTGGAGCCCTCCATCTTCTCTCTCGCTCCTCCCTGAGGCTTTTTATTTCCCTTCTTGAATCTCTTCAGCTGAATTTTTACTATTATACTGACCTAGGTTGTGATTTGGTCTGTATCTACTGCATGAATTCTTATGCTGTTCCAATATCTCTGTTGGGCAAGGGAGTGATCAGTTTGGTCACTCATCAGTTCTTGAGGTGACACCCAAGTGTGCCATTTCCTCTGTGCTTAAATTAGGTGTGGATCCCGTGCAGCTTTCACCTTGAAATGAAATAAGAACTAAGAGTACTGGGGAGAGATACAGTCTTAATGTTTCAAATCTGACGTGACTCTTCTTCAGTATGGAATTTGCATCTCTGCTCATTCTGACACCCAGTCAAGCAGCTTTTAATTTGGTTTCTACAGTATCTCTGCCTTTGTTAATTGAAACATTCCAGTCTCCCATGACTGTCATAAAGTAATTTCCTATTATCCTTTTCAATCATTCCGCCAGTTTCTGGTATTCTGCCTCCACTCCTTCATCTGGATGCTCTGATGTGGGATGTAAATAATAGAGTCAAAAAAGGTGGCCCTGGAAAAGCACAGCAGGTCAGGTAGCATCCGAGGTGCAGGAGAGTCGATGTTTTGGGCATAAGCTCCATCAGGAATGCTGATGAAGGATTCCTGATCAAGGGCTTATACCTGAAATGTCAACTCTCCTGCACCTGAGATGCTGTGCTTTTCCAGTGCCACACTTCCTCCATGTGTAATACGATCCTATCAACAATGAGTCGATCATTACGAAGCACCACCTTTGGCACCTGCCACCAGGTTGATCAATTCTCATCCTGAACTATTTCATTTCATGTGTAGCCTTATAACAAAGTCTTTGAATCTGTTCACTACCTGCTTAAATTACACTTGTGGTGTTACTTTTAACATTTTTGGCACAGAAGGAGCTACTTTCTAGGATGATTTAAGAGCTAATCTTATAGAGTGCGAAATATTAAATGTTATAAAAGAATTGGAGCCAAGAAAAGCAGAAGGATGTGATGGAATCCCTGCAGAAATAATGAAATTGCTTGGAAAGAAAGAAACGAGAGAGTAATTTAACTTGTATAAGGAGATGTGCAAAAAATAGCCAGAATAGCACTGTGGTCCCAATGGGGAAGGAGACAAATGTTATGAAATGTGAAGAGCGTTACGCCATTAACTTGAATCACCATACATTTGGGGTAATGTTAAAGGTCCCAGCCTGTTGATTGGAACCAGAGCAAGACACTGTTGGCTCTGATCAGAATGATTTTAGATTGTGTTGTAGAACAGGAGAATGCAGCAGTCATGTCAAGTATGCAGACTGTACATCCTAAAGACTGACCGATGAGATCAAACAGCATGTTTCTTCTGTTCCCCAAAAGCAAGGTACTGACTCTACCCAACCAGCCCATGTTCACAAAACTCTCAGCACAGTCTCCAACATGAGATGTAATCCCATGATTGGAAAGCATTTGCTAGATAAAATATTGTGTGTGCAAAGAATTATGCTCACACTTAAGATTCCTTTGGGCTTGCTATGAAGTTCACTTGCATGTACTGATGTTAAATGTATAGTCTTTGCAGGCAGAGAGCAAGCACACCGATGCACCTGTTTCAGTTCCACAAAATAAGTGAGAGCTATCGAGCAGGTTTAATTTTTAGGGCTGTGCCTTGACCAGTCAGAAGGAGAAAGTGAGGACTGCAGATAATGGAGATCAGAGTCGAGAGTGTGGTGCTGGTATGGTGTGGTGTGGTGCTTGACAGCAGGTCAGGCAGCATCCAAGGAACATGAGAATTGACGTTTTGTGCAAGAGCCCTTCATCAGGAATGAGGATGAAAGGCTCTTGCTCAAAACATTGATTCTCCTGCTCCTCAGATGCTGCCGGATCTGCAGTCCTTGACCAGTCAGTGTCAACAGGTCTGGTTTAAAGTTCAAGCAAAGCTTGATATTTAACTGTTATCAGCATTAATGGGTGCATTCTCCATGGCAAAGCCTCTACTAACCTGTTTGCCTACTACTCATAATATAAATGTTGGCTTCCACCTGTATTGGTATTGCTGTAAATTGTCTTGATAGATTTTTTTTTCAACAATATTTGGGTGGTATGAGTGCTAAGTGAAAGATAAACTTGTGATTATATGGGAACATGAGGTTGGGGAATCATAGCTGTTATAGAAACATGGCTGCAGGAGGAATGGGACTGGCAGTTCAATGTTTGGGGGTTTAGATGTTATAAGAAGGATGGTAAGGTTGGAGAGAGGGAGTGGAGGTTTTGATTGAGGAAAACATTAGTGCTGTACTTGGGTATATCTGAGAGATCGTCCAGTGAAGTTTTATGGGTGGAACTTAGAAATAAGAAGAGGATGATGGGATTGTACCATTTGCCCCCAATAGTCAGAGGGGAATTGAGGAACAAATATAGCTGAGATCTCTCTACATATGTAGGAATGATAACATTTTAATAGGAGGAGATCTTAATTTTCCAAACATAGACTGGGGCTGCTATAGTGTTAAGGACTTGGATAGTGAGAAATTTAAGTGTTCGAGAAAATTTTCTTTATCAATATGTAGATATACCTACAAGAGAAGAAACAAAATCTGACCTTCTGTTGAGAAATAAGAGAAGGCAAGTGACTGAGGTGTTAGTGGGGGAGCACTTTGGGATCAATGATCATAATTCTATTATTTTTGAAATAGTTAAGGAATAGGATGAGTGTTATGAAAAAGTTAAAGTTTTAATTGGCGTGAGGCAAATCTTGTTGGTATGAGGCAGGAACTTTTCAAGAGTTGATTGGAATTGACTCCTCATAGGTAAGAGGAAGGCTGGCAAGCTGGGAGACTTTTAAAAGTGAGATAACTAGAGTTCAGCAACATTATGCTGTTGTTAGAGTGAAGGGCAAGGCTGGTAACAGTAGGATGAATAAAGATATTAAGGCTCTGGTCAGGAAAAAGGAAGAGTCCATCTATTGGGCATATAGTTGGGATCAAGTGAATCTCTGGGTGTTGGAGCATTCCTATTCGGGCAATCAGAGGGCAAAGAGGGAATATGAGAAGGCATTAGCAGATAAGGATAATCCAAAGAGATTCTGCAAGTATGTTAAGAACAAAAGTGCAACTAGGGAGAGAATAGGGCCGTTTAAAGATAAATGAAGTGGTCTATGTTTGGAACTACAGAAGGTGGGTGAGACACTAAGCAAATATTTCATGTCAGTTTTTACTGTGGAGAAAGAAATGGAGGCTAGGGAACTTGAGGAAGTAAATATTGGTGCCTTAAAAATTGTTCACATTATAGAAGAGGGAGTGAAAAACTTACAGGTGGATCAGTCTTCAGGACCTGATTTAGTGTATCCCAGAATGCTGTGGGAAGTTAGGGAAGAAATTGTGGAGGCCCCAGCAGATATATTTGTATCACCTACAGCCAAGGGTAAGGTGGTAGAAGACTGGAGAGTGTCTAATCTTGTGCCTTTTTTAAAGAAAAGCTGTAAAGAGAAGCCTGGGAACTTTAGACTAGTGGGTTTGACATTAGTAATGGGTAAGTTGTTGGAGGGGATTCTGGTAGATAGGCTTGACATGCATTTAGAGGAGCAAGAACAGATTGTGGATGAGTATGGCTGTGTGCGAGGGAAATCAAGGTTCTGAGACATGATTGGGTTGTTTGAGGACGTAGCCAACAAGATTGGGGGTAGAGGTTGTCTACGTGGTTTTCTGTAAAGCCTTTGACAAAATCACATGGGATTTAGAGAGCGCTTGCCAATTGAATGCAAAATTGGCTTAACAGTAAGAGACAGATGGTGATGGTGTAAGGTTGTTTTTCAGGCTGTGTTCCGAAGGGATTGATGCTGAGTCCACTTTTGTTTGCAATTTGTATAAACAATTTGGATGAGAACCTAGGAGGCACGGTTAGTCGAGTGCCGATGAACACGTGGCTGCAGGGCTGGTGTAGGAGGGAGGGCTTCAGCTATGTGAATCACTAGGATACCTTCTGGGGAAGGTGGGACCTGTACTAGAAGGACAGATTGCATCTGAACTGGAGGGGTACTAGTATCTTGGGTGGGAGGTTTGCTGGAGCTCTTTGGGAAGGTTTAAACTAGATTGGCAGGGGAATGGGAACCTGAGCTATGGATTAGATGATGGAGTAGGTAATGAACAGCCAGATACAGCATGCAGAGAGTCTGTGAAGAGGGATAGGCACTTGATAGGGCAAAGGTGCAGTCAGTGTGATGGATTGAAGTGTGTCTATTTTTATGCAAGAAGTATCAAGAATAAAGGTGATGAATTCAGAGCATGGGTCAGTACTTGGAACTGTGATGTTGTGGCCATTATGGAGATTTGGATGTCACAGGAGTAGAAATGATCATTGGATGATCTAGGGTTTAAATGTTTCAAAAGGAATAAGGGGGAAGGTAAGAGGTGAAGAAGTGACATTTACTAATCAGTGATAGTATCACAGCTACAGAAAGGAGATCGTTGAGGAGAGTTTGTCTATTGAGTCAGTATAGGTGGAAGTCAGGAAAAGGAAAGGAACAGTCACTTTATTGGGAGGTTTCTGCAGGCCCCCCAGTAAAACAGAGACACAGGAACCGATTTGGAGGAAGATTTTAGAAATGTGCAGAAGTAACGGTTGTTGTCGTGGGTGACTTTAACTTCCCTAATATCGATTGGAACCTCCTTAGTTTGAATGGAGCAGTTTTTGTCAGGTGTGTCCAGAAGGGTTCCTGACGCAATATTTCGACAGGCGACTAGAGGGGAGGCCATATTGGATTTGGTACTTGGCAATGGTATGGGAAAGTACTTAATTGGGGGAGGGGAAATTACAGTGCTATCAGGCAGGAACTGAGGACCATAAATTGGGAACAGATGTTCTCTGGGAAATGCATGACAGAAATGTGGAGGTTATTCATGGAACACTTGCTGTGAATGCTGGACAGATTTGTCCCACTGAGGCAAGGAAGGGATGGTAGGTTGGGTGACCAGGGATATAGAACATTTAGTCAAGAGGAAGAAGGAAGCTTGCTTAAGGTTGAGGAGGCAAGGATCAGACAGGGCTTTAAGGAGTTACAAGGTAGCCAGGAAGGAACTGAAGAATGGACTTGGAGCTAGAAGGGGGCATGCAAAAGTTTTAGCAGGCAGGACTAAGGAAAACCCTAAGGTTTGACATTTACGTGAGGACAGCCAGAGAGATGGCAGGGCCAATCTGGGATAGTGGAGGGAACCTGCACCTGGCGTCAGAGGAAGTAGGGGAGATCTTTAATGAATTCTTCGCTTCAGTATTCACTGAGAGGGACCTTGTCGTTTTTGAGGACAGCTTGAAACAGACTGATATGCTAGAACAGGTAGATGTTATGAAGGAGGACTTGCTGAAAGTTTGAAAAACAGCTATAGATAAATGCCCTTGGCTGGACAGGATATACCCTAGGTTACTACATGACATGAGGGAAGAGATTGCTGTGCCTTTGGCTTTGATCTTTGTATCCTCACTGTCCACTGGAATAGTACCAGATGATTGGAGGGTAGCAAATGTTATTACCTTGTTCAAGTAAGGGAATAGGAATAATCCTGGGAATTAGTCTTATGTCAATGGTGGGCAAAGTATTGGAGAGGATTCTGAGAGACAGGATTTATGGTTACTTGAAAAACCACAGTTGGACACTATGGGTAATTTTAACAGCCTTGAGACTGATGCCATCAAAGGTGATGTCTGCAAGGCATTCTGTGCACAAATCACAGTAAGTTACCATGTATACACAGCAAGCAATTAGGAAGGCAAATAATATTTTGGCCTTTACTTAAGAGTTGAAGTACAAGAGTGAGAAAGTCTTGCTACTATTTTGCATGGCTTTGATGCGATCATACTTGGAGTACAGTTTTGGTCTCCTTAGAAAGGATGGATGTATTTACTTTGGGGTGCTACAAAGTTTCACAGGGTTGATTCCTGTAATAAGAGTGTTGTTCTATGCTGAAATGGGTCTCTATTCTCTGGAGGTGATGAGTTTTTGGAGAAATAGTAACAAATTCTTGGAGGATTTGGCAGGCTAATTTTGAGACTGATTCCCTTGGGTGTAAGTTTTAAATTTACCTTTCTTTTAAAAGTTTATCTTGTTTATGAATAGTGACTGAAAAATATACAGTAACTTGCAAGGTTTTATGAACTTATTTTTTTTCTGATGGGAAAATTTCTTGAATTTAACTGAAGTGTTTATATTAGATGGGAACTGAAAATGTGTTGCTGGAAAAGCGCTTCTTCAGGCTGATGCCTGAAACGTCGATTCTCCTGCTCCTTGGATGCTGCCTGACCTGCTGTGCTTTTCCAGCAACACATTTTCAGCTCTGATCTCCAGCATCTGCAGTCCTCACTTTCTCCTCCCATATTAGATGGGAAGACTTGTTCTGCTAAATGTTGTTCATTTAAATTTATATGTTTCAGGAATGCAATGACAATGTTAGGTTAGGAGCTCAAGAAGTTGTGTCCCAATCCCATTCCTGTGCTGTACTGTTGGGCTGCATTCTGTTGAGGTTAGAATATTGAGGTGAACTTAAAGGTGTTTAAAATGACAAAAGGAGCATACAGAAGATATTTCCTTGGGTATAGAAATGCATAGAATGAATGCAATTCACTTTGGACAATGCAGGAAATACATTTTCATTTAAAAGTTGCAGAACCATGGAATTCTCATTCCCCAAAATGCTGGGCATTTACAATTTTCACGTTTAAGATCAACTGATTCTTATTGGGTAGAGTTATATATTGACTAAGATTAATTAAATGCTATAATAAGCCTGAGGGGCCGGATGGCTTTCTCCTGTTCTTGTAGCATGATCGCAAATGTTAGGCTTACAGTGCAACTTGTTTCGTTTTGGCTGTACAATTTTGTAAACATTTATTTAATGCATGAACCAGTGTAAACATTAAGCAGAGGTATGTCCAGCTATGCCATCAGCCTCTACAGTTTTAGTGCAAGTAAATATTGCAGGGCCATTAATTTTCACAGTAAAGTTCGATGCTCCTCAGGTCATATTCTTTTCCCTATTATATTTCCTTATTCCCTGCTTTCTCATTTATAAAGAGCATGTGAAAATTTGGGTGTGGCAATGGAAAGCAAATGACTGACATGTAGTGAAGAACTGGTTGTAGGTTGTGGTGGTTTTGCAGTTGGAAAAGAGCATTGAAGGCAGCAGGCAAGAGGTTTGTGTTTTATAATGAAAGTGAAGGTTATGCAGTATTACCATTTAATTTTTGGTGACAGAAGTCTGAGGTGTGGTGGAAGCAGAAAGGTGGGGCGGGGAGAGGGAGAGAGATGTTATCAGGTATTACTGAGATGGAGAAATAAAGAGCTGCTACAATTTCAGGAAGTTGAAAAGTTTCCTACATTCCAGTCCCTAGAGATTATGCTCTTGGAATTGGTCACTCCTGCCACCTCTCTGCTGGCCTGGTCTATGTAGATCATCTTGTCACTCGTGGAGAAGATCATCTCTAGCACTACTGCAGCACCTTCAGGAATGTACCAGAGACAGCCTTACTATTCGTAGCTCAATAAACTCCTCTTTCAAAAAAAAACAATCCGGTGGAAGTGACTACTAACATAGTAATGTAGAAAATAGGAGCAAGTGTAGGCCATTCAGCCTGCTTTGCCATGCATTATGATCATGGCTGATCATAAAACAGTAGCTTCTGCTTCTTCCCCAATATCCTTTGATCCCTAAGTCGCATGTGCTATATCAGAGTCCTTTTTGAAATCATACCTCGTTTTGGCCATGTCTGCTTTCTCTGGTAGCGATTTCCACCGGCTCACCAATCTACCAGACTCCCAGTGAAGATATTTCTCCTCTTCTCGATCCTAAATGGTTACCTTGTGTCCTTACCCTGTGGATTCCCTTCCCATTGGGAACATCCTTTATGTCTACCCTGTCTAGTTCTGTTAGAATTTCATAGGCTTCTCATTCTTTTGAACTCCCTGAACAGAATCTTTATTAATTCAGTGTCTCTTTGCAGGAATCAGTCTGGTTAATCTTTGCTGTGCTCCCTTTATATCAATAACATCCCTTATCACATAAGGAGACCCAATATTCCAGGTGTGGTCTCAATAAGGCCCCATATATTTGCATCACAACATCTTAGCTCCCCTACTTGAATCCTCTTACAGCAGGTGGTATAGACAGAAAATGGTATGTATCTGCATGCTCACCTTCAGCGACTAGCGTACAATGGCACCGAAGTCTCATTGATTATACCCTTCTCTCAATTTATAGCCATTTGGGTAGTAATTTGCCTTCCTGTTTTTGCTATCAAAGTGGATAACCTCACATTTATTCACATTAAACTGCATCTGTCATGCATTTGCCCAATAAGCTGGTCCAAATCCCACTACATCTCTGAATCCTCCCTCTAGCTTACCCTCCCATTCAGATTTGTCATCTGCAAATTTGAAAATATTACATTTATTTCCTCATCTAAATCATCAACATATATTGTGAATGGTTGCAGTGTTAGCACTGATCCCCATGGTATACCCCACTGTTGGGTGCCTGCATTCGGAAAAAGACCTTTTTCGTATCATTTCTTGTCTGCCAACCAGTTTTTGATCCATTTTGATACGCTACCTCCAGTTCCATCCATTTTAATTACCTACACTAATCTTTTCTGTGGACTTCATTGATAGCCTTCTGAAAATCCAAATTAACCACTTTCATTGGTTTTCCCACATCAACTCTACTAGTTGCATCCTTGAAGAATTCCACTAGATTTGTCGAGCATCATTTCCCTTTCATAAATCTGTGTTGACTCTGTCCTATCCTGCCACTGTTTTACAAGTGCTGTGCTATTAAACCTTTTACAATGGACTTTAGCATTTTCCCCACTCTCAATGTTAGGTTGACTGATAATTCTCGATTTTTCTGTCTACCTTCCTTTTTCAACAGAGGGCTTACATTAGCTACAGTTCAATTTGTAGGGACTGTTCCAAAGTCTATAGCATCTTGGAGGATGACCAATCTGCATCCACTGTTTCTCAAAACACTTCCTTAAGTACTCTGCGATTTAGATTATTAGACTCTCGGGACATACCAGCATTCAACCCCATCAATTTCCCCAACACCATTTCCCTACTAATACTGGTTTCCTACAGTTCTCCTCTGTCTCTAAATATTGTGATCGCCAACATTTCTGGTATATTATTTGTCCTTTTTTGTGAACACAGAACCAAAGTATGTATTTAATTACTCAGCCGTTTCTTTGTGTCCCACTATAAATTCTCCTGATTCTTACTGTAAGGTACCTATGTTTGTCTTCACCAATCTCTTTCTGTTCACATACTGATAAAATTTAGAGTTAGGTTTTAGGTTCCCTGCAAGCTTACTCTCCTACTCCATTTCCCTTTGTTAATCAATCCGTATCCTCTTTTGCTGAATTCAAAGTTGTTCCAACTCCTCAGATCTTTTGTTTTTCATGGTCGATTTGTATGACTCATCCTTAAGTCTAATACTTTCATTAATTTTCCTTGTAAGCCATGATTTGACCACTTTGCTGTTTTATTTTTGTGCCAGACATGAGGGTATCGCCTGGGAGGATAGTTGATGCGAGTGACCTCGCAACCTTTAATTAATACTTGGATGAGCACTTGAAATGTCATAACATTCAAGATTATGGACCTACTGCTGGAAAATGGGATGAGTGTATACTTAGAGTAGCTTTGATTGTACAGATTTGACCAACTGAAGGGCTTCTTTTGTACTGTATAATCCTATGAACAAATGTTGCATTAACCCATGTGCTCTTTGAATGTTTGCCATTGTCTTTCCACTGCTTTCTGTTTTAAGTCATGTTTCCAAATATGTCATAGACAAGTCATGTCTCATACCATAATAGTTTCCTCTATTTAGATTCAGGACCCTCGTCTCAGAATCACTGTTCACCTTAATGAAGAATTCTATCATATGATGGATGTTCAGCCTCAAAGGGCCTCATGCAACTAGATTGCCAATTATTCCTTTCTCATTGCACAATACCCAGTTTAGGATGGCTGTTCTCCAGTTAACTCCTCAACATATTAGTCTAGAAAACCATCCATTATACACTTGAGGAATTCTTCCTGGATGATATTGTTACTAATTTTTCAGCTCTGATCTCCATCATCTGCAGTCCTCACTTTCTCCTAACTAATTTGATTTGCCCAATCTACATGCCGATTTAAAATTATAATGCATTCCCAACATCACCCCAATTAGTTTGGGGCCTGTGTGCAACCATCACTAATTTTATTTTTGCACTTTGGTGTTTCTCAGCTGAGGATCAACTGCTCCGTGCATTAAGACATAAAGCCTTAGAGCTTGTCTTTTTAACATTCCCTGTGCTGTTCCTATTATTTTTAACTGATTTGATTTGATCGCAGCCCTTCATTTCTCTATATATCAATTTCCTTATTCCCTTTTCTGTCTTTTGTTCTTGTTCTTGTGCTTGATTCTCCTTCCTCTGACTGCTTGTCTAGGTTCCATCCCTTCACAATCTCTCTCTTATCAGGTGATTTTACACTTTAGTGACAGTCTGGAATGCACTGTAAATTCTTTTCAGGAAATGAGTGAGCTGCCCATCATGGTAAAAGTTCAGTGGAAGTTGAAAGTTAAAATGACCAGGCCTTTCCTGCTAATTTCAGATAAGTTTGTCATTTCCCCACTCTGCCCATTTTAAAGTGGCTCCCAGTTAATATCCTCACCATTAAATTTTTGCCTTTCGGTGCCTGTGCTGGTTCTGTGGAAGCGTTACCTATGTGACCACTTGCCCTTAATTTCTTTGTCTCCTTTTCTAAAACAAAATACATCAAAATTTTCAGATTATTCAGGTTTCTTCCAGATAGCTAATGTTCCTGCTATGTTTAATGAAATTATACCAATATTTCGACTAAAACGTTTCTTTCTTTTTCTTCCCATACCTTTCAGTTCCACTTCCAGTCTCCTGCTTAGCATCCTTCCATCACGTTGCTCTAATACATAAGAGACACTGCAGAAATGTAACTGCTAGTGAAGTGAAATTTTTAGACTGCTGGCTACTGAAAGTTATACAATCAGAATATAAATGAACTCGTTTTTGTTCAAAGATGCTGTTGTTTTATAAACTAGCAATCTAGAGGTTGAGGCTTATGCTATGTATTCATAGATTCAAATCTTAATGTCATAACTAGCAGAATTTAAATTTAATTAATAAGAGCTGCAATTGAAAGCTAGTTGTGATGGTGATGATCAAACAATCATTTACTTATTTCAAAAACAAATTCTGGTTCATGACAGTCTTTTTAAGAAAGGCAATATACCATTTTTGTCTGATCTGTAAGTGACTCCAGAACCACAGTAGTGTAGCTGACTCTTAACATCCCTCTGAAACGGTCTAGGAAACAACTCAGTTCAAGGGCAATTAGAGATGGCCAGACTAATTCTGGCCTTGCCTGTGATGTCCATATCCCAGAAAAGAATTTTGAAAAAATGTGATGAAACTTTTGTTCCAAATCATTGATATTTTATATTTTTTTTGCCAATTTAACTCACTTGGTTTTGATATTTAATGCTAGTTCTGGCATGATGGACTGAATGGCTTCCTGTGCAGTTACACTTCTGTGAGTAAGATTTTATCATAGTGCAGTAACCTTATCTCAATTTTTAACTTCTGCAATTCCAGTCACAAATTTACCTATAAATAAAGCTCTCCTTGACCAATTAGTGAGTTGACAACGTTTCAGTAATTCTGTTCAGTATGAGAGAAGCTGGTTTCCTGACAATCCTGCAAGAGATACATATAAAACTAATGCTGAAAACCCAAAGTGCTGCAAAAAATGAATTTCACTGCTGTTTTGTTGGCCAGTCTAAGTTGGTTGCTATACATCAAAATTATAGTAGACTGGAGAAAATTGTCGTCTTAAACAAAGAAACATAGAAAGGAGCAGGAGGAAACCATTCAGCCCTTCAAGCCTGCCCTGCCATTCATCACGACCATAGCTGATCATCTGACTCAATAGCCTCTTTCTGATTTTGCCACTGCTTTCCAAATGCTGTACTATATATTCCTTGATAACTGATTCAAGAATTTTCCCTACTACTGATGTTAGGCTTACTGGTCTGTAATCTTAGCTCAAGTCTAACTGAAAGTATGATGTATTAACCCTCACACTTGAAACTACTGAAAGCTTAATCTGATATATTTTTTTCCCAAAAGTCTGTTAATATGAAGTGAAAGTTGTTTGAAGGCTTTCATAGTGAGATCTGTGCCCATAAATTTGTCTTATTCAATATATGTTTCCTTTTGGCATGTTTTGTTAGTTTTAGCCATATTGTTTGGAAGAGGTGAAGGAAAACTGGATGGAGGAAAAACCGAATAGAGGGGCGGTGATGGTGTGCTTTCCTGCAGTCATTGTAGACCTCTTTTAAAATATTAGCTAATGCTGGGTGTCAGCAGTTATGCCCTTTAAAAATGAAGACCTACCTCAAGGAGTTAAACAGCTAACTTGGAAAGAAGGTGGAGAATAATTTAAAATCCAACACAATAGAAACAAATTTTGAAGACTCGGTATGTCATTTCTGAAAAAGTCAACGATCAATCATGTTGTATTTAGTCAAATTAAAGATTTAGCCGCTGAGTACGACCTTTACAAAAAATATTTCAAAATTTAAGTCATACTGTGAACGTTTTATAAGTAATGACCACTGAAACTGATTTTATGGTAACATTGCATTTTTTTTACAAATGTGTAGACTGTCTGGATCGTTTCAGTTTGGTAGTTATAACTTCTTTCATTATCTTTCACTATATTAATTGTTATAGTTAGCACTGCTGTCTCAAAGTGCCAGGGACCCAGGTTCTATTCTAGCCTCAGGCGACAATGCAAACTCCACACAGACTTTCTCCCCTTGTCTGCGTGGTTTTCCTCCAGGTGCTCAAGTTTCCTCCCACAGTCCAAAGATGTACAAGTTAGGTGCTAAATTTCCCATAGTATTCGAGGATGTATAGGTTAGGTGCTTTAGTCAGGGGTAAATGTAGAGTAATAGGGTAGGGGTGGGTTGCTCCTCGGAGGGTCGGTGTGGACTTGTTGGGCTGAATGGCCTGTTTACATATGTAGGTATTGTATAATTCTATAATTCTATCCCATGCCAAATATAAATGCTGTTTTTTTTTTCAGCAAAACCTTCACGCTACTAGTCACACCTCGATTAAAAATTAACAAAGAACGTTGAAAATCTGTATCACGTCAGTCTATATCTTTTGAGATCATTAGCTCCAGCAGAATTAGAAACTATTTTAACTGTATTCATGCAATCATTGATTTCTGAATTGAATCTTAATCTAAATTTCAATGGAACTGTCAAACAATGAAAGGAGTAGAGAAGCAGGATAGATTCAGCAGCATGTCAACTCCTGACTCCAGTGAGCATGAGTCCTTAGAGCAAAGCTAACCACAGTGTGTTGCTAATTTAGGTAAGTCATTCAAACAGGACCAACAAGTGGGTAGTGTGGGAATTAAAATATAATTCCTGTGTTGCCCACTGTATTCTTAGGCTGTATTTGAAGCAACTTATTGGCTATGTCAAAGAAACTTTACTTCGTAACTAGCTTGGTCAGTCCTTCAACTCTCTCCCTCAGCTGAGAGAACTTGATGCTGACAATAGTCAGAATTGAATTGTATTTGTATAGCTGCAACCCATTCTTTGCTAGTGTAAATATATTTTTAACTGTCTGGATTATGTTTATTTCAACTTAATTTATGATAGGCTGTTTTTTTCCCCCAAGTGTCAGATGAACATCCGCAGAAATGCCCATAAAGGCAACACATTTCAGCAAAGATAGTTCAGGATATTCCTCCTCACTTGGAGATATGCTGAGCTTCTCATTAATCCATGAAGGCATCAGGATAAGAAATATTTCTAAGGTCTGCCTCAAGATCATGCCACAGGTGCCAGAAAATCCACAAGCACATGAAACCACAGAGAAGCTCAGCCTTCAGTACTTGACTCTTGGTCAGTTTTGGTTATGTTGACATTGGGGCTCAACATGAGGTTCAGCACTGGCTTTCCTGACCGAGGGCTTCACCGGATTCTGGCCCTGCAGCAACCAGGAACTGTTCCTCAGCATCCTCCCTTGTGTCCTCGCTAAGAACATGGCGCACACTGTCTCTACATAACTGTTACATTTCATACAGTCCTCCCACATCGTTTGCTACTCTGTATGCTACTTAATAATAAGCTTCCCATGGTGCAGGACTAACTTTCTGTGTAGTTGTTGGCGTGCTTAATAAATGTATCCAATATCTCTGCTTTCTGCATTTTCTTTGTCTTTTCCCTAAAGGAATTTCAATTTATTTGTTAAGATTTCAAATATACTTGAAACTCTCCACTTATGAGTGGATGTTTTTAATTCAGTTGACGAATATTGACAGTCTATTCAGCTGTAACAAGCAACAAACTTTGTTTGATCCTGTCCATCTGACACCTCCCCATACCACCTAACGTGGACTATTTAATAGCTGGACGCCTGGTTGATTTTCCTTGGCTTAGTCCAGAATGTTAATGCTGCACTTGAATGTGGCAATTTTTAACCTTGGACATTTTCTGTAAAATGCATCACTTGATGTCTTTGTCTAGCAGGTAGTTTGGGGGAATCAACCTGCTTCTAAATGGAGTGCAAGTGCTGCTTAACTAAAGCAAACCAATAAAATCTTTTCACAACACAGTGGGGGCAAATTGTGAAAACATGACTTGCTGTTTTCTAACGCCATCCTTTTCAATTTGACTAATAGGAAATGCTTATAGCAAACAAATGGCAAGGCGAATAAAGTTGACATGAACTTTAATTTTCTAGTCCAGATATCCATACAAAAAGTAAAATTAGGGTGGACATTTGAACATTGAATTATTAGATATCATTAACTTTGTACTAATCGTGAATTTCCAATTATATAATCTCACATTGTCTTTTGACCCTTCTTGAAATGCATGAGGTTGTGAATTTGAAATCCGTTTCCCTAATTTAGCTGTGTTATTTAACAACTCCTGCCAGAGATGTCAGTGATAGACAGTGAGGAATTGTGGAACATTTTCCCAGCTGCAAGCTCTTAATGACTGACTGTGTAAGATGTTGATATTTTTATGAACATTTGGAAACTCTGTGGGCCCCCCTCTTGATAACTTGTGCAGAAATGTTACTCATTCTGGTAACTAAATTATGTATAATTGCCCTCTTTATATTTAATAGGCTGGATTGATTCGTGCAGACACTGGCGAGTTTTTCATTGAGCCATTGGAAAAAGGGCAGCAGGCACAGGAAGAAAAAGGTCGTATTCATGTGGTGTATCGTAGGCCCTCTATCAAACAAGCAGTATCACAAGACCTACATGTTGAAGGTATTGAGAGGATTAAAACTATTGAAAGTTTCGGTAGAAGTACAAAAAAAATGAGCTTGTTAAACCATTGATTATGTTATTAAACCCAATGCAGTCTCCAGAATAGATTTGCACATTAACATTGCATAATATTAAATGCTGTTTATTTAAAGAACATTAATTTGATTACATTGATTGCATCTGTGTCCTTTCTTAGTTTTTAATCTGCTTGCACAATTTATTGAATGCACATATGACATCTGCATTATAGTGTGTGTTATTTTAAACATTCTTAAGTTTCTGTATAAAATGAAAATAGAAGCAATTTGCCAAATTATAATAAAGAAAATTCTCTGATTTCAGGTACTGTTTGGTAATTATCTTACACATTTAACTAACATAACTTGAATTTGTAGGTCGGCTCAGCATATTGACTTCAGTGCTTCGCATTCCTGTGTTGTATGTTGAATTCTTTAAGGCCATTTTTACTGGAATTTTGTTCGTCTTGCTATGCAGGCAAGGTTTCAGTGAAAAAGGGCAATATAAGAATTGAACTGTTTGGACACCCTCTGAAAATCTGTTTCGTATGTCTCACCGAAGTGCATTAAGTTTTGTATGTTAACTGCGCAATATAAATGAGTCATAGACAGAAATCTCAAGGCAAAGGTCAGTGATGTTGCTCAGCATTATTTTTATCTCATTGGTTAGTGCGCTTTGCGAGGCCAGGTAGCCTATGGAAATGAGACGTGTGTTATTAGATGTACAATGTGAAAGCCAATCAAATTACACCATTCCTAGATGTTTAACTGTCCTGAGACCTACTCTGTCCAATCCATTATATTTTCATTGCCTTCTGTGAAACCCTCTGACTTGAGACTGAATATGTCAGATATGATGGGGTTATATACCTGGGATGTCTAAGTATGTTTTAAGTATCCTTTTGCTTCCAAATGGAGCCTTAAATTCAAATCCTGATTTTTAATTGAAATCCATAGTTCTGGATTTCCGCTGTGCTTAATTCACCGGAGCTCTACTTCAGGACAGAAAGTAATGACCACAAAGATTTAGTTCCAAAATTATTTCTGTTGTTTATGTAGCATTATAAGGAGTGTAAGGCAGTAAATATTTGCAGATTGTACCTTGTGAAGAAAGATATTTGGATCGGGAAGCTACCAAGCAAATTTACTGGAGTTGGAATTCCTGACATAGACCTAGAAGAGAATTAGACTTGTTTGCTTCCAGAGTTGGTTTAATACTCCCCTTTTGGACTGATGACTTTGATTTAAGAGATTGAGGCAGATTAGACACTATAATTCTACACAATTGTGATTTTCCCTGAAAAAGAGGCATAATTTAGATGAGCAAAGCAGATAATGTTGAACATTCTAGGCAACCTAGAATTTGAACCTAGAACCTTCTGATTAGAGGGCACATGTTGTTCTAATTGCATTAAAATGGAAGCCCTTGGTTTGAAATATGTTCTACACAATATTTAATTTAGCATGTCTGGGTAATTTACTTCTATGTAATTGTAATCTACATTATGTGCAAATTATTTTGCTATATTTGTCTTTAATGTTATACATCTATGTTCTCTTTCTCATACAATTTTTACAAAAAAACTGTTCGAGTCATAGAGGTGTACAGCACAGGAACAGACCTTTCGGTACAAATTGTCTGACCAGATATTATAAACAAATCTCTTCCCGTTTTTCAGCATTTGGCCCATAACCCTGTAATCCTTTCCTAATCATATACTCATCCGATGCTTTTTAAATGTTGTGGAGATGTTGGTGTTGGACTGGGGTGGACAAGGTACAGAAATCAATGCAGGTTTTGATAACTGTCTGTCATGTTTTTCAGATTTAGAAATGGCTTGTCGTTAAGATGATAATTAGCGCTTCATTAATGTTTCATTTTTTATTTGCTGATCTCTGGCTCACTGGCTGTGCTTTTGCTTCTGAGGCAATTGATGTGGCTTCAAAACTCACTGAGGAGCTTGAGCACAAAGTGTTGACTGCCAGTGCAGTGTTGAGTTACAAGTTGGGTCAATCTTTAAATGAAGGACCCAACTGTTCTCTTGAGTAGATGTTTCATTTCCAATAGTATTAGGAGAAGAGCAGGACAGTTCTTATGAATAACGTTCATCTCCTCGCAATTCCATGAAGCATGTTTTCATTTTTATTGGTTTTCTGTGCCTACACAGTTCAAAATAAATTAGTTGCCTCTTAGAGCCTGAGAAGTGGCACAGTAACTCAGTGTCTCACAGCACCAGGGCCCCGGGTTTGATTCCAGCCTCTGACGACTGTCTGTGTAGAGTCTCCCCGTGTCGGACAAATGTAGAGCAATAGATAGGAGAATGGGTCTGGGTGGTTTAATCTTCGGAGGGTCGTTGTGGACATGTTGGGCCAAATGGCCCGTTTTCACACTGTAGGGATTCTATGATTCTAATAACCTGGTGCCGCTTGATTTTTGACTGTTTAACTAGTGTAATTGTATCACCTTCCACCACTTCCTCTGGCAGCTCATTCCATACACGCATACCCTCTGCATGAAAAAGTTGTCCCTTAGGTCCCTAAATCTTTCTCCTCTCACCTTAAATGTACGTCCTTTTAGTTTTGGACTCCCCCACCCTGGAGAAAAGATTTGAAATATGTTTTACACAATATTTAATTTAGAGTATCTGGGTAATTTTGCATTTTAATGCAATTAGAACAACATGTGCCCTCTAATCACCCTATCCATGCCTTTGTGATTTTATAACCTTTACAGCTCCACTGCTCCATGGAAAATAGCCCCAGCTTATTCAGCCTCTCCCTATAGCTTAAATCCTCCAACATCTTTTCTGAATCCTTTCAATTTTCACAATATCCTTCCCAAAGTAGGGAGACTAGAATTGTACGCAGTATTTCAAAAGTGGCCTAACCAATGTCCTGTACAGCACAACATGACCTCCCAACTCAAAGGCAAGCATATCAAGTGTCGTCTTCACTGTCCTATCTACCTGTGGCGACTCTTTCAAGGAACTATGAACCTGCACTCCAACATCTCTTCGTTCAGCAACACTCACCAGGATTTTACCGTTAAGTGTATAAGTCCTGTCCTGATTTGCCTTTCCAAAATGCAGCAAGTCCCATCTATCTAAATTAGATTAGATTACTTAGTGTGGAAACAGGTCCTTCGGCCCAACAAGTCCACACTGACCCTCCGAAGAGCAACCCACCCAGACCATTCCCCTACATTTACCCCTTCACCTAACACTATGGGCAATTTAGCATGGCCAATTCACCTAACCTGCACATTTTTGGACTGTGGGACGAAACCGGAGCACCCAGAGGAAACCCACGCAGACACGGGGAGAATGTGCAAACTCCATACAGATAGTTGCCCGAGGCGGGAATTGAACCCGGGTCTCTGGTGCCGTAAGGCAGCAGTGCTAACCACTGTACCATCATGCCACCATATTAAACTTCATCTACCACTCTTCGGCCCATAGACCCATCTGATCAAGATCCTAATGTACCTTCTTCGCAGTCCACTAACACCTCCAATTTTGGTGTCACCTGCAAACTTACTAACTGTATCTCCTACGTTCACATCCAAATCATTTACAGGAGAATTTTGATTATCCGAACGAGGTGGGCGGGCACTATTTTGTTCAGATAATTGATTATTTGATTGATTTAAATGCCTTTCCTCTGGGGCTCGGAGTTTTAAAGTCTGCTCCCCTTTCAGGAGACTGCATCCGCACACAGCATGGGCCCCTCCCCCGTCCCTGCCCCCACAACTGTCCAACACCTCCCCCACCCTTCTGGCCCCTCCGCCAAAACCTGCCCAAGCCCCCCTGACCCCACCCCCAAAACCTCCCAATCCCCATCCAACATAGCCCCCGTCCACCATCCTGCGCAGCACCACCCTGCCCCTTCTCCAGGGCAGCCGACTGAACACCAACAATAAGACTGCTGCTGCCTTTGTGGGGTAAGTCTCCACACACACACCCACCCCACACACACCCCACCTTATATTATATACATACCCTGTACAGGACAATGTTGGGCAGATTATCTGGGGAAGGGGGTGTGGGTTTAGAGTACACTCTAGAACACCAGGGAAAGTATGGGGACAGAGAGGGTGGGAGGTCAGTCATTTGGTGCCTGTTTAATCACTGTTAGAAACACATCTAATGTTTCTATCGGGACCTCGAGATCTCCTTTGGATAATCCGATTTTCAGATGATTGGCATTCAAATAATCGAGGTGCCACTGTATATAAATGACGAAAAGCAGTGGACCCAGCACTGTTCCTTGTGGCACAACGTTGGTCACAGGCCTCCAGTCTGTAAAACAAACCTCCACCACCCTCTGTCCACTCTCTTCGAGCCAGTTCTGTATCCAAATGACTAGTTCTCCCAGTATTCCATGTGTCTAACCTTACTAACCAGCCTACCAAGTGGAACCTTGTCGAACATCTTATTGAAGTCCAAATAGGTCGTGGTCACTAGTCTACCCTCATCAGTCCTCTTTGTTACTTCTTAAAAAAAAACTCATCAAGTTAGTGGGGTTTCCTACGCACAAAGCCATGTTGACTATCCCTAATCAGTCCTTGCCTTTCCAAATACATGTAAATCCTGTCCCTCAGGATTCTCTCCAACAACGTGCACACCACTGATATCAGACTCACCCGTCCATAGTTCCTTGGCTTTTCCTTCCCACCTTTCTTAAATAATAGCACCACATTAGCCAATCTGTAGTCTTTCAGCACCTCACCTGTGGTGATTGATGATACAAATATATCAGCAAGGAGCCCAGCAATCACTTCCCTAGCTTCCCAAAGAATTTTAGGCTACTCCTGGTCAGGTCCTGGGGATTTATCCACATTTTTGCATATTAAGGCATCCAGCACTGTCACCTCTGTAATTTGGACATTTTTTAAAGATGTCGCTATTTACTTCCCCTTGTTCTCTATCTTCCATATCCTTCTCCATAGTAAACACTGATGGAAAATACTCATTTAGTATCACTCCCATCTCCTCCAGTTCCATACATAAGCAGCCTTGCTGATCTTTGAGGAGCCCTTTTCTCTCCCTAGTTACCCTTTTATCCTCAATGTATTTGTAGAATCCGTTTGGATGTTCCTTAACCCTATTTGCCCTGCTGATCTCCCTCTTAAGTATATTCCTATTGCCTTTGTACTCTTCTAAGGATTCACTTGATCTTTGCTGTCTATACCTGACACATGCTTCCTTATATGTGACCAAAGCTTCAATTTCTCTCGTCATCCAGCATTCCCTATTCTTAGCAGCCTTGCCTTTCAACCTAACAGGAACATACTGTCTCTGGACTCTCATTATCTCATTTTTGAAGGCTTCCCATTTTCCAGCCATATCTTTACCTGCAAACATCCCGCCCCCAATCAACTTCTGAAAGTTCTTGCCTAATACTGTCAAAATTGCCTTCCTCCAACCTCAACATTTAGATCCGGTCTATCCTTTTCCATCACTATTTTGAAACTAATAGAATTATGGTCGCTGGCCCCAAAGTCCTCCCCCACTGACATCTCAGCCACCTGCCCTGCCTTACTTTCAAAGAGTTGGTCAAGCTTTGCACCTTCTATTGTAAGTGCCTTCACATACTGAATCAGAACAGTTTCTTGTACACACTTGATAAATTTCTCTCCTTCCAAGCATTTAACACTGTGGCAGTTTGGAAAGTTAAAATCCCCTACCATAACCGCCCTATTTTCCTTACAGATATGGGAGCTCTCCTTACAAATCTGTTTCTCAATTTTCTGCTGACTATAGTACAGTCCCAATAAGGTGATCATCCCTTTATCTTTCAGTTCTATCCAAATAACTTCCCTGGATGTATCCCCAGGAATATCATCCCTAAGTACAGTCGTAGTTTTATTCCTAATCAAAAACACCACTCCTGTGCCCGCTGTCCCCACTTTCTGTCATCCCTATAGTATCTATACCCTGGAACATTAAATTGCCCTCCTGTCCGTCCCTGACCCATGTCTCTGTAATTGCTATAATATTCCAGTTCCTTTTTACCAACTATGCCCTGAGTTCATCTCCTTACCCGTTAGGCCATTGAAATAAATGCTGTTTAATTGATCAGTCCTAGCTTGTTCTTTGCTTTGTTCCTACCTGCCCTGGCTGCTTGAGTTGAAATATATGGCATTGGAAAGGCACAGCAGGTCAGGCAGTATCCAAGGAGCAGGAGAGTTGACATTTTGGGCATAAGCCTTTATCAGGGATGTGGATGGGGGCTGAGAGATAAATAGGGTGGTGGGGCTTGGCTTGGTAGGGGTGAAGATAGCTGGAAAGGTGATAGGTGGATGCAGGTGGGGGATAATTGTGATAGAGTGAAATGGACAGGTGGGAAGGAAGATGGTCAGGTCAGGAGGGTGGTGCAGAGATTTCAAAACTAGTGAAGTTGATGTTGATGTGATGTGGTTGAAAGTTCTCAAGGCAGATGTTCTTCCTCCAGTTTTCTAGTTGGATTTGATTTGGCAGTGGAGGAGGCCCAGAATATGGATGTCCTTGGGGGAGTGGGGAGTGGGAAGTGGAGTTGAAGTGGTCAGCCACAAGGCTGTAGGGTTGTTTGGTGCATGTGTCCTAGAGATGTTCTCTGAATCATTCTGCGTCCTGTCTCTCTGATGTAGAAACCAATGGTCACAGTAGATGAGGTGGGTGGATGTGCAGGAAAATCTCTGCCGGATGTGGAAGGATTCTTTGGGGCCTTGGACTGAAGTGAGGGGGAGGTGTAGGAACAGGTTTTACTTCTCATGCAACGGCAAGGGAAGGTGCCAGGCGTGGAGGGTGGGTTGGCTATGCTTTTCCAATGCCACACTTTTCAATTCTGACTCTCCAGCATCTGCAGCCCTTACTTTCTCCTGGATTGTTTTACTTGCTCCTTGTCCCAATTGTACCAGTTTCGGACTGATCTCTGTCCTCACTATCTCCCTGGTCCCCACCCCCTCCTGTTACTACTTTCAATCCTCCTGAGTGGCTCTAGCAAATCTCCCTGCCAGTATATTATTTTTCTTCCAATTCATGTGCAATGCAATCCATCCTTCTTGTCCAGGTCACTTCTACCCAGAAGAGATTCCAATGATCCAAAAATGTGAATTCTTTTCCCCTGCACCAGCTCTTCAGCCACACATTCTTCTGCTCTAACCTCCTATTCCTATCCTCACTAGCTCGTGGCACTGGAAGTATTTCCAGAGGACCTCCTTTTTAAATTTCAGCATAACTTCCTATATTCTCTTCTCAGAATCTCTTCCTTTTCTCTTCCAAATGTTGTTAGTTCCAATGGGTACAACAACCTCCTCCTGGCGCCTCTCTCCTCTTTTGAGAATATTCTGCAACTTCTCCAAGATATCCTTAATCCTGGCACCAGGAAGGCAACACACCATTCTGATGTCTTGCTGTCGGCCATAGAAACATCTGTCTGTGCCTCTGACTAGAGAGTCCCCTGTCACAATCGATCGCTTGGAACCTGGTGTACCCCTTGTTACATTAGAGCAAGTCTTGGTACCAGAAACCTGGCTGTCAGTACTACATTCCTCTGACAGTCCATCACCCCCATATTTTCCAAAACAGCATACTTTTGTTTGAGTTGGGGATAGCCACAGGAGACTTCTGCATGACCTGCCATTCTCTCCTATCTTTCCTGTCAGTAACGTATCTACCTGAGTGTATCTTGGGTTTATCTCCCTTTCTGCAACTGCTAACTATTATACTCCCTAGCTCCTGTAAATTCCCCATTGCCTCTAACTGCCGTTCCAATGTGATCCGTCAGGATTTTCAACCAAACACACTTCCTGCAGGCATAATCAACAGTAACATGGAAATTCTCCCTAATCTCCCACATCCAACACACAGAGCATATCACTATATGAAAAGCCATTTTGCATCTTAACAGTTTACAGACCCAGAAGATAGCATAGTCTTACTGCTTCAGGTTAACTTCATACCTATGATTTTATATTTTTAAAGATTAGTCAAGAGACAGATCTCGATTTTTAAAAAATTGAAAAAGAACTGACTCTACTCACTATTGAAGATTTACAAAAGAAAAAAAAATGTAAGGTTACAATTTAAAGCTAGCCACTTAGCTGTTCCCCTGCTGTGAGTTTCCTCACACACGCTTCTCCAAGGTCAGCAGTGAATTTTGCTGTTTGTTAATTTTTCTCAGACGATCTCCGATGTCCAGAATTACTTGAAATGAAACACCAGAGGCAGCAGCTGTGCAGATTTATTTCTCTATTTGATTTACCTCCCATGTGGTTCCTGCCTTTGTGTCTCTTCCTCCTTTTTAATGTATTTCCTTACCAATGGTCTCCTTACCGTTGTAATATACATCAGGATAAATTCATGACATCTCAAAACAGAAAGCAAGAGAAATGGTAGCAGATGGTGAGAGTGAATTACTGCAAGGTATGAGAATGGTCTCCCTGATTCTTGACTATGTAATTATACACTCAGAATTGTAAATGACCATCCCCTCTGTCTGTGCCAAGTTTCGTGTGCCTCATGAATTAATTTTGATGTCTTTACCTTTTGCCTTCAGACTTCTCATGGGTTTTTTCCACATTGTGTCTGAGGAATTCTGTCCAGTCCTACGACCGCCACTTCTGTCTCTTTATGTTGCCCACTTTCCTCACGTTGTCATAGGAAGAAGAAAGCGCATTCATTTACATAACACTGTTTATATTTCTAGAATATATTACAACTTAGTGCAATTGTTATTGTTATAAAGGAAAGCATACAGGCAATTTGCACTCAGCAAGCTGCCACAAGCAAAAATTGATATAAGAACAAAAGAAATAGGAGTAGAAATAGATCATATAGTCTTTGAGCCTTTTGTCCCATTCAGTTTGATCATAGTTGATCTCCTTCAAAACCACTTTCCTGCCTGCTCCCCATAATCCCTCGATTATGTTTGAGATTAGAAATGAATCTGTCTCAGTTTTGAGTTGACTCAGTGGTTCAGCATTCATGTGTGTGGAAATCTGTTTCATTGGTGATTAAAGAATAAATTGACGTCAGGACACTGGCATACTCTCCTTTTCAAATAAATTATGGCCTCTCAAGCCTGCAATTATTTTTTCATCCAAAACATACTGCAATGACTCCTTAGTATTCCACTACAGAACTGGCCATCTACTTCAGATGTAGAATGGGTCTTCTACCCACCCTCCTCTGACTGAGTAAACCAACCACTGAGCTAAGCTGATAGTAAAAAGCCAGTTTGTCTGTCTTCTCTGCCCTACAGATTTGTCATTTTACCTTGCTGACTTTGCCTGATCTATCTTTTTTCCCCTCTCTTTCCTCATTCCCTGCAATATCTTAATTTCCTGTTTGGTCTCGATCTCTCCACCTCACAATTTACTCTGAAATATTTTCCACTATGAGGAAGCAAAACGTAAATGTAGGTTGGTGCTGAGGGAACTGGTCCAGACAGCACTTCCTTTCTTTGAGATGCAGGACTGTGCTGCGTTACACTAATTGCTCGATCTAGAATTCCCCCAGCGAGAACAAAATGTTGAAGTAACAGTTGAAGCTGGGATTCAAGCCTATAATTTTCAAGCTTGAGTCAAATACAACCTATCTGCCTATGTACAAGACTTTTTTTTTGTCAGCATTATATTTTTCTGGGCATGATGTCTCTCTGCTTTGACCCCAAATTAAGAGTTTCCTTGATTGAGGCAGTCTAAAATTTTCCATTTTTGACAGTGGCCAGTCCATAACCTGTCAATTGAGAATGTCAATTTATATTGCAAACTCCGATTCATTTAAAAATGGTTTTCACAATGAGATTAATTTAAATTTTGCTTTTCTTATATTTAAAAGTTTCCCTTTTCCTACATGAAGATGCATCCGTAATGTATAATATGGAATGATCTATGTTATCATATTTTACGTTAATGTTGATGACTACTGATCCAGTTTGCATCCATTACTATAGCTGTTTTCATCACGTCAGTAGCGTCTTGGTTGCTCATTTTAATTTAACAATGCAAACATTAAAGCAGCCCTCCTAAGAAATGATTCATAATTTAATCGTGAATCATTAAAATGCCAGGAAACTATAGAGTTCAAAGTGAAACTCAGCACACTTTCAAAATACAGTCTATGAATCTGTTTTTTACCAAATACAAATGAAAGATGTCTAATCTTTGAAAATTGATATGGGTTTGATTTGTACAGTTTTATGCATATTCACTAAGCTAATGAAATAGATTACAATGTTGATCTGGTCAACTGACCAGTGAAATGGTGGTCAAATAGTGCTTCAAATTATTTTAATGTTTCATGAGTCTTAATACATACATACTTAATGGTGAGCATATGCAATGTTTAACAAAGGGGCAGTTTTAGAATTGCAATTGAAGAGCGATGGCAGGCTTACAAGGATTTCATTCATAAATGTGTTCACAAATAGGGTTACATGTAACTGAAAAACTTTAAAAGTGGGTGTGTTTCTATTTTGTGTTCCTCGTAGTTCAGTCAATGACTCTTAAAATCAACTCAAAATCAAGTTTTTGGTCTCTTTTCATAGTTAAAATAATTATTTATGAACACATTTTAAACCATGTTACTTTCCTCAGTTGATAAAACCTGACAATGGAGAAATCTACTTTTGTCCTGTGAAAAAAACTGACTAATCTGTTGGCTGTTTAAATTTGTGGCACAAATTAATAATGGTTATTGTGCATACACGTATGATTCCTTTTTCATGACTTAGGATTAAGACACCAGACTTTTCCTGGAAGAACCTCTCTTTCAGAGTGTACGTGTATCAGCTGAATTTGTATTGCCTTCAAGCAGAGGTTTGCATATAAAGAGTTGAGGGAATGATGAGTCCTCAAAATATATGAACCACTTGTATCCTCCCAACTCAGGGCATTGTTTTGAGTCTGTACTTGCAGTCAGAGTATATGCTTTAGATTTACATATACAGTCATAGAGTCATACAGCACGGAAATGGCCCTTTAATCCACTTGTTCATGACCAGTTATCATAAACCGATCCTATTTGCCTGCATTTGGTCCATATCCTTCTAAACCTTTACTATTCATGCCCTGTCCAAACGTCTTTAAAATATTGTAATTGTACCTGCTTCTACCACTCCCTCTGGCAGTTTAATCCATACACTTACCACCCTCTGTGTGAAAAAGATACCCCTCTGGTCTCTCTTGACTCTTTCGCCTCTCACCTTTAAACATATGTCCCCTAGTTTTGCACTCCCCTTCTCTTTGAAAAAGACCTTGGCTATTCACCTTATCGATGCCCCTTACGTTTTTAGAATTCAGTGTAGCTCAATTAGACTATTGGGGAAGCTGTAAAAAGATTCCCAAGAATGATGTAAACATACTCATCTGGCGCTGGAGGAGGCCATTTGGCCCCTTGAACATACCCTTTGATTCAGTAAGATCAAGATTCAACTGATTATAATGTCAAATCCACATTCCTGCCTATTCCTAATAAACTTCCACACTTTGAGAGAGGGCACTTTAGCTGCTTGAGTTCAGGCACAGACCAGTTGGTTGAATGGCTGGGTTTTGATAAATTTAAATTTATTCCAGGCCTAACCTTGCTGAAAAAGGTCATGCTTGGTAATGATGAATTCTGTTATTGCTGTGTGAGTAGGTCAGTGAGTACTGGGGTATGGATAAGCTGTGATTTCTGCAACTTCATTATTTTTGTGCAAAAGGAATTGCTTATCCTCTCTCTTATTTTTAGGAGCTGTTGGATTTCACATTAATTGTCCATTAAACATATGAGTACTTGTTAATGCAATGCCAATCAATCTTATTGATTGAAGTTTTAATTGTTTTCTTACTCATCTTTTTTGTCCTCATTCTGTCTCAACCAGTCTTTTTTTTCCATCTCTTTTGTTTTCTGTATCTGTATCACTTTGACTCTTAATTCACCGAACATTTTTTTTCCCTCTGCTTCTGCAATCCTACAATCTTACTCAGCACGGACAATTCTTCTCTCCTGCACAAATTTCACTAAGGTCCCAGAATGCCTTGTTATCAAGGTCATACTTCCATTAAGTTGCAATGCAAAGTGTTTTGACTGGGCATATCAGGAAGATTTAGTCCATTGGTGTCCAAATTCATTGCTCAATGATAAAAGCATCATTTTGCTGTTTTATGTTGGTTGCTTATTTTGAACTATTGACTAACTTGATTTTGCTGAGCCATGCGGAGATGGTGTCAGAGTGGTAATGTCATTGGTCTAATAATCCAGAAAATAATGCAAGCTAATGCTGTTGGCACACAGGGACTAATACCATCAAGGCAGCTGGTTGGATTTAAAAATTTGATTAGTAATTGGAAATCCATTTTACAAAAAACTGTTAATGACCATGAAGCTGTCATCAATTGTTGCAAAGATCCATCTGGTTCACTGAAGTCTTTAGGGAAGAAATCTCATACTCTGGCCTACATGTGACTTCAGATTTATAGTAATGTGGTTGTCTTCTAACTACCATCTGAAGCGATTTTTTTTTTAAAGTAGTCATTTACTTCAAGTTGCAATTGGAGATTAACCTTAATGGTGGTGCTGACATCCCATGAAAGAATAAATATAACTTTATTAAAAAATTAGCAGTGTGGGCTATTGTTACTTGATGAGCAATGCTGGACCATCCGTTACAACCAGATCAGCCTGAATTGCATCAGACTAATAGCCAATACATTAGAATTCTTTGTCAATTTAAGAAATGTCCTAATTGGAATAAGAGTAAAGGACTACTTGAATTCAAGGGAAAGAGATACAGATGTGCAAATATTGAAATGCACAGTAGGTACAGTAAGCTTGCTGCTGTATCTTAACACTAGTACATTTTTCAGAATGCAGGCATTGGACATGGGTACAGGTACAACGTTACATGGAGGAAAAGGTATACTTTTGTGGTGGAGCTAACAGGTGAAGACGCTTGAATATTTTAATTGCGGTATAAGAGGCATTACTTGTAATTGAACAGTTCAGAAACTTAGCGGGTTTTGAGAAGATTTATAGCTCAGGTTGAGGGTCTGGATGTAGGTTTGCTCACTGAGCTCAAAGGTTCATTTCCAAATGTTTTGTCACCATACTAGATAACATCATTGGTGGGCCTCTGGGCAAAGCACTGCTGATGATTCCTGCTTTCTATTTATATGTTTGCGTTGGTGATGTCATTTCCTGTTCTTTTTCTCAGGGGGTGGTAGATGAGGTCTAACTCAATGTGTTTGTTGATAGAGTTCTGTTGGAATGCCATGCTGCTAGGAATTCCCATGCGTGTCTCTGTTTGGTTCATCCTAGGATGGATGTGTTCTCCCAGTCGAAGTGGTGTCCGTCCTTATCTGAATGTAAAGATACTAGTGAGAGAGGGTCATGTTGTTTTGTGGCTGGTTGATTATATATCCCGGTGGCTTGTTTTCTGCCTGTTTGTCCAATGTTGTGTTTGTTACAGGTCTTGCATGGTATTTTGTAAATGACATTGGTTTTGTTTGTTGTCTGCTTGTTTGGGTTTGTAGCTGAGAAATCGGCGGACAGTGTTCATTGGGTACCCATGTTGAGATGATTGCTTCTGTGGTACATGAAAAAACATGGGCCAAATATTGAACTACAGAAACAATCATCCCAACATCCAAAAACGAAGCTGCATCAGAACATTTCAATGAGACAGCACACACTGCAGAGGAACATCACCTATACAGTGCATTAAAAAAGAATGGGTACCCAATGAACACAGTCCACTGATTTCTCAGCAACAAACCTAAACAAGCAGATAAGGAAAGACACCACTTCGACTGGGACAACACATTCATCATAGGACAAGCCAAACTGAGACATGCAGGAGAATTCCTGGAAGCATGGCATTCCAATTGGAACTCTATTAGCGCAAACATTGAGTTCGACCACCATCTACCACCCCCAAGAAAAAGAACAGGAAATGATATCACCACAGGAACCCAAAGAAACCACAACATATAAATAGAAATCAAGAATCAGCAGCAGTGCTTTGGCCGGAGGCCCACTGAAGATGTTACCTGGTAGGGTATTGAAGCATTTGGAAATGAACCTTCCAGCTCAGCAAGTAAACCTATGTCCAGTTCAGAAACTTGCTATAAGCCAGGAGAATGAGCCATACAGATTTCAGGAGCCATTCTGCATATAAATTCAATTTTGAAGACTACAAAACCTGAAGGGGCAAAAAAGATACTGGACAGAAAGGAAAAGTAAATGTTTTAATTCTCTAATGAAGATTAAAAATAAAACCACTAGAAGCAGAAGCAAGTTAACTAAGTCTGCAACAAATGGTGAATTGTCTATAGAATGGTTTCACTATGTAAAACTGCAGCTATCTTCACAGCAATTTCAAATAGTTAATCTGAAGAAATTGATAAGATACTTGTAAAATCAATAGCATGGTAATACTATTACAGCTGAGCTGATAAATAGTTGTTGTATGTGCCAAGAAGGTGAAGTTTTTGATTGTTGGTATTCATTTTTGTATTAAAAATGTATTCCTTTGTTTTGTTCACAGACTTGCAGAATTGTTGATAGGCATGCTTCGTATAAGTTAGCGTTGTGTATCAGCTCAGCCACGAAAATAGAATGCAGATAGAGTCATAGAGATGTACAGCATGGAAACAGACCCTTCAGTCCAACCCATCCATGTCGACCAGATATCCCAACCCAATCTAGTCCCACTTGCCAGCACCTGGCCCATATCCCTCCAAACCGTTCCTATTCATATACATATCCAAATGTCTCTTAAATGTTGCAATTGTACCAGCCTCCACCACTTCCTCTGGCAGCTCATTCCATACACGTACCACCCTCTGTGTGAAAAAGTTGCCCCGTGTGTCTCTTTGTTATGTCTTTTCCCCTCACACCCTAAACCTATGCCCTCTAGTTCTGGACTCCCCAACCCCAGGGAAAAGACTTTGTCTATTTGTCCTAATCCATGCCCCTCATAATTTTGTAAACCTCTATAAGGTCACCCCTCAGCCTCCGACGCTCCAGAGAAAACAGCCCCAGCCTGTTCAGCCTCTCCCTATAGCTCAAATCCTCAAACCCTGGCAACATCCTTGTAAATCTTTTCTGAACCCTTTCAAGTTTCACAACATCTTTCCGATAGGAAGAAGACCAGAATTACATGCAATATTCCAACAGTGGCCTAACCAACGTCCTGTACAGCTGCAACATGACCTCCCAACTCCTGTACTCAATACTCTGACCAATAAAGGAAAGCATACCAAATGCCGCCTTCACTATCCTATCTACCTGCGACTCCACTTTCAAAGAGCTATGAACCTACACTCCAAAGATCTAGCATAATCGAATGTCAGTGACCTTCCATATTGTCTTGAATGGGTTCATTGGAAAGGTATTCTCCCAATTGACTGTGCCTATCTCAATTACATTATGCACTTTGTTTTATTGATGTACAGAGGAACCTTGATTATCCGAAGGACATGGGCGGGCAGTATTTTGTTTGGATAATCGAATTCTGGATAATTGAATGCCTGATAACATAGTTTAGCCGAGCATTGGGACCTTGTAATCTTGCTGGATAATCGGATGCCGGATAATCGAGGTTCCTCTGTATATCTGCATAATTGCCAAACTTTGCATTGGCATTATTTGTGCCTCGATCAAGTTAGTTCACATTCTCATCCAGGACAGTTTGCGTCACTGGTTAGAACAGTCACAGCCTATTACTTGAGGCTAACTTATCCCCTGGTTTCTAATCCACTGATTCAAATGGTGTTTGTTAAAGAGTATCCCATGGAAGATGCGCTGACTGCAGGGTGCCTCACCACTCTTAGGCTCAACTGTAAAGTGCAAGGGTGGTAGCACGTTGGGTACAGGTGAGTCTCTCAAATCCATGCCTTCAAGACTCTCCTGATTTTCAAAAGAAAAAGTAGAAGTAGTGTGCCATTTTGGTAAAGACCGTGCCCATAGAAAATAGGTTGGTTGGAAACTACTCTCGGTTGATGTCTGCTGCCTGTGTCTTTGAAGCAAAGGAGCTGGAATTCTGCTTGAATTCTAGAACTTTATACTTGGTGGTTGAAATTAATGTCAAATATGCTAAGTGGACTGTACAGTAAATTCATAAAATCGTTTTTATATTTAATGTTCTATTTAGTTTATATTGATGGCAATTTGCCTGTAAACTCACTTCTAATTTATGTTAATAGTCCACTTATAAAAATGAAATCACTTTCACTTTTTTTGTTGAGGCACTTTGGCAAATTGGGTTCTTTTAGGGATCATAATCTAAGCGTGTCATTATTTTTGGTATATTTTTTACACTTGTCATGCTTTGCTGTTTTTATTAAATACATCTGATGAAACCTATTTTCTTCTTGCATTTTATTTGATTGGCTTTCTCCTCTGGGTAGAAGTAGGGATTTTAAAAATCAGAAGACTCTGTATCTAGAGTGGCATGGTGGCTCAGTGGTTAGCACTGTTGTCTCTCAGTGCCATGGTCCCAGGTTCAATTCCAGCCGTAGGAGTTTGGAGTTTGCAAGTTCTCCCCGTGTCTGCGTGGGTTTCCTCTGGTTTCCTTCCACATTCCAAAGATGTGCAGGTCAGGTGAGTTGACAATTTAGTCCGTAATTGTTTAGGTGCATTAGTCAGAGGGGGGGTGGATTTGGGCTGAAGGGCCTGTTTCCACACTGTAAGGAATCTGATCTAGTCCACAACTGCTGAGCTATGCCATTAGAGCTTTTCCTGATTTGAGGCATCAGGTTTTCCAGATCAGCTGTGTCTTTTCACAAAAGATCACGAGTGGACGTTACTGTCTTTCTGTTTATAACTCCTGACTGTATTATACTTGAGATTCCACTGCAACAGTATCGCCTTAGCTGTGCAATTTGGGAAGCTGCCCATTCCTCTTCTGCTGGATTGAGTTTAATGTTGCTGAGTTCTGACTGCTGGGAGGGGAGAGTTGGGATAGCAGTGAAGTTGTCAGAATTGGTAACCTAGAGCTATGAAAATTTCAACGACAGTGTTTCATTAAAAATGATGATTTTGGCCAAGTTCTAACCATTGCTGATTTTTTTTTTGTCTTATTGCATCCTTTAAAAGTTATGCCCAGCTTCCTTTGGAATTCTGCAATGCTGCAATATACCTCAAAAATAACTTTTTGTCAGAATTCAGCTTCCAAAAAGCCAAACAGAAGTAAAATATTTTTCCCTATTCACAGAACTTGTGGGCTATTTATTTCTTAACCTACTGGTGAATAATTTTCCATTATAGCCGTTACGCTCTTATTTGCCTGTGTAGAAAAAGTTGGGGAGAACAATATTGCACCATTCTGAAAAATCATCTCGTCTTTTAAAATATGCAGGTCTTTTTTTTACATTATTTTGTGTGTACGTTCTTTTTGTATCATGGAATTCCCTTCTGCCTATTCACTATCTGTTCCTTTATAATCACTCTTCAAGTCCTGCTCGTTGATCAAGTCTTTTATCATCCCTAATGGTGCTTCTAAATAAAGTTCTTGCAAATTTTGCACTCCTCATGTGTAACATCTAGGCTAAAGTCAACAGTTACTTGATTTCCCTCCAATACTTGGTCACTGGATGCATGCTATTTTTCAAATCTAGCCCCCAGGGTAAAGGTACCACATCTGAAACCCCCAATCTTCTGGCTGGTGCAGAAAGAAGCAGTTTCAACTCATTATCTTATTTTTAAATATTTTTGATGCACTTCGAGTCATAGAAATGTACAGCATGGAAACAGACCCTTCGGTCCAACCTGTCTACGCCGACCAGATATCCCAACCCAGTCTGTTCCCACCTGCCAGCACCTGGCCCATATCCCTCCAAACTCTTCCTATTCATATACCCATCCGAATGCCTCTTAAATGTTGCAGTTTTACCAGCCTCCACCACATCCTCTGGCAGTTCATTGCGTACATGTACCACCCTCTGTGTGAAAAAAGTTGCCCCTTAGATCTCTTTTATATCTTTCCCCTCTCACCCTAAACCTATGCCCTCTACTTCTGTACTCCCCGACCCTAGGGAAAAGACTTTGCCTCTTTACCCTATCCATGCCCCTCATGATTTTATAAACCTCTAACTGGTCACTCCTCAGCCTCTGACGCTCCCAGGGAAAACAGCCCCAGCCTGTTCATCCTCTCCCTATAACTCCAATCCTCCAACACTGGCAACATCCTTGTAAATCTTTTCTGAACCCTTTCAAGTTTCACAACATCTTTCTGATTGGAAGGAGACCTGAATTGCATGCAATATTCCAACAGTGGCCTAACCAATGTCCTGTACAGCCGCAACATGAACTCCCACTTATATAAACTCTATGGGTGAGACGATAGAAAGCATGGTTACTAAGTTTGTGGATGACACCAAAATTGATGTTGTATGACCTCCAGTTCCTGATGAAGGGCTCATGCCCGACATGTCAATTCTCCTTCTCAGATGCTGCCTGATCAGCTGTGCTTTTGCAGTGCCACACTTTTGTCAGTGAAGAAGGATATCAACGATTACAAATAGGTCTCGATCAATTGGGTTAGTGGGCTGAGGAGTGGCAGATTGAGTTTAATTTGGATAAATTCAAGGTGTTGCATTTTGGTAAAATAAACAAGAGCAGAGCTTGTACAACAATTAAAGGTAGGGCCTTGGGTAATGTTGTCAAACAGAGAGACCTAAGGGTTCAGATACATAATTCTTTGAAATTTGCATCACACAAAGACAGTGGTTAAGAGGGCATTTAGCACGTTTGCCTTTATTGTTCAGACCTTCGAGTATAGGAGTTGAGGCTGTACAGCACATTGGCATCCAGAGGCCTCTTCTGGAGTGTGTGTCCAGTTATGGTTGCCCTGTACAGGAAGGATATTATTGAACTGGAGAATGATTAGAAAATATTTACCAGGATGTTGCTGGGAATGGAGGGTTTCAGTTATGAAGAGAGGCTAGATAGGCTGGGACATTTTTCACTGGAGTGTAGAAAGTTAAGGGGTGACCTTATAGAGGTTTATAAAATCATGAGGGTTATGGATAAGGTGAATGGCGGGTTCCTTTTCCTAGTGTGGAGGATTTCAAGACTAGGGGACAAATTTTTAATGCGAGGGGAGAAAGATTTTAAAAAAAGCATGAGGAGCATTTCTTTTTAACCTAGTGGTTTGTGTGGGGAATGAACTTCTAGTGGAAGTGATGGGTGCAATTACAATGTTTAAAAGACATCTGGATAAGTACATGTATAATTAATGTCTGGCAGTATATGTGCCAAGTGCAGGCAGGTGGGATTAGTTTAGTTTGGGATTATAGTCAGCATGGACCAGTTGGACTGAATGGTCTATTGCCGTGCTGTGTGACTTTATGATTCTGTTATGATGCACAGGGGGCTCCTTTCAGCTTTTTCTCTTGCAGTGGCATACTAAACCCAGAACTACAAATAAAGGATTTGTTCTACAATTGAATCCAGTAATCTGGCATTCTTAGTAGAAAACTTCACATTTCTCATTCACATTCACTTTGAGCAGCAGTTACCTAATCAGTCAATTTTCCTTTCTGTAGGTGTCCTTTCTCTCACGTAAAAACAGGATCCTTTGTGCAATTTTCTGCACAGTGAATCCATTGCATTAACCAATTTTAATACCCATGTAGGTGGTGATTTATTTGTTGATAAAGTGAGGTGCTGGAAAAAGCACGGCAGGTCAGGCAGCATCCTCAAATGTTGTCTGACCTGTTTTTTCTTTCTCTAGCGCCACACTCTCCAGCATCTGCAATCCTCACTATCTCATGGTGATTGAAAAGTGTTGGTCATCTAATGACTTGTCTTTGAACATCTGAGTATTTGAAATTGAATCAGCATTTGTAGAAATTAGAATCATCTGTTCCACGATGTCTGAACATATTAACATTCCAAGTAAGCCGTTCCAGGCACTTGGCTGTTCTCTAAACAAAGAGACTGGCTGTTTTCCCACAGAAGTGGTGGCTGTGGTCCTCCAGTGAGGTTTGAGATAGCAGGTTTTCTTTTAACGTTAATATCTTTGAAAACTATATGAAGAATGGATATGTTGCTGTTTATTCCAGAATGTTAATTGTGATTTCATGGTATGTATCCATGACGGCACAAAATTTGTACCTTGTTAGATTATTTTTCTGTAATAGAAATATTGAATTTTAATTCAGGAATAGAATGTGCTCCAATAAGTAGAATAGTACTGAGATTATTTCCAAAGTTAATATATATTTAATACAAGCAGTATGATGGATGATTCTTTTCATATTGTCAGATATATCAATCAATTCTTGACAAAAAGAACTAACACTGCATTAGCTATGTGCTGTGAAAATGAACATAATTGATCTTTTACCAGAAACCATTTCTGTAAAGAAGTTGCATTTTCATGCTGTGCAATAATTGTTAGCATCTGCAGTTTTAAAACAAAAGAAAAAATTGGAAGTTGTTGGGATCCCTATAGGGACCGTTACTTTTAAAAATACTGTAAATTAATTTTTGTGACCGATGGAACAGAACAGCAAGCTTTTACACTTGAAGACTTTTACGGAAAAAGATACAGCAAAATCAATGTAAGTCAAATGTAGTGTAGCCTTGCGCAGGGTACAAAGTAAGTAGTTAGGAGTGTTTTGTACCTGGAGGTGCACTTATTTCTAGTGTGTTTGCTTCAAGGAGGTGCACTTCGGAAATTAAAAAAAAACTAAGGTATGCAGCTGAACCAGAAGCAGTAGCTCTTGTCCACTGTAAATATAAGGGTATCTGTCATCCTGGAAATGACCCAGCTTCAATCTGCAGATGCCAGGCAAACCCATCTGGACACTCAATCCTTATCTGAAAAATTTGGAATCGTTAGTGTTGCTATGATGAAGGAAAATGCTTTAGTAAATTGGGGCGGCACGGTGGCTCAGTGGTTAGTACTGCTGCCTCACAGTGCCAGGGACCCGGGTTCGATTCCAGCCTCTGGTGAATCTGTGTGGAGTTTGCACATTCTCCCCATGTCTGCGTGTGTTTCCTCTAGGTACTCCGGTTTCCTCCCACAATCCAAAGATGTGCAGGTTAGGTGAATTGGCCATGCTAAATTGCCCGTAGAGTTAGGTGCATTATTTAGAGGGAATGGGTCTTGGTGGGTTACTCTTCGGAGGGTCGGTGTGGACAAGTGGGGCTGAAGGGCCTGTTTCCACACCGTAGGGAATCTAAATTAAATCTTTGTCTATTTTGGCTTTCATTTACTTAATCTCTGTGGATTATTCTAGGTTTCTGAATTGCATTCAATGAATAAATGAATAGCTCTTGATAAAAGCGATAAGATAATTCCTAGGAGATAGTGAGGACTGCAGATGCTGGAGAGTTAGTCTATCAAGTGTGGCACTGGAAAAAGCACAGCAGATCAGGCAGCGTCCGAGGAGCAGTAGGGTTGACCCTTCTTCAGGACTGAGAAGGGGAAGAGAAATAAATTGGGGATGGGGGGGGGGGGGGGGGGGGAAGTTGGGGGGGTGTGGTGGTTGAGGGCCTGGAGGAAAGATAGGTGGGCTGATAATAGGTGGATGCAGGTAGGAAGTGATAGTGGTAAGTAGGGAGTGGATAGGTGGGAAGGAAGGTGGACAGGTAGGTCAAGTCAAGAGAGTGGTGCTGAGTTGGAGGGTTGGATCTGGGAAGGGGTGGAGAGATTTGAAAACTGGTGAATTCATGTTGAAACCATGTGGTTGGAGGTTCCCGAGGCAGAAGATGAGGTGTTCTTCCTCCAGTTTGTGGTGGCCTTGTTTAGGTGGTGGAGGAGGCCCAGGATGAATATGTCATCGGGGGATTGGGATTTTAAATGGATGGCCACAGGAAGGTGAGGTTAGTTAGTGTGTACAGACCAGAGATGTTCCCTGAACCATTCCATGAGTTTGTGCTTGGCCTCTCTGATGTGGAGGTGACCACATCAGGAGTAGCAGATGCATTAAATGAGGCTGGATTTGAAATTATCCTTTAGCGCCTTGGACAGAGGTAGGGGTACAGGTTTTGCACCTGTTGCAGCGGCAGGGGAAGAAATCAGGTGTGGAGTGAGTGTGGACCTAATGAGGGAGTTGTGGAGGGAATGGTCCTTATGGAACACAGATAGGATGGGGAGGGAAATATATTTTTAGCATTGGATCTGACTAGGTGGCGAAAATAGCGGAGGATGATGCACTGGATTTGGATATTAGTGGGATGGAATGTAAGGGCCAGGGGAATTCTTTCCTTGTGTTTGGGGTGGGGGTTCAAGGGCAGCGATGCACAAAATAGAGAAGAAGCGATTGAGAGCATTGTTGATCACAAGGAAGAGGAAGTTACGGTCCATGAAGTAGGAGGACCCCTGGTATATCCTGGAGTGGAATTGCCCATCCTGGGAGCAAATATGGCTGAGGAACTGGGAGTGAGGGATCGCCTTTTTACAGGCGGTGTGGGAGTTTGAGTTTTGAAGTAGGTATCAGAATTGAGTTGGTCACCAGAAATGGAGAGTCCAGGAAGGGGAGGGAGGTGTCTAAGGTGGTCCAGGTGAATTTGAGGTCAGGGTGGTAGGTGTTGATGTAGTGGATGAACTGTCCAAGCTCCTTGTGGGAGCACCGAGGCAGCACTGATAAAGTCATTGATGATATTTCCTATAAATATAGATTAGCTTCCTCAGCATAGGTAGGTGTAGAAAAAAGAAAATTCAAAATTTTGCTAGTAAAAGAGACAAGCTGCTGAAGCTTTTTTGTCTTACACTTTTCAGGAAAATTAGAAGATTGGCAAATTTCAAACCATTGCGCAATTCATACTACTGGATAAAAGGGTGTTGATTGGTTGGAAAGTTGACTTTGTTGTCCGAGGCATTGCCATTGAGAAAGCCAATAGGAATTATTAGCTCCCCAGTCTCCCGTGTAATTTCGAAATAAGAACAAGATTTCAACACATTCCTTTTAGTTTACAGAGCAAAGAATAAATCAGCTACATTATGAGCATGACTGGGTGGGAACCCATTCTCTTCAAAGAAGTTTTGGTTGGTCTCTATTGCTAGTGCATAATGATGACAGTGTGTTGATATTGTTATGGTCTTGAGCGTGGTGATGGTAATAGCACGGAATATCTAGGGAAACTGCCTGTGTTTTCTCTCAAAAATATTTTTTTGCTTTCCAACTGTGTGATCATGAATATTGCTTGCCACATGTTAACCAAAAACTTGGATATTGTCCAGATCCTATTACTTGTTGGCATAGATGACTACTTTAACTGAAAAACAGCTTCTATTAATATAAAAACCTTTTTAATGTAATACAAACATTTTACTTCACAGGAGCATGATCAATTGATACCATGCCAGATCATGAGATACCAGAGAAAAGTGGCTGAATATTAGTAGAGGGGGTCTGGTAAATTATGAATGAAGTTCGACCATAATCATCAGTTAACTGCCTGGACTTTCATCTCACGGATGAAGGAAAGTTATTGGTGAAACAGATTGTTTGACTTGTCATGTTGCCCTGAAGATCTCTTATCGATACCCTGTAGCTGATGATGCAAGACCTATCTCCATTGACCACCAGAAGTAATGTAGAGTCATAGAGATGTACAGCATGGAAACAGACCCTTCGGTCCAACCCATCCATGCTGACCAGATATCCCAATCTAGTCCCACCTGCCAGCACCCGGCCCATATCCCTCCAAACCCTTCCTATTCATATACCCATCCAAATGCCTCTTAAATGTTGCAACTGTACCAGCCTCCATCACTTCCTCTGGCAGCTCCTTCCATACACGTACCATCTTCTGCATGAAACGTTGCCCCTTGGGTCTCTTTTATATCTTTCCTCTCCCGCCCTAAACCTATGCCCTCTAGTTCTGGACTCCCCGACCCCAGGGAAAAGACTTTGCCGATTTATCCTATCCATGCCCCTCATAATTTTGTAAACCACTATAAGGTCACTCCTCAGCCTCCGACACTCCAGGGAAAACAGCCCCAACCTGTTCAGCCTAATCCTGTAGCTCAGATCCTCCAACCCTGGCAATATCCTTGAAAAGGTTCAGAAAAGATTTACAAGTTTCACAACATCTTTCCGAAAGGAAGGAGACCAGAATTGCACGCAATATTCCAACAGTGGCCTAACCAATGTCCTGTACAGCCGCAACGTGACCTCCCAACTCCTGTACTCAATACTCTGATCAATAAAGGAAAGCATACCAAATGCTGCCTTCACTATCCTATCTATCTGCGACTCCACTTTCAAGGAGCTATGAACCTGCACTCCAAGATCTCTTTGTTCAGCAACACTCCCTAGGACCTTACCATTAAGAGTATAAGTCTTGCTAAGATTTGCTTTCCCAAAATGCAGCACCTCTTATTTATCTGAATTAAACTCCATCTGCCACTTTTCAGCCCATTGGCCCATCTGGTCCGGATCCTGTTGTAATCTGAGGTACACCTCCAATTTTGGTGTCTTCTGAAAACTTACTAACTGTACCTCTTTTATGCTTGCATCCAAATCATTTATGTAAATGACAAAAAGTAGAGGACCCAGCACCGATCCTTGTGGCACTCCACTGGTCACAGGCCTCCAGTCTGAAAACCAACCCTCCAATACCACCCTCTGTCTTCTACCTTTCAGCCAGTTCTGTAACCAAACGGCTAGTTCTCCCTGTATTCCATGAGATCTAACCTTGCTAATCAGTCTCCCATGGGGAACCTTGTCGAATGCCTTACTGAAGTCCATATAGATCACATCTGCTGCTCTGCCCTCATCAATCTTCTTTGTTACTTCTTCCAAAACCTCAATCAAGTTTGAGACATGATTTTCCATGCACAAAGCCATGTTGACTATCCCGAATCAGTCCTTGCCTTTCCAAATACATGTACATCCTGTCCCTCAGGATTCCCTCCAACAACTTGCCCACCACCGAGGTTAGGCTCACCGGTCTATTGTTTCCTGGCTTGTCTTTTCCGCCCTTCTTAAACAGTGGCACCACATTTGCCAACCTCAAGTCTTCCTGCACCTCACCTGTGACTATCGATGATACAAATATCTCAGCAAGAGGCCCAGCAATCACTTCTCTAGCTTCCCACAGTTCTTGGATACACCTGATCAGGTCCTGGGGATTTATCCAACTTTAACCGTTTCAAGACATCCAGCACTTCCTCCTCTGTAATCTGGACATTTTGAAAGATGTCACCACCTATTTCCCTATAGTCTATATCTTCCACATCCTTTTTCACAGTAAATACTGATGCAAAATATTCATTTAGTATCTCCCTCATTTTCTGTAGCTCCACACAAAGGCCGCCTTGCTGATCTTTGAGGGGCCCTATTCTCTCCCTAATTATCCTTTTGTCCTTTATGTATTTGTAAAACCCCTTTGGATTCTCCTTAATTCCATTTGCCAAAGCTATCTCATGTCCCCATTTTGCCCTCCTGATTTCCCTCTTGAGTATAAAGAAAGTAGGAGTATACTTTTCTAAGGATTCACTCGATCTAACCCGTCTATACCTGACATATGCTTCCTTCTTTTTCTTAACCAAATCCTCAATTTCTTTAGTCATCCAGCATTCCCTATACCTACCAACCTTCCCTTTCACCATGACAGGAATATACTTTCTCTGGGTTCTTGTTATCTCATTTCTGAAGGGTTCCCATTTCCCAGCCGTCTCTTTGCTTGCGAACATCTGCCTCCAATCAGCTTTCGAAAGTTCTTGCCTAATAGTGTCTTAATTGGCTGTAGGATTTGAGACTTGTAGCTATTTCTGGCTAACACTTGGGCAGCCACATATGTAGTGCAAAGTTCCATTTAGCCAATGACTTCCCCACCTGTCCACATACAAGGCCTTTATTAAATATACTGCGTGATAGGCATGATATCCACAAGCATCCACTCCCTCCACCACCGATGCTGTCTAGCAACAGTGCATACTACCTACAAGCTGCACTGCAAAAATTCTCAGGTCATTGGGCAACTCCTTCTAAATTGACAACCACTTCCATCTGAAAGGATAAGGGCAGCAGATACATGGGAACATCACCTGGAAATTCCCCTTCAAGCCAGTCACCATCCTAACTTGAAAATATATCTCCATTCCTTCACTCTCACTGGGTGAAAATCCCAGAATTTCCTTCCTAAGGGCATTGTGGGTCTACCTACAGCACATGGACTACAGCATAGAACATAGAACAATACAGCGCAGAACAGGCCCTTCGGCCTTCAATGTTGCGCCGACCTGTGAACTATTCTCAGCTCATCCTCCTACACTGCCCCATCATCATCCATGTGCTTATCCAAGGATTGTTTAAATCTCCCTAATGTGGCTGAGTTAACTACATTGGCAGGTAGGGCATTCCATGCCCTTACCACTCTGAGTAAAGAACCTGCCTCTGACATCTATCACCCTTCAATTTGTAGTTATGCCCCCTCGTACAAGCTGATGTCATCATCCTAGGAAAAAAACTTTCACTATCTACCCTATCTAATCCTCTGATCATCTTGTATGTATCTATCCAATCCCCTCTTAGTTCAAGAAGGAAGCTCACCACGACCTTCTCGAGGTTAACTAGGGATAGGCAATAAATGCTGGGTAGCCAGCAATGCCCACATCCCATAGGTGAATTTTAGAAAATCTTCCAGATTACTTATTGTAAAGTAGGGAGGTATAGTAGACAGTTTATCGCCAGCAGAGTCCCAGAGCAGCAATGGGATCATTATTATTCAGTGACCTTGGCCAGGGAGCCAGGAAATCATCTTTAGATTGTGCCATGAGATTTTCTACGTCCAGCTAAAAAACACCTCTGACTGTAGAAAAACTCCTTCGTTCCTACATTGTGTCAGCCTTGGCCATGTGCAGAAATATTGGAACTGGGATTGTATCCTTAAATAAAAACTCAATATTGCAAATGCTGAAAATCTGAAACCAGCACGGAAAAGTCCAGAGAAACTCAGCAGGTCTGCTGGCATCAGTAGAGAAGCAGAATTAATGCTTTGAGACTGATATGACTTCAGAACTAGAAGGTGAAGAAGAACACAATAGTAAAGCACAGGACTAGATTCTTCAGTGCTACCCTAGCAATCAACACATAATTTTATAGACTTTCATCAGATCAGCCCTTGGTCTCGGACATTCTCGTGAAAGTAATCCAAGTTTGTCCAACATTTCCTGTAGCTAATGCACTCCAATCCAGGTAATGTACTGGTAAACGTCTTCTGCACCCCCCACATGCCTCCATAGCCTTTCTATAGTGCTCCCAGCAGCACTGCAAATGTGGCCTGACTAAAGTCTTTTGCAGTTTATGGCCTGACAAAATCTTTTATCAAGTCATGTCATAGACAAAACATTGACTCTATTACTGTCTCCACAGATGCTGAATTTCTCCAGCATTTTGTTGACTGTCTTTTGATACTGAGCAGAAGTGGGTACTGCAGATGCTGGAAATTAGTGTGGTCTGGAAAAGCACAGTAGGTCAGGCAGCATCTGAGGAGCAGGAAAATTGATGTTTCGGGCTAAAGCTCTTCATTAGGAATCTGATACTGAGGCAGGACTGTCACTTGGGTATTCAAGTTTGTCACTTAGTAACAATAAATGATGCATTCTTGTATTGTCTCTTTACTGAGACATCATGTGATGTTGATGTTGAGTTAGCAATAAAATGCAACATACCTTTAAACATAAGGCCTTTTTGAATTGCTTGCGTTTGGAAAGTAACATCCAGTTACAATCAAAGTTTGTTGTTTATTCAGATACTGTTGAGAAAGAATATTCAGTGTTTTTCTCTCTCCTCCACTGTTCCTAACCATCACCATTTAAACAATTGGAAATCCTTCCTGCGATGTTACCCACAGATCAAAGGGTACAAATTTTGCTGCTTGATGTAGATTTACTCTAGAGACATGGGCACCAAATCTTTGTGACTGAACGACTGGGGAAGGGTGTTGAAAATGTATGTGGGCTTTATAATAGGAATAGAATAAAGTGGGTAAAGTGTTGTAAAGTTTATAAGAGAGGATTTACAATCATCTAGAAAGGAATAAGTTGTTTAGGGATAGTCAACATGGTTTTGTGAAGAGTAGGTCGTGCCTCACAAACCTTGTTGAGTTCTTTGGGAAAGTGACCAAACAGGTGGATGATGGTAAAGTGGCTGATGTGGTGTATATGAATTTCAGTAAGGCATTCAAAAAAGGTTCCTCATGGTAGACTGTTGCACAAAATATGGAGGCGTGGGATTGAGGGTGATTTAGCGGTTTGGATCAGAAATTGGTGAGTTGAAAGGTGGTGGTTAATGGGGAATGTTCGTCCTGGAGTTCAGTAACTAGTGGTGTACCGCAAGGATCTGTTTTGGAGCCACTGTTGTTTGTCATTTTTTATGAGTGACCTGGATGAGGGCATAGAAGGATGGGTTAGTAAATTTGCGGATGACACAAAGGTCAGTGGAGCTGTGGATAGTGCTGAAACATGTTACAGGTTACAGAGGGACATAGATAAGCTGCAGAGCTGGGCTGAGAGGTGGCAAATAGAGTTTAATGTGGAAAAGTGCGATTTGATAGAGGTATTCCAAACCCTAGGTGGTTCAGATAAAGTAAGAAAGGAAGACACTTTCTACTGACAGCATAGATAACCAAAAGTTAAAGGCTGAAGATTCCGAGGCAAATCAGATACAGTTGGTACACAGTGAGTGGAATTCCCTGTCTGTAAAGCTGATGGAATCTGATTCAGATGTAACCTTCATTTGAGATTTGACTAGGTACTTCAAGAAATAAGGTGGAGGTTTGGGAAAAGAGGAGTGCGGGATTAATTGGATAGCTCCAAAGGAAAGCCAGCCCAGGCAAGATGACTTGTGCCCCATTTCTGTGCTGTGACATTCTGTTGTAAGACTTTGAAGGACACTGAATATCTTGTACTTTTCACTCAAGAGATAATGTAATGATTTGTTACAAAAATATTGATCCAATTCCGAGGAACCTACATTATCCGAATGAGATGGGCAGGTACTATTTCGTTCGGATAATTGAGTATTTTGATGATCAATTTTAGCTTAAACAGAGGAAGCCATACTGATCTAATGCTGTGCTGCACCGGAGAATTTGTTTAAATCTATAATTTTAATGAGTCTGCCATTTAAACAAACTAATATTTGCAGTCTGCACATTACAGGTCAAAATGAGAAGAATTAAACCCTTACCATGACATCCCAGCGTTAAGCTTCTGCGATTGCAAGACCATTTTACAGTATTAGTTTCTTGGAACTCCGTCTCTGAATAGAAAGATGGAAGCCCCTTTTCACACGTACATTTATGTTCTCCGCCTTTTTTTTTCATGAACAGCCCAGTGAAGTGCCAGGAATACTGTAAAAACTTACTTTTGCAAAGGGCTGTGTAACAAGCCTTACCTTAAAAAAAAAAATCCAATCGCTAATGCTTGAGTTGCTTGTGTTTTTGTTTTTGCCAGCGTTTTCACATCTTCAGTACAGGTAAATCAGATACACTTAATTCTTTGCTGTCACACTTTTGCAGGACCTCTATCTAATTTGGATAATCTGATATTCAGATAATTGCGGTTCCTCTGTAGTTGATATCTAAATGGAGGATATCAGCTGCAGAGTGCTTCTCCCAACTACCAAATAATACTCCCAAAATAATAATTTTTCAGAGTTTACATTTTTGCTTTTAAGAATGTAAAATATTGGTTGATTGGCAGGATGAACAACATCCATTGGTATCACTGAGAGCTTGGGTTGTGTTTATGGATCCTGCTCCTCAGTGAAAATTGTAGTAGTGGCATTGGAGAAGCTGGCAACGGACAAAGCGTCACGGCAGATCGTAAAAAAGACATTATTCTTGGGATTTGTGCTTTACTGTCAAAGTTAGCTTTTATCACCCAGCCCTAATTGTCCTTGAAAAGGTGGTAGGGAACCATCTTGAATAGCGCAGTACACCCACTTGGCTGTTTAGCAGAGACCAGGAAGTTTTTTCCTAATGTCTGACAAAAAGGGACAGCTGTATGGCTACTGTTGTTTCATTGATGTTAGCACCAGTCTAATACAGTTCAAATCTTGCATAGTTCTAAGTATGTTATTTTGAGTGCTCTTTTTTTAAGAAATTAATTTTTAAAAGTGCATAATCAGTATGGGAATACTTTGCCTGATTGAGATGAATTCAGATATTTGGGAGTTTCGTTTAAAGTGGGAATTCAACTGATAAATAGATTTCATCATCACTTTTCGTGCAAAAATCACATTCTGACCTAGAACTGACAGCCTTAAAGGAAGTAGCAAAGTTAAACAGGCAGCTGTGTAATAGTGACAGTTATCTATCCCATTACCTAAGGTAGTGACTACTGTAGCAAAAAAGCTTGGATAGAAAGTGACTTACCACAGCTCTGTCTAAAAGTGAGATTTTTGTTTTTTAAAAGGGCACAGACAAGGAGAATGAAAGAAACCTGTCCTACGTGAGACGGAGTATGTTGAGAATTTGATTCAAAATGGCAATTCAGTGCAGAGGGTGAAGGGATTGCTTTAATTAAGGTTTACTGCAAGAAGTAAAGTGTACTAAGTGGGGAGTTCAGTCAAGGACAAGGAGGGGATGCTTTTTTTTCAAATAGTTCATTAGTTGCTAAGAAACTGCTATTGGGAATCATCTTTAAATTGCTGTGAATTAGAAATGCTTGTTACTTTTAACATTTAACTGAGAGACACATGGAATAAAGGACAGTCGGGATCAATATGATGACAGAACGTAAATGATCCAAAGCAGACTGAACTGACTTTGGGATGTTGGCACCAGTTTAATATAGGTGAAAATGAGGATTGCAGATGCTGAAGTTTAGAGTCTAGAGTGTGGTGCTGGAAAAGCACAGCAGGTCAGGCAGCATCCGAGGTGCAAGAAACGCCCTAATGAAGGGCTTTTGCCCGAAATGTCAATTTTCCTGCTCCTCAGATGCTGCTTGACCTGCTGTGCTTTTTCAGCATAACACTCTCAACACTAGTTTAATATAGATGAGTTGCACCTGAATAGAGCAGGGACTAGATTCCTTGTGGTGTCAGGAGAGTTTGTTTTAAACACTAACTCGGCAGGGATGTGGTAGCCAAGAAAGAATATTAGGGAAGGATGGAAAGGTTCAAAAGTATTTGGAAAATCAGATCATGCTATCACAGAATAATTAAGTTAAAAGGTGAAATTGAAGTAATAGAAAAGGTAATGAAGTTTTGAAAGCAAGTTACTGTGGATGCTGGTAATGAAGTTTTAAATCAGGGTCACATTGCATGTGTGTAAATGAAAATATAATATTGCCAGACGATATGATATGGTGATGACAGAGACCTGGCTCAAGGAAAGTCAGGAGAATCGACGTTTCGGGCATAAGCTGCCTGACCTGCTGCGCTTTTCCAGCAACACATTTTCAGCTCGGATCTCCAGCATCTGCAGTCCTCACTTTCTCCTCAAGGAAGGTCAGGACTGGATGTTAAATATTCTTTGGTGCAAAGTATTCAGCGAAGCTAAAAGGGAAGGATGGGATGAAGAGTGGGCAGTGTTTGTTAAGGAGAACATTGCAGTGCTAGAGCAAGAGGATGTCACCGAGCGTTTAAGGACAGAATTAGTTGGCTAGAGCTAAGGAACAAAAAGTGTGCTATTACTTTGTTCAGTGTGGATTATAGACCACCAACTAGTGAACAGAATTTAGAGGAACAAATCTCCAAACAAATTACTGAGGGATGCCAACATTCTAGAGCAATTATAATGGGAGTCTTTAATTACCCAAATATAGACTGGATACCAGTCATATATACTAGGGAGCAAGGGACAGGCATTCCTAGATTCTGTTCAGATAAATTTCCTGCAGCAGTATGTGTGCAGTTCATCAAGGACAGATACACAGTTGAACCTGGTCTTAAGAAATGAGGGGGCCCAAGTGGATCAAGTGTCAGTGGAGAGACATTTAGGAGATTATATTTGTGGTCATTATTTTGTAAGATTTTGGATGATGGTGGAGAATGAGAATGGTCAATCAGAGTAAGAAGTAAATTGATGGAGAGCTGATTCAGTGGGGAAAGAATGGAGCTGAGCAAGATAGATGGGATTGACATGCCGGGAAAAACCATAATTGAGCAATGAGTTACATTTGAAGAGGAGATTGTTCAGCCAGTGTGGTGGAGGCAGTTTCAACTGAGGCATTTAAGAGAGCATTAGATAGTTATTGAAATAAAAACAATATAGAAGGGAATGAGGAAAAAGAAGTAGGAGGATGGCACTAAGTCATTGTGTTCATTTGGAGAGCTGGCGCGGATATGATGGGACAATTGACCTGCTTCTGTTTGTAACTGCGCTGCAATTGTGAGATTCTGTGAAGGTTTATACAGCAGAAAAAAAAATGCTGGTGCAGTGATCTTGTGAAGAAATTATGCTGAAACTGTAAAAGTGTAACTGTCTTTCCAACTATAATGAATGTTAGGTGATTCAACGGTTCGTACTCTCAGCATTAGGGGCCCGGGTTCAATTCTAGCCTCGGGCAACTGTTTGTGTGTGGAGTTTGCACATTCTCCCCATCTCTGTGTGGGTTTCCTCCCACAGTCCAAACATGTGCAAGTTAGGTGGATTTGCCATGCTAAGTTGCCCATAGTGTTCAGGGATGTGCAGGCTAGGTAGGTTGGCCGTAGGAAATGCAGGTTTACAGGGATGGGGTGCTGGGTGGGAAATCTGGGTGGGATGCTGTTCGGAGGTTCAGTGTGGGCTTGTTAGGCCAAATGGTATACTTCCATACTATGGGGATACTATGATTATCAGAGAAAAGAAAGATTATAACAATTAAATCATGCTCTTGACTACTTGCTGTCTTGTGAATATTTGATCAGTTTCCAGTCATCACTGACTTTTGCGCCAACTGGCAGTTCTGTGGTTGCGGTTGATTTTTTTCCTTTAGCTGCAGAATAAGACAAAGGCACTTTTTGTACAGTGGCAAATGCAGGACTATATAACGATGTTGGACAGATTTGAACAGTTAGCAGCTGACAACTACAAAGTTATGAGCAGGAGCTTACATAGCCAGAGTGCTGTGGATCAGTCAGAAAGTTGTGTAATTCATTCTAATGTGCATCTTGTAATGGCAACCACATTTGTTATTCCCTCACTATTTATGATAGAAAGGTTATTGCAGTGTTTTTATCAACAGCAAAGTAATTTAAGATTGAAAAGGTAATATAGAGTTTTGACATATGTTAAAGTCTAATTAATCCAGTTCTTTGAATAATCAACTTTAGATTGTGTCTTTTTATCACTTCAGTAGCAATAGTTGAAATTCAAAAAATGCTTATGAATTGATGACATGATATCCAAGGCATATAAACATGCATATTACTGAAAGCTTGATAGTTCATTTTTTTCTTTTGGACAGAAAAACATTTTATTAAAGTGACTAATTATCCTGTTAACATTTTAATATCCCTAATCAAAACCCATGCAGGTTGGTGAATGAGAGGAAGAATGTTATTATACAACTTTATGTAACCTAAGCAGAGCTTCTCCCCATAGGAGTGCAAATTTGAAGCTCCAACATGCACTGCTCATAATTTTCCTTCCATTACAGGCAAAGGAATTGTGGACGCTGCACTCCCAAATCTCTAGAAAGATGAGTAATGCAGGCTTGTCGAGTTATTTTCCTTGCCTTCATAAGAACATAAGAAATAAAAGCAGAATTCGACATTTGGCTCTTCAAGTCAACTCCCCACCATTCAACAAGATCACATCTGATCTGCCCCAGGCCTCAACTCCTTTTACATGTTGTTCCTCAAAGCCCTCAGCTTTGCTCAAATTTCAAAATTCTATTTTCTTTCTCTTCAAATACTTTGCTACCTAGCCTCTATAACTCTCTGGGTAGAGAATTCAAGATATTTGCAATCATTGGGGGGGAATAAATTCCTTCATCTCTCCTTTCTAAATGAGTATCCCCTTATTCTGGGATTATGTCCTCTAGTTTGAAATTCCTCTATTAGTGAAAGCATCATCTCCATAACCTACTATGTCAAGCCTCTCAGAATCTTGCATGTTTCAGTAAGACAAACGTTTATTCTTCTAAATGCGAATAAATGTCGAACCTGTTTAGCAGTTCTTGATCAATACTTTTATCACTGGAACCAGCTTAATAAATCTGTTTTGAACAGCCTCCAATGTCAGTATACCTTTTCTTAAATACAGTGACTAAAGCTGTACACAGTATGTGAGGTGCCAGCACCCTGTTTTTCCAATTTTCAAACCTCCTGACTCCCTAGCAATAAAGACTAAAATTCCATTGCCACCTTAGTAATGTGTTGCACCCAGGTTCCCTCTGTGTTGCACTTTACAGGAATTTCTCTCCATTTAAATAATAGTCTGCCTTTTGAATTTTCTTGCAATTATTCATGACTTAACACATGAAATTGCAACTGTCAAGTTTTTGCCCATTCACTCAAACCATATATATCCATTTGTAGATTCTTTGTGATCATCACACCATGGCCCCTCAATCTGTTTGAGGAGTAAAAGGTGAAAACTTGAATGGTTTGGGACATATTGCTGTAGCAAAGTTTCTGAAATTATTATTATTTACAACATTCACCAAAACACTTGAGATCCAGAAGCCTAACCACAAAGCCCACCATCAAGGGTAGAATAGGAACTTTGCAATGACCCAAAAGATATTACCATTGAAAAAATTTTACTGCTGTAAAGAATCACACTCTAGTCCAGCCCTTGCATATGAAATCTTCACCTCAGTGCCTGAGCTGTTAAGTGCTGCAACTGTCTTGTGAAGACAAGAATAGTGTGGATTTCTAATGCAACTTATTTTCATGGGCCTCTGCTGTCTTTCTCCATTTATGTATTTCAGTTTCTGTCTTTTAAATTTCTATCATGCCAGACTCTTGCAGAAGTCTCAAGTGTCTTCAGTGGCTCTGATGACTAATCAGGTTTGTCCATTAGAATGGAAAATTACAACATTTGTTTAAATTGTTTTAGCAGCTAGATTACTCCACTCTTCCAAAGGACGTGAATTCTGTCGGCAAGAAGCCACAGAGCATCCCCTTGGACTGGTATTACAGTAAATTTATTGAATAAAGTGAAAACATAGTTACTACATACACACATGTATTTACAAGTAGATGCATGCTAACCAACGTATGACTCAAATTAAAATGTTTGTATTCCATATGCTAGGACATTTACAATTGGCTAGTTATAAATTGTCTTGGTAGTCTCTCTAACTCCCTGAACTATATTTGAAGGTTTCTAACTGACTCAACCTTCTGATCTATTATTTTAGTTATTCCTGAATGACTATTAACTGTCTTCAAAAGTGTCACTCATCTAGATAACTGCGCAAAGTCTATTTTTGTTTGAATGAATGGCTTTGCTTCTCTCAAGCTTACGTAATTAAATGGACAGCTGCCAAATTCCCATATTTATATCAAGTTAAGCCAAATGCCTAGTTCTAACTCCAGCTGGTTTTTAACCTTTGGTCTTGTGACTCATTTAATAGATCATAGGAGAGCAGAAACTAAACTATTTCCATTTGTCATGACTTTTATAAATGCATATGAACACATATATAATCTTTTGATCTAATTTTTTGTTAAGCAGCATTTAATGCAACAGGCTCTCATTTCCTACCTTGACATTTTTTTTGCAATAATTGTTTTTTGACTATTTGTCCTTTCGTCATCCCCATTGTTGGCGTTTCCTTAGTTGACGAAGATTCACAGGGTGGAACTGAAATGTCGGTATTGACTTGTGGAAGAGCCTGCAAGGCTAAAGAAGCATATGATAGCATCAGATCAGTTGGTATAAGTAGTGATGGATTGTTGGTTTGAGTAGCTGCTGTCTCTCTTTTCCCTCTCTCGCTAGAGCAGTGGCTGCTGTTACTGATTGGCAGATTTTCCAGCATTTTCAACGATGAATTGTCGTTTGCTTTTTATTGGACATCTGCTTCCCGACTGTTGATGTTAATAGATCAGACCTACATGGATGTTTTGATATTCACATCAAAAATTTCCTTTCGCTTCCATATGAAGATGCTCCCAAGCATAGCTCTGAATGAATCACCTGTTTTGAGAATCTCAAATCAGATATTCTAACATTATCTAAACTCATGTGAGATTATAGTGGTGTTAGGAGAATATCTCATTTTGTACTTCATATGTTTTAGAAATATAGCTTCTAATTTGGTAATTAAATGTTAATTGTAAGGTAAATAGGGAGAATAATTTAGAGAGATTGGTGAACAGTCTTAAAAGAGGGCTATCATTCGAAGTCTTTAAGGTCTGTTAATAAATTGAGTTAGATGCATGAAAATAGCTTCAATGGTTGGACCCTTTGAGTCCAGTGCAGTTGAGATATAGTTATCTTCAAGGAGTGTTAAATTGTTTCTGTGGGTCTCAGAATGATGGAAGGTGTTAAAGTAAACATTTGGTTTTTAGATCAGAATGAAGCATGGTATAACATGAAAACTGATCCTTTGGCCCATCAAGGCTGTGCTAACACACAATGCCTTTCTAAACTAATGCCTTTACCTCTATGTGGTCTACATCCCCTCTCCCCTGCCTATTAATGTTAATTATCAAGATCCTTCTGAAATGTTATTTTATCTGCTTTTACCACCACCTCTGGCAACATATTCCAGACACGCAATCTGTGTATAAGAACTTGCCTCTCGTATCCCCTTTCACCTTAAACTTGTGTCTCCTAGTAACTGACATTTCTATTCTGGAAAAGATTCTAAGTATCCATTCTATTCATGTCTGTCATGATTTTGTAAACTTCTTCCAGGCCATGCATCAAACTCTGGTGTTCAAGTGAAAACAAACTAAGTTTGTCCAATCTTTTCTTAAAGCTTAACTTCCTGGTAAACCTTTTCTTTGCTGTTCCAAAGCCTTCAAATTCTTCTGGTAGTGTGGCAAACTGTGCACTGAACTGAACAGCACAATATTCCAAATGTGACCTGACTAAAGTTTTATATGGCTGTAACATGACTTGCCAGTTTTTATACTTTGTGCCCTACCGATTAAGGCAAGCATGTCATACGCATTCTTGACCACCTTTATCCATTTGTTTTGGCACTTCAAAGGAGCTGTGGACCCATACACCGAGATCCCTCTGTATGTCGATGCTTCTCCGGGTTCTACCATTTGCTGTACTCTTCCTTCCTGCATTTGACCTTCCAAAATTCATCAGCTTGCATTTATCTGGATTAAATTCATGTGCCATTTCTCACCAAAGTATCCAGCCTATCTCTGTCCTGCTGTATCCTCTGGCAATCCTCCTCACTCTCTGCAGCTCCTCCAATCTTTGTGAATTGTGATGGGTTTGGGGTTGACTTTATCTGGGAAATTCCATGAGTGCTCCATTACTGTAGGACTAGATTGTAGAAAAGGTATCCTTTGTATTGAACTTATCTGTGTTCTCTCAGAAACTGGGATTTATCAGCTTAGAAGGCTGTGAGAAGGAAGTTGTATATCTGCTGATAACCAGGCCAGAGAAGTCAGAATGAACCAAGGACGTTCCTGAGTTGGAGTTGCTAAGCAGAAATTGCAAGTGGGGTCTTGTGACAAATGAAAATTGTCAGAACTTCCAAGTAAAGTTAGTAGCAGAGGAATTCTCACAGAAAGCACCCTCAAAACTTAAATGCCAGAATGGGAAATGGAGTAGAGTCAAAATGACTTATTGAGAATTGAGGCTTGATTTGGTCCTAGCTGCAGTGACAAGGGTATGAAGAATTTGGAAATCAGAGGAACTCTGAGATGGTTTAAAAATAAAAAGGAATGTGGTTTGTTAGGTTTCCTGGGTTAAAGGTTAAGGATTTAACATTGTTAGCAATACTTTGTTTAATTCCATACACTAAAAAAAATTGTTTCAGATACAAAACTTGTATCATTACAGTGGGCTCTAGACTTGGCTGACATTCATGCTGCTTCTCGTATCCTCCTATGTGATTTGCAAGACTTTTTCTAAGTCAGTGTTGAGGATGTTCCAGGGCTAAGATATTGCACCTAAGTTGTCCATAAAGAAGTATGAGGAAGAGCATTGTCTGGTAGATTTTGAGCTTGTTATTGGGTCTGATATCTTGATTCTTAAATACCAGTATATATTCTTTATCATCGGCTAAATAACATTTAATTTGATAGTGTATCTCCATCAATATCAATTTGAGTTAAATAGCTTGCAGGATAGAAACGTTTCAACAGTCAACCAGCAATTTTAATTGAAGGCATTGGATATGGTGCAATTATTGTGGTTTTGTAGAGGACCCTGTCTTCCTGATATTCAGGGCAAGGTCTGTGGTCTCTTAGGCTTCATTGGATGTGTAAATTCTCTGTTGAAGTTCTTCAGTATGTGTACCAGCTTGTACCCTATCAAGGTACTGCAGTTCTGTTACAGACATTGAGTTGCTTTGGTTTTGGCCTTAAGAGGTTAAAGCCTTTACCATCAGTGTTGTAGGTTATCACTGCATCTGGGGAATCCTGATAGCAAGTATATATTAATAGCAAGCTGCAACTTTGGTGCGTAAGAGATTCAGGGCAGGGTTAGAGCAATGTTACATCCTTGTTTCATGCCTATTTTGACAGGAAAGTCTATAGTGGAGTCATTCCATTGTACTGTTATTTGCAAATTGTCATGTGGGAGACAGATGATGTTTGTGAACTTAGTTGAGCATCCTTATTTACTGTACTACCTTCCAAAGGGCAATTCAATTCAGTGAGTCAAAAGCTTTTGTCAAATTGAAGAAAGCCACTTACAAAAGAATGTTCTGTTCTCTGCACTCTTCCTGAAATCGGTGTGCAGTTGTCCTTTACAGGCTGTTAAAGATTGAAAAATGCTTTTCTGGTCATGTGCATTCTAAATCTGGTGATAGCACTTTAAAGCTGATGTAGTGAGCCGTTTTCCTTTCTCAGCCTTTGGCTAACACTTCTTGTAGAGCCATCCAAGATCGGATATTATTTTGCAAATGAAATAAGGGCTAACCCAAGATGTTCTGGTAATTCTTAATTTGGATCAGCAAATGCCTGCAGACTTTCATTCTCAGCGATATAAATTAAACCTGCATTACCTATATCACTTTGCATTTTGGCAGGGTAAGTGCATTGCATTAATGAACAACTGAGAAAGCGAATCTCTAAGTTAAATTATTAAATATTTGTTTATTAGATTATCCCATTTAGTTGGAAGAAAACAAATTTAACTCTTTTTTTTTCCTGTAAGGGAGGGAAATGCAAAACAGGAAATGAGTTTGTTAGCTGAACACATCATAAGGAAAATATTAGATTCCATCATTAAAGATGTTATCAGCAGGGCACTTGGATAAGTTTAGGGTGTTCAGGAAGACTCCTCATAGTTTAGTGTTTGATTAGTCTATTGAAGTTCTTTGACAAGGTATATATGCTGTGAATAAAGGGGGACCAATGGATGAACTGTATTTAGATTTCTGGAAAACATTTGATCAAATGCCACATTAAAGGTTATTGCAAAATAAAAGTTCATAGTATATTCACATGATTAAAGGATTTGTTGGCTAATAGAAAGCAGAGTAAAGGCGTAACTGTGGGCGGCACGGTGGCACAGTGGTTAGCACTGCTGCCTCACAACGCCTGAGACCCGGGTTCAATTCCCGCCTCAGGCGACTGACTGTGTGGAGTTTGCACGTTCTCCCCGTGTCTGCGTGGGTTTCCTCCGGGTGCTCCGGTTTCCTCCCACAGTCCAAAGATGTGCAGGCCAGGTGAATTGGCCATGCTAAATTGTCCATAGTGTTAGGTAAGGGGTAAATGTAGATGTAGGGGTATGGGTGGGTTACGCTTCGGCGGGGCGGTGTGGACTTGTTGGGCCAAAGGGCCTGTTTCCACACTGTAAGTAATCTAATCTAATCTAAGTAATCTAATCTAATCAAGTAACTATGATTTTTTTTTAACGTTCGGAAGATGGGACAAGTGGTGTGCCACAAAGACTGGTGCTGGCACCTCAACCATTTATATAATTTTTCTAAATGAATTGGATGAGGTGCCAAAAGATGTGTCAGTCAAATTTGCTAATGATGCAAAATAGATAGGGGCAGGGGCAGGTGGTTAGAGGTGTTCGTACTTAACTGTTGCCCTTGTACTGTATGATAGTGGTCCTGGGTTTAGAAGGAATGAGAATACAACTAGATGAGCCATGATCTTATTAAATTGTGAAACCGGTTTGAATGGTTGCATGGCCTACTCTTGCTCCTTGTTCATATGTTTGTACTTGTGTTTGTTAAACTGCTGCTATTCTGAGAGATATTTAATTCTGGTATAATTTGAGGTTATATTTAATACATCTGTGTCCATCTGTTTAAGTCAAATTGAATGTAGTTTGTTTTGCAAAGAATTTATGCAAAATATTTCCATTGTATTTATTATTTAATGGCAAATCATACATCTAACGCCATTGATATGTATCTGTCTTTCACGTTTGAGCTGGTGGGAAATCCCTTACGCAATGATGAGACTCAACTCTTGGATAATGATTCACTTGAGCTTAATCAAGCAGGCTGTCCTCATAAAATTGTCGTCTTTCTAAATGTGGACCTTTCTTTTGTGCTGAACTAGAATTGTTTAATAGGTCAATGATCACTTTTACATATCAAACATGCCGTGTTGTTGAGTCCAATGTTTTATTGTTTTTGGGACATTGTTTTATTGTTTTTTGAACTGATTACTTTTTGTAGTTACTTTTTGATTCAGTATTATAAAAAAAATCACCTTTTGGATAAAAAAATTTGCATTTATTACTAATTTTCTAGTTTAAAACAACCATGCACTAACTTGTTTGCTAATGGTATGGCATCTGCAGGAAATTATATCTGATGCAGAGTAAATTTGTAATCCTTTGTTCCTAGCTTTTCTGGATGCAAGTGTATTTTGGGAAATGGTGATACAGTCATGTCATAATCCTGGCTATTAGTGCAACATAGGTGTTAAATTGATTTTAAAATTCTCAAGTAAAACCATCCAGCATTTATAAATATTAATTTATAAGAATTCTTATTATGTTCTGTTTTCTACTAAATGCTGCTATAAATACAATTGCTTATGGGTAGCTTTGTCATTATTAAGAACTTCCAGTTCAAACCTAAAAGCAACAATGGTTGCCTGTTACTGTAATGCACAAAATTTGATGAAGTAATATATCCCATGACTGAGTTTGTAATAAAACGAAAGTCTCACTAATGCTGTAAGATCTCGACTTCACAGATTTAAAGTTTGTGCTAATGTGCAAGTAACTTTAATCATTTCTTAGAAAGGCTTGTTTTCCAAGCTAGCTGAATCGTAAGATAGTACTGCACCCACTTTAATTAAAGTAATCTCCTGTCTCCTTACTTTACACTAAGCTCTTGTAACTTTGTTGTTTTTGGTGCCATACTGCTTTAAGTTTTGTTTAGCCTGAAAGAACCAGCACCTAAACAAATGCCTGTTTGCAATGATCAGGGGCTGGCTTTTTGCTTGAAGCCATGATATCTAAAGTGAGTACTGAAACATTGTATAAGCACCCTCTTCCAGTTTATTCATCTCAGCAACAGATATTAACTATGTTCGATCTATTCAGTATCAATATGTGATGACATTATGCAGTCTTTCCTTTGTCTCAATTATTAATAAGTCCTTTCAGAGAAAGTGAGGACTGCAGATGCTGGAGCTCAAAGTTGAAGAGTGTAGTGCTGGAAAAGTACAGCCGGTCAGGCAGCGTCCGAAGAACAGGCCTGATGATCATCAGTGCACTTGATGTTATAGTTCTACAGGACAGAGCAAAACTATAAATCTTATACAGTAGTCCCCTGTACCTGTGGGGGATACGTTCCAAGACCTACCGCGAAAGCCCAAAGCTGCAGATAGGAGCGAACCCATTCATTTAAGTGGGAAGCTTACTTTTCTGGCAGCTCCCTGGTTCCAGAAGGTTTCCTATAATATGTTTGGGCCGCAGTAAACCACGGAAAAGGATTCTGCAGATACAGGGGTTGCCCTGTAATTAATCTTGCTCACGTTCTTAGAACTTGCCAAAGAACTGATACAAACAAGTTAATTTTGAAGTCGGAATTATAATGCATGAATTATAATTAGTGAACTCTGCATAATGTTATTGTTTTGGAGCAGGGAAAAGGCTATACGTCTCTTGATGTATTTCTCATAGATGCACAATATGTCAACATTTGCTGGAAGCTTTTGGTAAAAACAATGACTGCAGATGCTGGAAAGCAAATACTGGATTAGTGGTGCTGGAAGAGCACAGCAGTTCAGGCAGCATCCAACGAGCAGCGAAATCGATGTTTCGGGCAAAAGCCCTTCATCAGGTATAAAGGCAGTGAGCCTGAAGTGTGGAGAGATAGGTTAGAGGAGGGTGGGGGTGGGGAGAGAGTAGCATTGAGTACAATGGGTGAGTGGGGAAGGAGATGAAGGTGATAGGTCAAGGAGGAGAGGGTGGAGTGGATAGGTGGAAAAGGAGATAGGGTGGGAAGAGGTGTAAACCAGGTAGCTGTGGGAGTCGGTGGGTTTGTAAAAAATGTCAGTGTCAAGTCGGTCGTCAGTAATGGAGATGGAGAGGTCCAGGAAGGGGAGGGAGGTGTCAGAGATGGTCCAGGTAAATTTAAGGTCAGGGTGGAATGTGTTGGTGAAGTTGATGAATTGCTCAACCACCTCGCGGGAGCACGAGGTGGTGCCAATGCAGTCATCAATGTAGCGGAGGAAGAGGTGAGGAGTGGTACCGGTGTAATTACGGAAGATCAACTGTTCTACATAGCCAACAAAGAGATAGGCATAGCTGGGGCCTATCTCTTGCAAAAATGCCATCCCGTATTCCCAATTTCTCCGCCTCCGCCGGATCTGCTCCCAGGAGGACTAGTTCTACCACAGAACACACCAGATGGCCTCCTTCTTTAGAGACTGCAATTTCCCTTCCCACGTGGTTAAAGATGCCCTCCAACGCATCTCGTCCACATCCCGCACCTCTGCCCTCAAACCCCACCTCTCCAACCGTAACAAGGACAGAACGCCCCTGGTGCTCACCTTCCACCCTACAAACCTTCGCATCAACCAAATCATCCGCCAACATTTCCGCCACCTCCAAAAAGACCCCACCACCAGGGATATATTTCCCTCCCCACCCCTTTCCGCCTTCCGCAAAGACCGTTCCCTCCGCGACTACCTGGTCAGGTCCACACCCCCCTACGACCCACCCTCCCATTCTGGCACTTTCCCCTGCCACCGCAGGAACTGTAAAACCTGCACCCACACCTCCTCCCTCACCTCTATCCAAGGCCCTAAAGGAGCCTTCCACATCCATCAAAGTTTTACCTGCACATCCACTAATATCATTTATTGTATCCGTTGCTCCTGATGTGGTCTCCTCTACATTGGGGAGACTGGGCGCCTCCTAGCAGAGCGCTTTAGGGAACATCTCCGAGACACCCGCACCAATCAACCAAACCGCCCCGTGGCCCAACATTTCAACTTCCCCTCCCACTCTGCCGAGGACATGGAGGTCCTGGGCCTCCTTCACCGCCGCTCCCTCACCACCAGACGCCTGAAGGAAGAACGCCTCCTCTTCCGCCTCGGAACACTTCAACCCCAGGGCATCAATGTGGACTTCAACAGCTTCCTCATTTCCCCTTCCCCCACCTCATCCTAGTTTCAAACTTCCAGCTCAGCACTGTCTCCTTGGCTTGTCCGGACTTGTCGAACTTGCCTATCTCCTCTTCCACCTATCCACTCCACCCTCTCCTCCTTGACCTATCACCTTCATCTTCTCCCCCACTCACCCATTGTACTCTATGCTACTCTCTCCCCACCCCCACCCTCCTCTAGCTTATCTCTCCACGCTTCAGGCTCACTGCCTTTATTCCTGATGAAGGGCTTTTGCCCGAAACGTTGATTTCGCTGCTCGTTGGATGCTGCCTAAACTGCTGTGCTCTTCCAGCACCACTAATCCAGTGGAAGCTTTTGGTGCCAAGATAGGTTGCAGATCAAGGTCCAGAAGATAGAAAGGTTCATGTGGGGACTCCATTGCAGATAATTCTGGCATTAAGTCATCAGGTTTAAGCGCAAGCTTTTTGGAGGGTATTTTTCTTCAGCATGATGTGCAACCTGTCCGTAACCTTGTATGCGTTGCTCTGTCTAAGTACCCTCTGCCCTTTTTTTGCTTTGATCTGTCTGCACTGCTCATAAAACAAAGTTTTTCCTTGTACTTAAGTACATGACCACAATCAAATCAAATCAAATTTGCTGTGTAAGAAATGGTAGTTTTGAAAAGAAATGACAAAAGCAATGACAGTTTAGGAGCTGTACAACATTTTTTATTATTTAGTTATACTTAACATGCAGTTTGGGAGATCCAGTGGAATATTTTTAAAAGTAGCTATGCTATTAGAACAAATTATGTTTACATTATCAACCTTCCAATTCAGTGTTATTCAATTCTTAAGTACTGGGATGATGACTATTAAATGTGAGACAGTCAAATTTACCCATCGTAAATGCTGGAAATATTCAGGTCAGACAGCCTTTGTAGAGAGAGCAACAGCTAATGTTTCAGGTGTACATAGCTTTAGATTAGATTACTTACAGTGTGGAAACAAGCCCTTCGGCCCAACAAGTCCACACCAACCCTAGAAAGAGCAACCCACCCAGACTCATTCCCTTACGTTTACCCCTTCACCTAACACTATGGGCAATTTAGTATGGCCAATTCACCTAACCTGTACATCTTTGGACTGTGGGAGGAAACCGGAGCATCCAGAGGAAACTCACGCAGACACGGGGAGAATGTGCAAAGTCCCGGGGCGGGAATTGAACGCTGTCAGGCAACAGTGCTAACCACTGTGCCACCGTGCCGCTTTGTTACATAGCCGATTTCATTTAAGGACTGTTTTGTACTGTTCGTTGGCACTGTCGTGTCTTCCATACAATTTTGAATTTGGCACCTATTCTGCCTGGAGTTCTGTTCATTTCCTTTTATTCAGTTCCAGAGTTTTGAAAAAATAGTCATGCAATTTTCTTGTTTTTGTTTTATTATTTGTTCATGAGATGTTGTTGATTGGGCTAGCATTTGTTGCCCACCCCTGCAGTGTTTATGACAATTGACAGTGATTACATAGTCACCATTAAACAAGTTGTTTTTTATTACAGAATTTTACTTTAATTAAATTTCACCATCTATCATAGTGGGATCAAACCCATGTCCACAAAACATGAACTAAGATTCTGCATTTCTAGCCCAGTGACATTACCACTTCATTGCCTTCTGAGTTCTTGAATAGGAACAGACTATGCATCTTGTATTTAATCCTCTAATGCACTAAATACCAAACACCTTTTAATAATATTGTATAATATTTTGCTCTTCTGTTTAAAGTACATCATTCAGAATGCATGAACTGCGTGTTTACTTGGACAAGTAGGATTAATTGCAATGTAGTGCAATAGATTATAGATTACAACTGTTGTCATTAAACATTAAAATTCTGAGCAACATTCTTCAACCCAAGACTGAATTTCAGTTGTAATGTCTTTATAGGAAAATATCTGGAAAGCTGGAATAATTTCATTCAATGTTACATGTTTATGTATAATACCTCTTTCAAATACTATGACTTGAATATTAAATTATTCTGCATTAATTGTGCTACTGTTTGCAGATATGTAAACTGAGTAGGTAGTTTTTTTTTGTACAAGGAATGTTTTTGGAACTGCATGTGGATCTTTTCAATGTCTTTTATATTAATTAATCAATCAATTGTACAAGAAGTAATGATTTTAAATTTTTGTCAACTTCATTCCTCCAAAGCCCCAAAGTTTGCTGTTGGTGACCTTGCAAACTCTCTAGACATCATTGAGGGGAAGCTAAGTCATCCAGTACGAAAAAGAAGACATGCAAAGAAAGATGATTACAGCATAGAAGTTCTCTTGGCTGTGGATGATTCGGTTGTTCGCTTCCATGGAAAAGAGCATGTGCAGAACTATGTTCTGACACTAATGAATATTGTAAGTGGTCCAATGTACTCTTCATTCTATTTCACACTTGTTTTATTAATAATAATTGAATTCCATATCTGGCGTATATTATTTAAATTATTTTGTCCAGTAATATTACTGTTTTTTCATACAGTATTAATCGTACGGTTTTTATCTTTTTCCGTACTATGCACAGATTTGGAGTTATGAGTGTTTACATACTTAGCTGAATACCCTCTCTAGCTGTTGTTGTTAGAGAACTGTTAATAAAAGTAAACAGGTGAGGTGCTGGAAGACTGGAGGTTGGCAAACATAGTGACACTGTTTAAGAAGGGTGGTAAGGACAAGCCAGGGAACTATAGACCAGTGAGCCTGACCTCGGTGGTGGGCAAGTTGTTGGAGGGAATCCTGAGGGACAGGCTGTTACATGTATTTGGAAAGGCAAGGTCTGATTCGGGATAGTCAACATGGCTTTGTGTGTGAGAAATCATGTCTCACAAACTTGATTGAGATTTTTTTTGAAGAAGTAACAAAGAAGATTGAGGGCAGAGCAGTAGATGTGATCTCTATGGACTTCAGTAAGGCGTTCGACAAGGTTCCCCATGGGAGACTGATCAGCAAGGTTAGATCTGATAGAATACAGGGAGAACTAGCCATTTGGATACAGAACTGGCTCAAAGGTAGAAGAGAGTGGTGTTGGAGAGTTGCTTTTCAGACTGGAGGCCTGTGACCAGTGCTGGTCCTCTACTTTTTGTCATTTACATCAATGATTTTGATGCAAGCATAAGAGATACAGTTAGTAAGTTTGCAGATGACACCAAAATTGGAGGTGTAGTGGACAGTGAAGAGGGTTACCTCAGATTACAACAGGATCTTGACCGGATGGGCCAATGGACTGAGAAGTGGCAGATGGATTTTAATTCAGATAAATGCAAGGTACTACATTTTGGGAAAGCAAATTTTAGCAGGACTTCTACATTTAATGGTAAGGTCCTAGGGAGTGTTGCTGAACAAAGAGACATTGGAGTGCAGGTTCATAGCTTCTTGAAAGTGGAGTCGCAGGTAGGTAGGATAGTGAAGAAGGCGTTTGGTATGCTTTCCTTTATTGGTCAGAGTATTGAGTACAGGAGCTGGGAGGTCATGTTGCGGCTGTACAGGACATTGGTTAGGCCACTGTTGGAATATTGCGTGCGTTTCAGGTCTCCTTCCTATCGGAAAGATGTTGTGAAACTTGAAAGGGTTCAGAAAAGATTTACAAGGATGTTGTCAGGGTTGGAGGATTTGAGCTATGGGGAGAGGCTGAAAAGGCTGGGACTGTACTCCCTGGAGTGTTGGAGGCTGAGGGGTGACGTTATAGAGGTTTACAAAATCATGAGGGGCTTGGATAGGGTAAATAGGATAAGTCTTTTCCCTGGGGTCAGGGAGTCCAGAACTAGAGGGCATAAGTTTAGGGTGTGAGGGGAAAGATCATGCAGAGGATAGTACAGGCATGGAATGAACTGCCAGATGAAGTGGTGGAGGCTGGTACAATTGCAACATTTAAGAGGCATTTGGATGGGTATATGAATAGGAAGGGTTGGGAGGGATATGGGCCAAGTACTGGATGGTGGACTAGATTGGGTTGGGATATCTGGTCGGCATGGATGGGTTGGACCGAAGGGTCTGTTTCCATGCTGTACATCTCTATGACTCCATGTACTTTCAATAATATAGCATGAAGAGGAAATGCATGCAAGGGTTTTGTACACAGATATTATCCAACTCCAAAATGTTTAGCTACCATTTGAGATTGGATGTGCTTGGCATCTTCATTAAGTGAACACAGTTAATAAATGTGATTCAAAGTATACTTTCAAATACCACTGTGTTTTGGAGATTCAACATTTCAGTTACATGGATACATTTACTAAGTCAACTCAATATTTTATGAAATCTTCAACATTCAATAATAAATCGGGTAAGCTGATAGTGAAAGACACTATACGTTACTGATCCCTTGAAGAAAATGTATTGATGTGCATGCATTTTCACATCCTAACCACTCTGTTTTTAGTCATGTTTCTCACTTTTCCACCCACCCCCCCCCCCCCCCCCTCAATATTTAAGTCTTAAGATTTCTCATCAAGTTGTAGGTTATTACACTGTGGATAAATTGGCCCTCCTGTATTTTTCTCCACAGGACACTCCTAGTCAAATCCTATTATCCTACTTTGGTATTCTTTATTCCTTTTCCTGTAAATGATAGTCATGATTGATACTTCTAGACCATGACATTATTTAGGTTATTTCAAAGTTCTGAAACAAACTAATGAAGTAATCAATAAATAGTAGATCTTTTCCATTTCAGTCTGTTAGGAGGAGGTATGTGAGGAAAGAGTGCATTGGCTTACCTTTCTCTTCCTCATTCACCCAAATACTTTGGTTATATTCTGTACCAACTCAAATAGCTCCAGCTGAAAGCTGATCATCAGGGGTAGAAATATGTTTGCTCAAAATTGTGTTTTGGTTGAATGCATGTTAGGTTATTTTGGTCTGTTGGTTTTGACTAGACTCCCATTGAGAGGGTGATTCAAGTTGGTTAGCAAATATCTGTTATCATGGCAAGAAAGTTACAGAAGAGAGCTGATAGAGAAGATGGGAGAACTGGATTGCAAGAAATTATTGCATAATTATGCATGTTCTGACTCAAAAGGACAATCTGATTTTTATCCAGTCACTGGATGTAATTATAACTGCAAGGCCAGCATTTATTTTTGCTAATCCCAAATTGTCATCGAAGAAGAACTCCCTCTTGGCACAACTGAAGTCCATATGAGGAAGACATTCCCATCGTTAGCTAGGGAATTTCAGGAGAATGACGGCTTAAAATGTTGGATGGGATGTGTCAGTCAGTTGGCCGCTTTGTTATGGATAATGTTAAACAACTTAAGTGTTGTTGGAATTGCATTCTGGCAAATGGTAAGTATTTCATCACATGCCTAACTAGTGCCTTGTACAAAGGCTTTAAGGAGTCAGGAATTGAATCACTTGCCACAGAGTTTCAGCCTTCAACCTGCAAGTGGAAATATGGCTGGTACAATTATATTTCTGACCACTGGTCTCCAGAATATTGATAGTGGGGATTTAATTATCTTTTTTTGCCACTTTTTTTGCATTCATCTTGGAGATATGTATTTTACTAGCTTTGCCAGCATTTATTGCCCATTTCTAATAGCCCTTGGGAAGAGTTGGTGAGCTGTCTTTTTGAAGCGCTGTAGTCTATTTGGTGTAGGTAGACACACATTGCAGAAGGGCATTTCAGAATTCTGACCCACTTATACTAAGTTTCTAAGTGATGATGGTGAATGGCTTGAAGTGGAACTTGCAGGTGGTGATCTTCCATGTATCAACTGCCCTTATCCTTCTAGATGACAATTGTGGATTCAGAAGATGCTATCTAAGGAGCCTTGGTGAATTTCTGCAGTCAATCTTGGAGATATAAGTGAGCTTCTTTGTCCTGGATGGTGTCAAGCTTCTTGTGGTGTTGGAGCTGCAAGTGGAGAATTTTCTATCACTCCTGACTCAGGCCAGGGTCTTAACTACTTACAGTTGACATCAAAACTCATGGAGTGAAGGCTTGGTAGCTAAATTCACAGACAGCACATATGGTGGAAAGATGTGTTGTAAAGATGACATGAAGTTGCAGTTGGATACAGAGCAGTTGAGAGGGTGGGTAAGGGTCTGGAATATAGAACATAATAAGGGAAAATGTTATTTACTTTGGCAGGGAGAATAAAGTGTTTTCTAAAATAGAGAAAAAAAACTGCAGAATTCCAACACGTGAAGAATTAGGTTTTCTGGTGCATGTGTCACAAAATGTCAGTATGCAGCTCATAATCAAGAAGGCTAATAGGATCCCAGCCTTTACCATGTGAAGAATTGAAAAGTAAGTATGTTATGTTTGTTACACAGGGCATCGATGAGACCATAACTTGAATATTTTGTACAATTTTAGTTTTCTGACTTCAGGAAAGATGTGAATGTGTTAGGGGCACTTCAGAGGAGATCTGCTAGATTGATATCTGAAATGAATAGGTTTAAAGGTTAGTGTCTTCCTGTGATGAGTTTAGTTCATATGTACTGTCCAAATACTGCAACTTCACGCTGTTCAGTACAGTTCTGAAGCTGATGGCAGAACAATACAATATGGAGAGCTGGGCTTTTGTTTACATTCCTGTCTGCTCTCATGACTGACATACTTGTTTCGTTTGTCCAGCTGAATGATTTAAGCCTGCACACCCTTTAAATTTTATTTGCATGGACACGCATGTGCAGTGATTAAAGGACTGACCTCTGCACGGTTTCCACAGGAACTTCCAAGTTGCAGCAGAGTTTAGCAGTATTTGTGGGCCATCTCGATTAAGTGGCACATAAGGTGGGGAGAGGATGTTGTGTTAGCCATTAAAACATATTTGAATGCCTTGGATATCCCCAAGGAAATATTAGTCCCACATTGTTTCCTTCTCCGGTATGACTGCATCACTTGCTGGAGATGTTTACTCATTATTTGTGTTTGGCTCTCCACCCTTACAATTTTATGGTCTCTCCACTGTTTTAGCTAAGGTTGGATGAATTAGAATGTGGCTGGTCTCTTGATCAGCTTAATTTAGAACTTCATTATGAAGTGTGTGAAGAAACATGACCTGATTGTGGGGATTAATCATTTCTGCGAATGAAAATCTCTGTAAAATGGCAGATTTCATTCATTGGTGTAGATGGGAAGTATGTCTCTTCCTTTTTAATAGTCATCTATGAGAAAGTTCACACTGACAAGAGGTAAACGTAGTTCAGCTGTTATTCATTTTTCGATTGAGAAATTGACTTTAAATGGATTGATCTGTGAAGATTTGATTTTATGAGAGATGAATTCTGTCAGCTGTACAAAACAGGAAGATGGTGACCTGATCATTTAGGAATGGATTTGCATTACATCATCTTATCCTGTTGCGGTCTTTTTGTCCATATAAATATGCAATTGTTTTGGTAAAAGAAAGCTCCATGCAGCTGTTGTGTGAGCACCATAATATACTGCACTTTAATAAAACTGTTCAGATGCAGGCTTGAGCTATGCAGAACTTAATTCAGTAACTGCTTTCAAGCTATCTCAATCGTTCTTTCACTGAAGGCCCCACCAGTTCCTGACACCTTAATCAGATTATTGCAGAAATCCTTCAAGTCAGATTTTGTAGCAAGTTTGTTTCCATCTGTAACAGTTACCATTTGGCCCCAAAGACAGCCTTATTACCATACCACATTAATTACTACCCGAGGAAGTAGAAATTGCTGCAGAGGTTTAATTAAGTCATGGGAGAAAAATACACGATAATGAAATCTTAGTTCAAAGTATTGAGTGAGTGTTAGCTTAACTGATAGCTCTTTACAACAGGCTGAATGGATCTCTCTAATTTCAAATCTAATTCTGATCTTGCTGTTGTGCACCTCCGTGTGTAGCCATATCCCTGTATGTCTTGTTCTGTGTAAACACCCGATGATAGGTATGCCCTTATATGCTATGCTCTGCCTGTACTGCTCACAAAACAAAACTTCACTGTACTTGGGTAATATGTGACAACAATAAATCAAATCACATCAAACCTGCTTTTTAGGGAATGAAATCTGCCATCCTTACCTGGTCTGGCCTACATGTGACTCCAATGTATAGCAACATGATTGACTCTTATCTGCCTTTGAGGCGGTTTGGGTTGGGCATTCAGTACTGGTCTAGTCAGAACATGCTCACATTCCATTTACCAATATTTTAAAAAAAATCTTTCATTGCACATCACTTTTTTACGTTACTTGTGGTTAACTTTAGTTTTCTGTTTAGAATCTCACATCCAGATTGGTCAAAATTTCAACATTAGTTGTATAAAATGAGTAGGTTGAATAAATATAATTCACAATTTACAATGTTACTATTGAAACTTGAAACTGTTCAGAAAAGATTTCCAAGGATATTGCCAAGATTGGAGGGTTTAAGCAACAGGGAGAGGCTGAGTAGACTGGGGCTGTTTTCCCTGGAATGTCAGAGGCTGAAGGGTGATCTTATAGAGGTTTATAAAGTCATGAGGGGCATGGATAGAGTCTTTTCCCTGGGGTGGGGGGGAAGTCCAAAACTAGAGGGAAATATGTTTAAGATGAGATGGGAAAAGTTTTGGACCTAAGGGGCAACATTTTCACGCAGTGGGTGTGTATGTATGGTATGAGCTGCCACAGGAAGTGGTGGAGGCTGGTACAATTACAACATTTAAAAGGCATCTGAATGGGTACATAAATAGGAAGGGTTTAGAGGGATATGAACCAAATGCTGGCAAATGCGACTAGATTTATTTAGGATATGTGCTCGGCATGGATGAGTTGGATTGAAGGATCTGTTTCCATACTGTATATCTCTCTAACTCTGGCATATAAAGCTAGATTTTAAATCCATTGTTCCTTACCATCAATCCCTCTCCTTCCCACGTTGTTTCCTTTTGTAGGTGGGATATGCTCAAGGATAACCATACTACATTTTCTGATAGGTGGCCATATCTTAAGACAGCTAGATCAACCTGTGTCAAGTGCTCAGCTGGAGGAATAAATGTCATGGGGCATTGTAACAGTTCTTGAATGTGATCATGCACAGACGCTATCAGCATCACTAAGTTTAAAACTTAGTGTTTTTCCCACACAGCTTAGTAATTTCCTCTTTCTTTGTTCATTGCATCAAGTTGCTACTTCCAGTGAGAATCTGTGCAGAGACTTAAATTAAAATACCCCCAGGATCATAAATTAGCCTCAAATTGAAAGGTGATTGTCCTGCAATGCTGAGGCTGGCCATCTAATCAGGATATCCTATGCCATAGCTGCACTACCCATGATTTTTCAAAATTCCTCAGAGTTTAGAACACATCCAGTGGACTGGAGGTTAGCAAATGTAACACTGTTATTCAAGATAGGAAGGAAAGAGAAACTGGGAGCACCAGGCCAGTTGATCTGATATTGGTAATCAGGGAATGCATTAATCTGTTATGGAGGCTGTTTTAACAATGCACGTCAAAAATTATAGTATGATCAGGCAGCACACATGGTTTTACGAAAAGGAAATCTTGTCATATTAGATTTATTAATATTTCTACAAGAATGTAACTAGTAGGGTAGACAAAGTAGATGTAATGCACTTGGAACATCAAAAATCATTCAGATAAGCTCTCCCATAAAAGGTCAATGTGCAAGACAGGAATAATGGTAATCTATTAACATGGATGGCAATCTGGTTAAGGGACAAGAAGCAGAGAGCAGGGACAAACCCATTTTCAAAGTGGCAACTTGTAACACACTGTCACATTGATAGTTCTTGGGCCTTAGCTATTTATGACCTGTATTAGTGACTTTGATGATAAGACAACAGGTAACATATCCAAGGTTATTGATGACACAAAGCCAGGAAGGAATATAATCTGAGTAGAGCACAAATATATTATAATGAGATATAGACAGATAATGTATAATGAATGGAATTGTGATGTTATTCAGTGATGAAAAGGTATTAAACTTTTACATGGCAGTGTTCACAGAGACTTGTGTGCATTTGTACAAGGAATGCATAAGTTAGCATGAAGATTCAGTATGCATTTAGGAAAGCATATGACACATCAGCTTTTATTGGAAGGGGTCAGAGTGGAAGAACAAGGAATACTTACTATAATTGTAAAGGGTTCTTTGAGACCAGACCTGGAGGGTTGTGTGCACACATGGCTTCTACATCTCAGGAAGCACGTAGCTGACTTAGAGGTGGTACATCAAAATTTTACCAGATAACTTCCTGCTATGTGGAGGTTATCCTAAAATGAAAGGCTGAGTGATGAGAATCTATACTCACTGGAGTTTAGAAGAAAGAGAGTTGATCTTAAATCATAAAAGATACAGAAGCGGAGACTCTGACATTACTTCCCCTGTCCAGCGAATCTAGAACATGAGAGGAGGAGACATTTCTTTACTTATACATTGTAACTCTTTGACATTGTCTGCCTGAGGAGGTTGCCGATGTTCCATCATCAAGTACGTTCGTGGCTGATATGGATTTTGATCTTAAGGGGTCAAGTCCATAAGACCATAGACCTAAGAGCAGAAGATAGGCCATTCAGCCCATTGAATCTGCCACCTCAGTACTACCTGTCCCACTACCTATCTTTGTATCATCTGTAAACTTAGCCAGAATGCGCTCTGTTCCTTCATCTAGATTGTTAATGTATAAAGTGAAAAGTTGTGGTCGCAAGACTGAGCTTTGCAGAACATTCGTGTGCCATCCTGAGAAAGACCCTTTATCCCTACTCCCTGCTTTCTTTCAGACAGCTTAGCTTCTATCCACCTTGTCTCCTACACCATGGGGCCTTGTCTTATTCAGCAGTCTCCTTGACTGGCACCTTGCCTTCTTGAAGTGCAGGTAGATATTATCCACTGGCTCTCCTTAGTGTAACCTGCTTGTTACTTCCTCAAAGAATTCGAGCAGCATGACATCCCCTTGATGAAATCATGCTGACTTTGCCCTATTTTACTGTAGATTTCCAACTGTTCAGAAACCTCACCCTTCACCATGGACTTCAAAGGGTTTATGCCCAAAATATCGATTCTCCTGCCTCTCAGATGCTGCCTGACTGGCTGTGGTTTTCTAGCACCATACTCTTCGACTCCAGAATCTTACCACCAACTGAGGTTAGGCTAATTGACCTGTAATTTTCCGTATTTTGCCTTGTTCCTAAGTCAGATGGAGAAAGTGATTTTGAGGCATAAGATCAACTCCAAGTGACCGGAGTGGCCTCGTGGGCCATATAGTCTACTTCTGCTCCAGTATCTTAAGTTAAATGAATATTCAGTGGAGATTCATGTTCTGTCAAGGTACACCTTGGTTACCCCTTCGCCTGGGAAGGTAAGCTTTGAAAAGCTTTTGACTGAGGGGAAACTGAAAAGTGATGTCACAGGAGGGCTGTGATTTGTTTGGCTAATAGGGAGTCAGCTAAATTTGAATGTGTTAAATCAAATCTTGTGAAATTATTGGTGATAACTTGCATTCAGATTGAGAAAATAAGCGGAGGTATGCAAAGTTAAAAATTTAATAAAGAAAAATTCAGAACTAATTGAATAAAATAAGGATGGAGGGTCAGGTGATCTGTTGTTTCTGCATGGTGTGGGAGCTGGTGCACCCCATTGTGGTTCCCAGTGACCATGTCTGTAGTATATGTTGGTTGCTGGAAGAACTCTGGTTCAGAATCGACTGGCTGGAGTCTGAGCTTCAAATATTGTGACACTGGGTGGGGGGATGGCGGGATAGTTACCTGGATGCTGTGTTTCAGGACTGACTAACTTGAATTTGGCCTGTGGTCCGGGACAGGCGTGTGGCTGAGAGTGAGGCAGGAAGAGGGATCTAGGAGAGAGCATTGCAGGAGCCTCAGCAACTGTTATTGTTCAACAGGTTCAACTGTGTGGACAGGAATGGGGACTGCGGGGAGGATGAAATGACTGGCCACAACACTGTGGTGCAGAGAGTCATTTAACTGGGCGAGGCGAAGAGAAATGTTGTAATTGGGGATAGTATAGTTAGAGGCATAGACATTGTTTTCCGACCAGGATTGAGAGTCCCGAAGATTGTGTTGCCTGCATGGTGCTCTGGTTCGGGATATCTAATCTGGCCTGCAAAGGAACTTGGAGTGGGAGGGTAAGGATCCAGTGATTGTGGTCCACATAGGTACCAACGACTTAGATAAAACTAGGGCAGAGGTTCTGCTAAAGTAGTATGAACAGCTACGAGCTAAATTAAAATGCAAAGCCAAAAAGGTGGTAATCTCTGGATTACTACCTGAGCCATGAGCTAATTGGCACAGTGTCAATAAGATTAAGAGGGTAAATGCATGGCCTAAAGATTGGTGTAGGAGAAATGGGTTTGAATTCATGGGACATTGGCACCAGTACTGGGGAAGAAAGGACATGTTCTGATGAGATGGTCTTCATCTGAACCATGCTGGAACCAGAGCGCTAGCGAATTTCATATCTAGGGCTGTAGACAGAGCTTTAAACTAAATAGTGGTGGTGGTGGGGGGGGTGGGGCGGGTTCAGTTACAGGGGAAACTAGAAAACCCGAATTAAAGGAGGAGGTAAGAATGCAGAACTCGGGAGAGGTTATTAAAGTCTCCAGCACAGACATAAATAGGATAGTGTATGGAAAGGGTTAGCAATCAAATTTCAAGCACCCTCGACAAACGAATGACAATGAGAAGAGGGGCAGTTAGTACAGGACTGAAGGTGTTATATCCGAATGCACACAGTGTAAGCAATAAGGTAAATGAGCTTGTTGTACCAACAGAAATTTGCAGGTATTACGTAGTGGGCATCAGGGAGATGTGGCTGCAAGGGAACAGGATTGGGAGCTGAATATTCAAGGATATGCATCCTATCGAAAAGACAGGCAGTTGAGCAGAGAGGGTGGCTTGCCTTATTAGTAAGAATTTAAATTAAATCAATAGTACTACAAAGTAGGGTCAGATGGTGTAGACTCTGTGTGGGTAGAATTGAGGAACTGCAAAGACTAAAAAAAAACCATAGAGTTAAAACAGGCTGTTTTATGTCTTGTGCGTATAGGTCTCCAAACAGTAGTCGGGAGCTGGGGTGCAAGATATACCAAGAGATAGAAAAGATGTGTAGGAATGGCAAAGTTACAGTGACAATGGGGGATTTCAATAGGCAGGTGGACTGGGAAAATCAGTCTGGTAGTGGATTGCAAGAAAAGGAATCTGTGGAATAGGGTGTAGGTTTGCTCGCTGAGCTGTAGGTTTGATATCCAGACATTTCATTACCTGGCTAGGTAACATCATCAGTGGCGACCCCCAACTGAAGCGAAGCGATTGTCTCCTGCTTTCTATTTATATGTTTGTCCTGGATGGGGTTCCAGGCATTTGTGGTGATGTCATTTCCTGTTCGTTTTCTGAGAGGTTGATAGATGGTATCTAGATCTATGTGTTTGTTTATGGTGTTGTGGTTGGAGTGCCAGGCCTCTAGGAATTCTCTGCCATGTCTTTGCTTAGCCTGTCCCAGGATAGATGTGTTGTCCCAGTCAAAATGGTGGGTTTTTTCCTCCGTGTGTAGGGCTACGAGGGAGAGAGGGTCGTGTCTTTTTGTGGCTAGCTAGTGTTCGTGTATCCTGGTGGCTAACTTTCTTCCTGTTTGTCCTACATAGTGTTTGTGGCAGTCCTTGCATGGAATTTTGTAGACGACGTTGGTTTTGTCCATGGGTTGTACTCGGTTTGTTAGTTTTTGTTTGTGTGTTGGTGGGTTTGTGTGCTACTACGATTCCGAGGGGTCTTAGTAGTCTGGTTGTCATTTCTGAAACTTCTTTGATGTATGGTAAGGTAGTTACAGTTTCTGGATGTGTTTGGTCTGCTTGTCGTGGTTTGTTCTCGAGGAGTCTGCGGACTGTATTTTTTTGAGTATCCGTTCTTCTTGAATACGTTGTATAGGTGGTTCTTCTCTGTTTTCTGAAGTTCGTCTGTGCTGCAGTGTGAGGTGGCTTGTTTGAATAGTGTTCTGATACAGCTTCCTAGAGGCCTGGCACTCCAACCACAACGCAATAAACAAACACACAGATCTAGGTACCATCTATCAACCGCTCCGAAAACGAACAGGAAATGACATCACCACAAACCCCAGGAACCCCATCCAGGACAAAAATATAAATAGAAAGCAGGAGACAACAGCTTTGCTTCACTTGGAGGTTGCCACTGATGATGTTACCTAGCCAGGTAATGAAACGTCTGGATATCAAACCTACAGCTCAGCGAGTAAACCTCAACCTGAGCTACAAACCTTGCAAAAATCTGTGGAATGTCGATAAGATGGCTTTTTTTTTGGAACAGCTTGTGGTGAAGCCCCCTAGGGAACAGGCAATTCTGGATTTAATGTTGTGCAATGAGGCAGACTTGATAAGGGAGCTTAAGGTGAAGGAACCGTAAGGAGGCAGTGGTCATAATATGATTGAATTTACTCTGCAACTTGAATGGCAAGATAGAATCAGAGGTAACAGTATTACAGCTGAATAAAAGCAACTAGAGATATGAGGGAGGAGCTGGGTAGAATTAACTGGCAGAGGAGCCTAGCAGGAAAGACCGTGAAATAGCAATGGCAGGAGTAATTCAGGAGACACAGCAGAGATTTATCCCGAGGAAAAAGAAGGATGAGGGAAGTCTGGGATAGCATAAAAGCAAAAAAGAAAGCATATGTGGTGAAGGGCAGTGAGAAACCAGAGGATTGGAAAGCTTACAAAGACTAACAGAAGGCAACAAAAAAGAAGTCAGAAAGGAGAAGATTAAACATGAGGGTAAGCTAGCCAGTAACATGAAACTGAGTTTCTTTAGATATATAAAGGGCAAAAGTGAGGCAAATGACGCTGGAGAGATAATAGTGGGGAATATGGAAATGGCTGAGGAACTGAACTACTTTGCGTCTGTCTTCATGGTGGAAGATGCGAGTAATATCCCAAAGATTCAACAGTGTGTGAAGGGGCAGAGCTGAATATGGTGGCCATCACTAAGCTGAAGGTGTTGAAAAACTGGCAAAAGATGGATAAATCACCTGGACCAGATGGATTACACTCCAGAGTTCTAAGGGAGACAGCTGAAGAGATAGTGGAGGCATTAGTGGTGATCTTTCAGGAATTGCAAGAGTCCGGGAGGGTCGCAGAGGACTGGAAAATTGCTACCGTGACACTCCTGTTTCAGCAGTGAGTAAGGCAAAGATGGAAAATTACAGACCGATTAGCCTAACCTCGGTTATGGGTAAGATATTGGAATCCGTTGTGAAGGATGAGGTTTCTGAATGCTTGGAAGTGTGTGGTAAAATAGGGCAAAGGCAGCAGGGTTTCATCAAGGGGCGGTCATGCCTGACAAATCTAATAGAATTCTTTGAGGAAGTAACAAGCAGGTTAGACCATGGAGAGCTAATGGTCATTATCCATCTGGATTGCAAGAAGACCTTTGACAAGGTGCTGCACATGAGGCTACTAAGAAAGATAAGGGCCCATGGTGTCAGAGGCAAAGTGCTAGAGTGGATAGAAGCCTGGCTGTCTGGCAGAAAGCAGATAGTGTAGATAAAAGGGTCTTTCTCAGGATGGCAGCGGTGACAAGTGATGTTCCGCAAGGCTCAGTGTTGGGACCATAACTCTTCACTTTATACATTAACAATCAAGATGAAGGAACTGAGGGCATTCTGGCTATGTTTGGTTTCCGAGCAAAATTCAGTGCATTCAGGACAGCTGGAGTGGGGTGGGAGGGGTGCGATGGGGAGGGGGGGGTGGTGGTTGTGGGTGGGGAGATGATTAGTGTGGAAGGTGAGGAGTAGAGATGTGAGAGATACAAAAGAGATATAATAACACAAAGTTTGGGAGAAGATTAGTAGCTCGGGTGCTCGTTGTTGTGGTTCTGTTCGCCGAGCTGGGAATTTGTCTTGCAAACGTTTCGTCCCCTGTCTAGGTGACACCCTCCGTGCTTGGGAGCCTCCTGTGAAGCGCTTCTGTGCTGTTTCCTCCGGCATTTATAGTGGCCTGTCTCTGCCGCTTCCGGTTGTCAGTTCGAGCTGTCCGCTGTAGTGGCCGGTATATTGGGTCCAGGTCGATGTGTTTGTTGATAGAGTCTGTGGATGAGTGCCATGCCTCTAGGAATTCCCTGGCTGTTCTCTGTTTGGCTTGCCCTATAATGGTAGTGTTGTCCCAGTCGCGTTCATGTTGCTTGTCGTCTGCGTGTGTGGCTACTAAGGATAGCTGGTCGTGTCGTTTCGTGGCTAGTTGGTGTTCGTGTATACGGATCGTTAACTGTCTTCCTGTTTGTCCCATGTAGTGTCTTGTGCAGTCCTTGCATGGGATTTTGTACACTACATTAGTTTTGCTCATGTTGGGTATCGGGTCCTTCGTTCTGGTGAGTTGTTGTCTGAGCGTGGCTGTTGGTTTGTGTGCTGTTATAAGTCCTCGTGATCGCAGTAGTCTGGCTGTCAGTTCGGAAATGCTCCTGATGTATGGTAGTGTGGCTAGTCCTTTGGGTTGCGGCATGTCCTCGTTCCGTTGTCTCTCCCTTAGGCATCTGTTGATGAAATTGCGAGGGTATCCATTTTTGGCGAATGCAGACTGCAGCACACCAGAACTGCAAAAAGAGGAAGAGGAACACCTATACAAGGTATTCGCCAAAAACGGGTACCCTCGCAATTTCATCAACAGATGCCTAAGGGAGAGACAACAGAGTGAGGACATGCCGCAACCCAAAGGACTAGCCACACTACCATACATCAGGAGCATTTCCGAACTGACAGCCAGACTACTGCGACCACTCGGACTTATAACAGCACACAAACCAACAGCCACGCTTAGACAACAACTCACCAGAACAAAGGACCCGATACCCAACATGAGCAAAACCAATGTAGTGTACAAAATCCCATGTAAGGACTGCACAAAACACTACATCGGACAAACAGGAAGACAGTTAACGATCCGCATCCATGAACACCAACTAGCCACGAAACGACACGACCAGCTATCCTTAGTAGCCACACACGCAGACGACAAGCAACATGAACTCGACTGGGACAACACTACCATTATAGGGCAAGCCAAACAGAGAACAGCCAGGGAATTCCTAGAGGCATGGCACTCATCCACAGACTCTATCAACAAACACATCGACCTGGACCCAATATACCGGCCACTACAGCGGACAGCTCGAACTGACAACTGGAAGCGGCAGAGACAGGCCACTATAAATGCCGGAGGAAACAGCACAGAAGCGCTTCACAGGAGGCTCCCAAGCACGGAGGATGTCACCTAGACAGGGGACGAAATGTTTACAAGACAAATTCCCAGCTCGGCGAACAGAACCACAACAATATAATAACACATTATAAATTCATATTTTGAAAATTTGGCATTACGAACTAAAATCTATCTTAGCATATTTAGCCAGTGCTGTAGAAATAGGGTTTATGGCCTGTTTGAGTGTTGTGGTGTACCAGACAGGAAGCTTAGTCTGGAATAATCGTCACCGCAAATCTAAACAGTTGACTGGTACTGAATGCCATGCATTGCAGAAAGACGAATTCTTCAGGAAAGGCATTTTGGCCACCTTCAGACCAGTCTTCACAGAGAGTCAGAGTTGCTTATAATGTATTTTCATTTAGAAATGGTATTTATCTCCTTCTTTAAAGCTTTGACTTGGAGTAAGTTAAGGTTGATATTTTATGCAGATAATAAGAAAGTATTAGTGGAAATCTGATAGTTTGGAGCAGCACTTTGGGTCAGGATAGCTAAGGATTCTTAAAAAATTCATCTTTCTTCAGTATTTGTTGTCTTTCTGCACTGCATCTTTCTCAAATATAACTCCTTATCCAAAGGATCGAATGGACTACTCCTACTCTCAGTTTCTATGTTTAACCAGCATCGCTGAAATATATTATCTGATATAACCACATTACTGGGACTTTGCTGTGTGTAAATTGGCTGCAGCATCTCCAATATTGCAAAATTACCTACTCTGTGATGGTACTTAACTGGCTGTAAAGCACTTTGGAAAATCCTGAGATCATTAAAGGTGTTGCATGAATGGCCTTTCTTTATATGGGTGTCCCATGTTTTTCACTTCCAGAAGTAACTGGTGTCACTGATTGCTAGATTAAAGGAATTAGAGCAAAAGGGACAGGAGCAGAAGTTGGCATCTTGTTTGTTCTGAAAATTGAGCATCAGGCATGATTATATTAATGCTACTATAATTCCACATCCAATTTCCACTCCCCATGATTCCCTTACACCTCAGAGGCCTTGTATACAATGACAGTATCCACAGGCCTTTGGAGCAGAGAATTCCAAAGATTAACAGCATCCTGCATGAAGAAGTTTTCATCCCAGTCAGAAATTCCCTTACCTGAGTTCGAGACTTTCTTGTCAGGGGGCAGCATAGCCCAGCCGTTACCTCAAATAATTTAATGATTCAGTTAGATCAGCTCTTTAAGCCTCATAAAATAGAGGCCTATTTTATTCAGATTTTTTTCTTATTTTTCCGCAACATGAAATAGTGGATATTAGCTCATCATTCAGGGCAAGTATATTCTTCCTTGGGGATAGAGACCAAAACTCTACATAATATGTAAGGTGTAGCCTCACCAAAGCCCTGTACAATTTTAGCAAGATTTCCTTAATCTTGTACTCCAATCTGTTGTGACAAAGGCCAACGTGTACCATTTGCCTTCCCAATTGCCTGCTGGTCTACATGTTAGCTTTCTTGTGATTTGTGGAGAAAGATCCCTCTGAGCACTGTCATTTTTAATGGTATCTCACCTTTTAAAGAATATGCTGCTTTTCCATTCTCACCAAAGTGGATAATTTCAGATTTCCTTGCATTGTACTTCATTTTGCCACCTTTTTACTTGCTCAACTTAACTGATTTGTGATACTTTTTCAGACTCTTGAGTCGTCCTTGCAGCTTACTTCCCATGTGCTTGTTTTATCCTCCACAAATGTGGATCATTTACACTTGGCCCCTTCATGTTGATATCAGTCATAAATAGTTGAGGCTTTTTTTTATCTTGCTGTGAGCTCCCAAATCGACCAACTGGTCAATGACTTTGCCATTCTGTTCTCATGTCAACTGTGTGGTCTTCTACAATGTAATCTGGGTGGAGCAAAGCAGGTTTTTCAGGTTCAAAGCTTGACTGTGTGGGATGTTGGACCTTTGTGTATTGAAAATATTAGAGAAGAGGCAAAATCACAGCTGAGAAATTAAACCCAGGCAGTCTGGATGAACAACAGTCATGGGACTGTTACCATGCCAGGGCGAGGAGAAGATGAGAAAGGAAAGACATAAAAGATGCGGGCCAGGAAAATTGCCGAGGGTTTTGAGTTTGTATTTTCAGCTTTACTCTCCAGGGTATGGCAGGAAGCTTTTAATGTTTGTCACACCCCACAGTAATGTTAATTACTGTGTTTTTCTCACTTTCTCCAAAGAAAATAGTTATTTTTGGCTAGACTCAACTGCAATGACAGGTGATTTTGATTTTGTTTTGACTGTTTTCACCAACTATAATTCAAAAGTGGAAATGATGGAAAGCTACCTATTGCATGGCAGCTGCAAAGCTCGTGTTGCATGCCTGGATTCAACTCCCACCTGCTCTAGAATGGTGTAATAAAAACTCTGAACAGGTTGATTAGGAAATATCTCTAAGCTGAATTGGCACACAAACAGTGACTGTCTTGTTCTTCCCATGGGGTTGTGGCTTGTTTAAAAAAAAAGAAATTTCATCTATATGGCCAAAACCTTTACAAAGATCATTTTCCACACTACTGCAGAGGGTTGTTTGCTAGCATGACTGAAATGTGTGGTATCCTGACCCGACCCCTGCTGGCAGCTCATCCAGGTACAGCTGACAAGTCAGTGGCTCTGAATACAGGGATGTTCAATGTATAAAATCAGAGTCTTACTGCCTTGTTACAGCAGGCTCGGATAGGTCCTAATCAGTAAAAAAAAAATATAATTGCCAAAATTTTAAGAGTATCTGTCGCACTGCAAGACCTGATCAAAACTAACACCTTTACTCTTATGATGGAAGAAATGGAAACACAGATTTTCCTGTAGAGTTTGCGAGTTGTCTAAAAGTTATTTTTGCACCCACACTTGCTTAATTTGCTATTAGTGATATCTTAAGATATGTTTAAAATATATATATAAATGTTAAATCAAACCAAACTTCTAACATTTAGCCACCAGTTCCATTTACCCAGTCTTTTTACTGGAACTTTTAAATGGGAAAACCTGCTTAGCAGCCGTGGCTGGATTGATTTGAAATGTTCATTTTTCACCATCATAGAACAGTACAGCACAGTACAGGCCCTTGGGCCCACCATGTTGTGCCGACCTTTTATCCTAAGTTAAGATCAGACTAACCTACGTGCCCTTCAATGTACTAGCTTCCATTTCTCTATCCAAGAGTCGCTTAAATATCCCCAATGTATCTGACTCTACTACCACTGCTGCCAGTGCATTCCATGATTAAAGAACCACTCCTTGAGTAAAGAACCTACCTCTGGCATCTCCCCTAAACATTCCTCCAATCACCTTAAAATGATCTCCCTCCCTTTCTGCCATGGGAAAAAGTCTCCGTCTATCCACTATGTTGATGCCTTTCAACATCTTGTACACCTCTATCAAGTCACCTCTCATCCTTCTTTGCTTCAATGAGGAAAGCCCTAGCTCCCTCAGCCTTTCTTCATAAGACATGTCCTCAAGTCCAGGCAGCATCCTGGTAAATCTCCTGTGCACGCTCTCTAAAGCTTCCACATCTTTTCTATATTTAAGGTGACCAGAATTGAACACACTATTCCAAGTGTTGTCTAACCAGGGCTCCATAGAGCTGCTGCATAACCTCGCAGGTCTTAAGTTCATTCCCCCTGCCAAGGAAAGCCAACACACCGTACATCATCTTTACGACCCTATCAACCTGGGTGGCAACTTTGAGGGATCTACGGACATGGACTCCAAGTTCCCTCTGTTCCTCCTCATGCCAAGAATCCTGTCTTTAACCCTGACCTTCTAAAGTGAATCACTTCACATTTTCTCAGGTTGAACGCCATCTGCCACTTCTCAGCCCAGTTTTGCATCCTGTCAATGTCTCGTTGCAACCTATAACAGTCCTCCACACTATCCACAACTCCTCCAACCTTTGTGTCATTGGCCCTCCCTTATTAACCCTCCCTTCCACTTGCTCGTCCAAGTCATTTATGAAAACCACAACGAGCAGAGGTCCAAGAACCGATCCCTGCGAAACACCATTGGTCACTGAATTCCAGGCTGAATACTTTTCATCTACCACCACTCTGTCTTCTATGGGCCAGCCAATTCTGTATCCAGACAGACAGGTTTCTCTGTGTTCCATGTCTCCTTACTTTCTGAATGAGTCTACCATGGGGCAACCTTATCAAACGCCTTACTAAAGTCCATGTACACCACATCCACTGCTCTACCTTCTTCAACATGTTTTGTCACATCCTCAAAGACTTCAGTAAGGTTTATGAGGCATGACCTGCCCCTCTCAAAGCCATGCTAACTATCTTGAATTAAACTATGGTTTTCCAAGTAATCATAAATCCTTTAAGAATATTTTTGATCTGTTGATGCATTTGATTTTGATTTATTCGATTCAACCAACTGTAAGTGTTCAAGTATGTGTGATCTTAAAGCAAATAACATGTTTTGGGGGAATTTCTGTTTAACCAATCTCTTTTTTTGTGTTTGTTCTGAGCTGAGATGTACCCACTCTGGAGATGTTTATACTTGTGTTTTTTTTTCTCGCTGTGCTGGAAGTAACGGTTTCCGCATAATTGAAGTCTGATTCCGAGTCGGTCCTGTTTCATGTTCTTGCCTTGGCCTTTCCCTCCTGGTTGCCTGAACTACAACTTGCCATTTTGCAAGTCACAGATTACATGATGGATTATGTTGCTGAGGAAGGTTAAACCCAGAGATCTGGATTCTTGAGGTGGAGATGTGAGTTCAAATCCTAGCTGGGCAAATCCAAATCTAGGTAGTTGAGTTTGGCTGACCAGGAAGCGATTTTCAAAATGTTCAGATGAAACATATGTATAAAACATTGTGAACTGCAAGGAGGGTAGCCATGGATTTGGAGGACACAAGTGGGATGGGCAGATGAAGTTTAATTGGAGAAATTTGAAGTGTTTCACTTTGGCTGGAAGAAGGCAAAGGAACATGATAAAATGAAGGCTCCTATTCTCAAGGAGGTGCAGGATAAGACAGGTCTGGGGGAGGGGGGAGGCGATGTGAGAGCACAAGTTTGGAAAGGCAGCACGAGAGAGGTTAAAAATGCATAAAGTTTCATAGCTTTTAAAATTGGCTCATGGAATACCATACTTTCTGTGAGTTTGACAGTCCTAAACAAAACACTAGTCTTCAGCAAAATTTAGGCTCAGCACCTTAGGAAGGATATGTAGTCCTTGGAGGGAGTACAATGCAGGTTTACAAGAGTGAAACTTGGACTTCACCGGTTACATTATGAGGAGAGAGCACACAAATAAGGCATGTTTTCTGTAGAAATTTAAAAGGTTAAAGGGTGAAATGATTGAAGTCTTCAAGATTTTAACAGGAAAAGACAGGATCCTCAAGTCTAAAATCATACAGCATGGAAACAGACCCTTCAGTCCGCAATCCCAAACTAAACTAGTCCCATCTGCCTGCACTTAGCCCATATCCCTTCAAACATTTCTTACTCCTGTAGTTATCCAAATGTTTTTTTAAATGTTGTAACTATACCCACATCAATCATTTCCTTTGGAATACTAACCGCTCCATGTAAAAAAAAAAAGCCCCTCATGTTTTATTCAAATCTTTCTCCTCTCACCTTAAAATATGCCTTCTAGTCTTTAAAACCCTGACATTAGGGGGTTGGTAAAGATAAACTACTTCCACTGGTTGGACGTTTCTAGAACTAGGGAGCATAGTCTGAGAATTTGGGCCTGATCATTCAGAAGAGATGTTCGGAAGCAAGTGTGCAGACGTTTGGAATTCTTTTCCATGAGCAGCAGTTGATGCTAGATCAGTTGTGAATTTTAAATCTGTGATAGATAAATGTTTTGTTAAGCAATGAAGCTAAGGGCTGTGTGCCAGAGCAGTCGACAATAAAGAAGGTTATCTAAAATTCATAGGGATCTTAATCAATTGGGCCAAGGAGTAGTAGGTGGAGTTTAATTTAGATAAATGTGAGATATTGCATTTTGATAGGATGAGCAAGTTAATGGTAGCGCCCTGGGGAGTGTTGTCAAACAGAGGTCTCTGAATTCAGGTGCGCAGTTCCTTGAAAGTTGCGTCACAGATAGATGGTTAAATAAGAAGGCATTTGACACACTTGCCTTCATTGCTCAGACCGTTGAGTATAGGAGTTGAGATGTCATGTTGCAGTTGTACAAGACATTGGTGAGGCTACTTTTGGAGTACTGTGTACAGTTCTGGTCACCATGCTATAGGAAGGATATTATTACAGTCGGTTCTGATATGACATGATAGTTTTGTTCTTGTGCGATCTTGCGTTATAAGAAAATCTCGCAATAATGATTAAAGTAATGGGGCTGGAAACATGTTAAGGCCAATACAGGTAAGGAAAGTTTGCATTCTACAAATAACAATCTAAATTTTTCCATCGCGTTAAAGCCAATTCATGAAGAAACATGTGTTATAGCAGAACCGACTGCAAATTGGAGGGAGTGAGATTTCCAAGGATGTTACTGGGACTGGATAGGCTGGAGGAGGGTTGAGTTGTCCTTATAGAGGTTTATAAAATCATGAGCGGCATACATAAGATGTATAGTAAAGGCCTTTTCCCTAGAGTAGGGGAGTTCAAAACTAGAGGGCATGTTTTTAAGGCAAGAGAGAGAGATTTTAAAGGGGACCTGAGGGACAACCTTTTCGCACAGAGGATGGTTCAAATGTAGAATGAACTGCTAGTGCAAGTAGTAGTTGCAGATATAGTTATAGCATTTAGAAGACATGGACAGGTATGTGAATAGATAAAGATTTAGAGGGATATAAGCCAAATGCAGGCAAATGAGACTAGTTTGAGAAACCTGGTCGGCTTGGACAATTTGGACTGAAGGGTCTGTTTCTGTGCTGTAAGATTCTATGACTCGAGTAAGAAATTTCCCTTTGCAGTGTGTTTCTAAAGGACTTCACTAATGATTTTTATACTGTTTGTAGAGATTAAAATTGCACCATTTCTTGTTTTGATGTTGCTTTTCCTTCGGAAGTGATTTCTACAAGGAGCTGTTAAAGAGTGTTTGTTCTCACTAGTATCCTTAATACAGACAAAGAAGGGCACCACTTCGACTGAGAAAACATCCATTCCAGGACAGGCTAAACAGAGAAATGCACGGGAATTTCTAGAGGTCTGGCATTCAAATCTGAACCCTATCAATAAACACATCAATTTGGACCCCGTTTACCAACCTCCGCAAAAGAACCGCAAATTATATCACCCATCTTAAGAGACCAAGACACACAAATAGAAAGTGGGACATAATACCAGCGCTTCACTGGAGGCTCATTGATGATGTTACTTAGTATGGTGACAAAATGTCTAAAAACAAACCTTCCAGCTCAGTGAGAAAACTTGCAACCTGAGCTACAAATCTTCTCAAAATTCACAGAGCATTTATTGGCTGATCACTCATGAAAAACAACAACAATTTAAAAGATTGATATTAGGATCAGGACATAAACTGAAAGAAGGGGCATGGCAGCGGTGTCAGTCTAATACCAACGTCCATAGAAACACAGGCTTTCTTAACTTGAACCAGCAGATGTGAATGTTGTGTTGTCCAGTCAAATCCGCAGAAATAAATAACAGCGACGACCTTTTGAAGTTACATACATATTGCATTACCTTAATATAGATCTCTTATTTGGATGTTCATTACAATAGATGGTACAATTATTGAGCAATCGAATCTGTTGGGTCAAAAATAACTGCAATGGCAAGTTTGGCAGTGAACGTTTATGCTTCTCCATTGATTTTTGCTGCTAGTTGTTGAAGTGCCTATTAACAGCACAGCAATGTCAATGTCACATCAGGAACCACAAATGTAATTAATATTGGCTTATTGTTTTGAAGGAGTCTAGCAAAACGTAAGGAAAAAAATACATTAGGGGAGGAGTGAACATAAACTAAGAAATGGTAAGTATGATAAGCAATTCAAGGAGCAAACAGAAGAGGAGAACATTGCAACCCAATTATGTGTTGCATTTCATTTATTGGCCTTTGAGAAGCTAATGATTGAATGGCAAGTAAGATAAATTTGTAAAAGGTACAAATGTTTTTGACCCATGCAACAGAGAACCAGTAACTGTATTTGTCAAATTCAGGAACATTGATTTACAATTGTACTGCTTTTTTAGAAACATAGTTATGTGGCATAGCAATTCCTAGTTTGTTTTATTGTTTTGATAGTCACATAAGATTATAATGGATTTGTTGACTGATAATAGCAATGCACTGAACTCCAACCTGCCAGAATTAACTGTCATTAAACCCAGTTGTTGGTAATCACTTGGCCTTGTGGATAAGGCATTTGAATTTACTGTTAATGTTATCAGAAAGTTATTTTGATTCATTCATGGGATGTGGGCAGGTTAAGGATTAAGTTAAGATGGTTGAACCAAGTACACTACCCTGATGAATGCCTGCAGAGATATCTTGGAGCTAAGGTGACTGATGTCAAACAAACAAGTTTTCCCTGATTCCCATTGATTCATGTTTTACAAGGGTCTTCGATATCACGCACAGTCACATACAGCCTTGATGTCAAAGGTTGCAGGCTCAAGTCCTGCTGTGATCGTTTGTACCTGAATTTGTAGTTGATTGGTTAAGACAACGGCTATGTACTTAACTCCATGGAGTTTTGAATCTTCCTGACAGCAGTTCATAATGGACATGACCATTACGCCAGCACTCCTTTGTTCAAGTCCTGTATGCCCAGAGTGTGTTGACACCTGTCCAATCAGGTTGACTCAAAAGTATTTCATTTAAAGGCCCAGTAGTGGAGACCTTTGGGAACCCTTCGTCCACATTCCTCCTTTCTTTTTTTTCCTTCAAAATGCTGCCTCATATGACTCAAGTACTGAATCCCAGAATGTAAAATGATTTTGTTTGCGACCATTTTCTATGTGCCAAAATAGCCCTGCATTTTAGATTGTTCCCTGACACTAACAGGAGTGTAGGCGACAAGACCAGCGCCAAAAGATAGCCAAGATAAGCAAGTGCTGTAGGACCTGTTGGAGTGATACTCCACAGCATCACTGATCTCTTTATGAATCTCTTGAGTATTAATTGGTACAATTCAGAGTTCTAAAGAAGAGTCATAACAAACTCAAAACACGAATTCTGTTTTTCTCTCCACAGATGCTACCAGACCAGCTGAGTTTTTCCAGTGTTCTGTGTTTTGGTTCAGATTTCCAGCAGCTTCAGTATTTTGCTTTTACATAAATTGGTTCAATGCTAGGCTCTACTATTATTCTCATCCAAATCATTTATATAAATGACAAACAAAAGTGGACCCAATATCAAACTGGTCACAGGCCTCCTGTAGTCAGCCTTGCTTGCTGTTTCAAGAATAGAATAGAACTTGAATAAAATGTATTGATTTGAATTAACAGCAAAAAGGTAAACAATCAAATATCCAACCAATAAATGAATAAATAAAATATTTTTTTGGGCTACAGCTGTCTCTTAGACCAGATAACATCTTTAAAGAGTTAAAAATCACACAACACCAGATTATAGTTCAACAGGTTTATTTGAAAGTACAAGCTTTTGGAGTGCTGCTCCTTCATCAAGTAGCTAGTGATGAAGCTAGCTACTTGATGGAGGAGCAGCACTTTGAAAACTTGTACTTCCAAATAAACCTGTTGGACTATAACCTGGTGTTGTGATTTTTAACTTTGTCCACCCCGGTCCAACACCGGCACTTCCATATCATCTTTAAAGAGAGGGTACTGTTAAATTATAGTAGATGGTTGAAATGTTCTTTTCAGCATTCTTGTTTCCCCCAAATTATCCTGGATAACACATTATCCTTGAGAGTCTTAAAACATGGAAACAGACCCTTCAGTCTACCTTGTCAATGTCAACTAAGTTTTCTAAGCTAAACTATCTACTATAATTTATCAGTATCCCTCAAGTTATATTAAAATGATTAAGGCCTGTGCCTCTACAAACCTTCTATCAACTTTTGAGTTTTAAATTCCTGTGCCTTCATCTATAATTGGGGATTGAATTACCAGTCGTGGGAGGATGCAATTTTAACATGTCAAGCTCACAGAGCCTCCATTATGAACATGGATATCGAAATTTGTAATGAAGACATAAATGAAACAAAACGTACAACTTTGAAACAGGAACGGATAAATCCCTGTTTTGGATCATGTGTACTCTGCACACAAAACCAAATTTACCTCTGTGCTATATCTGCACATTCTTGAACTGGCAACTGTTCAAAGGTGGATAAGATATCCATTAATCCCTGCTCTAAATAGGGATGCTATTTACCATATCCTTATACAACGTTTACTCATTGGAGAAAAAAATAAATGAATTTTTTGATAGCATTATGTGTCCAACTCTTCACCTTGGCTGGCTGTTGCAACAAATGACCATTTTATGGTTCAGATGCTAATAAGCAGTTGAATAAGATATTGAGAGAACAAGAAACTTTTAGCAAATTAGTTGATCTGCCTACACGGCTAGAGGAATCAGACTCTTGGAAAGTGACAACCCCTCATCTGAAAAGACTCCTAACAAGCACAAAAAAAGTAATCACTTCAGCCAGAGTCAAAACAGACCTTTCAAAGCTGAGGAGTGGCAATGAGCATAGAAGGTTGAGGGGTAACCTTAAGGGGCATAGATAAGGTGAATAGTACAGGTCTATTCTCTAGGATAGGGAAGTTCAGAATTAGAGGGCAGATTTTCATATGAGAGAAAGATTTAAAAGGGACTTGAGGGGCAACATTTTTACATAGCTGAAAATGTGTTGCTGGAAAAGCACAGCAGGTCAGGCAGCATCCAAGGAGCAGGAGAATCGACGTTTCGGGCATAAGCCCTTCTTCAGGAATGAGGAAAGTGTGTCCAGCAGGCTAAGATAAAAGATAGGGAGGAGGGACTTGGGGGAGGGGCATTGGAAATGTGATGGGTGGAAGGAGGTTAAGGTGAGGGTGATAGGCCGGAGTGGGGTGGGGACGGAGAGGTCAGGAAGAAGATTGCAGGTTAGGAAGGCGATGCTGAGTTCGAGGGTTGGGACTGAGATAAGGTGTGGGGAGGGGAAATGAGGAAACTGGAGAAATCTGAGTTCATCCCTTGTGTTTGGAGGGTTCCCAAGCGGAAGATGAGGCACTCTTCCTCCAACCGTCGTGTTGCTATGGTCTGGCGATGGAGGAGTCCAAGGAACTGCATGTCCTTGGTGGAGTGGAAGGGGGAGTTGAAGTGTTGAGCTACGGGGTGGTTGGTTGGTTGGTCCGGGTGTCCCAGAGGTGTTCTCTGAAACGTTCTGCGAGTAGGTGGCCTGTCTCCCCAATATAGAGGAGGCCACATCGGGTGCAGCGGATGCAGTAGATGATGTGTGTGGAGGTGCAGGTGAATTTGTGGCGGATATGGAAGTATCCCTTGGGGCCTTGGAGGGAAGTAAGGGGGGAGGTGTGGGCGCAAGTTTTGCATTTCTTGCGGTTGCAGGGGAAGGTGCCGGGAGTGGAGGTTGGGTTGGTGGGGGGTGTGGACCTGACGAGGGAGTCACGGAGGGAGTGGTCTTTTTTTGACTGAGACAAGGTGGGGGGAGGGGAAATGAGGAAACTGGAGAAATCTGAGGAAACTGGAAAGGGCTTATGCCCGAAATGTCGATTCTCCTGTTCCTTGGATGCTGCCTGACCTGCTGCGCTTTTCCAGCAACACATTTTCAGCTCTGATCTCCAGCATCTGCAGTCCTCACTTTCTCCTCGAACATTTTTACATAGAATGGTTCATCTGTAGAATGAACTTCCAGAGGAAGTGGTAAATGCAGTTACATTTACAACATTTAAAAGCCATCTAGACAATTAAATGAATAGGAAAGATTTAGAGGCATATGGGCCAAACATAGGCATGTAGGGCTAGTTTAGTTTGGGAAACCTGGTTGACATGGACAAGGTGGACCGAAGGGTCTGTTTCCGTGCTTTAAGACTCTCAAGGATAATGTATTATCCAGGATAATTTCGGGAAAACAAGAATGCTGAAGAGAACATTTCAACGACCTACTATAACTTAACAGTATCCCTCACACCATCATGTGAATTGAATGCTTCAGCTTTTTTACAAGATTAGATTAGATTACTTACAGTGTGGAAACAGGCCCTTCGACCCAACAAGTCCACACCGCCCCGCCGAAGCGTAACCCACCCATACCCCTACATCTACCCCTTACCTAACACTACGGGCAATTTAGCATGACCAATTTACATAACCTGCACATCTTTGGACTGTGGGAGGAAACCCACGCAGACATGGGGAGAATGTGCAAACTCCACACAGTCAGTCGCCTGAGGTGGGGATTGAACCCGGGTCTCTGGCGCTGTGAGGCAGCAGTGCTAACAACTGCACTTTTTATCAGACTCCAGGTGCTCGAAATTTAGTTTTCATTCTCGTCTTTAAATTCAGTTGCCCACCTGTAACTTGCCCAGTTCTGTGAGCTCCTTTTTCCTGACTCTTGCATCTTGTACAGGTCTTTTTTTAACAAGCAAATGATGTTTATGAACAGTCAGCCAATTTCAACAGTTGCAATTCCCTTCATAACCATCATTCACTCACTACCGCAATCCCTCCAACAATCATTTTATCCTTTAGAAGTTATCAATAAACAATAATATCTTGTTTTCACTTTCAGTCAATTTTCCCAGTGTCTCTTTCTTGCCTGGGCATCAACTTTGTGACATCTTCATGAAGTACAATGATACTTTTAATATTAAAGCCATAAATAGGTATAAACTATGTTTGATGTTTTCAATCTTGATAAAATTGTTCATGACTCAAATCTGAGTTTGTGAATATAAAGGAAGTCATTCAATCCTATCTTTCAGCACAAAGTTGAATTGTGAACTGTGGCATATAAGATGTGTGTGTGTCTAAAGGGTTTTACCAATTAATTTGCAAGTGTGTCAAGCTAGAGCAGTCTGACTGAAACTGGGTGTGAGAAACAGTTGCTTTTGAAAAAGTGAAGAAGGTTAGGAATTTGAAGAAAGAAGGTTACTCGATGTAAAAAGTTTTTAGTTTTAAAGTTCCAGAGCAGAAATGTTAGATTAAACCCTGGAGAGGTCATGCAAGGCTGAGAAAGTCTAATTTCAATTATATAATGAATCAAGAAAGTGGCTACCAGATTCTCATGACTGGAACTTGAAGCTGTGGCTAAGTTAAACCTCATGTGGGATAGAGAAGGGCATTCTCTCTGTTAGAAGACTGTAATGGGATACTATCGGTGTTAATTACAACGCATTTTCATGTTTTGAAATCTTCAAATGTGTGTTCTATGTAAATAGTTTGGTTTAGTACATTTTATCTCAATTACATTTTTGTAATAAACTTGTCTAATTGATCAAACCAAATCTGCAGCATTGCATGTTTGTTTCAGTGAAAGGTCAACTCATTAAAATGAAAACAAAATGATCTATCAAGCCCAATTTCAGTCAGGAATCTAACTTGTCTAGTAACAACATCAGTGGGATCTCAATGGTCTTAATAGATGAATTGCTTCTAACTTGCTCCAAAACTCATTTATCCTCCATGTTCATTTGAAAAAGGTTCTGTTTTTTAATTTGTTCGGCAATTTATGATAGGGCCCATCCAATTTGTACTCTGCTTCTCTTGTAAAGCTAAATATTCAGCCTCTGTCAAGACTAAATACTCGGCCTGTCATTTTACCAGTCGTCATAAATTTCGTGTACTCTGAAATCAACATTATTCTTCTACTCTTGGTGCATCCAAGGTATGGTGCCATGGTTACCAGATTTAAATTGGGGTTTTTTTTTGTAGTTCAGACAGTTCTAAAACTTGTAAATTAAAGAATCCAGTTTGAAAATGCATTCACGTTTGTTGACCACCTGCCAGTCTGAGCTGAATTATAACACTAAAACAGAAATATTGAAGGACATTTTGGATGTTCCCACCATGCCACCCAGTGCCAATACCAGATGTTGCAGAACCATTTAACATTGGGCCAGAAGTTAATTGCCTAAGAGCTCCATCCAGAAAGGGAGTCCTCCTTTAGACGGTGGCTGCCAAATCAGCTATGTTCTCAGCAGCCCTGGGTTTGAGTGGTAGCCACTTCTGGGACTATAGTCAACACTCCAAGAGGAGCAACAGGGGGAGGCCAGATAAATCCAGTCAGCAGCACCAGGCTAATGCAGTTGCTTTAAAGATGCCAGATTTGAGTGGCATGGAGATAGAAGGTTTGGAGCAATTTAAAGAAAAGACAGGAATCTAGGGGGAGCTGGCAAATTGGATACATAATTGTGTTGATGTTAGGAAGCAGACGGTAATATTGGAAGGATGCTTGTTGGACTGGAGGCCTGTGAGTAGTGGAGTGCATCAGGGGTTTGTGCTGGGCCCATTACTGTTTGTTATTGATGCCCGTGATTTGGATGAAAATATACAAGACATGATTAGTAAGTTTGTAGATGACATTAAAATAGAAGGTATCATAGACAGTGAGGAAGATTATCAGAAATTGCAGCAGGACCTTTATCAGCTGGGGAAGTGGGCCGAGAAACGGCAAGTGGAATTTAGTATCGACAAGTGTGAAGTGTTACATTTTGGAAAGTCAAATTGAGATAGGAGTTTCATGGAGTTCAGGTGCGTGGTTCTCTGAAAATGGAGTCATATATAGACAGGGCAGTGAAGAAGGCTTTTGGCACACTGGCCATCATCAGTCAGGGCATTGAATATAGAGGTTGGGAAGCTGTGTTGCAGTTGTACAGGACATTGGTGAGGCCATATTTGGAATATTGTGTTCAATTTTGGTCACTTTGCTGTAGGGAAGATGTTATTAAACTGGAAAGAGTACAGAAGGAATTTACATGGATATTGCCAGGACTCAATGGTTTGAGTTATAGGGAGAGATTGGACAAGCTAGGACTTTTTTTATTTAGAGTGTAGGAGACTGAGGGGGGGCTCTCAGAAGTGTATAAGATCATGAGAGGCATAGATAGGTTGAATGCACTCAGTCTTTTTGGGGTTGGGAAATTGAGGACTAGAAAGCATCAGATTAAGGTTAGAGGGGAAGAATAAAAGGAAACCTGAAAGGCAACCTTTTTACACATATCAAATATGTATATGGAATGAGCTGGTAGAGGAGAGTATATTAACACCATTTAAAAGACCTTTGGACAAATACGTGGAAAGGAAATGATTAGAAGGAATAGGACAACTGCAGGGAAATGGTGTTAGCGTGGATGGACATTTTGTTCGGCATGGACCAGTTTGGGCCAAAGGATCTGTCTCTGTGCTGTAGGACTCCGACTCTATGACATGATAAGCTCTCTCCTGTTTTCAGAGATCCACCTTCTTCACTGCAGTCTTTGCAGCTACCAGGCTATTCACTTTGCATGGGCCTTTCTCTGTCATGAGGCACTTAGCCCCACAGCATTTTCCAAGCATTCTGCCTTCCAACTCCCTGGAAGTGAACAAAAAAATTACAATCAGTGTTACTTTCATCAAAATTCTATTAAAAGAACTTGCAACATAAGTTTTTGCAGGGTTGTTCCATTCTATAATTGTTAATTTGATTGAGGTGATGAAAATCATATGCTCCCTTTAGCTGAACGGTAACCCTACCAATTGAATAACATGTATGGTGAGTGTGTCACCGCTGCATTATTCTTTCTCAAGCAGGGTTAGGTCAATGATTGCTATTGAAATCATGCTGTGCTTTTCAATTGTAACTTTGCATATCTGCCTATTCACTGTTCAGGGGATTTTTTTTTTAACAATAAGGATTAAGCAGCAACAATTTACAAGGACGTTGCAGAGTTTGGAGGGTTTGAGCTATAGGAAGAGGCTGAATAGGCTGGGGCCAATCGCCTGGAGTGTCAGAGGCTGAGGGGTGACCTTATAGAAGTTTATAAAATCATGAGTGCCATGGGTAGGGTAAACAGACAAGGTCTTTTCCCAAGGTAGTGGAGTCTAAAACTAAAGGGTCACTGTGTGAAGGGAAAGATATAAAAGGGACCTAAGGAGAAATTCCTTCACACAGAGCGTAGTTCATAGTTGGAAGGAACTGCCAGAGGAGGTGGTGGAGGCTTGTACAATTACAACTTCGCATCGGCACCTGGATTGGTATTTGAATAGGAACGGTTTAGAGGGATATGGGCCAAATGCTGGCAAGTGGATTAATTTAGGATATCTGGTCAGTGTGGACAAGTTGGACCAAAGGGTCTATTTCTGTGCTGTACAATGCTATAACCATAACTGTCAGGACATGATTATCTGGACTGCAATTTTAGTTTTGGTCTAGAAAGTTGATCTAACTTTTAACAGTCATGAAGCCCTGGCTTATCTTGTGTATCAATATCACCATTTCTATATGTAGGTCAGGCATAAAATGGTTGCAGGACAGCTGTTTTGTCTATTCATTGTACATACAGCTGGTCACAGTCAATTGCCACATGAAGTGTACTACTGTTCTGGGATTGATGTCTTATTTTTTCACCCACTCTTATCCTGTTCAGATTTCTGCTAAAAATAATGACCTGTTGTTCTTTGATCTGGACTGCAATACTCAGCAGAGAAGCTGAAGGTTTCTGAGGCCATGTTTAGGATGGTACTCTGAGAATCACATCCAATTATATGCCACTTGCCCTGCATTAATCAGCACTTTTAAATTGCTGCCAATGTCATTTACATTGAATTTTTACATCTGACATAAGCAAAGCCACAGGAATCGATGAAAACAGTTGAGTACCAAGAATGGCCTATAACTCCCATCATGTACCCTTCTACTAGGTATGAAAGTTGAAAGTCTTTTAGCTATTACACATTTGTCAGAATGTGATAGTGCACTGAAAATCAGTCATCACAAAAGTTCAAGATTTTAAAAGGTACGTAGTATTCCCCAATTTACCTATCTTTTTAGACAAGGGTTACCAGAAAACATGGACCAGATTTCCCTATTTAACAAGAATTACCATTTGTGACAAGTATATAGAATCTAACTACAGATAAACAATTGTGAACCGTTGTCATGTATCGATCTGGTAGTTAAAGCTCTAACCCATTTATAAAACACTCCCTCTATGCACACATACAGACACAAACATGGGTTGAGGGAAATACTGTGAGGCCAATTCAATGGTCCCTATGCACAGGATTTGCTGAGGTTATCCTTTTGAAGATCAGGGCACTGCTCCTCAATCTATCTTCTCCAAGTACTTGTTTTGCCAGATGCTCTGGCTAACTGGTTCGCACTTATAAAGGCCTCTTGATCTGTTTCATTAAAAGTCACAGCAACTGATGAGGGTAATAAACTGAATATCTTCAGACCTGAGATGCTTTTTACTGCAGAGCAAAAACAGCTTTTCCTTCAGCGGTCTGATGACTTCTGCTAAAACATTTATTTCCGTTAAGTGTTACTGGTGAGCCACTCTCTCAGTTGTTAGCAGGCAGGAGGCCTTTATCTTCGGTAACTTGTCATCCACCCACAGACCAATTAAATTGTTGCTGACCAAATCTCCATTCATACACCGTTCCATTGGTTCCAGCTTGTTTGTAACCAGGCTTTTCCCACTACTTGAACCAACAGCTGTGTAAACAGAACTTATAATGAGTGTCAGGTTACTTGCTTTTTCAACAAACCTGCCACAATCCTTAGCTTTTTAAACCAGCCCTTTTCCCATTTCAGTTTGCAATCAAAGCCACAGAAAAGTAAAAAAGATAGTCTTTTCACATGTACTTTACGAACCGAATCCTTCAGTGCTTGCAACCATCGATGTATTCCAGTTTTTATTTGCCTGTACCCACTCTGTAAAAGTACATTAAATGAGACTGGAAAATATAGTTAAGTATTGATGAAGATTTCATAAAAATGGCTTTTAAAAATAAAACATAGATATCTATAGTTTTCCTACTCTCTGTAAAATCCTTTTTTTTAAAAAAAAAACAAATTGTGATTTGTGTGTATAGTATTATTTATAGTGGTTGGTTTTGAGCTGTGCTTGGGCCCATTCTTCAAGAGGCAGAGACCGATATTATTTTTAATCAGGCTCCCACAAGACATAGGTGAGCTTCCTCAAAGTTTGGCAAAATTTGCAGTGAAATATTGGTGAGAGCTACCAGCTCAACAAGACGAGTGCATTCCTGAGGACCAAGAAGAGCAACAGTGCTCATGTTTTTTTACGACTGAGATCCTGCCTTTAAATTTTGCAGGACCTCTGTGTCTCCGGACTTACCAAGGTGCCTGGCACATCTCTATGTCCATGTAATTATTGTTAAGAAGGTCTCGACTTCAATAGCTAACTGGCAGAGTATCCCAATACAGAATGGGCATAGGAATGGCACAGGCAGCCCCATCACCCTGTGGCCAAACACTTTAATTCCGCCTCCCACTCTGCCAAGGATATGCATGTCCTGGGCAGCCTCCACTGCCCAAGTCTAGGCACCTGACGCCTGGAGAAAGAACGCCTCATCTTCCGCTTTGGGACCTCCAACCACATGGGATCAATATGGATTTCACCAGTTTCCTCATTTCTCCTCCCCCTACCTTATCCCAGGTCTAACCTTTCAACTTGGCACCACCCTCTTGAACTGCCCTACCTGTTCATCTTCCTTGCCACCTACCTGCTCCACCCTCTTCTCTGACCTATCAACAGCCCCCCCCATTATTTGGAGATGTAGGTGTTGGACTGGGGTGGACAAAGTTAAAAAGTACACAAATACCAGGTTATAGTCTCAACAGGTTTATTTGGAAGTACTAGCTTTTGGAGCGCTGCTCCTTCATCAGGTGGCTGTGAACAGGACCATTCTGTGTCTTATGGTCCTGCTTCATGACCACCTGACGAAGAAGCGGCACTTCGAAAGCTAGTGCCTCCAAATAAACCTGTTGGACTATAACCTCGTGTTGCCTGATTTTTTAACTTCATCCCTCATCTTCATCTACCTATCGTATTCCCAGCTATCCTCCCCCAGCACCCCACCCCCATTTATCTCTCAGCCCCCTTGGGCCACCACCTCGTTCCTGATGAAGAGTTTATGCTTGAAATGTCGAAGCTCCCCCTCGGATGCTGCCGGACCGGCTGTGCTTTTCCAGCACCACACTCTTTGACTCTGATCTCCAGCATCTGCAGTCCCCACTTCCTCCTACACAGTTACTTATGTCTAGTTTTTAATGGATATCTTGTTTTTTTTTTGCATTCACTGAATTTAAAAATGCAGCTGATAATTTTTGGACATACGATATTGGGGAGTCTCAAACAAGTCATAATGTAGGTCTGTGCATAAAATAAATACCTTGAAATCATAGTTAGTGCTGTAAGCGGACAAGCATTTAATACGTTCTAAATTTTAATGTTGCACTGCTTCAAATAGATTAACACCTCTACTAGAATAGCAACTGTGTAATCGTCATCAACTTAAATCTGCAATTTGAAGGGGTGAAGAGTTTAAACGGTGGTAGCAAACAGTTCAACCAACATCGATCCTCTGATGGAAGGCATCACTGCCTGCGAAATCTGTTACCACAACCTGCCACCAACTGCTCTTTAGAAATGGCCTGCCACTATTTTGTTGAGTAAATCAGAATGAAAGTATCGCCAGTCTTCAGATTGCATCAGGGCTATTTGTAAATAACACTTTACTTTGGCACAAACAACGTCTGTCTATGCCAAGAACTGAAAATGAGATTAAATAAGCGTGCAAACACATTTGCCTTGGCTGCCTTACTGCGGGATTCTTAAACTCTTTCCCCTCCCATTGATATGCATTTTCTGGCTAAGAGAAGAAAAATATTATCTTTTGATATTTGTCAGTCACCACTCATCCATGCAACAAAAACAAAGGCAATGCCTTTTGGTATTCATTGGTAATTATTGAATAGCATTGCAAATACAAAAGTGAACGGTGTCAGTTGTGGGTACCTCTAAGTTATGTGGACCTGGATTCAGTCCAACTTCAGAAATTTGAGCTCATAAACCAGGCTGACACATCTATTGCAGTCCTGAGAGAATACTGCACTGTGCCAGGTGTATTTTATAAAATGTATTCATGGAGTGCACACAATGCTGTCAAGACCAGTACATATCACCCATTACCAGTTGCCCTTACGCAGGTGTTAGTTACCCTTTGCTTTGAATGCAGAGTCCTGTGTGTATTTCCGCAGGGCTGTTCGGAATAAGTGACAATGGAGGAACAGTAATATTGTTCCAATGTCAGGGTTGTATGTACCTTAGTGGGACAGCTTACTAATATTGGTCTTTCCATACATCTATTGCCCTTGTCCTTGTAGGTTGGAGAGACCATCGGTTTTGAATGTGCTGATGAAGAATCCTTTGCACATTTTTGTAGTGTGTTGTGTGGTTGGTCCCCCACCACCAATACTGGTGCACTGGTGAATGTTTAAGATGGTGGACGGTATTTGATTCCCTCATCCAAATTGTTGATATATAGTGTGAAGAGCTGCGATCCAAGTACTGATCCTGCTGTACCCCACCAGCCACTAACTTTCATTCTGAAAATGACCTTTTTGTTCTATTCTTCGTTTCTTGCCCATTGACCGATCCCCATTCCGTGCAAGTATATTACGTCTGCTTTAATATCTTGCATATGGATCTCTTATGTGAGATTTTCTCAAATGTTTTGTGAAAATCTGTTGGTTCTTGCTTATCTATTCTTACTGGTTACATTTCTCAAAACTCTGTTTGTCAAACATGATTTCTCTTTCCTAAATCCAACTTAACTTTGCCTCATCCCGTTGATATTTTCTGAGTTCCATATTAGCATGTGCTTTATAACAGACTTCAGCATTTTCCCTGTCTCTGATGTTGGGCTAATCAATCTGTAATTCCATATTTTATCCCTCCCTCTTTTCTAAAATAAAGGTGTTGTTTTTGCCACCCTCCAAACTCCTAGAACTATTCCAGAAAGTATGGTGTCTTGAAATATGACACCAATAAGTTCACTATTTCCATAGCTGCTGCCTTTAATACCTTGAGATGTGCATGATTAGGTCCTGGAGCTTTTTCAGGTCATAATTCCATTAATTTCTCCAGCCCTATGTTTCTTACTAATACTATTTTCAGCATTGCTGCAAAAGACACATTATTGAAGCTTTTTGCCTTTCTCTGATTAGGACATTTTGCAAGAATGCACATTCAGAGGGAAAACCAATGTTTATAGTGCACGAGCAACTGATTGGTTGGCAAGTGGACTGTGATTGTTACAGGCGTTGCAAAAAAGAATGTACCCATTAATACTGATTGACATTCTTGCAAGGATGCCTGCCTTGAAGAAGTTTTCCTCCTCTCTCTACAAGAATCTCAGGGAGTCCCACTGCAACTCCCAGGTCATTTCCTCTGCTCTGAAGCTCTTCAACCATGTTGTGCCACCTATCCACTCCACCCTCTCCTCCTTGACCTATCACCTTCATCTCCTCCCCCACTCACCCATTGTACTCTATGCTACTCTCTCCCCACCCCCACCCTCCTCTAGCTTATCTCTCCATGCTTCAGGCTCACTGCCTTTACTCCTGATGAAGGGCTTTTGCCCGAAACGTCGATTTCGCTGCTCGTTGGATGTTGCCTGAACTGCTGTGCTCTTCCAGCACCACTAATCCAGTAGTTAGCACCCAGGCTTTGTTGATTGTTAAACCAAGCAAGTTGACTCTGCGTAGTCACAATATTAGACTGCAAAATGAACCTAACACATGGCTTTCACCTTTGCTGACTTACTCGTTCAGAGAAATCCATTGTAGGCGATCTGCTACTTTCCCTGAGTTGCTAATTTGCACCAATGGAATTACAGATTGGTTAGCCCAACATCAGAGTCAGGGAAAATGCTGAAGTTTGTTACAAAGAGTGTGTGAATATGGAACTCAGAAAACATCAATGGGGTAGGCAAAGTTTAAGGCATGTGTAACTATTGCAATACCTACAGTTGTTGCATAAATATTAGCTATTGCCTGTCCAACTTAATGCCTGTTAATGAGGTTCCCCAAACTCACCCATTATACTTTTATTTAGATTTAGAACTTAGTTTTGGATTGAGCAACTCCCTTCGATCCCAGTTAAGAACTCTGTTACATTATGATCACTGTTCCCTAAAAGTCCGTACACAAAAAGCGTGTTAATTAACCATTTCTCACTGCACAATATCAACTCTAGGATAGTCGATTTCCCAGTTGTTTTTGCGGCAATATATTAAGGAACCAATATCTTGTACACGCTCCAGGAATTCAGCCTTCAGACTGTTGTTGCTAATGTGGCTTCTGCCAGAGTTCAGCACTGTGGCATTTGCAGAAATTCAGACCATTCTTTGTTTGGCATGGAAACAGGCCCTTCAATATGCAGACTTAAGTCACTCATGATTTATATAATTCCCAGTTCAAAGCCGTCCTCTAATTTGCCACTACTATTATAAAGTCTGTAGATAACTTCCACTGTTTTTAGTCTCTTGTTACATATTAGCTCCACCCAGACTGATCCTACACCTAAGAACTAGGGATTCAACTAGTTCTGGAGCCCAAATCTTCAGTATCACACCTGGAATGTTGGAAGGGCCCTTAACTTTTGCTGTATAAATTACGTTAAGATGTTTCTTGATATCAGATGTATTGGCAATGTGATCAGATAATTTAGAGATGTCACTTGATTTTTGCTGCTCATGTGCAAATTTATAAAATAGGCAACATTTGCTGTTGTTTTGCACATAGTTCACTCTTTGTGAAATATAGATATATGCAATTTTTCATTATAAATTCATCTAGTTGTCTATAATTCAGCCGCAAATGATTTATGCATTTAATGGGAAGCTAAATCCACATGAGGAATGGAAGGGATTAAATGCTGACAAGGCTAGATGGTTTGGGAGGTAAGGAGGTTTCTGTGCAAGATAAATGCTGGCATAGAACAATTGGGCTGAATGGCTTGTTCTTCTGTAGATTTTATCTAACACAATGCAATATTCTCTATTTGAATTGAAAGGAGAACACAAAGTAATGTGCATCAGTACTTGTGCATTTATCAATGTTTGTATCTAATATTTGTTTCGAATTGGAGGTTTCCTCCTGAACTTTGAGAGTTTTTCTGCAGGCCTGCTCTGCCAAGAAATATTTGGCATCGTGTGAATTACAGCTTGCATGAAGAATTATTTACTGTCTGCCTGGAAAGTTCTCAATTAATGTGCAGTTGTTGCGTTGTCAAAAATATTTCTGAATTTCAGACTCAAACTTTTAGTACGCTAACTATGTTGATGCTGAGCATGATAATTTTTTTCACAGAAATATGTTTTTATTGCAGCCATGGCTTAGTTTTTAGGCAAGGCAACAACCCAAGAAGCATCTGTATTTGTCATCTGTAGTTGACATTCTCATTAGAATAGATGTTATTTTAATAAAGAACTCATTTATTTATCCTCCCTGTAAGGATTGAAATGACCCGAAAGAGAGAGAACTTTTTAACTCGCTGAACTTGTGCCATGTTCAACTCAAAACAGAAAATTCAAGTCACATGAAATATGTTTTTCTAAAATGATTAAATGTCTGGTTTGCAGAATTCTCTCAAACTGTCACCACTGCACTTGCACTTTATTGGCTTTCCATTCTTTCGGAGCTTTAGAATCTTAAAATATTTTAGGATGTGAAATGAGTTGCAGCATTCTTACAAGAGAGCTTCAGATATTTTGGATCAGTATGGTGAGTAAAATTGATGATAATAGTTATGCCGAGCACAGAGCAAAAGAACGAGGAGCAGGAGTAGACCATTCAATATCTGCCATTCAACATGAGCGTGGCTAATCTCCTTTTGGCTGCAACTCCACTTTCCTGCCCATTCTCCATCACCTTTCAACCCATTATAATTAAAAATCTGTCCATCTCCTCCATAAATTGACTCAATGTCCCAGCATCCACTGCTCCCTGGGGAAGTGAATTCCACAGATTCCTGACCCTTTGAGAGAAGTCATTTCTCCTCATTCCTGTTTTGCATCTGCTACCCCTTATTCGCATTGAAATTTTGCTGTTGGAATCTTAAATATAATATGTTTTTTCCCCATTTTTCCAGGTTCCCATCTAAAGATGTGACTTCTGTCAGAATTCAGCCCTGAGGGCATTTACAGAAATTCAGACCTTTCTTTGTTTGATAGCTTAGGTACGTAGAGTTGTAGAGCATAGCAGCAGACCGTTTGACCACTCCAATCAGCCTCTGCGTGAAAAAGTTAGATTCGTGCAGCGTGGATACAGGCCATTTGGCCCAAAAGATCACGCTGACCCTCCTGAAGAGTAACCCACCCAGACCTATTCCTCTACATTTACCCCTAACTAATGCACCAAGCCTATACATCCCTGAACTCATGGGCAGTTTAGCATGGCCAATTCAACTAGTCTGCACATCTTTAGATATTGGGAGGAAACCGCAGCACCCAGATGAAAGCCATGCAGATGTGGGGAGAATTGCAAACTTCACACAGACAGTCACCTGAGGTTGGAATTGAACTCTGGTCCCTGTCACTAACCACTGAGCAACTTGGCTGCCTTGAGCCACAGTTGCCCCATAGGTCCCTTTCAAATCTGGCTAATGAGCATGAGCAAAGCATAGGACATGGAGGAAAGCATAACTAAATCTTTACTCTGTTCTCATTTGATATTCATGCAAGTCTGCTGGACGATGTTAAATGTGGGGAATGTGATTTTTATTTCCCCTTCCTGAGCAGGGAGGTGAGAAATATAAATTACTAAACTATATATCCCTAAACTATCCTGGTGATGTTGACTACTTTGACTGGAAATTGAGACTAGGATCTTCCTGCTCTGTTCAATCTGGGTGGTTCCATTGCTCGTGGAGTTGATAAAGTGTGGTGCTAGAAAAGGCACAGCAGGTCAGGCAGCATCTGAGGAGCAAGAGAGTTGACATTCTGGGCATAAGCAGGTCTTGAACAAGTACTTCTCTTCAGTATTTATGAACGAGAGGGACCGTATTGTTGAAGAGGAGAGTGTGAAACGGACTGTTAAGCTAGAAGAGATACCTGTTAGGAAGGAAGATGTGTTGGACATTTTGAACAACTTGAGGATAGACAAGTCCCCCGGGCCTGACGGGATATATCCTAGGATTATGTGGGAAGCAAGAGAGGAAATTGCAGTACCGTTGGCAATGATCTTCTCGTCTTCACTGGCAACGGGGGTGGTACCAGAGGACTGGAGAGTAGCGAATGTTGTGCCCCTGTTCAATAAAGGGAATAGGGATAACCCCGGGAATTACAGGCCAGTTAGTCTTACTTCTGTGGTAGGCAAAGTAATGGAAAGGGTACTGAGGGATAGGATTTACGAGTATCTGGAAAGACACTGCTTGATTAGGGACAGCCAGCACGGATTTGTGAAGGGTAGGTCTTGCCTTACAAGTCTTATTGAATTCTTCGAGGAGGTGACCAAGCATGTGGATGAGGGTAGAGCAGTGGATGTAGTGTACATGGATTTTAGTAAGGCATTTGATAAGGTTCCCCATGGTAGGCTTATGCGGAAAGTCAGGAGGCATGGGATAGAGGGAAATTTGGCCAATTGGATAGAAAACTGGCTAACCGGTCGAAGGCAGAGAGTGGTGGTAGATGGTAAATATTCAGCCTGGAGCCCAGTTACAAGTGGAGTTCCGCAGGGATCAGTTCTGGGTCCTCTGCTGTTTGTAATTTTTATTAATGACTGAGATGAGGGAGTCGAAGGGTGGGTCAGTAAATTTGCAGATGATACGAAGATAGGTGGAGTTGTGGACAGTGAGGAGGGCTGTTGTCGGCTGCAGAGGGACTTAGATATGATGCAGAGCTGGGCTGAGGAGTGGCAGATGGAGTTCAACCCTGCCAAGTGTGAGGTTGTCCATTTTGGAAGAACAAATAAGAATGCGGAATACAGGGTTAATGGTAGGGTTCTTAGTCAGGTGGAGGAACAGAGGGATCTTGGGGTCTATGTACATAGATCTTTGAAGGTTGCCACTCAGGTGGATAGAGTTTGTAAGAAGGCCTATGGAGTATTATCGTTCATTAGCAGAGGGATTGAATTCAAGAGTCGTGAAGTGATGTTGCAGCTGTACAGGACTTTGGTTAGGACACAGTTGGAGTACTGTGTGCAGTTCTGGTCGCCTCACTTTAGGAAAGATGTGGAAGCTTTGGAGAGGGTGCAGAGAAGATTTACCAGGATGTTACCTGGAATGGAGAGTAGGTCGTACGAGGATAGGTTGAGAGTTCTCGGCCTTTTCTCGTTGGAATTGCGAAGGATGAGGGGTGACTTGATAGAGGTTTATAAGATGATCAGAGGAATAGATAGAGTAGACAGTCAGAAACTTTTTCCCCGGGTACAACAGAGTGTTACAAGGGGACATAAATTTAAGGTGAAGGGTGGAAGGTATAGGGGAGATGTCAGGGGTGGGTTCTTTACCCAGAGAGTGGTGGGGGCATGGAATGCGCTGCCCGTGGGAGTGGTAGAGTCAGAATCATTGGCGACCTTTAAGCGGCATTTGGATGTGGGCCGAAGGGCCTGTTCTGTGCTGTATTGTTCTATGTTCTATGTTCTATGAATGTATATTATGGAGGCTATTGTACAAGTTCCTTACCAGCCCAGAGCTCTACCTGTTAATAGGTAAAGCTGAGGAATCACCTCTCGCACAATCCTTCATTCATTAACATTAACTCTTTATTTAGATTGGCCTTTGCTCTAACTTCTCTCTGTTTCTGAACAGTGCCATTGATAGAAGGCCATTACACATCTCTCAAGCATCGCATTTCAGTGGTATTTTTAATTATATATGGAATATTCCAATCCAGGATTTTTTTTGTCAAACTAATTATGGATATATTGGAATTTGTTCTTATTTCAAAAGCTACCTTTAATACATAAACTTTGCAGTTGGAAGATTAGCTTGTCTTTGTCATTCCTTTTGACTGGTGCTAAAAATGTACAGCACCATCAAAATGAAACTCCTTTTTTTAAAAACTGTTCCGCACCTTGGTCTTCGAACCATAAGTTAAAGTCAAGAGGTTAAACATCAAAAAGATTGCTGCCCAAATCCTTGATGAAGATGACACTGAATTATAACTGTTTAGTTGAAACAGTCTTTGACTGAGTTCCTCTGCCTCACGGAGAAGAATCTTTGCCTTTTACCAGCAACAGACCCTGATCCCCTGAAGGGCCTCAGGTTGAACCACTGAACTTGCATGCAGCATGTAGCAAGATTTTCCCAGCAATGTGAGGCTTTTTTATTCCTTATTCTGGACAATTGGTGCACTTTTTAATTCTTTATTGCAGTTAATAGTTTTAGAGCATAAGCATAACTGTTACTGTTCGTTGATGATTTGGTGGACAGCCATCCCAGAGTATAAATCGATATTCTTATGTGCTGATTATCACGCAATGGAAAGCAAAGTCACCTTCCCTTTCAGTATGTGCATTACAATTAAATTGGATGCATTACTGCAGGCTCCTCAGTGCCAGGAGATTGATCTGTAATCCTGAACAAATCTGTGAATGGGAATTCTGAATATCAGCTTTGTCCTCTGCTAATGCCAGAACTTAGCATATTTATTTTTTCACAACTGGTCAGCTTATTGTTCTACATTAGCAGCTTCTTGCGTCTTTCTTCAGCTATTGAATACTTTCCAGTGTCAACACGTTCACCCCGTATGAAGCTGTTAAAGCACAAGAAGTGTTTTCACAGATTAAGGCAATGTTTCTTTTGATTAAACAAGGTTACTATATGCACAGCTAAGGGGGACGGATTTAACCATTCAGGAGTTGAGGAAAGATTTGCCTTTTTAATCTGACTGCTCAACATGTTTGCTCAGCAACAGCTCAAAGGAAACACGTGATTTCAAATGTACACTCTAGGTTCTGTTGTCTTCATTTGCAGTGAAATTGTATAGCTTTCTATGTGGAGGAAGAGGTAGTAAATCTATATCTACTTTATCGCTTAAAAGGTTAGTGATTGTTTAGATTTATTGTCTTGTGTACTCGAATACAGGAGTACTGTGAAAAGTTAACACAGCGCCATCTTAGGTACTTGGATACAAATCTTAGACACAAAATAGAGAAATAAATAAAAAAATGTTACATTACCTTACGGTTATTTATTGTATAAATTAGAAAAATAAGAGATAAAGTTAAAAAGATAAACATGAAAAGAAAAAAGTAATCTGGGAACGTCAATGTTATTTTCACAGTACTTATGCATAGTTGCCATCTATCTAGCAAAATTACCGTACTTTTTTTTCGTACGATCTCCTACTGTTGTTAATTTAAGCTATCCTAGAAAAAAGTAATGTTCGGTAGCAAGTTGAAAATTAGATCCATGCAAGCTATAATATGGAAAATGCCTTTAAAACGAATGTTCATCTGAGACATGGAAGAAACCTTAATGCACTAAGCAGAAAGTCAAATTCATCAGGGAAACAGCTCTGAGATGAGGTCCTCAGAATTTTATGAATCCTGCATACTCAAGGAATTTCTTTACTTTGAATATTGATGGTTGGAGAGGAGAGAGTGTTGATTTTTTTTTAAAGCATGTATCTTTAGAGAGAAGCAGTGAGTTTGGCAATGGTCAGTATTTGTAGATGCTGAGAAGACACAAAAGTCCAGACATATAGCTCAATATATAACATGAAATTCTGTGTTTCCTTATTTCTTCTATTAAAAATGGAAACATTACATCTGTTTACTAATCGGTCTTTTACACAAGTGACGCGTGCTACATCTACATAAAATTCTCACACTGTAATCCTCAAGAGGTAGAAATGGACAATTGGATTATTAAAAATTCCAATGGAAACAAGCAGTGATGACAGTACAAATCTAACAAGCAATCACACTGTAAAAACCGCATTTCTTTATTTTTGGAGTGTGGATTGAAAATGAGTGCAGATTCTAAAAGGGGGGAAATTGCAAAGAGTCATTTGCAACTTCAGGTAAAAAAGTGAAGCTAACTGATGCATGTGAGATGATGTTACTTTCTGGGACATTGAGTTCAGACAAATTGTCACCATCTGTTATGGCTTTAGGAGAGCTCAGTAGCAACTCTCTAATCAGTGTGCCTGTAGCTTTACATGAACTGCGTTGGTAAAATGTTTACAGAAGTAAGGAGAAACCTCCAGAAACTGGCTGCATTAGTATCTCTGCCTCTATTCCCTCTCACTGTAAAGAAACAACTGTAAAACCCAAGGGCAAAGAAAAGAGCCCAGATCCATCTAATCACCAGTGAACTCAAGACTGTTTGTAGCTGTGCAGATAATATTGTGGTATCGTTGAAGTGTCAAAAGGTTTTGTGATCCGATGGGTGATGCAGAACTGGGGTTTGCTGAGTATACATTTTCTCTACTCCAATGTTTCTTTCTATAACTGTGTGTGTGTGTGAGAGAGAATTTAAAAGGGGTGAAGTATAAGTGATCTAGTCATAATTTGCGATTTTTCCTTTTTTTATACCATTGGTTAAGAAAATCAGCTTGGTTACAATAAATAGTTATTTCTGGTTAATGGCTTAATTTTAACCTGAATTAGGTAAATTGAGCATTTTATAACTAAATTACCATTTTCGCGTTTATGATGGCTCTGGGAACAGTGGATATTAGCTCACCCACCCAAGTTACAGCAGCTATAGACAGTGTATGAAGGAATAGAGTGATTGTACAATTATGAATATTTCAGTGCACAAGTAGTTTCCACAAAATCTGGAATTGGGGTTCGACTGTTGACCATGAAATCATTCTCAATTGTTGGAAAAACCCATCTGGTTCACTAATGTACTTTTGGGAAGGAAATCTGCTATCCTTACCTGGTCTGGCCTACATGTGACTCTAGACCCATAGCAGTGTGGTTGACTCTCAGCTGCCCTCTGATATGGGCAAAAGTGAGGACTAAAGATGCTGGAAGCCAGAGTTTAGATCAGAGTGGTGCTGGAAAAGCAGGTTAGGCAGCATCCGAGGAGCAGGAGCTTTTGCCCGAAACTTCTATTTTCCTGCTCCTCGGATGCTGCCTGACCTGCTGTGCTTTTCCAGCACCACTCTGGATCTGCCCTCTGATATGGCCTGGCAAAACACTCAGTTGTATCAATCGCTAGAAAGTCACAACAAAGAATTGAAACCGGACGGACCATCTGGCATCGACCTTGGAACCGGAAAAGACAACGGCAAAAATACTAACTGCCCTGTCGACCATGCACAGTCCTCCTCCCCACCATCTGGGGGCTCGTGCTGGAATTGGGAGAACTATCTCACCGAGTAGTCAAGCAACAGCCTGACATAGACATTCTTATGGAATCATACCTTCCAGATAACACCCCATACACCACCATTACCATCGCTGGAAATGTCTTGTCCCACCAGCAGGACAGACCCAGCAGAGGTGGAGGCACAGTGGGATACAGTCAGGAGGGAGTTGCCCTGGGAATCTTTGGCATCGACTCCGGACCCCATTGAAGTCTCATGGCTTCAGTTAAACATGGGCAAGGAAATCTCTTACTGGTTACCACATATCGTTCTTCTTCGGCTGATGAATCAGTGCTCTTCCGTGTTGAACAACACTTGGAGGAATCACTGAAGGTGGCAAAGTTGTAAAATGTACTCTGGGTGGGGGATTTCAATGTCCACCACCAACAGTGGCTCGGCAGCAGCATTACTAATAGAGTTGGTCGGGACCTAAAGGATACATCTGCTAGACTGGGTCTGCGGCAGGTGGTGAAGGAACCTACAAGAGGAAAAAACATACTTGACTTCATCCTTACTAATCTGCCAACTGCAGAAACATCTGTCCATGACCGTATAGGTAAAAGTGACCACCGCCCTGTCCTAGTGGAGACAAATTCTCTCCTTTACGTTGATAACATCCTCCATTGTGTTGTGTAGCACTATCACCATGCTAGTTGGCACCAATCTAGCAGCTCAGGACTGGACATCCGTCAGGACTCTCCAGCACAATCTGTAACCTCATAGCCCAGCATATCCCCCACTCAGTCTTTCCACATCCAGTCATGAGTGGACAATTAAACAATTCACTGGAGGAGGAGGCTCCACAAATATCCCCATCCTCAATGATGGAGGAGCCCAGCACAACAGTGCAAAAGATAAGGCTGATGCATTCGCAACAATCTTCATCTTGGGCATCACCGATACCAGTCTCCAGCCAATTCGATTCACTCCATGCGATATCAAGAAACGGCTGGAGGCACTGGATACTGCAAAGGCAATGGGCCCTGATAACATTCCAGCAATAGTACTGAAGACGTTTGCTCCAGAACTTGCCACTCCCCTAGCCAAGCTCTTCCATAACAATTACAACACTGGCATCTACCCAACAATGTGGAAAAGTGCCCAGGTACATCCTGCACATGAAAAGCAGGACAAATCCAAACCAGCCAATTACCACCCAATCAGTAAAGTCATGGAAGAGGTCATCAACAGCGCTATCAAGCAGCACCTGCTCAGTGATACCCAGTTTGGGTTTCGCCAGGGTCCTGACCTCATTCTCCAGCCTTGGTTCAAACATAGACAAAAGAGCTGAATTCCAGAGGTGAGAGTGACAGCCCTTGACATCAAGGCCACATTTGACTGAGTATGGCATCAAGAAGCCCTGGCAAAACTGAAATCAGTGGGTATTGGGAGCAAGCATTCCGCTGGTTAGAGTCCTACCTGGCACAAAGGAAGACTGTAGTTGCGAAGGGTCAGTCATCTCAGCTCCAGGACATCTCTGTAATACTCTTCGTTTGCTTCATCGATGACCTTCCCTCTATAATAAAGTCAGAAGTGGGGACGTTTGCCGATGATTGCACGGTGTTCAGCGCCATTCGCGACTCCTCAGATACTGAAGCAGTCCGTGCGCAAATGCAACAAGACTATATCGAGGCTTGGGCTGACAAGTGACAAGTAACATTCGCGCCACACAATTGCCAGACAATGGCCATCACCAGTAAGAGACACTCGAACCACCAGCTCTTGACATTCAGCAACATTACCATCACTGAATCCCCCACTGTCAATATCCTTGGGGTTACCATTGACCAGAAACTCAACTGGGCTCACCACATCTGACTTGGAAATATATCACCATTCCTTCACAGTCATTGGTTCAAAATCTTGGAATTCCCTCCCTACTGGCATTGTGGGTCAACCCACAGCAAGTGACTGCAGTGATTCAAGAAGGCAGTTCACCACCACATTCTCAAGGGCAAATAGGGATGGGCTATCAATGCTGCCAGCCAGCGACGCCCAGGTCCCACAAATGAATTTTTAAAAGTTGCAAATAAAATTATTAGTCTTCGTAAATTTACCTGGACAATCCTAAGTTCCAAGAGCACCAGACGTAATAAATGCAACTTTCAATGATAAAAGTTGCATGAGAATATGCAGCTGCTTTCGCATAATCTACAGCATTATGTCTACCATTACTAAGTGCACTGATTAACATCTGAGGATGCGACATGACGGTGTGCAAAGTAACTGTAAAGTGTTTATAATTCAAGGCTGCATTGATTTGGGAGATATGTTGCTCTGTGGCATTTGAGGTGCCGTTGGGATAAGAGCACCAATATTACCAGTCGGTGGACTTGTATGCACTGGCAATATAGCAAAAGTCAAATTTCATTTCATATTAGAGTCAGAGAGTTATACAGCACAGAAACAGACCCTTCATTCCAACTCGTCCTTGCCGACCTGATATCCTAAACTGACCTAGTCCCGTTTGTCAGCATTTGGTCCACATTCCTCTAAACCCTTCCTATTCATGTAACTATTCCGATGCCTTTTTAATGTTGTAATTATACCAGCCACCACCACTTCCTCTAGTAACTTGTTCCCTATAAGCACCACCCTCTGTGTGGAAAAAGTTGACCCTCTGGTCCAAATTATATTTTTCTCCCCTCATGCTAAACCTATACCCTCTGGCTTTGGACTTGCTTACCCTGGGAAAAAGACCTTGACTATTTACCCTATCCATGCCCCTCATGATCTTATGGAGCTACAGTTGAGGAACACCATATGCTTTCCACAAAAGGTGTTGCCCCCAGCCAGTGACTAGGAGTCACGGCTGTGGAATAAGAGATTGTTTGTAAATATCCAGTCATATGGAATATAGTAGGGCTGAGCTGAGGAGCAAGATCTTCTAATTATTGCTAATTCCTAACTGTGGGAATTCTCTACTACAGAGGATGTGGGTGCTTTATTGTTAAAGATAGTCAAGACTAAGACTGGATACTAAGTGAATTAAGGAATACAGTGATAGTGCAGGAAGGCAGTCAGTGGAGGTGGTAGGTGATCCAGTTCAACATTGCAACAATCTCAGGGCACCATGCGACCGAGTGCTGTTTGTTTTAGGCTCCTCTGTAGTGATTTTGAACTTTTATCATACCATTCAAAAGTGGTAAGGACAAGGCAGAGAACTATAGACCAGTGAGCCTGACGTCGGTGGTGGGCAAGTTGTTGGAGGGAATCCTGAGGGACAGAATGGAAAGGCAAGGACTGATTAGGGATAGTCAACATGGCTTTGTGCGTGGGAAATCATGTCTCACAAACTTGATTGAGCTTTTTGAAGAAGTAACAAAGAGAATTGATGAGGGCAGAGCGGTAGATGTAATCTATATGGACTTCCAAAGGTTCCCCATTGGAGACTGATTAGCAAGGTTAGATCTTATGGAATACAGGGAGAACTCGCCATTTGGATACAGGACTGGCTCAAAGGTAGAAGACAGAGGGTGATAGTGGAGGGTTGTTTTTCAGACTGGAGGCCTGTGACCAGTGGAGTTCCACAAGGATTGGTGCTAAGTCCACTACATGTTGTCATTTACATAAATGCTTTGAATGTGAACATAAGAGGAATAGTTAGTAAGTTTGCAGATGACACCAAAATTGGAGGTGTAGTGGACAGCGAAGAAGGTTACCTCAGATTACGACAGGATCTTGATCAGATGGGCCAATGGGCTGAGAAGTGGCAGATGGAGTTTAATTCAGATAAATGCAAGGTGCTGCATTTTGGGAAAGTAAATCTTAACAGGACTTGTACACTTAATGGTAAGGTCCTAGGGAATGTTGCTGAACAAAGAGACCTTGGAGTGCAGGTTCATAGCTCCTTGAAAGTGGAGTCGCAGGTAGTGAAGGCAGCGTTTGGTATGCTTTCCTTTATTGGTCAGAGTATTGAGCACAGGAGTTGGGAGGTCATGCTGCGGCTGTACAGGACATTGGTTAGGCCACTGTTGGAATATTGCGTGTAAATCTGGTCTCCTTCCTATCGGAATGGGTATGTGAATAGGAACGGTTTGGAGGGATATGGCAGGTGGGACGAGATTGGCAGGTGGGATATCTCATCGGCAACGACGGATTGGACCGAAGGGTCTCTTTCTGTGCTGTACATCTCTATGACTCTATGTAATCTCTGTCAGCTGCATCAGCCTGTGCTGTATCTGCTGTTCTCTCTGGAGAGAGGTCCTATAGGTTGGAATATTGAACGTTTTGGCCTTTGCGAACATTCAGTTCAGTAATGTGGAACTCTGTGATCCTCACAGAGCAACGTGGAATTTAGGGAACCAGCCAAGAGACGCCCATTGCTCACCCAAGCTAAATCAGTCGAGTTTTCTGTGTGATTCCAGTCACAGATTGTAAGTCAGTGATATCTTGGCACTAGGTAGCCACATGTTTGGATCTTTGAATCTCATCTGACCCAAGGTCCATAGTTTGAGTGTTTTGCTCCAGCTGGCAAAAGGATCATGACAATAGAACAAAATGCTTCATCCAACCCATCATGTCTGTGCTAGCTGTCTGAAACATTTATGCCACCCGCCTCCCGTGCTCCATCTCCAGTCTCCAAGTCCCTCATCCCTGGCGTCACACTGACAAACTTACTTCTGTATTTTCTCCACAGTCTTGAAACATTTACAAAAATGTGGTGTCCAGAATTCTAGTTAATATTCCAGCTGGGCTGAGCAGTGATTTATAAAACTTAAGCTGCTTTGTTTTTTGTATTCTGTACCTTTGTTCCTAAAGCCCTTTTCCAGAGACTGGTGAGAATGCCACCAAGAGTGTTTGATGTGAATTGTTGCATTTAAAATAAAATTGAACATATGAGCGCACAAATTAGGAACAGTGGGAGACCTCTCTGCCTCTCAATACAGCTCCACCATTCAGCACAATCATGACTCATCTGATTACTCCACATTCCCTCCTATAACAGATAACCTTTCACTTACTTGCTCATCAAGAATTAGTTTACATCTGCCTTTGGTTAGCAATGTTACATCCCATGGAATCTGGGGGAACTAGCCAATTGGATACAAAATAGTCTTTAAAGTAGATGAGACGGTGGTGGTAGAGCGTTGCATTTCGGACTAGAGGCTTGTGACCAGCGATGTGCTGCAAGGCTCAGTGCTAGCTCCACTGCTTTTCATCATTTATATCAATGATTTGGATGTGAATGTAGGAGGTATGATTAGTAAGTTTGTAGATGACACCGAAATTGGTGGTGTAGTGGACGTTGAAAAAGGTTACTTCAGAGTACACCTTGATCAGATGGGCCAATGTTCCAAGGAGCGGCAGAGGGAGTTTAATTTGGGTAAATGTGAATTGCTGCATTTTGGTATGGAAAGCCAGGACAGGACTTTTAAACTTAATGGTCGAGCCCTGAGTTAGTGGTCGGGGTGGGGTCGGGGGGGGAGCGGCGAGATTAGGAAAACTAGGGATGCAGATACATAATTCTTTGCAAGTTGCAGATAGACAGGGTGTTGAAGAAGATATTTGGCATTCTTGCTTTCATTGGTCAGTGCAATAAATGTAGGAGTTGGGACGTCCTGTTGTAGCTGTACAGGACATTGATGAGGCCACTTTTTGAATACTGTGTTCAATCCTGTTCTCCCTGCTATCGGAAAGATATTGTTGAAACTTGAAAGAATTCTGAAAGATATTCTTGGACTTTTTAAATTTGATATTATTAATTTGTTATCTTCTTTCAGATTATGCACAGAAACATGGCCAATAATTCTACACTTTATTGCATAACTTATATACAGCTTCCTGAAACACCCCTACTTTGGTCAGGGAAAACCTACAATTATACTGTGATATGTTTAGGTATCATGATGCGCAATTGAATTTGCCTGCCATAATGCATTACTGAAATCCTAGTGATTGAACAGCACATGCGTTGATATAATGCATACACTCATTTCAGCAACTACATTCTACATTCCTCATCATAAACTTATAAAGTTTTGGTCACTCAGCATGCAAAAGATATAAGACAACATTGTTGTTTTGCATGGTTTGTTACAATACTGCTTTTGAAGGTGACAGATACCTTTGCATTTTAAGATAATGGAGGGTTTGCAATGTATTTTTATGTGTTGGATTAGTCAACTAATCGGTGGCTGCAGAACCGTAAGATCACAAGACATAGAAGCAGAAGTTAGGCCATTGTCATTCAATCATGGCTGATAAGTTTCTCAACCCCACTCTCCCACTTTCTCCCCATAAGCTTTGATCCCCATGCCACTCGACAACATATCTATCTCAGTCTTAAATGTACTCAATGACCTGGCCTTCTGTGACAATGAATTCCCTAGATTCCCCACTCTCTGGCTGAAGAAGTTTCTCCTTATCTCCGTTCTAAAAGGCCTTTCCTTTACTCTAAGGATATGCCCTCGGGTCCTTGTCTCTCCTAACAAAGGAAAGAATTTCCTGACATCTGTTCTGTCCAAGCCATTCTGTATGCTCTAAGTTTCATTTTGATTCCCCCTCATCCTTCTAAACTGCATTGAGTATAAACCCAGAGTCCTCAAACATTCCTCATATGTTAAGCTTTTCATTCCTGGGTCCATTCTTGTGAACCTCCTCTGAACACACTCCAGGGCCAGTACACGCTTCCTGAGATATCAGGCCCAAACTGTGCAACACACTCCAAATGTGATCTGACCAGAGCATTGTAGAGCCTCAGAAATATATCCCTGCTTTTATATTCAGGTTCTCTCAAAATAAATGCCATCATTGCATTTGCCTTCTCAACCGCTGACTCAGCCTGCAAGTTTACCTTGAGAGAATCCTTGACTAGAACTCTCAAGTCTTTGCACTTCAGATTTCTGAATTTTCAGCCATTTAGAAAATAGTCCATGCCTGTATTCTTTGTACCAAAGTGCATGACCTTGCACTTTCCTGATTGTACTCCATCTGCCACTTCTTTGCCCACTCTCCTAACATGTCCAAATCCTTCTGCAGCCTTCCTGTCTCCTCAGTGCTACCTGTCCCTCTACCTATCTTTGTAACTTCTGCAAACTTAGCCAGAATGCCCTCCATTCCTCCTTCTAGATCATTAATGTATAAAGTGAAAAGTTGTGGTGCCAACACTGAACCTTGTGGAACACCACTTGTCACTGACTGCCATCCTGAGAAAGCCCCTTTTATTCCCACTCATTGCTTTCTGCCAGGCAACCAGGCTTCTATCCATGCTGGAACCTTGCCTCTGCCACCATGGGCCCTTATTTTACTCAGTAGCCTCCTGTGTGGCACCTTCTCTCAGGCCTTCCTGAAGTCTAGGTAGATAACATCCATTGGCTGTACTTGGTCTGAGCTGCTCATTACTTCCTCAAAGAAGTCTAGTGGATTTGTCAGGCATGACCTCCCCTTGATGAAACCATGTTGTCTTTGCCATATTTTACTATACACTTCCAAAATATTCAGAAATCTCATCTCTCGCAACGGATTCCACCATCTTCCCCACGACCGAGGTTAGGCTAACTGGTCTATAATTTTCTGTCTTCTATCTTACTCATTTTTGTTGTGGTTCTGTTCGCCGAGCTGGGAATTTGTCTTGCAAACGTTTCGTCCCCTGTCTAGGTGACATCCTCAGTGCTTGGGAGCCTCCTGTGAAGCGCTTCTGTCCAGGTCCAGGTCGATGTGTTTGTTGATAGAGTCTGTGGATGAGTGCCACAACAACAAACACATCGACCTGGACCCAATATACCGGCCACTACAGTGAACAGCTCGAACTGACAACCGGAAGCGGCAGAGACAGGCCACTATAAATGCCGGAGGAAACAGCACAGAAGCGCTTCACAGGAGGCTCCCAAGCACTGAGGATGTCACCTAGACAGGGGACGAAACGTTTGCAAGACAAATTCCCAGCTCGGCGAACAGAACCACAACAACGAGCACCCGAGCTACAAATCTTCTACCAAACTTCTACTCATTTTTAAACAGGAATGTCACATTAATGATTTTCAATCCTCTGGAACCCTCCCTGACTCTTGAGATTCCTAAAAGATCACCACTGACAGCTCCACTATCTCTTCAGCTATCTCCCTTAGAATCTGGAGTGTAGTCTATCTGGTTAAGGTGATTTATCCACCTTTTGGCCGTTCAGTTTTTCTAGCACCTTCTCCTTGGCGATGGCCACCATACTCAGCTCTGCCTGTCACTCTGTTGAATTCTCCACTCTCTTGATCATTCTAAAGGGATTGCTAGATTTTTAGGATGACATCTATACTATTCTGGGTTAAGTAGCTCGATATCAAGATTTTAGAAAACTTTATTGCTGTTACAATTCAGGGTCTTGCTATTCTCTTGCATACAGTAGTCGCAGTCATTTATGTTACAGCATTTGATGCTTCGATATTGTCTGTACTGCCCAATATTTATTTATAGAATAGGGTAATCCAGGGATATGATGTTTGTATCTCTTGTGATCTGAACTGAAATGTAAGAACAGCAGTCTCTGTTGCTTGAACCTGATCCACCATCCATTTGACTATTCCAGATCTGTGATCAAACTCTATCCTCCTTTAGACTTCTCCCATAGTAATTCTGGTCAATAAGAATCTATTGATCTCAGACTTAAAATTAATAGTTGATCTGAAGTTAAATTCCAAACTTGTAAAAACTTTGAGTGTAAAAATGTTTATTGAGTATTGTACTGAAAGGTCCAGCTCAAACTTATGGATGATGTCCCTAGTCCTAGGTGATTCCCATATTTCAGAAAATGCAATTCCTAGACATTTCCCCTTCCAATTTAATCATTGGAATTCTCTCTTGTTCCTCTTGTTGGACTCCAGATATTCTGTTCTCAAATGACATTGGTTGCTGCAATACTCCAGAAGTTGTCTAATCAAGACTTTTTATATTTGTAAAATAGTTTCTATCTGTTATATTCTAGTCCTCCAGACACAAAAAAGCAGTATTCTAGTAACTTTTATGATTAGTTTCTCAGCCTGTGATGTTTTGATGATTGAACTGAATATTTGTATTGCAGGGTTCTTTTTTTTTGCACATGATTAAACCAAGACTAATTGTTAAGTTGTTTCATTTCATGGCAAGTGAACACCAGCTGTGACTGGATTCATTTGCTACAACCTTGCACAATATTACTGAATAATGAACACTGAACTTTCCATATTGGCATCATACTCGATTTAAGCAAAAGAACTTTGAGCTATTCTTCCACACTCTGATGTTCTGATCCTGACCAAGATGTTGCCCGGAAAATCTCTGTTTTAAAAAATGCACCAAATGTCACAGTGAAGCCTCAATTTCTTTGCAACGTGCCTACCCTAGTGTCAATTATGAGTCACACATCCGTTGAACTAGGAATAAAGCCAGGATGTTCTAATTTGAGAATAAAGAAAACTTGATTGTTTATGGGGCTGAAGTATTCGTGGGTGACCTTGTACTAAAGGTCATCGTTTATTCTGCCTTCCTGGTCATATTTGTGTTTGCGTTTTGCACAGGGTTTGTCACAGTAAGCAGAAACAACCTTAGCTGTAGGAACCCCTTGGTTAAAAGCACTAAATGAGGAACACCACACATAGTAATATACTTGTGTTAACAACTCTTTTTAATTAAATTGTGTGGTACAATGTATTAAAAAAAACATTTATTTCACTGCATCCACACTTACGCATGCCTGTAATGAGGAATATTGAAGCAATTTGTCAGAGGTTTCCTTTATTGTGCATTGTTGCTTTTTCTTGCTGACTTTTCTTCAGGAATGGTTATCCTTAAGTCTATTCTCAGTAAGGTTTGTTCTTGTTTAACTGAAAAAAAGCTTTGTTATTTTTGGTTAAAATGTCAATACTTTATACTGCTACTTGGGGCAGCACGGTGGCTCGGTGATTAGCACTGCTGCCTCACAGCCCAGGGACAAGGGTTCAATTTCACTCTCAGGTGACTGTCTGTGTGGAGTTTGTATGTTCTCCCTGTGTCTACGTGGGTTTCCTCCCACAAACCATGGGACATGGATTAACCATGGTAAGTGTAAGATTGCAAGGATAGGGTAAGGAGCTGAGTCTGGGTGGGGTGCTGTTTGGAGGTCAGTGTGGACTCAATGGGCTGAATGGCTTGCTTCCACACCGTAGGGATTCTGTGATTCTTGCAAGTTAAGACGTAAAACATCGCGGCCTTCTACATGCTGTTTCGCTAGGTGATAGAAGAAATTAAATATAATTTTAAAACATTATCGATCAGACTGCTTTCAGACTGATATCAACCTTCTTGAGTGTTGTTGGAGCTGCACCAATCCTGGCAAATGGGGAGAATTCCATCACACTCCTTGACTTGTGTCTTAATGTTGGGTGGACAAGCTTTAGGAAGGCAAAAGTGAGTTACATGCTTAGACCAAGGCTGTATGAAACCAGGAGATGAGTAGAACCTAAACTCAGTGTCATTGCAAGTTAGGCTTGACAGCACTATTGACCCCTTCCATCACTTTGTCAATAATAGACAACAGTCTAATGGGGCAGTAGTTGACCAGGTTGGATGTGTCCTGCTTTTTGTGAACAGCACATCCCTGAGCTATTTTCAAAATGAATAGGTGGATCCCTGTGTTGTACCAGCAGTGGAATAGCTTGGCTGAGGTGTGTCTAATTCTTGACAGCACTTGACAGTCCTTAGTACTATTGTCAGAATGTCATCATCTTACACTTACCATGGCTAATGTCATCATAGCCTGTGCATTCAGATGCTTCTTGGTTTTACATGGGTAATCTTCAATGCAAAGATGGAAGAACTGTGCGTTGGTTACTGCTATCAATGGTGTAGTGGACAATGCATCTGTGACAGGTAAATTGGTGAGAACAATTCATGTAACGTTTACCTTGTTGTTGGTTCCCTCACCACCTTTTATAGACTCTGTCCAGCAGCTGATTCCTTTTGGACTAGGCCAGTCCAGTCAGTAATAGTGCTTCCAAGTCACTCTTGTCGATGTACTTTGAAGTCCCCACCCAGAGTACACTCTGTAATGACTGACAGTTAAATTCTAAACAAGATGAGTTGACTCGGATTGGTCAGGGCATTGCTCGGCAGTCATCATCCAAAGGGATCTTGATCAAATGGGCCAATGGGCTGAAAAACATGATGGAGTGCAAGCTGGATAAATGCAAGGTCTTGCATTTAGGTACAATAAGGGTAGGGCTTATACAATTATGGTAAGTCCTTGAGTAATGTTGTAGAACAGAGGGACTTGGGGTGCAGGTACATAATTTTTCAAAGTTTGTGTCATATATAGACAGACTGGCCTTCATTGCTCAGTCCTTCGAGTATAGGACTTGGGAAGTCATATTGAGGTTGTACTGGACATTGGTGAGGTCTGTTCTGGAATACGGTGCCCAGTTCTGGTTGTCCAGTTATAGGAAGGATTTAAAAGACATTTGGATAAGTATATGAATAGGATAAGTTTGGAGGGGTATGCCCAGGAGGACGTAAGTGGGATTACTTTAGTTGGGAATTATGTTTGACATGGATTGGTTGGACTTAAGGGTCTGTTTTTGTGCTGTATGACTCTAAGACTTTATTAACTGGTGCATTCTCTATGGTAATGCCTCTACCAAACAGAGTTCACTTGCCAATTTATCAGCAACCTACTGTTATTAAGTATAAATGATGTTTTCCCTTTACTTTAGTATTCTTGCAATTGTCCTGATGAGTATAAAATAGAAAGGTTTGGGGTTTTTTTTCCACTATACCAAATGACTATTTAAAGCTTAGAAATTTTGCAGGAGGCAGAAAAATAACAATTACTTGTTTTTTTCTTAATGCTAGATTGTTAGCTGCTTGAGAATTTAGGCTTATAAGAACAATGACTGCACATAGGGAAAAAGATTATGTTCTTTCTGCAGCCAACATTATGATTACCAACTAAAATAGTAATGCTCTGATGTCATGTTTAATGTGTTAAAAATTACAACGATTTAAGAGTTTCATTCATAGTGTTTCACAACCCTGTCAGGAGGCACAAGTGTCAGTCAAGGCTATTATTTAAACAGATCATTGAATCATAGAATCCTTAGAGTGGGGAAGCAGCCCATTCGGCCTATCGAGTCCACACTGACTCTCTGAATAGCATCCCACCGACTCCCACCTTCTACCCTATTCATGCATTTCCCATAGCTAATCCACCTAGCCTGCACATTCCTGGACACTATCGGCAATTTAGCTTGGTCAATCCACCTAACCTGCAAATCTTAGGCCTGTGGGAGGAACCTGGAGCATCCTTAGGAAACCCATGCAGACACTGGGAGAACGTGTAAACTCTACAGAGACAGTTACCCAAGGCTGGAATCGAACCTGAGTCCCTGGGCTGTGAGGGAGCAGTGCTAACCACTGAGCCACTGTGCTGCCCCCAAGATGCGCATTGTGTCAAATTTCATTCCCCTTTCTTTCCATTAAACTGAATAGAATCTTCAATATACTTATTATTTTCCTGGTATCTTAGTCTAGGGGTAGCTAGGTAGTTGAGCTTTACCCAATCCTAGGTTTGTCCACATCCACTCCAGTAAATATGTGCTCTGAATGATGCTCCAATTTCTGAGTTTCATAGCTGTAATATCTCCCTTGATGCCTTTTCTAACAGATTACCAGGTTTGTTATTGAGGCAACATTTCACTGTCAGCCAAACTGAGCCATCTGTTCCAAATGAGTGGCCTGGATGCATTCATGCTGACAGGCTGTAGTGAGGTCAGGAGCTGAGTAGCCCTGGTGGAACCCAAACTTGGTGTCACTCAGCAGGTTGTGGCTGAGCAGATGTTGCTTGATAGCACTGTTGATGACACCTTCCATCACTTTATTGATGATCAAGAGTAGACTGATGGGGCATTAATTGGCCAGGTTGGATTTGTCCCGCTTTTCATTTTCAGGACATACCTGGGCAATTTTTCACATTGTCGGATAGATGCCAGTGTAGTTACTGGACTGGAAGAGCTTTGCTGAAGGAACAGCAAGTTCTGGAGTCCAGGTCTACAGTACTATTGCTGGAATTGTCAGGGCCCATAGCCTTTGCAGTATCCAGTGTCTCCAATCATTTCTTGATATCACATGGAGCACATGGAATTGACTGAAGACTGTTCATCTGTTGGGCACTACTTGTGGAGGCCAAAATAGATTGGCATTTTGACGCTTTGGCTGAAGATTGCTGCAATTGCTTCAGCCTTATCTTTTGCATATTTTGTCTATTCCATCTTCGCCCCACATTAATTTGTACACCTCAGTTACATTAAAAAGGATCTTATTGCACTGGAAGAGATGCAGAGGTGATTCACCAGGACAGTACCTGCAATGGAACAGTGAAGAGAGGCTGGGGAATCTCAAATTGTTTCCTTTAGAGCAGAGAAGGCTGAATGGGGACCTGGCTGAAGTGTATAAGATTGTGAAGGGTATGGACAGGGTGGAAAGGAAGCAAATGTTCTCCTTAGTTGCAGGGTGAGTAACAAGGGGCCATATGTTTAAGGTGAAAGGAAGAAGATTTAGAGGGGATTTAAGGAATTTTTTCTCCTGGGGGAGGCAGGCATCTGGCCTGGAAAGGGTATTTGAGGTGGGAAACCTTGCAACCTTTAAAATCTACTTGAATGAACACTTGAAATGTTATAATATTCAAGGCTATGGGCCAAATGCTGCAAAGTGTAAATGAAGAGTAATTTTTTGTTGGTGCAGTCGCAGTGGGCTGAAGGACCTCTTCAGTAGTATATGATTCAAAGTCACTTATCGGTGGGCATCAGTTTAATTTGGGTGCTTAATCATTCATTTAAAGAAAATAGTATATGGTTACATTTGTGTGTGTGTCCCCTCCACTTCATTATTTGAGTTGACATGTAGCTAGGTGAAAGTGAGGACTGCAGATGCTGGAGTAGAGTCGAGAGTGTGGTGCTAGAAAAACACAGCAGGTCAGGCAGCATCCGAGGAGCATGAAAGTCAACATTTCAGGCAAAAGCCCTTAATAAGGAATGAATCATTCATTCCTGAAGAAGGGCTTTTTCCCAAAATGTCAATTGTCCTGCTCCTCGGATGTGAAATAGTTACTCAAGGTGTTCCATTGTCCACTACTATTACTGTGAAATCAGTAAATGTTTCCATGACTCCCTTTACAGGTGAATTGTTGAAGCTGAAATGCTAGCTGTCAGTATTAATTCAATGTGCTACCAAGGACCTTTTTGCATTGCTTTGTGGGCATCACTGACTAAGCCAGCTTTGATTTCCCATCCGTAACTGCTACATGAACAAAGGCCATTTAAGAGGACAGTTAAGAGTCAACCAAATTGCTGTGTGGCCACATGTAGACCAGACCAGATAAGAATGGCATTTTTCCTTCCCTAAAGAACATGAAAGAACCAGGTGGATTTTTCATCAATGGCCGCTATTAGGCCCAGCTTTTAATTTCAGATTTTTCATTGATTCATATTTCAACATTTGCCATGGTTGGACTCGAGCCCATGTCTTATAGGTTTTGGATTGCAAAGCAAGTGACCGTACTATTATGCCACCACCTCCCCGCTACATTGTTGATCAGCAATGCAAAAAAATGAAGTTTTAAGAATCAAGCAAGCCTTTTGAGTCTTAAACTCTTTGATTCTTATTCGATGGTAGTCAAGGAATCATTGATAAGTAGCATTAGCTCTTTAAATCCTTCACAACATTGGCTACTGACTGTATTTCTCTGGTGGTTACATTGAGCCTGATTTGGGGGTCAGAAGTGAATGAGTTGAGTATTATTTTGCAACTCCAAGTGTGTTGAGCTGTAAAACATTGAATTAATATTCCCAATCTTCACAAATAAAGCAGCGCACTGGCTCAGTGATTAGCACTGCTGCCTCACAGATCAATTCGAGTCTTGGACAACTGTCTATGTAGTTTGTACATTCTCCTCATGTCTGCCTGGGTTTCCTCTGGGTGCTCCAATTCCCTCCCACAGTCCAAAGATATGCAGGTTAGGTGGATTGCCCATGCTAAATTGTGTCTAGAGAAGTGCAGGCTAGTTGGATTAGCCATGGGAAATGCAGTGTTATAGGGATTTGGAAGGATGTGGGTCTGGGTGGGTTGCTCTTTGGAGGGTCAGCGTGGACTTGATGGACCAAATGGCCTGCTTTCACACTGTAGGGATTTGATTCTATGAATCTCAATTTACAAATGATCATGTATGAAGTGCAATGTTAGAAAATATAGAAATAAATTCCCAGAGATCTCCAAGCCATCTAAAACAGCTTAATTAATAACCAGCTCATGAAATCACTCGCCAAAAGTTGAAAATTTCAAAATTAAGCATTTCTGCAATGTTGTTAATTACAGAGAAAAAGGCATTCTCTTATGTCACATTTTTAGCATGCCTAGAACTAACAGCTTGAGTATCAAGGGACAATGTATGGAAGTAAAGCCTCAACAAAGGATGTGTTCTTCATAGACTTAAGCACAAAGGTGTGGTTAAGAATCATTTATGTGTAGCCTACCTAACAACTGCGTGTTTACTTTTATATACTCTATCAACTTGAGATCATTCGTTTCTCTTGTTACAGGTTGATGAAATCTACCATGATGAATCATTGGGCACCCACATCAACATCGTTTTGGTCAGAATGATCATGATAGGCTACAGACAGGTGAGGCTGTGTCAACCTTTATTTTACCTCTGTCAAAGTTTGCAAATTAATTTTCATCGATTTTTGAAAAATAAAAATATAGGCATAAAAGACATTGGTAGCAATCATGAATCAGTATTAAATAGGGCAGACGGCCACCCCAGGTAAAGTATTGTGTGATCATTTCTACAATAGAGAAGAATACATGCTGGATGCAATTGAAAATGATTTACTCTTTCATTTATGAAGTAGGAATTGTGGGAATGTGCACAGCTCTTTTCTCTGGGAAAATGAAATGTGCAAGTATGCTCTGATTGTGTATGGACCATGAAAAGTCGATGAATCTGAGCAGTGTGGATCTCCTGTCTTACACGATCTTGATTCATTGGCAGAGATTTCCCCACTTACAGCCTTAGCTGTCTAGCTTGCAAGAGTTCAGAGCTAATGTTGGCTGCTTCTAACAAAAATTATTTCCATAACTGTGGCTGGCTCACAGTGGGTCGAATGACATGCTGTTGCATAAGATGGTGAGATATTAATGTCCATAAAACACTTGCAGCAAGGATACATTTAAACATTTTGGTGTGCTACAGATGCTGTCGCTTCAGGAGTTGTATGTTTCTAAATTTTTTTTTGAGCTGCCTTCACAAATCTTAAATTAACTGCTTAGAAACCATTTGCTACGTGCTGTGGTCTATCCATTTTAAAGCATTGAAACAAAATTCAAGGTGGCCACAGACAAAGGAGCCTTGAGATATTCCTGTTGAAAATGTCAAATAAGTTTAGTCAGTCAGACGGTTGCTGTCAAGTATGCTTTTTTATTGGTGACTATGAATATCAAATGACTTCTAACTGTCCATCCCATTCTAATCCAACATGAGTCCTCAGACCCTATGAGCAGTGACTCCAATTGTGAAAGCTGCAGGGAGCCAATAGACAATGAATTAGTCTCAGCAACATCCTTGTTTCATCCAATTCTTTTTCACGACAAGTGCATTTCAGTGCAGAAAAACAGACTGGATTTCTGCTCCCTGGATAATTCACTTTTTTTATAGAAACCCGATGAAAGAATTGAGTATGAAAATCCAAATCTTGAGCAAAACTCCTTTAAATTTCATCAAATGCCTTTTGCAGAAAATCCTCTGTCGACAGGTTTTAGAAACACAGAAAATAAAAGCAAAGTAGACTGTTCAGCCCAACGAGCCCTTTTAATATGATGTGACTGATCCTGTCTCTCAGCACCATACTCCCACACTCTCTCCATATTCCTTGACACCCATAGAAAATGAGAAGTTTGTGGGAGTGTCTGGGTTTTCTTTCCAGACACTTGATACTAACATGTGATCTTAGTCGTGGCTCTTCATGTATTCCAACATTACAAGTCATTAAGTCCCCTCAGTGAAGCATCTGGCTGTGGCTCGAATGCTATGTCATTCAGCTTTAAGCAATATAATGAATGAGCTATATTTTCTCTGGCTTTCAGCTGTCTCTAGCTTGCATTTAGAGTTTTGCTTAAAATTGTTTTCCGTATCCACTGAAAAGGTTATGTGACTGAAATTTACTGTCATGTCCTTTAAAGGTCAAATGCAGATTTCGCAGGGGGCATGTTTCTAGTATTCACAGATGCTCTACATTAGCAGGATTAAAAATATTTATGTGATACTCTGTGATCAAATTAATCAAGTAATTCCTCACCCCTGTACTGTGCTACTTCAGGACCAGCTTGATCCACATAATAAGAGTTATAGATAACCTGTTTTCAGCATCTGAGGCCACCTTCATTTTTTGGAAATAGTTATTCTTAAAATACAATTCAAAATAGTTTTGTGCTAAAAGAGTGATAGTGCAGCATAGCAAGTGATCCTTCACCCCTTGAGTCTGTTTGTGATTCATTCAGGCCTCATGATTTGCTTCCTTTTCTGGGTTTCTTTTTACTGCAAGTCTCTTTTGAAAATACTTTTGCATCAGTTTCGCCCACGCTACCAGCTTGTAAATTCTAACCTTCACAACTCATTGGCGGTAAGATGATTTTACTCATGTACCCCCCGGGTTGTTGGCTTTTTAAAAATATGCTCTGGCTACCAAAATCTTCAGCCACTGGAAACATCTGCTGTTTATTTATTCTATCCAAACCTTCCAAAACTCAAACATCTGTATCAAATGTGCACTCGGCTTTGTGTTCTAAGGAGACCAACCCCAGTTTCTGAAGTCTGCCTAGGTTCCTGTAGTCCTTCACCTTGGAACTATTCATAACTCTTGTGCATCTGCTCCAAAATTGTCACTTTGGAGCCCAGAGTGGTGCCCAGAATTGGGCCCTTTATTCCAGTGAATTAAGTTATTGGGTGGCACCGTCGTTAATACTGCAGCCTCACCGTGCGTGGACCCAAGTTCAGTTCTACCCTCAGGGGTGACTGTCTGTTTGGACTTCCTCTGGCAGCCCATTGATGTGCAGATTAGGTGGATTGGCTGTGCTAAATTATCCAGAATGTCCAGGAATGTGTAGGCTAGGTGAGTTAGCCATGATAAATACACAGATAGGATAGGGGGCTGAGTTTGGGTGGGATGCTGATAAGAGTGTCAGTGCAGGCTCGATGGACCAAATGGCCTTTTTCTGCAATATATGGACTATGGTAGCTTCCTGGCTTTTAGAAAACAGACATCTCTTTACAAAGCCCAGGATACTTCATTATGCTTTATTCACTGCTTTGTTAGCAACATTTTGAAGCATCTGTCACATGGGAAACTTTAATGTGAGGATAGGATGAGACAGAGTTACTTGGTAATCAAGCCTTGGAGGTCATGGCGTTGGCAAGGTGAAATAAATCCACAATGGTTAGTGGAACTCTATATACAGTGTGGACTTTGTATTACCGACACTACCGTTCAGGGCAATCATCAACATAAGCAGATTGCAATGCTGATCAGTCACTTCTCACTAGTAGGGATAAAGGCACAACCATGGAATTCACACAAATGTAAAGACTGTGGCATGCTGCAGGTCAACATTCCCTGTCCAGAATGATGATGAATGTCAGATGTTATTCGACTGTCCCTCCCATCTGAGGACTCCCTAGATAACATTAATAGAACACTCAAGTCTGTGTGGTCTGTCACCTTTGAAGTCAAAGTCACCATGTTTGCCAATGAGTTAAAACAGAAACAAAAAGCATTTTAGACTCGCCTTACAAAATGACTCTGGTCCTTGAGGCAAAAGAGCAGTTCACCCACCTTGCTGCCTGTCTCCTAATCCGAAAGGATGTGACAGCCTCATGCAGTTGTGTGAATTACAGCATTATAGTGTGCAAGCAAGAAATGCATCAATCTATGAGAAGAAATGCAATTTACTGCTGACTTTGCATGATCAAAAGAGTACTCAACACCATGTCAACAAAATTGCTTGCACTTCATTTACGAATTTCATTCACTGACAGGGACAGGCAGGTGCTACGCTGAGCTATATTCACTTGAGATGGATATCTGTATGTGATTGTGACCTTCTGCACTTACCTTTCATGTAGTGATTGTAATGAGGTCAGTCAGCTGGACCTTGTAGAATAGGAGTTCCCAAATTGAGGCTGTTAATCTGGTCCAATCAGGGAGCCATGGCTGACAGATAAAAAGAGGAATATCTTCTCCTTCCAACTCTTTTTGATTTAATCCCTGCCCTCCCCCTCACTGTTTGATCACACAGCATTGCCCTTTGATGTGAAGGGCAGTGCTTGTCACTGGCCACTCGGGTGTTTTCCTATCTTCCTGGTGGTGGAAATTGAATAAAGATTCGTGCACTTTGTGTGTCTCATTGTGTCTCGCACCTGCACCCACACACCATGGGTGCTGGGGAAAAATAAGCACTACCGCAGTTAGGCGGGAGTGTGGAGGTTTTTTAAAAAAAGGAGGAATATCTTCTGAAAGGAAGCTCTGAAAGGAAGGGGAAAAAAAAGAAAAAGTTAAAAAAAGAGGAATATCTTCCCCCTCCAACTCTCTTTTGATTTAATCCCTGCCCTCCCCTTCACTGTTTGAATTATGCAGCATTGCCTTCTGAGAAGGGCACTGCTTGTCACTGGCCACTCTGGTGTTTCCTTTCTTCCTGGTAGTGGTACATAAATAAGGATTTACACACTTGTTGTTTTTCGATGTGTCTGTCTGACACCTGCATACACATGGCATGGCTGCTGGGAGGAATTAATCATAAAGAAGAGAAAAGAAAATATTAAAAAAAAGGAATATCACAGTTACTGCCACTTTGATAGCTGACTTCGAAGAGGTAGTGCTAAAGTGAAGGACTATTGTTCAATATAAGTAATGGGATACTGACATCTGTGGAGTTATTTCAGTGGCGGCGAGACTAAAGCACATTCCTGAATAAACTCACTCATAACAGTCTGATTGAGTTGGGGTAAGCATTTCTTACATCATGCCATTGTTTGTGAAGCTTGACTCATTTAACGTTGTCATCGCGATTTGGGCCCAGCCCGTGGAAAAAATGAGTTATTTCTTCTGGGCAAACGACATTGTGGCAGATGAAAAGCAACAAGTAATTCTCCTGACAGCCTGGAGAGCTGCATCTTTTTCTGTTATTAGGAGCCTAACTTTCCCTCCGGCACTAGATACCAAAACCTTTTAAGAATTGATGGACATAGCTAAGGAATATTATGACCCTCCAGTCACCTCTAATTCTGAGACACTAATATTTTTACTTGGCAATTCAAGAACCATTGGAATCTGTATCAGGATTTTGACTAGGTTAAGACAACTGATAGAAGCACATGACTTTGGTTTAACCCTTAATGAGATACTTCGAGACCATTTGCTAAATGGGATTAATGATGTAATTGTGCAAAATTGCCTTTGGCTGAAGCCCAACTGGACTTCAACAGGTGCTCCAACTGGCTTTACAAGTGGAGCATATGAATTGCCGAGTATTCTGATGGAAGTGAACACCTCACCAGTCTGGCTCAGCTTGAAGAACACCACTTGAGCACGGCAATGCAACCTGTGAATGTTTGAAAGTTCAGAGTGGATCATGTGCTGCACTTCTTTTGATGGCTGAGCTAGAAAATTCTGGAAACGCAAAGTCTGTTGCATCTGTATTACATGAAGTTTGCCTTGTCTGTCGGTACAAGGTAACGTCTGCTGAACCTTGTTTGCGGAGTTGGGATCTGCTTTGCAGCTTCTGAAGCAATATGCCATCATATTGTTTTTCACTTGTCAAAATATATCTGCTGGCAGCTTTCTTGATTTGGAGCTCTCCACACCCTGTTGATCTACTGGCATGGCGATACAACATCTTCAATCGGTGTTTAAGCCAAAGAAGCACGATCAAGCTGGCATGTTTGCCCTATTAAGATCTGCTTCATTCATGGCCGCGTCATTCCATGCAAAACTGACAACGCAGACAAGTAGAGGTAGTGGCTTAGTGGTAATGTCACCAGACTAGTAGTTCAGAACTTCAGATGAATGTTCTGGGGGTGTGGGTTGGAATCCTACCATGGCAGATAGTGAAATTTGAATTCAATCAAAATCTGGAATAAAAGAAAGAGTTAGCCCAAGAGTGATCATGTTGACTGTTGTAAAAACCTCTGGGTACACTAGTGTCCTTTAAGGAAGGAAGTCAGCCATCCTTACCTTTTCTGGCTGACGTCGAACTCCAGCACCACAGCAATATGTTTGACTTTCAACTGCCTTCTGGGTAATTAGATTAGATTACTTAGTGTGGAAACAGGCCCTTCGGCCCAACAAGTCCCCACCGCCCCACCGAAGCGTAACCCACCCGTACCCCTACATCTACATCTACCCCTTACCTGACACTACGGGCAATTTAGCATGGCCAATTCACCTGACCTGCACATCTTTGGACTGTGGGAGGAAACCCACGCAGACACTGGGAGAACATGCAAACTCCACACAGTCAGTCGCCTGAGGCGGGAATTGAAGCCGGGTCTCTGGCGCTGTGAGGCAGCAGTGCGTTAGCCACCGTGCCACCGTGCTGCCGACTTTTAACAGGCCCTTCGGCCCAACAAGTCCACACCGACCCGCCGAAGCACACCCACCCACACCCATTCCCCTACATTTATACAATTGGAGACGGGTAATAAATGCTGGCCTAGCCAGTGATGTCCACAACCCATGAAGAAATATTTAAGAAAAAGATAATGGAGATGGATATTATTGAATTTTTAATATATGTGAAAGATGTCCAGGTTTTCTCTATCATATGGAAATGTGCTGAGACTGTAAACCCTGTAAATAAGCATCTTGAGCTGCAGGTTGGTTTCCTGCTTTCTTTTCTTGATAGTTTTGTTCGTTGGCCAGAGTCTCTCCAATATAGCTCTTGTTCAACAGGCTGTCTGTCTATTGCCACAGACTCTTAAGTATTAGAAAGTGCTGACTGCTTCACAGACAGAGACACAGCACCCTGTTCCATAACTTATTGACACCGATTCTGATGGAGAACATGACACATTCTGGTGATCTAAGAGAAAGTGAGGATTGCAGATGCTGGAGATCAGAGTCGAGAGTGTAGTGCTGGAAAAACGCAACAGGTCAGGCAGCAACCAAGGAGCAGGAGAATTGACGTCAGGAAACTGATGAAGGGCTTATGTCTGAAACGTTGATTCTCCTGCTCCTCGGATGCTGCCTGACTTGCTGTGCTTTTCCAGCACGGCATTCGCGACCTATATTCTGATGATCCACAAGACTTTGGAGCTGATCTTCTGTTTAAGTAACCAGTGCAGAATTGTCCATATACAGGTATGTTCAAATCAGGGTATGTTACACTTTTGCCTTGGCTTTCGATCTTAATCGTTTGAGGATTTTCCAACATGATTGTCGGAGGAGGCACACTCCAGGAAAATCAGCAGTTTAGATGATAGAAGGGAAAAAAGGCATGGAATAAGGGCTAAGACACAGCCTTGTTTCACTACATTCTTGATTTCCAAACTGCCAGAGGTGGAGTTGCTGAACTGAATGGCACTGTGTTCTCATTGACGGATTGAGAGATGCTGGGAAACAAGGGGGCACAGCTAGTTTTCTCTAGTACCAGTATAGGCCCTGTCCGACACACTGTATCAAATGTTTTTGAGAGATTCATGGAAGTTGGGTACAGCCTTGCTTGCTGGTCGCTATATTGCCCCTGAGCCCAATGGAGGGATGAGGTCAAGCTGACCACTGATCAGCCTCCATTGAAGATATACTGTGTCCCTTGCAAAGGCCTTCCTCGTGCCACTAAGGTTCAGATGCCCGAGTTGATGTAATCTCCTTTTGGTCTTACATTATGTGATTTTTGCATCATTCCCATCATGTGGGTCAGAGCTTTCTATCCAGCTGAGGAAATGGTGCTTCTGGAGCGATGGCAGTAGGTGGGACTTTCCATCCTCTCCTTGCTGTTAGGAAGACAATGACCTTTCCAGACTCAAAGCTTGACATCAAGCTGACACTGAAATAACTCCATCGGGCGGCATCCTGTCACTCTTCATTTACATATGAACAGTCCTCGACTTTAGTACTGCCTTTTCAGAGTCAGCTCTCAGAATACCAGGATCTCTGACACTTCCTTTTATTATCCATTAGTCAGAACTCCGTGAATGGACCAGATTAACAGCGTCAATCAGGAAACTCATTCTATGAGGTCCAGTTGGCTGACCTTGTTACATACTTCTCCCTCTGAGTTTATGGACATACGCTGGTCGTTTTTCTTGAAGCACCTCCTGAGGTGTTTTAGCACTGGGTCAGGTTCTTTCGACTCCGTGTCCAATATGAGCAGTGTGCAACAAACAGCAGCATGTCTCATGTTCCAGAAGCACCTCAGTTGATTGTCACTCTCTTCTTCCGCATGAAAGACGTTGAGGCGGTGGCATCTGTCATGTCCATCGCTAATTGAGGACTCGCCAGCGCTTGATGGAGCGGGTGAACCCATGGGTACTGGCAGCCTTTCTGAGGGTTCCGAGGAGCAGGGCACAGTTTGCTCCCGTTCCTTTTGCGAATTTGCGGCTTTCATGTGATCCACCTGCTTGTTCAAGATCATCGCGACTACCTTAACGTTATACGTCACTGGACCTAACCTCATGTTGACCACGTGTCTTAACCAAGCAGGCCTATTTCTATGATTCTTGCACCAAATCTCACCCCCTGTATCCAACTGTCTGTCTCACTTGGCAGAATCTTGTGTCCAACAATGGCGATCCTGTTGCCATTTTACCCCCGCCCCCCACCGTCCAGGGAGATGAGGCTCAACTTGTGTGGAGTCTTCTACCCATTAGCAACGGTCAGTATATTCTCTGCAGTTGCACGTGGGGTGGTCCTACAATCAAATAAGAACTGTGACACCTTGGCATCTAGCAAGGCTTTGTTTCTTCAAGCCAGCCTTCAAAGTTCGGACTGCTCTTACTTTATCTTCCAACAGGCACGGTGGCACAGTGGTTATCACTGCTGCCTCACAGCGTCAGAGACCTGGGTTCAATTCCCGCCTCAGGCGACGGTCTGTGTGGAGTTTGCACATTCTCCCAGTGTCTGCGTGGATTCTCTCCGGGTTCCTCCCACAGTTTAAGAAATGTGCAGGTTAGGTGAATTGGCCATGCTAAATTGCCCGTAGTGTTAGGTGAAGGGGTAAATGTAAAGAAATGGGTCTGGGGGGGTTGCTCTTCAGAGGGTCGGTGTGGACTTGTTGGGCCTAACAACCAATTTTACACCTTGGTAGATTTTTACACAGACACCACAGGCCCCCTTATTCTTTCAACTCCTTTAACATTGTCTCATTTAGCTTGAACTGTTCTCATTCTTGCTACAGATGTATATCACCTCCTACCTCCCTATGTTAAATTTTACCTGTTAAGAATCCACATGTATGACCTCTTAAGTTCTGTCGTCATCATCTTCTGCGTTCACTTCTAAGTTCCAAAGTGTCTACAAGTTGAAAAGCGGACCATTTACCCCAAATTAGGGCAGTTAAAATTCAGCACAATGAACCTGGTACTGAATCTTGAAACACCACCGTGACACTCCCTCTGGAATGAAAAATCATAAAAATTCATCACAACTTTTCAGTCCTTGTCAATTTTTCACCATGTTGCTATTGCTTTGTTTCTTGCCATATTCCATGGGTTTCAGTTTTAGACAGTCACCTATTTACATCAGGCTTTTTGAGAAGCCATACATTCATAGAAACATTGAAGACAGGAGCATTTGGCCCTTTGAGACTGCTCCACCATTCATATCATCATGACTGATCATCCAACTCAGTCACAACTTTCCCTCCATGCATAACCTTTGATCCCTTTAGCCCCAAGAACTATACCTAATTCCTTCTTGAAACCATTCAATGTTTTAATCTCAAAGATGTCCATAGTGTTCAGAGATACATAGGTTAGGTGGATTAGCCAATGTAAATGTGGGGTTACAGAATGAGGTAAGGGGTTGGTTTGGATGGGATGCTCTTCAGAGGGCAGGTGTGGACTCGATGGACCGAATAGCCTCCTGTGTAGTAGGGGTTGTATGATATACGTAAGTACTTTCGGTGGTAGAGCATTCTGCAGGCTCACCACACTCAGTAAAGAAATCTCTCGTCATTGTAGTCCTAAAGGACTGCTCTGGGCTCTTTTGTTATCAGGAACATGTTTTCTGTGTTTATCCTGTCGAACCCTGTTACATTATTATCCACCATTTCAAGTTAAAGAATGTAAGTAATAACGAATGAGAATGTAGTGCTTTATGAAACGTCAGACTGTTAAATAATCTCAATCAAATCACTTAGTGTTAGCAACTGAAGGAAAAGGAAGCTGTACATGGTTTGTGCCTTTCTACTCATTCACTATTCTGGAGTGCAAAGAGCTTATTTAATAGTTTGTCATGTCCTTGCCTGTGTAAACATAAGCTGTCTTCATTGAAGAGAAATGAGAATTGATCGGATGCTGTGGCGCTAATCCAGGAGGAAATGGAGAAGGTTCAGTGGTTTTCCCACTGAAGGCTGTATCTGTGCTTATAGAATACTTTCAGTTTCCAATAGGTAGCTGCACAATCAGTTTGCAGCTAATCACCCCAACATACAGTGCCTGGCTTGAACTGCACTGCAGTGCCAATAATTGAGGCCAGATATCCTCCACTGCCAAATCCTAATTGTTTAGAGTGTGTGGATAGGAGTAGCTTTTTCAAAACACATTGCAGACTTTTCATTCCTGGCATTGGGCTTGGGTTACACTTTCATATTTGGAGTGAGAGACTGTCATCTTGAGATATCACGTTGCACTTTTTCAGAACTTATCAAGATTTATAATGTTTCCATCTTTGTGTTGCCAGTAAAGGAAAACAGTTTTGTTGCAGTGGGAATTGACAGTTATAGCTGCACAATGTATCTATGACCAATTATGCAAGTGCTTGTTTCGGCTTGGAATTTTTGATTCTCAGATATAAATGGATGTTTATATGAAAAATACAACTGTACACATTATTTGCATAAAATGATTAGTAATGCTTTCAACAAAATACAGTTCTTTCAGAAAAGGCTTTTCTTATATCTTGCCATTTCTCAGATATCTTCAGTGTTGGATTAAGGGACTTTGCATTGGTAACTTTACTTGATTTCTTTATTAGTTCCTTATTCATCTTCCTAAATCTGAGCAGGTATTATGATATTTCCTGACTGAAAACAAATGCTGGAGATCACAGTGGACCAGACAGCATCCATTGAGAGAGAGCAAGCTAACATTTCGAGTCTAGATAATTCTTCACCTGGATGTACTCGTGGATAATAGAACTTGTCTATTGCTCATTGACTGCTATATGAAGAGTTAGGCATAAATGATTGGAAATTAAACTTAAATAAAATGTGCTGAAACCCCTGGCACACCTATCTCTCTCTCTGTCTCTCTCTCTGTCTCTCTCTCTGTCTCTCTCTCTGTCTCTCTCTCTGTCTCTCTCTCTGTCTCTCTCTCTCTCTCTGTCTCTCTCTCTGTCTCTCTCTCTCTCTCTCTCTCTCTCTCTCTCTCTCTCTCTCTCTCTCTCTCTCTCTCTCTCTCTTTCTCTCTCTCTTTCTCTCTCTCTCACTCCACTACTGTCCCCCACCCACATCTCCATTCCTCTATTTTCTGTTGCTCGTTCTCAGACAAATTTACTGTTTTGCTCATCAGGACTCTGGTTTGTCATCCTACTAAGAGATACAGGTAGTTCTTTTATAATGTGATGGTTGCGTTCTTGTGTAACCCTGCATTATCACGCTTTAGAAACAGCACGTGAGATATTGGCGATGTAATTGCGTTACAGCTATCGCTGGTCTTAAAAGTTCGCACTTTGACAAACTGGGAACACTGTTTCTAATCATGTCAACGAAATGCGCGTTGTGGCAGAACAACCTGTACATTATTGACTCGTTCAGTAAGTTGCACCAGGCAGATTACCTGACCGTTACTTTTGCAAGTGCAAATATTTCATACTTCCTGAAAGAACTTTTTTATCTTTTACTGGCTAGGGTGGTGAACTTTGAGGACCTAGTGATCATCAAATATTCATGTTTGTTCACCAGACTCTTGGCTTGATTACCTGTGACCAATACAGTATAAAGAGCTGTTCGTTTTCTATCCTTAACTTTAATTTTGTAGTAATTCATGAGTAATTTAGTGCTTATTTGAAACCTATTTGACTTATTCCAACATTTTCCCTTAAAGACAAATTATTAATTTATGCTTTTTAGTTTAGATTACTTAGTGTGGAAACAGGCCCTTTGGCCCAACAAGTCCACACTGACCCGCCGAAGCGCAATCCACCCAGACCTATTCCCCTACATTTACCCCTTCACCTAACACTAATTTAACATGGCCAATTCACCTAACCTGCACATTTTTGGATTGTGGGAGGAAACCGGGGCACCCAGAGGAAACCCACGCAGACACTGGGAGAATGTGCAAACTCCACACAGACAGTTGCCTGAGGCAGGAATTGAACCCGGGTCTCTGGCGCTGTGAGGCAGCAGTGCTAACCACTGTGCCACCGTGCTGCCTGTGGTTGCTTTTTAAGAAGTTGCCTTGATTCAAAATATTCTGTATCATTTAAAGGGAACCAGGTCCTCAAATTAAAACATTTTATAACATTTAAAGCCAGTGGGTAGTGTAGTGGCTCAGTGGTTAGCACTGCTGCCTCACAGCACCAGGGAGCTGGGTCCGATTTCACCCTCTGGCGACTGTGTGGAGTTTGTGCATTCTCCCCTTGTCGGTGATTGTTTCCTCCAGGTGCTCCAGTTTCTTCCCACAGTCCAAAGATGTGCAGGTAACGTGGATTGGCCATGCTAGATTACCCATAATGTTCAGGGATGTGCAGGGAGTAGGGGTTGGGATTAGCCATAAAAAATGCAGGGTTACAGGGATAGGATAGGAAGATGGGTCTGGGTGGGATAATCTTCGGAGGGTCGATATAGAAACTATAAGCTGAATAGCTTGCTTCCAAATGCAGGGATTCTATGATTCTAAGGATTATTAGACATAGTTGTGACATGTGAGGCCCTCACCTCCCTCATACTGTAATCCCATACAATTTAAGGAATTTAAGCTTTCTGCACATCAGCGTGCATACTATTGAGTATTCCTCTTCACTGAGCTGATTTAGCTGCTTTGTTTAATTGCTGGACAAGTGGTTTTTATTCCAACCAAAGTTTTAGCAAGTAAGGATTAGTTTTTCCACTTGACTTCAAAATTGCTGAATGCCAAGATGAAATGTGCCGATGATGCAAGAGTGCACCGTAATGTCGATCGCCTCATTCATGTTTACTCAAGAGTTCTCATATATCAGCAACCAAAAGAATACAGCCTGATCCCAACATTCTATACCAGAACTCCAATAGTTTCATAGATTTAATCTATTACTGGTGACTCACTGCAGGCTGAAAGAGTTGCCTTTTCATGATACTCTTTTATAATATGTACTTAGAGAGCAAAACTGTCAAGTCATTTGGCTCATATAGCACAGAAACCGACCCTTCGGTCAAAACAGTCCATGCTGGACATAACCTGAAACTAAACTTGTCCCATCTGTCTGCTCTGGGCCCATATCCCTTCAAACCTTTCCTATTCATATACTTATCCAGATGTCTTTTAAATGTTGTAATTGTACCCACATCTACCACTTTCACTGAATGTTCATTCCATACACGAACCAATCTTGTGTAAAAATATTGCCCCTCATGTCTTTTTAAGTCTCTCTCCTCTCACTTTAAAATTGTGCCCCCAAGTCCAGAAGTCCCCCATCCTAGGGAAAAGACAGCTGCCATAAACTCTATTAATACCCCTCATTATTTTATGAACTTCTATAAGGTTGCCTCTCACCCTTCTATGCTGCAGTGAAAAAAGTTCCAGCCAATCCAGTCTTTATTTATAACTCAAACCTTCCATCCCCAGCAACATCCTGGTAAATCTCTTCTTAATGCTCTTCAGTTTAGTAATATCCTTCCTGTTACTGGGTGACCAGAACTGGACTCAGTCTCCAGAAGAGGCCTCATCAATGTCTTGTACAACCTCAGCTTAACTTCCCAACTCTTGTATCAAAGGACTGAGCAATGAAGGCAAGTGTGCCAAGCACCTTTTTAACTGCCCTGCCTATACGTGATGCAAACTTCAAAGAATTATGTACCTGCACCCCTAAGTCTCTCTGTTCTACAATACCACCCAAGGCTCTACATTAATTGTATAAGCCCTACCCTTGTTTGTTGTACCAAAATGCAAGACCTCGCATTTATTCAGACTGAACTCCATCTGCCATTTTTCAGCCCATTGACCCATTTAATCAAGATCCCTTTGTATTCTTAGAAAATCTTCTTCACTGTCTACTGTCCCCCAGTTTTGGTGTCTCAGCAAGCCAGACAGCATCAGCTTGGCTTGCTGTGTTTTTCCAGTCTCCTGCTTGTCTGCCTTGGATTCCAGCATCTGCAGTTTTCTTTTTGTCTTTAACCAATTTTGGTGTTGTCCTCAAACTTACTAACCATGCCTTCTATGTTCTCATAGTTCTGATTCCTCAGTGCTTGACGTGTGGGCATCAGGAAACCCCAATAAAATCGAAGTCGGTAGGAGGGGGGAAATCCACTGGTTGGGGAAATACTGAGGAGGGTAGTTGTATGTTAAAGTCATTTACCTCAGTCCCAACAAATTCTTGCAAGTCAGCTTCAGGGTATTATCCTATTGATCATATTCAACTATTTGAGAAATTACCTTTCCTCCAACGTAAGTTAAAACTGGGGGTGCTTATTGATGCTTGCACAGTGTTCAGTGCTATTTGTAACTCCTCAGGTACTGAAACAGTCTGTGCCTGCATGCAACAAAATCCTGACATGTTAACATAAAAGTTTGGGCTGAAAGCTGCTAGGTGACAGTTGTGCCAACAGTGACCATGTCTGGGCGTTCAACAGCATTATTATTGAGGCAATTTTATTTTAATTTCATTTGTTGGATGTGGATGTTGCTGGCTAGACCAGCATTTATTGCCTATCCCTAGTTGCCCTTGAGAAAGTGGTGGTAGAAGTACTGCAGTACATTTGATGTAGGTGCACCCATGATGCTGTTAGGGAGGGATTTTGAAGGAATGGTGATATATTTCCAAGTCAAGGTGGTGAATGGCTTGGAGGGTAACTTGCAGGTGATGGTTTTCCCGTGTGTCTGCTGCCCGCACCCTTCCAGACAGTAGTGTCCATGAGTTTGGAAGATGCAATCGAAGAACCCTTGGTGAATTTCTGTAGTAAATCTTGTAGATGGTACACACTGCTCTTACTGTGTGTTGGTGGTGGGAGGAGAGAATGTTTGTGGATGTGATTCCAATTAGTCGATTTGTCCTGGATAGTTGTAAAGTGTTATTGGAGCTGTACTAAGCCACGCAAGTGGGGAGTATTCCATCACACTCCTGCCCTATGCCTTGTAGATTGTGGACACGCTTTAGGGAGCCAGGGGTGAATTGTTTGCTGCAGGACTCCTGGCTTCTGACCTGGTTTTGTAACCACAGTATTTACACGGCTTATCTACTTTAGTTTCTGGTTAATGGTAACTCCTAAGATGTTGATAACGGGAGCTTCATGATAGTAATGCCATTGAATGTCAACTGCAATGGTTAGATTCTCTCTTGATGGAGATGGCTATTACCTGGCACTTGTGTGGCACCAATGTTACTTGCTACTTGTCAGCCCAAACCTTAGAGAGATATGTCGAGATCTTGCTGCATTTGGACATGTACTGCTTCAGTATCTAAGGAGTTGTGAATGATGCTGAACATTATGCAAACATCAGCAAACATCCCACATCTGACCTTATGAAGAGAAGGCCATTGATGAAGCTGTTCAAAATGGTTGAGCGTAGGACATTTCTCTGAGGAGCATCTGCAGAGATGTCCTAAAGCTGCGATGACAGACCAACAACCGCAATCATCTTCCTTTGTGCCAGGTAGAACTTCAACCAGTGCAAAGTTTACCCCTGAAATCGGTTTTGCTGGAGTTCTTTGATGTCACACTCGGTCAAATATTGTCTTGATGTCAGTATCAGTCACTCTCACCACAGCAGTAAAATTCAATTCTTTTGTCCATGTTTGAACCAAGGCTGTACTGAGTCAGCCTGGCGGAACCCAAATTGAGCACCAGTGAGCATGTGATTGCATAGCAAGTGTTGCTTTTAATTCACCATGATCAACATCCTGGCAGTTTTCAATGACCAGCATGTAGTGGTAATGATGTTACCATCTACAAGATGCACTCAGCATCTTGTTCTCAGCACCTTCCAAACTCATGACCTCTGCTCCTAGAAGGACGTGGGCAGCAGACGCATCAAGACAACTCCATCTTCAAGTTCCCCTCCAACCACACACCATCTTGGAATTGTATTGCCATTCTTTCACTGGCACCCAGTCAAGATGTTAAATTCCCTCCTAGTGACATTTTGGTTTTTTGCCCACACCTTAATATACAGCTGCAAGTCAAGAATGCGGTTCACCATCACTTTGGGCATTTAGGGGTAGGTAATAATTGCTGCATGTGCCAGCCAACCTCACATCTGAAGAATGATTTTTTTCAAAATTCTGCCCATGCGGGAGAATCTTGACCGATTTCTTAATAAATCATTCAGCTTGCATAATAATGAACGTCATCTTCTATAGATAAAGGAGATGGAGAACCATGTTCAGCAGTGTTGTGTTTACTGGCCTTCTGTGTTAAACAAGTTACCCCGTCTATCTGTGTTAGTATGTAGAATTTATTTTTTTTCTGAAATAACAAAGAACTTTTGTGTCAATGTTACACTGACCAAAGTGGACACCGTCTCTTAGAGATGCTTGTGATTCACACTCCCAACTTATTTTTAGCGAACATTTGGATATCATTATTTGTTTGTCTTGATTCAGAATTTTTTCCAGGCAGGAGGAAAAAAAAGTGTCACTTTTGACTAAAATGATTGATAGGGTTCCACCACTGCGTTTTTTAAAAAATGAGCTCATGCTTGAAGATCAAAGCCAATTCTTCAGATATCCCCAAATCCAAATGTACCTCTCCAAGGCAAATTATTTGAAATCTTTTATATTAGGTTGAATGGAATGTTCAGGTTTTTGTGCAGTTAACAATGATATAAAATAACTCACCACCAAACTGAAAGAAAGCTGCCACTAAAGCTGCCTTCCTCCTTTTCAGGTTCTTCTATGTTTATGTGCAACAATGTACTTTTGGAATAGATCTGGATGAAAGATTATTAATCATATTAATAGTGTATGAAATTATGCATTTATATTGCACTGCAATACACTCCTCAGAATATCCAAAACTGCTTCACAACCATTTTTGACATGCTGCCACTATTTCAATATAAGCAATAACATCCAATCCAAAGGATTTTGAAATATATTCTTAATGCAGGAAGAGATTTTCTGCCATTTGTTACATTTAATGATACAAGTTAATCTACTTACAAAGTGGTTTCCCCGTTTTGCATGTTTCTACTCGTGTGAACAGTGACACTTGCTTATATCTCATAAGTCTGCAATAAACCTTAAGAAAATCCTTTCTAAATCCATCAACCTTCATCGGTAATTAATTAAGGCCATAAATCGGTCTCACTTAGGTTTTGAATTTTGCCATTGAAGGTGCATTGCCTGCAGATAACTTTTGTCCATCAGAAGAGGAAAACATGTTTTTTTGTTTGCCTGACACATACTTCTACAAATCCATAGCGCTTCTGCACCTATAGATCACTCAGCTGCCAAAGCAGAAAAGACCAGCAAACAACTGTTGCTATCTCTACAGCAAAAATGTCAGTGTGTCTGACTCTCATGTGTACAGATGTAACAAATAATACTAGGTACAGTGTTAGAGTCAGACGCAATTAATCTGTCAGAAATGCTGACAATGATCAGTCCTTTTAACACAACTGAGTGAAATAAACAAATGGTAAAATGCTATCTTAATTTGGGATTTTTGGAATAGGCTGTTACCTATTTATTTGGATTATGTTGGACAAATCAATTTGCATTTATGAAATACTGAACAGTTCTCATTTTGCTTTTAACTGAGACAGACAGTAAATTATTTGAAATGCAAAGAAAATCAACCCTATCATGGTTCATCGTACAATGTTAACTCATGGATCAGGCACAAGATGATTTTTGAGTTTGTGCTTTGAGACCTGAGTCATCCTCCGTTATATTTGTGACTCGGTACTTAACCCTTCTGCCCATTTGTGTGGAGACTAACCCACTTATGATGAAAAATGAAATCATGCATTTTGGCATGTGTTTAAACCTTCAGAAGTTATCCAGTTGAAGGATTAAAAAGAAGTTTAAATGTACAACGTGGTTAACATGAGGAAAAGCATAGAAAAAAAAGAAAATGTTAGCTCCATGTATAGGGATAAATCTCTGCAGGATATCTCACTGGGTAACTGTGGGAGATTAGTTATAGCCAAAGCAACCATCTTGTCACATATCAAAAGCCTGGAATCCATTTTAAATCTCATATTAGTGTCTGTTTGTTAAGTTTGTACATTCCCAGGCTCAGTGATGTGGCTTGGCTTGCCTTGCAGTGGCACTAGCACCTGATAGTGAACTCTTTCCCACCATGGGAATGCTGTTCTTTTTACAGGAATCTACTGTAATACTAACACTTGCTTATCAGCTGCTAACTAGCACCGTCCAGGCACTACATTACTGGGGCTAGTGACTGGGCAAAGTGACCATTTACTCATTATATTACAATTAACAGTTTGCTAATTGTTAAATAATTGTAACCTATATAATCTCTGTATCTCTTCGGAGTGACTTGTGACCATTAGGACGATGTCTCTCTCCCTGTGAGCTCACAAATAAACAGTCAATATCTCAAAGTTTGTGTGGCGCGATTCATTTTTCTTTAAATTAGACCGCTATGAGCAAATCACTCACTACATAATTATTTTCTATCCTCAACGGTTGGCATAGACGTCAGGACCTCTATTTCACGAGGTTTCTGGATATTTTTCCCCTCCTTTTTTTCCCTTCTCTCAATTTTTCTCCTTTTTGTACAACCTACCTGAGTTGGTGGGTTTATTTGCGACTAGTCGACGGGTTATTTTGCGACTAGTTGGCAGAATTTATTTGTGACTAATCAGTGGGTTATTTGCGACTAGTCGGCAGGATTTATTTGTGACTAGTCGGTGGGTTATTTTGTGACTAGTCGGTGGGTTATTTTGTGACTAGTTCAGTTATTTTGCGACCAGTCGGCGGGATTTTTTTGCGACTAGTCAGGTTATTTTGCGACTAATCGGTGGGTTATTTTGCGACTAGTCGGGTTATTTTGCGAGAGTCAGGTTATTTTGCGACTAATCGGTGGGTTATTTTGCGACCAGTCGGCGGGATTTATTTGCGACTAGTCGGGTTATTTTAGATTAGATTACATTACAGTGTGGAAACAGGCCCTTCGGCCCAACAAGTCCACACCAACCCGCCGAAGCGCAACCCACCCATACCCCTACATTTACCCCTTACCTAACATTACGGGCAATTTAGCATGGCCAATTCACCTGAACTGCACATCTTTGGACTGTGGGAGGAAACCGGAGCACCCAGAGGAAACCCACGCAGACACGGGGAGAATGTGCAAACTCCGCACAGTCAGTCACCTGAGGTGGGAATTGAACCCAGGTCTCTGGTGCTGTGAGGCAGCAGTGCTAACCACTGTGCCACCGTGACTAGTTGGTGGGTTACTTTGCGACTAATTGGCGGAATTTATTTTGCGACTAGTCGGTGGGTTATTTTGCGACTAGTCAGCAGCTAGAGGACAATTAGAAACTGGCTGACCAAACACTTATTTATTGTCTGCTGCCTCATCCTGCTTAGGTTTATTAGGCATAGAACCTCACTTGGCAGATTGCCTCATGGAAAGATACTCTTACTACGCTTAACAACAAGGATAGACACGGTCTGTTTTATAATAGAGGTGATAAAAAGATAATCTTTGATTAGATTATGTTCCCCCTCAATCACAGGGTTTGCTCCACACTGACAAACGATTTGTCAAATGTTGGTCTTGTAGTCCTAGGGTATGTTGTCCCTTTGCTTTACCAATCCCAAACTTCACCTTTTGAGGCTCTGATACCCCGTAGAAACTGAACTCTGACTACCTTTCAGCGCCTTTTAACTATTTTCTCCCCTCCCTATGCCACCCTTCAACTTGAGGTTGACATTCAGAGGATTGCCACCACTCTGGAAGAGATTGCAAATGCTACTGCTTCGGCTTTTGACCTTCTAAATGCGGAGATGTTGGCTGTTCATTTCTCTTTAAATTAGACCGTTATGAGCGAGTCACCCACCCACTGCACAATTCTTTTCTATCCCCAACAGTAACACGCTAGAAATCAAGCCCAAGCACGAATATTCCCCAGTTTACCTGCCCTTTAGGTTCAGGTTGACAGAATGAATGGATCAGCTTTTTGTACTTAACAAAATTACTACTTATTACAAGTAGTTTACTTTTGCTTGCTTGGAGTTTCCATTCTTCAATTTCCCTCCACAACTATTGTGCTGAAGTTGAGAACAAATTTCCATTAAAACCCAAATTCCTAAAAATCTCATAATTTCCTATTTATTTTTTTAGAAACAGACTCCTATTAGCACTTTCATTTTTGCTGTTCTTCACAACACCTGAGCTTGTCTTATGTTATATCCTAGGCATGTTCCTCTTGCTTTCACTTACTCATGTTTGACTACATTTTTCACTGAACCAGCTTCGCTTATAAGGGTCTTCTACATGTCTCTCATCACTTACCATATACCATAACATCATCAAAATAAATTGCTCAGCGACAGACTTCAGCTTTGACTTGATTTGTAAATCTTTGAAATGTAGCTGGGGGAATTCTTTTATCCAAATAGCATAACTAGATATTGGTATAGCCCATTTGATGTGACAAAAGCAGCCATTTCTTAAGCCAGTAATGTTAATGGCACTTGGCTATACCCCTTCAGTACATCATTTAAAAAGGAATGAAAGACTTAACACTATTGTTAATATTTTCTATCTGTGCAATAGAGTACAAATCTGTCTTCATAACCACATCTATCTTCCTATAATCTATACAGAATCTAGGTGATCCATTCTCTTCAGGAACTAATACTATTGGTGAACTTCCAGCCGCTTTGACTAGAATCAAAAAAGTGAATTTTCAGTATATCCTAAATCTCTGGTTCCACCTGAGCTTGCTTGTCTGTGCTTAACCAAGAAGGATGTTGCTTTATTGGTCCTACTGTCCTATGTCTATCGTACATCCAGGTGTATCTTTACAGATAACCTTTCTATTTTCTAAATGGTCTTGCAAGATCTTCCCGTTGTCCCTCCTCTAAATGTGAGAACACGGTATCTAACTGACCCAGTGTTTCTGTGATAGCTAATCAAATTGTAGGAGTTTCACTTGGAGAGCTGGCTACTTCTACCTCAGTCTTGTTTCTGTTATCCTCCAGTCTGTTACCACCTGATGCCCTGGTTTCTCCTTATCCTCTTCCTTGCAAAAAAAAATACTTTTTCAACATGTGACATAACTGATTCTATGTCCTATGATCAGGAATGTTCATCAGATAAACTATTTTATTAATCTTCTTAAATATTTTGTGTGGGTAACCAAATGTTGCTTCCAGAGGCTCACCTTGCAAAGGCAATGCCATCTCCTACTTAAAAAGTTCAACTTACTGTATGTTTGTCTGCCCATTCTTTCTTTTTCATTTGTGAAGCTTTCAAATACTCTTGCTGCCCTACATGCCTCCCTTTAACATCTCATCCACAATATTATGCTTCTGACAGTAAAACACTCTCTTCTACAGCTAAGGAATATTTGCCTGGAGGATGTACTCAAGTCTCAAGAGTGGGATGTGAACCCACTGAGTTCTGAATCAGAGTGAGACAGCATGAGGTGGAGAAATAAACAATTAGTTAACCCCAAGTTTGCTTTTTAAAAATTTGTTATGGTTGAATATTAACTGAAATGGCATTGACAGTGATAAATGCAGCAGCCATCTCAGGGTGGTAATAGATTTCCCTTGAGAATGTTCTAGTTTTGTGAGAATATCACCAGACATTTTCAGTGAATACATTTTTCCTGCCCTTATTTCTTTCCCTTTTCCTTTCTCCCATCTTTTCCTCTCTATTTCTTCCTCCTCTTTCTTCCACTTACTACATCTCTCTTCCTTTCCGTCTTCCCTTTTCTCATCTCTGTATCTACCTATTTTCTCTTGACCTGCTGTCTTCCTCTCTCCCTCTCCCAATCTCTTCCCCCATTATTCCCCCCTCTTCCACCCACTCATTCCTTAAACTGCTTGAGTCATTTCCAAAATTACTACTTTCCTGCCTCTTGACATTCTATGTTTGAGGTTTATATTCGTTCTTTCTTAATTTTTTGTGCTTCGTACAATCTTTAGGCTTTAAAAACAAACACACTGAATTGGACTGTCTAAGTCTTCTGCTTTACCACGTGGAAACCATTTTTCAGATTTATCAGTGTCTTTGCCCATTAATTTCTCTGTAACCTCCTCTGGGTTTACAAGCTTTTGAGATCTCTGCATTCCTGCAATTCTTGGTTTTAATTGTTCCGCTATTGGTGGCCATGCTTTTACCTGCCAAGGTCCTAAACTCTAGAATTCCCTCTTGAAAGCCCTCTAGAAACAAGGACGCACAATCCAGCAGTGAGGATTCATCTCTTTGATTTTCCCTAATTTAGTGGACCTCTAATCTCATGGCCAAATATCAAGTCAAATCAATTATTTACTACCAGTAAATTCATTCGGAGAATCTCTGGTAGTAAAGAAATCTAATTCTTTGTTCCAGTCCTTTAGCTATTTATGACAGTTTACCTTAATCATGGTTTAAAAGCCTGATGGCACCTCTCTAAAACACCCTATTTTTGCCGAAAAAACCCAGTTGACTTCAACTGTTTTATCCTCAAACTACCAATGGTTTCCTGGAAAACTCTAGACATGAAGTTAGAACTCTGATCAGATTCTTTCTCAATTTGCGTCCATAATGAGTAAAAAAAAAATTGAGTTAACTTTTCCACTAAATGAAAACCGAAAGAACCGCAGATGCTGTAAATCGGAAACAAAAGCAGAAGTTGCTGGAAAAGCTCAATAGGTCTGGCAGCAGCTGTGAAGAGAAATCAAACTTAACGTTTTGGTTCCAGTGCTGAGGGCGGGTCACCGGACCCGAAACATTAATTTTTATTTCTCTTCACAGATGCTGCCAGACTTGCTGAGCTTTTCCTGCAACTTCTGCTTTTGTTAACTTTTCCACTATTACCTTAGCTGTAATGGTCTTTAAAGAGGTTCCTTTTGGAAATTAGGTTGTCAATTCCATAGTTGTAAACATATACTGATATCCTGCTTTTGTTTTTAGTAATGGCCGCAATCTACTGTCACACGACTGAGACAGGTTTTAGTTTTATGGATGAGCTCATAATCATCAACCATTATTGCTGTTTGTCTAGCAGTTGCAATCCTTTGTTTCTCAACATTGAGTCCTTATTACAGAAAGTAGTCAGTTTTTAAATTCCTGTAAGAGCACAATCTCTGAGGACTTAATGAGTGGTTTCAGCTTCTAATGCTCATATCCATCTGTCTAAATTTATTTGCTTTACCCTTTTGAATTCAATGTCCAGCCCATTTCATTATGGAAACTTTGCCTATATGCCTTAGGCACTAACTCATGTAGCTAGGTTTTTTTAATAGCATCATGATCCCGAGGAACCTTCTGTAACAGTGAAGCATAAACTTCCCGTGCTTAACTTGTCAACTTAACCTGCATGAGAAGTATCCAGCCTTCTTTTACCCAATTCAATTGTGTCGCTATTTTCTCAAATGGTGTAAAGAATGCATCCTTTTCCTCAAATTTTGGTACGGGGCTGTGTAAACTTAAACATTTCCTTATTGACTTTAAGAGATGACTCCAATTCTCCCCAATAAAACCTGCATGAGTATCTGATGTCTTCTTTTTCAACTGTCATTTTAAGCTGACATACATATTTTCTCTGTCTTTCCTTCCTTCTCTTTCCCTTTGCAATTCTAATTGTAACAAATCCCCAATATATCTGTCATTTAGACCTAGGCTAACAGAAAACATAGTCAAGGTTTCTGTACTCTACAAGGACCGAGTTTTTTTCCTACAAAACAAGTATACTGTAACCAGAGATAAAACAGATATGAACTGTCAATATATAACTCCACTAGGTTAAACTCTAAACCTTTATAAACCTTCCTCGCCCTCACCTTACACATATATACAGACACAAAAAATTAGAATTATAGGTGGAGGGGAAAATGAAAAGTGGGAAAGCAGTTCAATTACCCCAGATCATAGGGTTCTCTGAGATGGTTCTTTTGCTTGTCAGGATTTTCTGTTATAGCGGGCATGTTTTAAAGGTGAGAGAAGAAAGATTTAAAAGGCAACTGAGGGACAGCCTATCACACACAAGATGGTTCAAATGTGGAATGAACTGCCAGAGGAAGTGTAGATGCAGGCACAGTGACAATGTTTAAACAACATTTGGACAGGTACATAAATAGGAAAAGTTTAGAGTGCTATTGGACCAAATGCAGGCAAGTGGGATTAGTTTAGTTTGGGAACCATGATCGGCATGAATGATTTAGACCAAAGGGTCTGTTTCCGTGTGGTATGACTCTTTTCTCCAAGTTCTTTTCCCTTCATTGGAGGCATAGGCTGTTGTTACACTAACTGCAAAGTCTCTTAGTTCCTGGTTAAAGCAACAGATTGCAGCAGCTAGGCAGGGAAAATAAACTGGCTTTTTTGAAGCTTTAGTTGTTTTCTAGGAGAGAAAGACACACCATCTACTTCTTGCAGCAGTCTGTAGACTTTTGCCTATATCACTCACACCCACAAGCTGTTCAGCTACCTAGAAGGTAATCTGGTAATTGTTGTCAGCCTGATGGCCTTGGTCATCCACAACTGGTCACAACCCCACAAACCAATCAGCAACCCAATCTCACTTGGTGCCAGCACATCTCCAAATATCCTCCCTCAATGCTTGATCAAAGCAGCAGTGTAAACACCATTCACAATGAGTTTCAGTAATCTGCTGTCTAAAAGTGCAGCAATTCTTTCCACAGTTCTTCATTTTAAAATAGTCCCTTTGCCATTTCATTCCCTCGTCGAAAACACAGCGAAAGAAAAAGACACAGTCTTTACACTTCAATTCGATTACGAGTTTACCTCCTAACCTTAAAAACTTTGTCATTGAATGAACGTGTATTATTATTCCTCTTATTCTAAACTGAGGTGTTAATTAAGTTGAAGGTTATTAGAAGTACAGTTACAGATATAGTAGTTAACTGATTGATTAACCACTTTGTCTATATTAGCATTCTGTACTAAATGATGCAAATGAAAGATTCCAGATATGTGCTGAATTTGTGGATCTTGGGCCTGACAACAGCTGACATTACCCAACTTGGCCTCTGCAGCTGTGGTTAGAGCGAGATAGAGAGGGGGAAGCATTGGTATGGATTTCACTTCACATTATCATATACTTGCCCAAAGAAAATATCAGTAAAGAGTTTTATACTTGAGCAGGCTAGCCAAAGGAAGTGTCTCCTGGAAAATACATGGTTAAAAGAAATAGTAGTGACAGTTTTGCATCGAGTTATACCTGTGTATAATTTGTGTGTCACAATATAAGAATGCACCAGTTAAAGAAAAACACAGATTCGTAAATCCTGAAAAAAATGAAATGGGAGTTTTATTTGGAGCAATACGGAGCTATCTTAGTTAATCTCTCTTCAATTTACAGTCCATCAGCTTAATAGAGCGTGGGAATCCTTCACGAAGTTTAGAACAAGTTTGCCGATGGGCTCACACTCAACAGCGGTCTGATCCAGGACACTCCGAATATCACGACCATGCTATATTCCTTACCAGGCAAGATTTTGGTCCTGCAGGTATGCAAGGTACTGTATTGTTCTCGATCAGGTATGTGCAGTACTGCAGTGTGTGCAGTCTGAATTCTCCATCTGTAAAGGTAACTTCTTTAGATTACAATTATAGACTCAAATCTAATACAATTATATGCTGCATTCCATTGACAAGTTTAAATAGAAGTTGTAAGCAGATATACTGATGTATTTTTAGCCTTATGTGCTATTTTTGAACCATCCAATTTTGAAGCTTACGGTTTCTCATTCCAACGGCTCCTTTGTTCAGCATAGCATGTTTTTTTCCTTAGATGTCCTTTGCATTCCCAGTATGCCGTTTAACCTTTTATATCCATATTGTACTTGAAATTTCTGAGCAGAATTTTCCCTGAATAAATTTCGGCTGCAGAAAATGTCAGAGCTTTGCTTGTTTTTAATTGAGGCTAGTGCCTGAATATGTTCTCTCTCTCTCTCTCTCTCTCTCCCTCTAAGTTCTCTCTCTGTCTGTCTGTCTCCCTCCCCCCACCCCCCCCCCCCCCCACCCGCCCGTCTGTCTCTCTCTCTCTCTCTCTCTCTCTCTCTCTGTGGCATTTATGCTGTGCAACATATTGAAGAACTTGTCTTCCCATTTTAGTTAGTTTTCACATTTACCTAGCAGACTCCTAATGAATATGGTGGCTCCTCTTGTATTTCTTTATATGAGAAAACTAATGCATGATTGTCCAAGTTCAGACTTTATACTGTAAAACAATTGCTTTCCGGTATTGGTAATGTTTTGTAACAGTAGAAGACGTTTTCAATACAGTTTATTCTTGTTTTACACTGATTTTAGTTTCATTAATTCAAAAATGTACATGTTTCCTTACATCAATGATTAGTTATTGCACAATTGCTGATTATATATGTTGCAACCTATTTGATGTGTGAATGAACTGTATTTTGCCATATATAAGAGCCATTGTACCATGTTTTTTGACTGCTTAAATATAATCTTCATTTTCTTCATAGCCTATAATTGCTGGCCAGCATTAATAGAATATAACAAAATATCCTCATTTTCTGCCAGTAGAAATAGTAAGAACATTTAACTAACAATTGGAGTCAGTGAAAAGTACTCCTCTTTCAGGATGCTAGTTTTTGAGGGGTGCTGTATTCATTATGAGCAGATTAAATTGAGCTTTCTTTTGAGGAGTGGCTTAAATCATCTCTACTAACAGTTCTTCCTGCATGCTCAATTTCCTGAAAAGCTGCACTTGCATGAGCTGCACAAAATTGAATAAACTAATGAGATACACAATTAATAAAACAATTTCTCACCTTCACTGTGCATAGCTGGATAACTGCACACTACTTGATCGAGGGATGTGTGGAAAATGTAGTTTGTTGCTTTTAATTTTTCATATTCAACTTCTGTGTCACGCTGCTGAATGTCTCAATAGCATTGCTAGCATAGCAGTTCTTTACTGAGTTGTGATATATCTCTGGCAGAGGATCTATTTGCAGTACAATGTATGAATTTGATCCATCTGATGAGAGGTTTTTCTGCAGAGATTCTGATGACTCTCACAGGGTGTGTTTAAATTCTTCTATGATTGCATTACTTTCACCTTTCTATATGTTGGCAATAATGCTGGAGGAGCTTCTTAATACAAAGTGATCCTTTGCAGCATTGAGGGAGTGGATTTCTTTCCAGTTTGGTTCTACAGCAGACATATAGCACTGGTTAGCTGCTGGCAATCAATGATATCCTGTACTTGCAGAAGATTGCAATTCCAGCAGAGCTGTGTACTTGATCCAAATGCTTGTCTCTTTATCCCTTTTAATGCTGCTGGTGAGGTGTCCTTTCTCCTACTAAACAGCTATCTGTAAGAACAATAGGGTGGTTATGGTAGGGGATTTTAACTTTCCAAACATAGACGGGAACTGCCATAGTGTTAAGGGTTTAGATGGAGAAGAATTTAAGTTTGTACAAGACAGTTTTCTGATTCAATATGAGGATGTACCTACCAGAGAAGGGGCAAACCTTGACCTATTCTTGGGAAATAAGGCAGGGCAGGTGACCGAGGTGTCAGTGGGGGAGCACTTTGGGGCCAGCAACCATAATTCTATTAAAGTCATAGAGATGCACAGCATGGAAACAGACCCTTTGGTCCAACCCGTCCATGCCAATCAAATATCCCACCCCAATCTAGTCTCACCTGCCAGCACCCTGCCCATATCCCTCCAAACTCTTCCTATTCATATACCCATCCAAATGCCTCTTAAATGTTGCAATTGTACCAACCTTTAATTTTAAAATTGTGATGGAAAAAGATAGACCAGATCTAAAAGTTGAAGTTCTAAATTGGAGGAAGGATAATTTTGACAGTAGTAGGCAAAAACTTTCAAAAGCTGATTGGGGGCAGATGTTTGCAGGTAAAGGGCTGGCTGGAAAATGGGAAGCCTTCAAAAATGAGATAATGAGAGTCCAGAAACAGTATATTCCTGTTAGGGTGAAAGGAAAGGTTGCTAGGTGTAGGGAAAGCTGGATGACGAGAGAAATTGAGGTTTTGGTTAAGAAGAAGAAGGACACATATGTCAGGTACAGACAGGATAGATCGAGTGAATCCTTAGAAGAGTATAAAGGCAGTAGGAGTATACTTAAGAGGGAAATAGGAGGGCAAAAAGGGTACTTGAGATAGCTTTGGCAAGTAGGGTTAAGGAGAATCCAGAAGGATTTTATAATACATTAAAGACAAAAGGGTAACTAGGGAGAGAATAGGGCCCCTCATAGATCAGCAAGACAGCCTATGTGTGGAACTGCAGGAGATGGGAGAGATACTAAACAAATATCTTATATCATTGTTTACTGTGGATAAGGATATAGAAGATAGAGAATGTAGGGAAATAGATGGTGACATTTTGAAAAATGTCTGAATTACATAGGAGGTGGTGCTGGATGTCTTGAAATGCATGAAAGTGAATAAATCCCCAGGACCTGATCAGTGTACCCTAGAACTCTGTGGGAAGCTAGAGAAGTGATTGCTGGGCCCCTTGCTGAGATATTTGTATCATCGGTGGTCACAGGTGAGGTGCTGGAAGACTAGAGGTTAGCTACTGTGGTGCCACTATTTAAGAAGAGTGATAAGGACAAGCCAGGGAACTATTGACCAGTGAGCCTGATATTGCTGGTGGGCAAGTTGTTGGAGGGAGTCCTGAGGGATAGGATGTACATGTATTTGGACTGATTAGGGATAGTCAGCATGACTTTGTGCTTGGGAAATCATGTGTCACAAACTTGATTGAGTTTTTTGAAGAAGTAACAGAGGAGTGATGAAGGCAGAGTGGTAGATGCGATCTATATGGACTTCAGTAAGGTGTTTGACAAGGTTCCTCATGGGAGACTGGTTAGCAAGGTTAGATCTCATAGAATACAGGGAGACTAACTATTCGGATGCAGAACTGGCTTGAAGGTAGGAGACAGAGTGTGGTAGTGGAGGGTTGCTTTTCAGACTGGAGGCCTGTGACCAGCGGAGTGCCACAAGGATCAGGGCTGGATCTGCTGCTTTTAGTCATTTTTAAATGATTTGGACATGCACATAGAAGGGCTAGTTAGTAAGTTTGTGGATGACACCAAAATTAGAGATATAATGGAGAGTGAAGAAGGTTACCTCAGAGTACAACGGGATCTTGATCAGATGGGCCAATGGGTTGATGAGTGGCAGATGGAGTTTAATTTAGATAAATGAGAGGTGCTGCATTTTGGAAAAGCAAACCAGATCAGGACTAATACAGTGTTGCTGAAGAAAGAGACCTTAGAGTGCAGGTGCATAGTTCCTTGAAAGTAGAGTTGCAGGTAGATAGGATAGTGAAGAAGACTTTCCTTTATTGGTCAGAGTATTGAGTACAAGAGTTGGGAGGTCTTGTTGTAGAGCTGTACCAGACATTGGTTAGACCACTTTTGGAATATTGCAATTCTAGTCTCCCTCCTATTGCAAAGATGTTGTGAAACTTGAAAGGGTTCAGAAAAGGTTTACAAGGATGTTGCCAGGGTTGCAGGATTTCAGCTATTGTGAGAGGCTAAATAGGCGAGGGCTGTTTTCTTTGGAGCGTCAGAGGCTGAGGGGTGACCTTACAGAGGTTTATAAAGTCATGAGGGGCATGGATAGGGTAAATTAACAACATATTTTCCCTGGGGATGGCAAAGTCCAGTTCAAGAGGGTGTAGGCTTAGGATAAGAAGGGGAAAAACTTATAAGGACATAAGGGGCAACTTTTCACACTCAAGGTGGGGTGTGTATGGAATGAACTGCCAGAGGAAGTGGTAGAGGCTGGTACAATTGCAGCATTTAAAAAGCATCTGGATGGGTATATGAATAGGAAGGGTTTAGAGGGGTATGGGACAAGTGCTGGCAAATGGGATTCGATTAATTTAGGATATCTGGTCAGCATGGACAAGTTGGACCGAAGAGTCTCTTTCCATGCTGTTCAGTTGTGCCAGGTTGGAAGAGGGCATCAGCTGGAACTTTGAAATGGCACCACTGGCATGATGACCATGACCCCATTGACTCCAACTGCATTTCTCGCTACCTCGTAAAGGCAGTCAACATAATCAAAGACTCCTCCCATGCCAGCTATAACCTATTCCAACCTCCTCTGTCAGGCAGAAGATACAAAAGCTCAAACACTCAGACCAACAGATTCAAGAACAGCTTCTTCCTCACAGTTAATAGACTTCTGAATGGACCTTACAAATTTCCAGTTAAATGTTGATCTTGCTCATTGTGCACCTTCTCTGCAGCCTCACTCTGTATTCCTCACTCAGTGCATCAGGGTAATAGGACGATGTATGGTATGATCTGCCTGTACTGCACACAAAACAAAACTTTTCACAGTACCCAGGTACATGTGACAGTAATAAATGAGATGAAATCAAATCATATCATAACCTGTGTGCTTTGCAGACTTCTGGCAGACATTAACTGTGTGAGAGTTCACACTCTGTTCAGCAAGGCATCTGTTCACCTCCCAAGTTTACACCATACTGCAGGAAGGTATTTTGGACCTTTAAAAACAAAATAAACCTGGCAAATAATTCCAGCACCTTACCTTGCAACCTAATAAAAAGCTTTTTACAATGCACTACATCAATCTGTTTCTTATTAAAATTTATTTAGATGGCATTAGAGCATAAAATTATGTTTTCAGTTTATTCAAAAATATGAATCTAGAATTTCTGATTTCCCTTATCCTTGGCATTTATTTTGTCTCTCCTTTGTAACCTTTAACTGGTCCAACTGGAGATAGAGAACAACTCCTGGGGGTTTGATAAAACCCTTTGTTGATGCGGCAGCTGGGAAGGTTGGAAGCTATGGTAAATTTATCTCATTTTTTTTCATCTTGTGTCTGCTTTTACTCGTAACTCTGGGGACAGAATGCAAGGGGTAAATTGTGGGCATACATCATAAGTATTTTGTCAATCCCTGGAAAAGTACTGTATTTGGAACGTTCAAATGTTGAATTTTTGAAGTCCATTTCATCATTAACTTTTGGTGTCATTTCTTGTGGCACTGGATGCTCTAGATTCCTTCAAATTTGATTCTTTTGAGACGTTTATTTAAAGAGCTTTTGCCAATGGAACAGAATCTAGCAAAGGGTGAAAACAATATGGGAGGAGATTTAAAGCTGCAGCTGCTTAAAGTTAATACAAAATGGAGGTGTGAATACAGAGTGTAGACATTCTTCTGTCACTGGGAAATTGAGCTGTAATCCAGCTCAGAATATGGCTGAAAATCCAAGGGAAGGGTGTGCGAAGTCATTTGCTATTTTACTGAACTAAAACTTGAAGTAATTTCACACACAATCAAGACATGACTAGGTGACATGCTTTTTCTAAGGTTGACTTGAGGCAGGCTGTTGATGCACAGATAATTTTGCACTGTGCAGGAATGCGAGTAACTAATACTGGTAATTATTTCACTCTGGATTCTCTGCATTTGGAGTTCCAGTCTTGGTGAGCAGGAAAATAGTAAAGAAATATAGTCTTCATATGAACTGAGCTGTTTTAAGAAACAAAGTAATAAACTGAAGTGATGTGAACTGGCCTCGGGCCAAACCCTCGACCACTTCCACCTAGAAGGGCAAGGGCAGCAGATGCATGGGAATAGCACTACCTGCAAGTTCCCTTCCAAGCCACTCTCCATCCTGACTTGGAAATGTATCGCTGTTCCTTCACTGTTACTGGGTCAAAATCCTGGAATGCCCTCCCAAAGAGGATTGTGGATTAGTCGGACAACACATGGACTGTAGTGGATCAAGAAAGCAGCTCACCAGCATCTTCTCAAGGGCAACTAGGGACAGGCAGGAACTGCTAGTCTAGCCAGCAAAAAGTGAATAAAAATATTATATCAGTTTAGATTTAAAGAGGTCAGGTAAACCATTTTTCATGTGTGAGCTATCCTGTTCAAAGAGATCCAATTCACTAATACCTGTTTTATACTTCAAAAAATTGTTTCATTTATCAAATTGACAGAGAACCAATCCTTCAAGTCATTTAGCATCATATCAACCTAAAATTTTAGTTAACTATATTATACTGTGAATTCTTAACTATTTCAAGAGAGTTTGCTTTAGGCTCAAATGTAGCAAAAATGACGCTCAATTCTTCTGTTAAAAGTGGAAAGAGGAATTAAATCTTTCTGCATTCATCATTTATATAGTGATGTCCCTCATTAATCTCAGACTGTTATTTTCATTCAGTCGATCTGTATAGTTTTTTAAAAAATTTAAACCAGTTAATTCCTGGTGCTTAATGCTTTAAAACTTTGTCTGCTATTGACATTATGAAAGCCAGTGCACAGCTGTGATTTTAATTTTTAAGAAAAGCATATTTGACCTCAATGTATTTGTTTTTCCTCTGAAATGAAAGTTATTTGAACATGTTGCAGCATTCTTTTTTGGCAAAGGGGAAATGAAACAGAAAACTCTGGAAATAATCAGAAGGTCAGGCAGCATCTGCAGAGAGGAAAACAGAGTTAACCTGGTTTCAAGTCAGTCGCTGTCTGATCTGCTGTATATTTTCAGGACTCACTGTTTTTGTTTCAGATTTCCAGCATCCATAGTATCCTACTTCTCAATTTATAGTGTAGGAGATATTTTATATTGATACTTCAGTTTGCACTTGAAGTCTTCCAGAAGGTCTACACAGCTGTGAGGTTTATAAACTCTGTGTGTGTGTGTGTGTGTGTGTGGGTGTGTGTGGGTGTGTGTGTGTGTGTGTGTGTGTGTGTGGAGGGGTTTGGCGGGGGGGCGAAGGAAGGAGTATGTGTACGCGCACGCGGGTGAAATGTACTAGTGCTGCCCAGGCTTTCTCATGAACTCTCTGCTCTGTATTATGCTTAGGTTATGCTCCAGTGACAGGCATGTGCCATCCACTCCGAAGCTGTACACTCAACCATGAAGATGGATTTTCCTCTGCATTTGTGGTAGCCCATGAAACTGGTCACGTGTAAGTGTGTATTGCTGCCAAAGCACTCCCTTGTAAACACTGGGCAGAAACTGCTCCATGTAAACCAAGTTACAAGCTTTGGGGTGCAAAATAAGTACTTGGCCCTATCCGTGTTGGTAAATAAATTGAGTGAAAGGGGGAGAAGTAATATTTAACTACAATATGAAACACGATTCACACAATTATATGAAAATGTATGTGTACTATAACATAATATATAAATATGAACAATAACTAATGCTGTTATTGCAGGCAATATAGTGTAGAACTAAATGATGCAGTATCAGTCCCAACCATATCAGGAACTCATCATATCATTGATTCTGTCCAATATTCTCCTCCCGAGGAGACATGTTCTTCCAGGCAAATGTCAGACCCTTTCTCTGGTTTGTTAACACATAAACACTTGGCTCCCTCTAAGAAGGGATTTCTAGTTCCCATAAACGTTCAGTAAGCTTCTCCTTGGTCTCTGTGCTTTGGTAATTGTACAAATCAAAATGACAGGAGTTTTCAAATAGTAGTACTTACAAGTCACCATTTTTCCACAGCTAGCAAGCAAAAAGATCAGGCTACCTTTTGACACACACCTCAATATCACCGTGACAATGTCAAGCTCAGAAAACTTCGATTATTATGAGCTGTGAAATTGCTTATGGACAGTAAATCTAGTACGGCAAAAGCAAAGCTTTAAGGACTTTGTGATCCTTTCCTAGTTCCTCTCCTTTCTCACCCACTGTGTCTTTCTGTTTGCTCTTTTATTTTCTCCCCTTTTTCCTGATGGCTATTAATGCTTTCCATGTGTTAGCGGCATCTCTTGTCTTACTGCTTCTCTGTATTTTATGGCCATTATATGGTCTCTACATTGGGAAGACCAATAATAGATTCAGTTCAGCCAAAGGAGCAATACGTAAGATTTATTAGGAGGTTTACAGCTGTCTGGATTCAAACTTGAGTTCAGCAATTTCAGACCATAACCTTTGTCCTCCTTCCTAATTGGATGTCAGTTGTTGATGATTATGCTTTTCCAATTTGCTCCTCATCTTGATCTATCTTTTTATTTCTTTATTTCTCCCATGACAAGCTCCTTTTGCTTGACGGAATCATCCCTTCATCATTTAATCGTTGCTGTTTTAACCCCTATCAAAGACCTTCCCTTTTGTTCAGCCTTGCCTCACCCTCTCCTTTTCCCTCATTTTTTCTGTCCTTTCCCCTCCTCACCTTCCCTGTTTCTCTTCCCATTCTCGCTATGCCCTCACCTTATCCCAACCTCTCAGTCCCCTCATCCCAGCCTCGTAGTCCCCTCCTTATGCCTGCTTCGCACACCACTCCTTATCCCTCCCTCGCACACCACTCCTTATCCCTGCCTCACACTCCCCTCCTTGTCCCTCCCTCTCACTCCCCTCCTTGTCCCTCCCTCACACTCTCCCTCATCCCTGCCTCAAACTCTCACCCGCCCCCCCATACCTGCCTCACACTCCCCCGTCCTTATCCCTGCCTCACACTCTTTCCCCCCCCATACCTGCCTCACACTCCCCCGTCCTTATCCCTGCCTCACACTCTTTCCCCCCCCATACCTGCCTCACACTCTTTCCCCCCCATACCTGCCTCACACTCCTCCGTCCTTATCCCTGCCTCACTCTTTCCCCCCCATTCCTGCCTCACACTTCCCTCCTTATTCCTGCCTCACACTTCCCTCCTTATTCCTGCCTCACACTCCCCTCCTTATCCCTCCCTCACTCTCCCCTCCTTATCCCTCCCTCACACTCCCTTTCTTATCCCTCCCTCACACTCCCCTCCTTATCCCTCCCACACACTCCCCTCCTTGTCCCTCCCTCACGCTCCCCCTTACCCCTCCCTCACGCTCCCCTCTTTATCCCTGCCTCACGCTCCCCTCTTTATCCCTGCCTCACGCTCCCCTCTTTATCCCTGCCTCACGCTCCCCTCCTTATCCCTGCCTCACGCTCCCCTCCTTATCCCTGCCTCACGCTCCCCTCCTTATCCCTGCCTCACGCTCCCCTCCTTATGCCTGCCTCACGCTCCCCTCCTTATGCCTGCCTCTGTTCCTGCTTTGAATCTGTTGTATCCTTAACATTTTCTGCTTTTGACAATAGGTTGCTAATTTGAAAAACTCAGTCTGTTTCTCTCTTAGTGGATGCTGCCTGACCTCCTGGGCATTTCTAACATTTTATATTTTCTTCGTTTAAATTTTTGTAGGAGTTTGTCAATTAGTTTGCTTTTCTGATTTTTTAATTATTAGGCAATTTTCAATTGGGATTTCCTGTTGTGTTTGCTGATTTTTTAAATGGGATTTAGCACACCTAATGCTGAAAGGGATTTGTAATAGGAAAATGTTTGTTACATAAATTTCTTCAGATGGTCTAGATGCTGTTCTGCTAGAAATGTTTACATTCTGGTAGTTCCATCACATTACTAGCATTTTAATCTTTAAAAAGTCAGAAAATGTACAGACACCATTTTTGGCTGGAGTCAAGACAACAGTATCTCAAATCTTAAGTTTTTTGATTAGATTAGATTCCTTACAGTGTTGAAACGCACCCCTCGGCCCAACAAGTCCACACCGACCCTCCGGGTGCTCCGGTTTCCTCCCACAGTCACAAAGATGTGCAGGTCAGGTGAATTGGCCATGCTAAATTGCCCATTGTGTTAGGTGAAGGGGTAAATGTAGGGGTGTGGGTGTTTCACTTCAGTGGGTCGGTGTGGACTTGTTGGGCCGAAGGGCCTGTTTCCTCACTGTAAGTAATCTAATCTAATCTAATCTAATCCACTCAGACCCATTTCCCTCTGACTAATGCACCTAGCACTATGGGCAGTTTTAGCATGGCCAGTCCCCCTGACCTGCCCATCCTTTGACTGTGTGAGGAAACTGGAGCACCAGGAGGAAACCCACGCAGACACAGGGAGAATGTGCAAACTCCACTCAGACAGTCGCCAGAGGCTGGACTTGAATCTGGGACCCTGATGCTGTGAGGCAGCAGTGCTAACCACTGAGTCACCGTGCTGCCCTTTTTGTTATGGATAGAGCAAAAAGGAATATAGGTACAACAACAGAGAGCAATATCTTACATCTTTTTTGATTTCTTCAATTCATTTCAAAATACATCAGTATAGTGTAAATATTTCAATGTTAGAATTCAGCAATATCTATGATTTACCTGCAATATCCATTATGCACAGGTTAGAAATTGCAGTCAGTACTGTTCTTCTATGTATACTGGCTGCAGACTCCTCTGTATAATTTTCACAAGTTAACATCCTACCCGAGCTAGTGAAGAAGTTTGAAGTAATTGAAGTGCTCATGTAAGAACAACATTGAAGGTAGTTTACCTACATTAACTAGACAAGAGCAATCCCAACATCATCTGATCCATGAAGATCCCACCTTCTCGGCCTCGCCTGAGTCGTGGTGACCTCGTTTTTGTATTTCAAAAATATACTTTATTCAAAAAAATCTTTATATATGTAGTCACTGAAGCAGATTTGTTCTGTACAGTAGTATATGAAGGAACAAACAAACACTAGAGTTTGATTCTATCCAACAAACAAACCGAAGGCATTACTTCCTTGTGTAAGACAATATTTACATATATTTCAGTAGCCAGGAGGTCTGATAATTAAACAATGGTTTTACCCCCCCCCCCCCCCCCTCCCCCCTCCCCTCCCCTCGCCCCTTAGTGGCACCTGCCCCAAGCTTTTGTGCATTCCTCATCATATAGTCCTGGACCTTGTTAAGCCACCATTACCAGTCATCACTTTCTAACTGCAGAAACTTTACCATACCTTTTACCTTATAATATCTGCATTATGCAAGCATTTCCTCATTAAATGTGTAACATACTCAATGATAGAAAAATGGTGGCAATATTTGCAAGGTTCTACGGATACCATTGGATTAGCTTTCATGTTACACTGCTCTGAATGCGGTGTTCGTGGTGAAGGTTGTGTATGAGCACCATCTGTTGGATCCAGTTAGAATGGCTTCGATTTGTTGATGTTCAAACCGCCAAAGACTGCAGCAACACAATTGAATTGTATTGAATTTATCATCACGTGTACCGAGGCACAGTGAAAAGCTTTGTCTTGCGAGCAATACAGGCAGATCACAGAGTTAAATAGCATAGATAAGTAAATAATAGGTAAATAGCAGCAAAAACAAAAACACAGGTACAGGCGAATGCCATGAATTTGTGAATCCATTCAGTACTCTAACAACAGTCGGGTAGAAACTGTTTCAAAACCAGCTGGTGCATGTGTTCAAGCTTCAGTACCTTCTCCCCGATGGTAGAGGTTGTAGAAAAACATTGCCAGGGTGGGATGGATCTTTAAGAATGCTGGCGGCCTGTCCTTGACAGTGAGCCTGGTAGATGGATTCTATAGATGGGAGGTTGGCCTCTGTGATTGTCCGGACCAAGTTCACCATTTTCTCTGTAACCGTCTCCGATCTTGAATGGTACAATTGCCATACCAGGTAGTGATACATCCAAACAGAATACTCTCGATGGCACACCTATAAAAGTTGGCAAGGGTATTCACCATCATGCCGAATTTTCTCAGCTGCCTGAGGAAGAAGAGACGTTGGGCTTTTGTAACCAGTGTGTCCACGTGAAGATTCCAAGAAAGCTTGTTGTTGATGACCGCTTCCAGGAGCTTGACACTCTCCACTCATTCCAACTCTGTGCTGTTAATGTGGGTGGGGGGGGGGAGAATGAGTAACATCCCACTGAAAGTCAATAAGCGTTCCTTGGTTTTTCCGGCATTGAGATCTAGGTTGTTCCCAGTGCACCATTTTTATAGGTCTTTCACCTCCTGTCTGTTGTCTGTTTTGTCGCCATCTGAGGTTCGACCAACTATGGTGATGTCATCAGCTAACTTGTAAATAGCATTAGTCTGGTATTTGGTGATGCACTCATGGGTATACAGTGAGTACAGTAGGGGTCTGAGTACGCACCCCTGGGGGGCTCCAGTGTTGAGTGTTAGTGAGGATGAAATATTGTCCCCAGTCCTCACTGATTGTGGCCTATGGGTCAGGAAACTGAGGATCCAGTTGCAGAGAGTGAGACTTAGTCCGAGATCGCTAAATTCAGTAACAGAACATAGTAACAAAGGAGTGGACTATTCGGCTCCATGAGTCTTTTCAGGCATTCAATTCAGTCAAAGCTGATCTGTACCTAATTCCATTTACCTACTTTACCTTCAGATCCTTGGTGATGATGCTATGGCTTTAAGAGGTGTGTTTTGCCCATGTCTGTTTTTTTTTCAGAAGAGGGGTTGAGACAGAGGTGAAGAACGGCCTGCTTCAAGCCAATAAAGTAAACAGCTTGTGAGGCCTTGGGGTTTTTAACATTTGGAACAATAGAAGCAGCCTGAATGGTTGGGGTCAAGCTCCCACAGAACCAGGATTTGAGTTTTAGTTTTTAATATCTGTCAGGATTGTGAAAGTTGCTACATCTCTCCATCTCTCTCTCTCTCTCTCTCTCTCTCTCTCTCTCTCTCTCTCTCTCTCTCTCCATCTCTCTCTCTCTCTCTCTCTGCTACAGCAAAAAGCTTAGGTTCTCTTCCTGTTGCTAGAATTGTATGTGAGACAATCTATGTGACTGAAGTTTCCTTTGCCAAGGGTGTGCTTACAGGATGTTACTATGTTGGAACAGTTAAGGAGCAGTTTATCATTTTATTAGAGTTAGTCAAACCAATTCTTTTCTTCTATTTTTCTTTGTCTGCATTTTAACTATAGTGTATGAATAAAATGTGTTTTGCTTCAAGCCTGATATTTTTACCAATCGAATTGAATCTGGAACCTAATGCCTGGTACTTGCCTTTAAAACAAGAAAAAGTTAGGGTCTAGGCTATCTCCTGAACATGTTTTAAGGGAATTTGATCTGATCCATACAAACTGGAGGCTTTTGTTGGGATCAAGATCTCTAATTCCATGTTGGATTTAGGATTATTGGACTCAAAGGCAGCGAGTGGTAAGTGTTAATGGTTTTTATTTCAGGTGTTGCATTCAGTTGGTTAAAATAAGATGTGCCTTGTGTAGTAATAGCTCTTTCAGTCACTAAGAGTTTCCTGGAGGTGAAAGAAGTCCCTTTGGGAGTTTTACAGTAAGTGAGCATGGTAAAGTTTTTGGAATTAGCAGACAAGTTGAGGTTGGTGTTGCCTGTGTCTGAGAAAAGGAGAAATAATTTTAGTAGTAGTTGTACATTTGCAATCAGAAACATTGAAGATTGCTTATCTTCAGTTATAAATGAAGTAGCTTGAATTAGAGGCAATAGCAAGGGAAAAGGAAAGAATAGCCCTGGCAGAGCAAAAGGAAAGAGAAAAGGAAATGAAACAGTTTGAATTGTGATTAAATCACAGGGAAAAAAAAGGAAAGGATGTCCTTTGCACAAGTTAAAGGGAAAAAAGAGAGTTTTTGAACTTCAGCGGTTGGAAATGAGAATTCAAAATGGACTTAAAATGGCGGAGATCGAGGTGAAAGGTCAGAATAGTGATGAGGTCAGTGATGGAGAGCAAACCCATTGGGGCCAAAGGCCTGGTGGGGATCAGTTTAAATATGGCTAAACATTGCCCAAGTTCGACTAGAAAGATGTAGAAGCTTTTGCATTTCATTTGAGAAGGTGGCTAAACAAATGAAATGGCCAATAACCATGTGGGTTTTGTTGATCCTAACGACGTTGGTAGGTAGAAAATGCCATCTTAAGTACATACGAGCTAATGTCAGAAGCCTACGGACAACATTTTATGAATCTAAGGATGGAACCTGGTCAAATGTATATAGAGTTTGAAAGGAGCAAGCTCAGTAATTTTGGAAGGTGGATAAGGGCATTGAAAATAGATAAAGACAAATATTTTGGAGGAGTTCAAAAATTTTCTTCTTGAAGTAATGAGAACTCGTGGAAAAGCAAAGAATTAAGACTGCAAGATTAGCAGCAGAAATGGCAGGTGATTATGAGCTGGTTCATAAATCAAAGTTTGGCTACCAACATCAGTCTTAATCTGTGAGGGATAGAAAGTGAGAAAAAGAGAAATCCTCAGATGGTAAAGGAAAAGAAGATCTCATTGAAGATATTAAAGAGAGTTTACCACAGGGTAAAAAGGAAATCCAAAGAGGGGGAAATAGATGTAAAAAAAGCTCAGGTGTTTTCAGGCCACATGAAGTTATTGTGTTGGTGATTTAGAATAAGCGTTGGGAAGATGAATGTGGGAAAACAGGATAAGCCAGTGAGTTTTAAAATGGTAAAAGAAAGCACATGCAAGTTAAAAAACTGCAAAAGAATGTACAACCTGATCAGGGGTTGATTGAGAAAAAAGAATTTACTTGCATGGCTAAGGTTTACGTATGCCAGGAGGAGTAGGTAAAGAAATTAAAATCTTAAGAGATACAGGAGCAAATCAATCTTTGATGATGAGAGATGAGGAGATACGTAATTCAGAAGGCTGAAAAGCCAGTGGAAAGTCGGACAAACAGTCATGACTACTCAGAGGGTTGGAATAAAGGAATTCTATGTATGCATTTTTGTAATTAGGGATGCACCTAATGAAACAAATTAAATTCAGTTCATTTGAGGTGAAAGGACCACTGAAACTGATTAAGGAGAAGTTGATGAATCAGAGTTCAGACATCACATATTTAGACTATCTGTGAAATTTTAGGGAATGATTAAGTGGAGAGGGTGAGTTGGTTAGACAGCATTTAAAAGTAGACCAGCATGTGATGAAACCGGAAGCAGACAAGAAATCAAAAATTTGTAGTTTCGCTGGAGGAGATAAAGAGCTAATATTACTACCAGTGGTAGGTACACCTTTAAAGGCCAAGTTTAGTGGACCTTATCGAATCAAAAAGAAATTGAGTGAGGTGAATTATTTGATAAGAATGTCAGATAGAAAGAAATCTCGCTGTGAGTGTCATGTGAATATGCTCAAAAAATATTTTGATAGGGAAGGAAAGCGTAGAGTCATAGTCATAGAGATGTACAGCATGGAAACAGACCCTTTGGTCCATACCGACCAGATATCCCAACACATACTAGTCCCACCTGCCAGCACTTGGTCCATATCCCTCCAAACCTTTCCTATTCATATACCCATCCAAATGCCTCTTAAATGTTGCAATTGTACCAGCCTCCAACACTTCCTCTGGCAGCTCATTCCACACAGGTACCACCCTCTGTGTGAAAAAGTAGGTCTCTTTTATAACTTTCCCCTCTCACCCTAAACTTATGCCCTCTAGTTCTGGACCCCCCAACCCCAGGGAAAATACTTTGCCTATTTACCCTATCCTTGCCCTTCATAATTTTGTAAACCTCTATAAGGTCACCCCTCAGCCTCCAAAGCTGCAGAGAAAACAGCCGCAACTTGTTTAGCATCTCCCTATAGCTCAAATCCTCCAACCCTGGCAACATCCTTGTAAATCTTTTCTGAACCCTTTCAAGTTTCACAACATCTTTCCGATAGGAAGGAGACCAGAATTGCACGCAATATTCCAACAGTGGCCTAGCCAATGTCCTGTACAGCCGCAACATGACCTCCCAACTCCTGCACTCAATACTCTGACCAATAAAGGAAAGTATACCAAACGCTGCCTTCACTATCCTACCTACCTGTGACTCCACTTCCAAGGAGCTATGAACCTGCACTCCAAGCTCTCTTTGTTTAGCAACATTCCCTAGGAATGTATAAGTCCTGCTAAGATTTGCTTTCCCAAAATGCAGCACCTTGCATTTATCAGAATTAAACTCCATCTGCCACTTCTCAGCCCATTGGCCCATCTGGTCCAGATCCTGTTGTAATCTGAGGTAACCCTCTTCGCTGTCCACTACACTTCCAATTTTGGTGTCATCTGCAAGCTTACTAACTGTACCTCTTATGCTCGCATCCAAATCATTTATGTAAATGACAAAATGTAGAGGGCCCAGCATTGATCCTTGTGGCACTCCACTGGTCACAGGCCTCCAGTCTGAAAAACAACCCTCCACCACACCCTCTGTCTTCTACCTTTGAGCCAGTTCTGTATCTAAATGGCTAGTTCTCCCTGTATTCTGTAAGATCTAACCTTGCTAATCATGGGGAACCTTGTTGAATGCCTTACTGAAGTACATATAGATCACATCTACTGCTCTGCCCTCATCAATCCTCTTTGTTACTTCCTCAAAAAACTCAATCATGTTTGTGAGACATGATTTCCCACACACAAAACCATGTTGACTATCCCTAAGCAAAAGGAGAATGTGTTACTGGTTACAACACAGTGAAGAACCAAGTTCTGCTGATTCTGAATTGGATATTCCCCAAGTTAAGTTGGACAATGTGACAGTTCTCAAACATTGGGATACCTTCCAGGGGAAAATTGAAATGACCTGAATGTGTTATTACAATGACGTGGAGAGATATGTGGGAGTAAACTGGAGCGTATTAATCTGATAGTGCATGATATAGATATAGGAAATACTGTTCCAATTAAGCAACATCCTTATAGACTTAACCCTCTGATGTTGGAGGCAGCGACGGGGACAAGTTTGGTCCCATTGCAGAACTGAAGCACTGACAGCAGTTGCATTGGTGAGGTCAGCCCAGCATGAACTCATGGCAATGGCAGCATTGGTGGAGGTGAGATGGCACTGGAGAGCGGCGACAATATAGCGAAGTGTGGTTGCAACAATGTTTCACCGGTTTAACAGCACAGACTCAAGACGTCAGGGTGGAGGAACCTGAATGAGCTGAGTAGAAGTGGGAGCTGTTCCAAAAACCACTTAACTTTATTGAGATTAGACTTTCAGATGAACTTTATTGTTTTATCTTTGTGGCTTTATATTCTGTGTTTTGGTTTATTTTCTGTGTTTTAAGATGCCGCTGGAGAATGGTGACAGTAAACAGCACTTTTCACTGTATTGGTAATAAATATGAGTGACAATATGTAAACCAAATCAAATTATGGAGGGCATAGTTAGTTGTGTTCAGTGATCAATAGAGTCGCAACTTTACGAAACCAAGATTTATCTCAGAGAGCAAGTGTGAGTGATGTTGGTAGCTGAATCTGTAAGATAAGTTGTCAGGAGAATTGGAAATCTTGCTTAAATGACATTAAAATATGGTCATTTCAACTCTGGCACCTCAGTTTGAACACAGCTCATATTCACTGTTCTACTGAAGAAGCATTCTTCAGTACATGACACTGGGCTGATTAGATCCTTTTGTAGGCCAGGGTGATAAAATTGCACAATGCCACATCATAATTGTTGGCCAGTCCCACTCACAGAGCACAGTAAGAGCAATGTAGAAAATGGCAGGCAGCTGTAGTGAGAAGGGGGAGGGTATGCATACCATAGACTGCTGCTTTACGATTATAACAACAGCTCTGCTCTTAATTTGTCAGAGGTCCAACTGTCCCATGAGTAACAACGTTGACTCCTGATGCAAAAAGAAGGTCTGTGCTAGCAACCTAAATATTTGAAGCAAGCTATTCATTTAACTGGTTGGCATGGTTCTTACAGATTTGTATTGCAGTCGGAGAAAATCTAATTTGAGAACATGGTCCTTAAATTACATTGTGACACGCTGGTTATGATTTGTTGTAGTGAGTTATGTGCTGAATCTGAAATTCAACCCACAGGATGTGGGGGTGGGGAGGGGAGGGTGGAGCATCGAATTTGTCAGGAAACCAGTATTGATTAAATAGGGGAAACTGGAGCATGTGACTGATAAGTGGTTGCAGAGAAAAGCAATCTGTTAAATGTCATATTTTCTTGTTTACTGGGCAGTAATATGAGAAGTGTGACCCAACTGCCTAATCTGATATTTCTGGCTTGGATTGGTTAAAGGTCTTGCAAATTGAGTTTATTTCTAAAACTGGTTGAATTGTTTCTGCTTTAAGTGTAACTATGCAGCAGTCTTGAATTTGCATCAAAATATATAGTTTGCAGTGTGCAATGTTCTGATGAATTTGTGGTTAAATGGATTTCCAAAATGATTGACATGTGCTTGCTAACAGTTTAGGGATGGAGCATGATGGGCAAGGTAATCGCTGTGCTGACGAAACGAGTATGGGCAGCATCATGGCCCCCCTTGTACAGGCTGCGTTCCATCGCTATCATTGGTCTCGCTGCAGCAAGCAGGAACTCAGTCGATACATACAGTAGGTGGTTGTATTTGGTACTGTAACCATCTGTCAAAGTCTCTACTATAGTTCCACATTTTACTCAAGCATATATGTTGGTGAAATTAATCAAAATATTAAAATGTCACTGGATCACTGTTGCATCATCTAATTTATAATTGTCAAATACAGCCCGTTGGTTACAATTGAGTATAAATTCATTTTATTCTGCAGGTACTTGAGGAATGCAGAGCACGTTATGCCCAGAGTTAAATCATTGGTTTCTAATTCACTCATTATTCAAGGATAAGAGAGTTGACATACATGCCCATTGCTCCATTTCTTGGTTTTCGAGTGCTGGTTAATTTTTTTAGTGTTGGGAACTGACAGCAGCTACATGGAAGACCACAAAAAAAAAGAAGCAAGAATTGTCCATTTGACCCTTGGAACAGACTCCATCAAATCAATCATGTCTCACCTCCACACCTTTTGTGCCCAACAAACTGCTGACCTAACTCTTGAGTAACCCCGATGTCTGAGCATTCCCGGCTCTCTGGGGTAGAGAGGGGCAAAGATTCACAACCCTTTGAACAAATTTCTCCTCAGTCGTAAATGACCAACTTCTTATTCCGAACTGCAACCTTATCTTCTAGATTCCCTAACGGGGAGGCTTGTTGTCTTAACTTCTATCTTGCCCTGTCCACAGAAAACAAGTCTAACGCAGTCAATTGCTGTCCCTCTCACTCTATATCAGCAATGTGGTATAAGGGGTCATTGACAGTGCGGTCAAGCAGTGGTTGCATGGCAACAACCTGCCCACAGATGCTCAGTTTATGTTCTGCCAGTAAGCTCCTGTTCCAGAACTCATTACAGCAAGAAGTGGACTGCAGAGAGCTGAGGTGTGAGTGACTGCCCTCGACAACAAGGCAGCAATTGGCCGAGTGTGGCATCAAGTAGCCCTTGCAAAACTAGAGTCAACGGGAGGAAGTTCTCCGTGGTTGGGATCATACCTGCAGGTGTGGCTGTTGGAAGTCAGTCACCTGAGCTCCAGAGCACCTCTGCAGGAGTTCCTCAGCCCTAATCACCTTAAGCCGCTTCATCAATTACCTTCCCTCCATCATGGAGTCAGAAGTGGGATGTCCGCTGGTGACTGCACAATGCTTAGCACCATTTGTGACTATTCAATATGGAAGCCAAAATACAGCAAAACCTGGGCAGCATTATATCCTTCTACAGCATCGTCAAACCCATAACTACTATGATCTAGGAGGATATGGGCACAGATGCAAGGAACCTGCAAGTTCCCCTCCCAGCCTTAAGCCATCCCTCTTGGAATTATATCACTATCCCTTCACTGTCTCTGAGTCAAATTCCTAGAACTCCCTTCAAACAGCAGTGTGGGTATATCCCTAAGGACTGCAGTGATTCAACAAAGCAGCTCACTACCACCTTCTCAAGGACAGTTTGAAGGAGGCAAAAAATGCTGCGACAGTGATGCCCCTGTCCTATGAATGAAGAATGAAAAAAGCTTGCTCATGCACTCTGCAGTCCTTGTTCTCAGCTGCACGGGTAACAAGTACCTCATTCCTATCTGTTAACGGTCAAGGGCCAAGATGTCAACATTCCATACTCTGGATTCCCGTATCTCCTAGATTAGTAATCACAGCCTCTTGTCACTGACCATGACCAGATTAGAAGTTTCACTTACCGTAAGGCCTATGTGTACAATTTGGAAAAGTGTGTCCAGATAATTTTCCCCCGCAACAATTTGAACCAAATGCTTTGAGCTGCAGTTACATACCTTGGGTATAGTTGTCTGGGGACACGTGCTCTCCACACATTCCTACATGCTACGGTTGTGACACATCCACCAACCCTGCCATTTCAACCTTTATTTATTGACTTAATTAGTTACTAATTTGGTAAAGATGAGAGGTTAAACTTTACAAAAGTAGATGCCTGGGCATATCTGTGGAATTTTCAACTGGGCTTTAGACTATAGTTAATACAGTGAAGCTCCAAAAATATACACGTGCCACTTACTGAATTGCGCTGTCTCCTCAAATACGCTGCATAGGTTTGCATTGGTCCAAAAGCCGAAGTCACCTTCCACCAGAGCAGACTGTGTTGCGTAATGACTTCAATTGTGAGTGGTCAGTTTCCAATCTTGTGCTGCTGGATAGTGGGGATTGATTGCATGATCCATTTAACATTCGTTCGTAACTTGTAACAGTTAATGGTAGGGCCCCGAGGAATGTTATTGTACAGAGGGACATAGGGCTGCAGGTTCACAGTTCCTTGAAAGCAGCATTGCAGGTAGACAGGGTGTGAAGAAGACTTGCCTTCATTGGTCAGAATATTGAGTACAGGAGTTGGGACATCATGTTGCAGCTGTAGAAGACATTGATGAGGCTACTTTTGGGATACTGCATTCAATTCTGATAGTCCTGTTTAGGAAGGATGTTGTTAAACTAAAAAGGGTGCAGAAAAAATTTACAAAGGCTGTTGCCAAGACTGGAGGGTTTGAGTTATAAGGAATTGCTGGATAAGTTGGGACATTTTTTTTTCCTTGGAGCGTTAAAACTGAGGGGTGACCATACAGAGGTTTATAAAATCATGAGGGAAATGGACAAGGTGAATGGCCACGGTCTTTTTCAAAGGATAGGGAAGTCCACAACTAGAAGGGATGGGTTTAAACTGAGAGGGGAACAATTTAAAAGGGACCTGAGAGGCAACCTTTTCACATAGAGACTGGTGTGTACATGGAATGAGCTGTCAGAGTAAGTGGTAGAGGTGGATACAATTACAACAGTTAAGAGACATTTGGACAGGTACATGAATACAAAAGGTTCAGTGGGATATGGGCCAAATGCAAGCATGGGACTAGTTATGTTTGGGATACCTGATCGGCACAGATGAGTTGGACTGAAGAGTCTGTTTTCATGCTCTTTGAATGCATGTTTGTGAATTAGAGTCAATGTATTGGAAGTGTGTACTTGGAAACTTCCTTGTCACAACAATGTAGCCATAAGTGAATTGCTTGTATTTTGATAACATATAAGAGTACCTGAAATTATGACTTATGTAGCTACCATTGGTGTACTTATGAGGTAAATTCAGCAAGTTTGAAATCCCAAATAGAGGTCCAGAATCTTACAACACTAAAGATGGAATTTGGTCCACCATGCCTGTATTTGCTCTTTGAAAGAGATGTCATGGTTCATCGCAGATGAATGCTTCATGCGTGTACCCCTCATCCTTGATTCCCTTTCTAAGCTCCTTTAAAGTGATTATGCAGTCAGCTTCCGTTATTTTCTCAGAACATTCCGATCCAGATAGCTTCCCATCTGAAAATATTCCTCATCTCCCCTTTAAATTACTTGCTATTTTTTTAAAATCTGCAACCTGTCATTATCGTCCCAAGTTTTAAAATCTATCTGCACTATCAAAACTTCAAAGATCCCTGACTAGAACAGAAGTGGTGTCAAACGTGTGTTTTTACCCAGTGTGTGCTTTACACGGTCCTATAGCAAGCCTCACTATAGAAATGTAACCTTGCTGAATTTGCCTTTTAACTTGTAACATGTTAACCTGGAAGATTGTGATAAATAATACAACTCCCAGATAATAATAATAATAATAATAATAATAATACTTCTGATAATAAGGACAATAAGGTTAATCAAAGATTAGGAAATCTAGTTCTAGCAACTCTGGTCTCTTCTTAACGACAATTTTAACTAGAATAGAAAAAGATATGAGGATGTTTGATAGGACTGTTTTTAGTTATGAAGGCTTATGGAATAGCAAATAGTGAAAGTCTGTTTCCTGTTGTTAGAAATAAAATTCAATAAAATTTAGTCGAGGCCACCAAAGCTGGAAACAAGACAATTTATTCTACGATCTTGCAAGAAAGGACCCCAATTGCAGAGAGCAATTAAAGTGATGATTATTCAAACTATTACACAGTTATACTTTTGAGCTACATGAGGTCACCTCTTCCATCCCTACATTACCCAATCTTTCTTACTATTTCGTCTCTGCCCATCTATGCTCCATGCCCATTGCCCCCTTCTTTCCAAGTTGGCAATTTTCCCCCTTGGATGTGCTGTCATAAGGTTAAACTCTTATCTCAATGTTCCCTTTGTAACTTCTTTCATTATCCATAGGTACATCCCATTCTTGTACATACATCTTAACAATGTATCTTTTTTGTGCTTCGCTTATATGTTTCAGTAATATCAGCTTTTTGCTGAAACTGTTATTTTAAACATTATGGTAAAAGGAATTACTTTCTATAATAAATCTACATTAAAGTTAGTACTTAATTATCCATAATTATGCACTGAAAAGTAGAGATACTCTTCCCTAAATACCTGCAGAGTTAATAGTTCTCTTGTTGTACCCCTTTTCTGTATGCTTTCTCTATATCTGCAAAAGCAACACTTTTTCCCCATTTCTAACACTGTGGTTAATAGATCAATAACAGTTTAAGAATGTTGTAGAGAATTAAGAAAGGCAGTCAGTGGCATTTCTCTGAAAAGAATTTGTAGGAGAAGGAGATGGTTTGCTGTAGGGAATTATTGAGGTAGAGACCATCGGCAGCTAAGTGTTTATAACAGGAACTCGAAGAGTTTTGGGATTAGCTTTGGCTTGCTACAACAAAGAGAATAGCTTGAGTTGCTGCACGTTCTGTAGTTAACGATTTTGCTCAAAACAAGATGGTGGACAGTTGAGTCAAGGTCATGTCTTCAGTGTTTGGAGCCAACAAGTGACACAGATAAGTCATGGTCCTCTGAGGTAGATCAAGAATCCAGTAAATGGTAAAATTAGGAGCAACCAGGGTTTATTTCCTTCCTTTTATGTTCTATGTTTTGCTTTCACCACTGCCAACAGTTTTGGAGCTGAGATTAGAAGTCTCAGACAGAACATCAGGACAGTGGGTAATTCTAAACTGCTGAGTCTGTCTTCAACAACAAATAGATGATTTCCTTTGATATGAAACAATGTTAATTGTTTAAAACAACAAAAAATCTGATTGGATTTTGTATGACTCCTATTTCTCACATGGTTTCCATTAGTTCCTATGACTGCCTGCTGGATGACCCATTCGAACACAAGTGGCCAAAGTTACCAGAACTTCCAGGAATTGACTACTCCATGGATGAGCAGTGTCGGTTTGATTTTGGAGTTGGATACAAAATGTGTACAGCTGTAGGTATTGTTTTTTTTCTCCTGGCCTTATTGGACATCCTCTTACATTTTTACTTTTAATTGCATTTGAAATTTCTAATAAGAAGCAATAAAACAATTTTGGACATGCTCTCTTTTGAGAAAGTTGCTGCGGAGTAAACATTTTGGTCCTTGCCTTCCATACTGATACCTACATATCTAGTTTAAATAGGCCTCATTGAGAATGCTGTATCCAGTGTTGCTTCCATGGAACTGTAGAAAATAGGAACAGGAACAGGTGATTTATCCCCTTGAGATCACTTTGCCCTTCAATGTGATCATATTTGATCCAACTCTACTCTGTTGCTACTTTCTCCACATATTCTTTGATCCCTTTAACCCTAAGAACTATATCTAACTTCTTCTTGATAGTATTCAATGTTTTGGCCTTAACTGCTTTCTTCAGGACATTCCAAAGGCTCACCGTTCTCTGGATGAAGAAATTTCTCCTCATCTCAGTCTGAAATGGCTTCCCCTATTACCTTAGGCTGTAACTCCTTATTTTGGACTCCCCAGTCATTGCGAACAGCTTTCCCTTAGACAGTGGGTGCGATAGAAGCTTTAGAAAGGTTGGAATTAAGACCATTCGCCTTAAGCTCACCTTATAAAGGGTAAATTATCATTGTAGCATTCAAAATTGATCTTCCTAACCTTTTCAAACAAATGCGTGGTCACAGAGATTCTATTAAGGGTTAATAAACTGAGGGGACTAGACTGTTATTTAGATGGACAATTTGAGTTAGGTACGTATGCAAATATTATGTTGTGTTATATAAATAAAGACCTAAAATGGGGAATGGGTTCCTTTGTACCAGAGGATCATTACCTTCAACAACAAGTTACTATTTCATACGTTTGGTAAAAGGTGTTGGATGAATTCCTGATTAAGGCACTTATCATTGTTCCTAAAAGAACAGTGGGATTTGCCTCCTGGCCATCTGTAGTCTCCTTAGGATCGTTTCGATTGACTTTGACAAATCAGAAAAGACATTTTCCAAATCTTCAGCAATACCCCATCCCATCCCAGCACAGCACAGCTACGTCTCTCTCAGCATTTTCAGGAAGTCTCCCCGAGGAGATAACATAAATGACAGCTGGGACTATAATGGATTTGATGCTTAGTTACAACACAATTGTTTGAGATTGAATTGTTGCATCTGTTGGTCTTTTTGTACCGTTATTTTCATTTCTCTCTATGTTCAGTTGACTTTTTTTTATACCATTTGGAGCAACTACCTATCGCAGGATCACACTCAGTTGAAATCTATGTTTATCCCTATCGCAGTTCCGAACGTTTGATCCGTGCAAACAGTTATGGTGTAGCCATCCTGATAACCCCTACTTCTGCAAAACTAAGAAGGGCCCACCACTCGATGGAACAGAGTGTGCATCTGGAAAGGTAAAAGACCAATTTGCATATCAGAAAGAAATGTCAGGGAGGTGATATCTGTTGCAAGAACCATCTGATGAGTCATTGTGTCCCAGCGTTAATCAGTCTAACTTTATATTGACCTTCCATAGAGCTCTTGTGGTGCAGTGGTAGTGTCCCTACCTCTGAGCCCAGTTGCCAAAGTTGGTCCTGGACATATGTCCAAACAAGTTCAAACAGACTGATTAAAATAACTATATTGACCTTCCGATAAATAAAGTCCTTATTGATCAAGCACCTGTATTTGCAGACAAAAGAAACCACTTTGGGCAATGAACAGCAGAATTATTTTATAAGCTGAAAATGGTGGAGATATGCAACAGTTCTGACTTTGTCTGAAATGAGAATTTATCATTGGTCAATTTGCTGAAAGGGGAAGGGGACAAGCCCTATAAACACAAAACCTGAGGAAACTGAATTGGACATTTTCTTGCAATCTTATTAGGTTTGGTTTGTTCCTCAGTTCATTAACTGTTAGTACTTTTGCAAAATTTATAACGAGTAATGAGATCCAAGATTCAAATTTTCTGAATCCCTGAAGTTTTTATATTATTATCAAAGACGATTTTGTGTAATTTTTGCTAGCTTTCAGTTCTAAAAAGTCCACATGACAAGAAGCTTAGTCATGGAGGACAGCTCAGCACATGTGGCCTGAGCGATTGTCCACCTGTTGAACCTAATGGGGTAATGGTTGTTAAGGTTACAAATGTGGATTCCTGTTCGCCAGTCTCAAATTTCTGAAATACCCTCCTCTACAGCGGGGATGTAAATCTGCAATGTTACCTGGCAGTGCCCAGCAGCAAGTCCTGAAGGTGATTTAATGACTTGCACTTTTCAGTGGTGTTTCAAGGGTCACTGTATTTGGAAGACTTCGGATCAGTTATACAGTCAGGATGGAAGCTGGAGTTCCTGGACAAGGTTTGGATCATGCTCGAGAACCTGTGGTGGGGGAGTGCGCTTCCGCAGCCGACAGTGCAGCAATCCTCCGTAAGTTTGCATTAGTTAGCACATGGCTGCATTGCTCTTCCACAGTGATCAGCTTAACTTGGCCAGCTGAGAATCACGTAACTGGTTGTCTTAATTTGTATTGCTGAGTCCACACGCTAACTGGCAGGAAAACCCTGGGCTTTGTGCATGGGAACTTACTGGTTACGTTGCAAATACCAACAGAGAGCTTACAGATCGAACTGCAGTCACTCAATCCAGAATAATGCACAATTTTAACTTCAAACCTCTTGGCAATGTTCCATTCTTGTTTCAAGGCTAGGAGTTGATGTCAAACAAAAGTTGCTTCACAATGATCTAAAAGTTTGGGTTATCCACTAAAATAAAACAAAGAACTGTGGATTCTGGTGATCCAAAACAAGCAAAAGCAGAAATTAGGAGTTTTTCACTGCTATGCTCCACCAGCCTCTGTCTTACCCTTCCCCTTTAATGGGCTGCTGAATGGAGAGACAGAATCACCAGCTACAATGGCTTATACATCTTGCATATTTTTAAAAATAAACTCATCAAGTGATTGTTACATTAACTGCAATACATGGTTTTGGTTGAAGCTATATTAAGCAATAGCCATGATCATTTGTTTTGCTGTATGCATTCACATATAGTTCATTTGTTTTTTATTTGTTCGTGGGATGTGGGTGCCACTGGCTATACCACCAATTATTGCCCATCGCTCGTTACCCTTGAGAAGGTAGTGATGAGCTGCCGTCTTGAACTGCTGCAGTCCATCTGGAGGGTAGGTACACCACAATGCTATTAGGAAGAAAATTCAAAGATGTTGACACAGGCATAGTGAAAGAATGGTATCCAAGTCAGGATAGCGAGAGATTTAGGAGGAGATTTAAAGTAGATGGAGTTACCTGTTGTTTGCTGCCCTTAACTTTCTGGGTGGTGGAGGTCATGGGTTTGGAAGGTCTGTAGAGCATTGGTGAATTACTACAGTGCATCTTATACACATTGCTGGTACTGAGCACTAGTGGTGGAGGGAATGGATGTTGAATTATTCCCTCCTTGTTCAAGATCATTTCTAGCTATTATGTTATCTCCATTTCATACTAACCTAATTAATAAAGGCTCATGGTTACAGTGGATTATTGCATTGTTCAGAGTTGCTTCAAATTCCATTTGCAATGGTTTAGTTTATAAATTAGCAACTACGAAATCCATTTTATCCAACAAGATCCCAAAAGCAGCATGGAAATGGCCAACCTGCTGTTGGCGAAGCTGATTAAGAAAGGAATGCTAGTTTTGGTTTTGAAAAAAACATAGTGCTTTAACATCCATCTGCACCACAGCAAGATCAATTCAGAAGCTTGGTTTTATTCCTTGAAGGAAAAACTATATTTATGACATTGCAGCACTTAAAGAAATATGTCAAGCTCAATTATGTGCTTCAGCAGTGACTGAACTCTCAGGCTCTGACTCAGGAAAAGGAGATTCAAACTGAGGTAATTTGATTAGCATTGCATTTTGGCCCTGTGCCTTATAACATTAGGATCGATCGGAAAATGATAATGCACACTTTTACTCTCTGGTTGCATCGATTCCAACACAGAGCATTGCATCAACAACAATTTTAGCTGTCTCTAGCATAAAATAAACCCTTTCTAAATGACCAAGATAGCAAAAGTACAACTTTCAGTAAACAGATTGCAGGATGAGGTAAGATTATGGATCATGCCATTGATTTGCTTGTGTTTTCTCTGCAGTCCTGCATATGGTGGCCGGGAGTGTCCTGGTCCCAGTTTTGAATACAAAGTCTGCAATTCTGAAGATTGCTCAGGGCCCTATGAAGATTTCCGGGCTCAGCAGTGTCAGCAAAGAAACTCCTATTATCTTTACCAGAATGTCAAGCATACTTGGCTCCCTTATGAGCATCAAGATGGTAACTTTTCTTTTCAGACTATGTATTTGTGATCAATTTTCATAATTAGAGAACCCAACCAGAGAAACATTAATATCTCAGACACTGCAGCTGTGATATCCTGGACAGATACTAATTCAGTGATTTAGTGCACATAGAGAGCTCTTCAACTTTGACCTTTTGGTGAGGAGCTTCACCGAGCAGAAACAAATGTAAAATCAGATGGAGTTTGCACGTGATTTTCCTACAGTAATGTTAAATGGTCAAAAAATCAAACAACAGCACACATCCACATTTCCTGTATATGCAGCCAGCTGCCAAAATTGAAAATATGTTTCTATGAAGTACACTACCTGAAGTAACTTGTACAAAACTGCATTGCAGTGAATTACATGCAATAGTGAGAGTACTCGAAAGGATTCTGAGACTACTCAGAGTTATATGATCTCAGTAGCACTGTTTTGCTCACTAAACTAAACATTATATCTACCAGCAATAGGCAAACTGTGTACATTATATTCCATGCAGTCTGTCCACTCCTATCTCACCAAATGCCAGTTCCCAGTCCTGAGGTTAAACGGCTAAGAGTGGGACCATTCCAGTGACATTGCAAAACAGTTGAAAACAGATGCATCATCAAACTGTTTTTATTTACCAGTAATTTATTGTACTCCGCCTTAAGGAGAGATGTCGTTTCTTCCACTGCATTCTCAGTGATTCCAGGAAAGCTCGGATTTGGTATATGGGTCATATGTTACATGCATATTTCTCTGTGGTGGAGTTCTTCCTTTTATTAAGGTATTGTACCCTGAGAACAGTGCCATTGCTGACATATTTTAAAATTATTTTGTTCAAAAATTAAAAGGCATGCATATTGTGCAAGAGAGAAAACACACAGGAATGAAGTAAGGCTAAAACCATGTCTTAGATTTTTCTAATTCTTTTATGCTTTGTTTTTTGTTTCTTCTTTTGCCAATATAAACCTCCATTTTGATTTTCTTTCCCAATCGACAAATTATAGAGGCTCAAAAATGTGAATTAATCTGTCAGTCCAAGGAAACGGGAGATGTGGTGTTCATGAATCAGGTTGTCCATGACGGTACACGTTGCAGTTATAAAGATCCCTTCAGTGTTTGTGCTCGAGGAGAATGTGTGGTATGTGCTTATTACTGGGTACTCTGATCTGTGCCTGGGAAGTTATGCATGCTCAATTTCAAATGGCTGTGAACTCTGGAATTCCCACCCTAAACTTAGCCACAGCATTATCACATATTAAGGCACTCTCAAGTATCTCTTTAACCAAGCTGTTGGTCAACTGTCCCTAATACCTCAAAATGGTTAGAATAACAGTTCTGCCAACCACCATGGAATATTTTTTCTAGTCTATAAAAATGGAAGTATTTAGGATGAATACGATTGGTCCGCATTGAGGAGTCACCTTTCAGAGATTTATAAAATCATAAAGCGTATAGATAAGGTGAATGGCAAATGTCTTTTCCCTAAGGTGGGGGGATTTCAAGCCTTAGGGGGTATATTTTTATGATGAGAGGAGAAAGATTTGAAAAGGATATGAGAGGCAATTTGTTTTTACATGGAGTAGTTCGTGTTTAGAATGAACTTCCAGAGGAAATGGTGGATGTGGGTACAATTACAATGTTTAAAAGACATTTGGATAAGTACATGAATAAGAAATATTTAAAGGAATATGGGCCAAGCACAGGCAGATGGGACTAGTTTAGTTTGGGATTATGGTTGGCATGGACTGGTTTGACTGAAGGGTCAGTTTCCTTGCTGTTTGACTCTAGGGCTCTATGACTCTATGGTGCATGCGAGGTTTTTTAAAATTTGTGTTTATCTAACCCCTTGCACAGTTTTCAATTCTGTTAAGGGATGGAGATTCTGACACTATTGAATTATTATCCTTTTGAAGCTTGTGGGCTGTGACAAGGAAGTTGGTTCCTTTAAGCAAGAAGATAAATGTGGTGTCTGTGGTGGTGACAATGCACATTGTCGAACAGTGAAAGGGACCATTACCAAGACTCCTATACGAACAGGTGAGTTAAAACTCCCTATCTGGTTCGATGTAAGTTATTTGTATGTACATGTGACACTGAAAAATAAACATGCCTCCACTTGTTTAGGTATGTTTACCGTCTTACTCTGAATGATTTTTGTTCATTTATAACAGTGCTGAAATATCATCAGATTGAGAGCAGCAGATTTTATATAGTCAAGGTTTCAATATGACTTGTACTCTTATGTGACCAAGCTGATCGGTATTCTCCCCTGTATTGCACCAGAAACTTGGTAAATCAGTCCAAGAGACTTCGCTTAGGTTCACCCTTGCTGTAAGTTGTGTTTGTTTCTCTAATTAATATCTTAAGATTTCACAATGTTACTTATGGATAAGAGGCACATGTTGGGTTTCCAGAAACTAAACTGAACTAGCCATATAAATACAGTGGCTTCAAGAGCAGGTCAGAGGCTAGGAATACTACAATGAGTAGCATACCTCCTGACTCCCCAGAGCCGGTCCATCATCCACAAAACACAAGTCAGAAGTGTGGTGGAAAAAGCCCCATTTACGTGGCTAAGCACAGCTCCAACAATACTCAAGAAACTTGACACCATCCAGCCTGTTTATTTGGCACACACCCACAAACTTTCACTTTCTCCACCACCAGGGCCCGGTAGCAGCAGTTAATACTATTTACAAGATGCACTAGAAAAATTCTCCAAGGCTCCTTAGACAGCTCCTTCCAAATCCACAGCCCCTGTCATCTACAAGGTCAAGGTAAGCAGTTACGTGAGAACACCGCCCTCTGCACGTTCCTCTTCCAGCCATTCACCATCCTAACTTGGAAATATATCTTTGTTCCTTCAAGCCAAAATCCTGAAATTCCCTCCGTAATTGCATTGTGGGTCTGTCTATAGGAGATGGACTGCAGTAGTTCGAGAGAAGCTCATCACTACCTTCTCAAAAACAGCTAGGGGTGGGCATTAAATGTATCCACATCCCATGAGTGAATAATCTCAAGGATTTAAGATTAATTCAGAGCTGACAAACAGGGCTGCAGATCAAGTAGTTAGTTGAGGTTATCGAGCAACACTAATCTGTGGGCTGTCGTTTGAAGTAGAGAAATAGGGACTGCCAAATGCACTCTGTATTTGATAGTCCTCTACATTACTTGATGTTGTTATTTGTCTTAACCTCCCAAAATCAACAACATTCCTAATTCACGTTATAGTAATTTTGAATGAGTATGGTAGTCATCCTAAAGAATTTTATGGAGAAGAAAGAGGTTGCAAACTACAGCAGGAAGAATGTAGGAGGTGACCAGAGACATGGCCAAAGAAATAGGTTTCAAGGAGACTTCTGGAAGGTGATGAGGAAAATAGAAAAATATAGGTATGTAGAGAGCATACTGTATCACTATCCTGAAAATTTCTATTGGCCAACCATAGCCTTCTGGGTGAAAGAGATTCAGATTTTTAGAGTCTGTGATTTTACTCTGAAATGGCAAAACTCTGATTTTAGAAGTTATGCTCTCACGTTGATCTTTGTATTTAGTCTTGAACTATCTTGACTACTTTTGGCACTATAGATTAAATTCATACAAACAGACCTTATAATTAAACCTGTGTGCTCAGATATCATTATCGTGAATTTTCATGTTCTCCTCCCAAGGTCATGAAACAAACAAAAATGAAAGAACTGCGGAGACTGGAAATTTGAAACAAAAACAGAAATTGCCGGAAAATCTCAGCACGTCTGGCAGCTTCTGTGGAGGGAAATCAGAGTTAACATTTGAGGTTCAGTGACCTTCCGTCAGAACTGAATCAGATCATTTGATGCATCTGATCTGCCCAGTTGTTTTAATTGGACAGCAGTTTTGTGCAGTTTACAGCCTGCAGGCTCTCTGCCTGTCCTGCTGGTCTTTCTGCTTCATTTACTGTCAGGCTTCTGTCTATAGATTCACTCTCCTCCACCAAGTTTATTTCTCCACACATTTTGAATCCGATGGTGATCTGCAGTTTCACTACTGGTTTTCTGATGTGCAACTGATTCTCCTCACATCTGATCTTCATTCCAATGGAAGTTGCCAACTGTTCATTCCCCAGTATATTTTCCTGTGTATAATTTGTGGATTCACTCAGCCACTTCATATTTCTGAACCTGTACATCAGTTTGCCAATGTTTCATATCGAGGCCAATTTGACTCCATCACTTCTGACCCAGCAAGGAAGCGTAGTGTCATAAAGATATACAGCTCAGAAATAGATCCTTTGGTTCAATTCATCCATGTCAACCAGATATTCTACATTAACTTAGCCCCATTTACCAGCATTTGGCCCATATCCCTCTAAACCCTTTCTAATCATATGCCTATCCAGCTGCCTTTTAATTGTTGTAATTATACCAGCCTCCACCACCACCTCTGGCAGCTCATTCCATATATGCATAACCCTCTGTGTGAGGACGTTGCCCCTAAGGTCCCTTTTAAATCTTATCTTTCTCACCTTAAATCTAGGCCCTCTAGTTTTGCACTCCCCTATCCGGGGCAAAGAAAGCATTGTATTTCACCCTATCCATGCGCCTCCTGATGTTATAAACTGCTATAAGGTTACCTCTCAGCCTGCGACACTCCAGGGAAAATAGCCCCAAACTATTCAGCCTCACGTGATCTCCTGGCTCCATCCCAGTGTTTTTCTCCTATTCTGGGAGTAAGCAGGAAATATTTCTAACACACCCTTGCTGCATGCACAAGCTGTGGGACCTAAGCTTTCATTGTGTCCATTTACAAGTATGTTTTGGCTACTGCTCCAGATTCAAGTTCACGATGCCTTTTTTCCAATTCTTTCTCTTCATTCTTTTCTCTTTCCCTGTGCCTCATGGACATGACCTCCTTATTAGCAGGACTTCGGACTGCCCATTTACTCTCCTGGAACAGTACAGCACAGGAACAGGCTTTGAGCTCACCATGCCTGTGCAATCATGCTGTCATTCTGAAATAATCCCATCTACCTTCACATGGTCCATACTCCTCTATTCCCTGCCTGTTCATGTGTCTGTCTAAATACATCTTAAACATTGCTATCGTATTTGTTTCTACCACCTCTTCTGGCAGCAGGTTTCACCTACCACCCCCTGTTCAAAAAAGACAAGTCTCACACATAGAACATAGAACAGTACAACATAGTTACAGACCTTTTGGCTCTCATGTTGTGCTGACCTTTTATCCTACTCTAAGATCAAACTAACTTACATACCCTTCATTTCACTATCTTCCATGTGTCTATCCAGTCGCTTAAATGTCCATAATGTATCTACTCTACTACCATTGCTGGCATGCATTCCACGCACCCACTACTCTCTGTGTAAAGAATCTACCTCTGACATCTCCCTTAAACCTTCCTCCAATCACCTTAAAATTATGCCCCCTTGTGATAGCCATTTCCACCCTGGGAAAAAGTCTCTGGCTATCCACTTTATCTATGCCTCTCACCATCTTGTACACCTCTATCAAGTTACCGCTCATCCTTCTTCGCTCCATTGAAGAAGGTCCTAGCTCCCTCAACCTTTCTTCATACCAGCCAGGAGTCTCGTTCGCAACCACAGAATCTCCTTTAATCAACGAATCTCCAATCATTATCGCTCTCCTATGCTCCCCCACCTTGCCTTCTGAGCCACATCTCCTTTAACTTTTTCCACCGTGACCTTAAACCCATGTCCCACGTACAATTCCTTCCCCCCCCCCCCCCCCCCCCCCACCCCAAAAAAAGCTGGTGCATTCCAATCCAGACAACATCCTATCTATAGTGTGGCGACTAGAACGTCACACAATACTCCAAACATGGCCAAATTAAATATCCAAGGATACATGTCCTATCGAAAGGTCAGGCAGATGGCCAGAGGGGGTGGGTTGCCTTGTTAGTAAGAACTGAAATTAAATTGATCGCAAGAAGTGATATAGAGTGAAGAGAAATAGAGAATACGTGGCTAGAGTTGAAGAATCACGATGGGAGTTATTTACCGACCTCCTAGCAGTTGTCAGAATGTGGCTTGCCATTCTACCTACCCTGGTATTTCTTGCCCAGGTGAGTCTTTCTATCTCCTCCTGTTCTCATTTAACCTGTGAAATACTGTTGCAATGAGCTCTGCCAGTGCATCAGCCATCACCGTTCCCCTTGGTATTTCCCTCCAGAACGTTTGCACACTTTGTCACAAGATCCTTACATTCCATGAACCTATTTTGGTGGATCATATTGACGTCTTGGCTTTGGTGGAAACCTGGGTGATGTTCGATGACACCTTTCTGCTCTCCGTGCATAAGAAAAATCTCCCACTATTTGCCACGCCCAGTCCATTCCATGGAAATAGGGCTTTTACCGCAAAATAGCACACACCATGATCTGCCCACCCCCTACTCTTTTAGCACATGCCTCACTTTGAGTGTCTTACCTTGTTTCACCTTTGTGCCTTTCTTTTAAAGCCCTCATTCTCTACTATCTACTCAAAAGTTGTGGCAGTAATCTCTCTGACAGGCTGTCCTCCCTTGGCCCCTGCTCTGTCATCCTTGGGGATATTTATCTCAATTCATCATGTTCTCTCTCCATTTCAGTTCATTGTAGCCCTATCATCCCTTCTCTCCTATCACATTAGGTCCCTAACCAGATTTGTGGCCACTCTTTCCCCCCCCCCCCCCCCCTCCAACCTCGACTACCGATACCACTTTCAATGTGTGAATAAAAGCTTCACTCTGTGAATTATAGGTAGACCTGCCTTTAATTGCTTATTAATTTCTTCCTTCTTTGTTTTCTTGTTTTTCTTCCCATCACCGTTCTCCCTCCCAATCCTACTTCCTTCTGTGTCCACTCTTGGACAATCTCTCATCCAGTTCACTTAGCTGTATACTTTGAAATTTCTGACTGTTTCACCTTCTATTCACAATGAAACTAGTTATACAAAGTTTGGGAGAAGATTTGTAGCTCGGGTGCTCGTTGTTGTGGTTCTGTTCGCCGAGCTGGGTCAGGTTCAACTTTGTTTTATTCATTTATGGAATGTGGGCATTGTTGGCTAGGCCAGCGTTTATTGCCCTTCCGTAATTGCCCAGATGGCAGTTAGGAGTCAACACTTTACTGTGGGTCTGGAGTCACATGTAGGCCAGACCATTAGGGGTAGTAGTTTCCTCCCCTAAAGGACATTAATGAACAGGGTGGGTTTTTCCCTAGTCATCATTAGGCTCTTAATTCCAGATTTTTATTTTAATTCAGACTTCACCATCTGTCATGATGAGATTTGAATTTGTATCCTTAGAACATTACCTGGATCTCTGGATTAATATGAAGAAAGTGAGGACTGCAGATACTGGAGATCAGAGTCGAAGAGTGTGTTGCTGAAAAAGCACTGCAGGTCAGGCAGCATCCGAGGAGCAGGAGAATCGATGTTTTGAGCATAAGCCCTTAATCAGGGGTGAGGGCCCATTCCTGAATGAAGGGCTTATGTTCAAAATGTTGATTCTCCTGCTCCTCTGATGCTGCCTAATCTGCTGTACTTTTCCAGCACCACATTCTTCGACTCTTGATTAATTGTCTAGTGATAATACCACTAGGTCGCTGACTCCTCTAAACTAGTTCTTAGTGGAGTAGAGGTTGGCCGGATATGATTACTTACAGACTGTGTCTAACTATAAAAATACAGTCCTTAGACACACATTTCTCATTATTTACTTCTCTCTTGCGAATAAGTTTATAATTCAAGTAATGTTACAATATAGTCAGAATCTATGTCAATCAAGAAATCAAACAAAATACAGCATCTATTGAAAAACATTGTAAAATAAATACTTTCCCTCAAGAGGAAAAGCAACAATTCTTCTAAAAATTGTCACTGTGGGGAGGTACAAAGGTTATATAAGATATGAATGATTTATTGACACTTGATGAATTTTACCTGTCCATAGATTGCTTTTGCAAATACAGTGCCTACTGTTATAACCTTGTCATGAGGAATCTAGTTCCTCATGTTCAACAAGCTCCAGGAATTCATCAATACTGCTGAAAATGAAAAATGGATAATCTTTATATTTCATTGTCTCATGCCTTTGAAAAAAAATTAATAGTTTAGAAGTATGTACTGAATGTTCTTGAAATTGAGAATTTCAAACATCAGTGAGCGTTATGAAGCTTGTTAATAAAGGGTCACTGTTCTGATTCACTGCTACTGGCTGTGAACACTGTACATATTGTCCATGCTGCTCTCCCACTTTCCAGCCTGTCACAATAATGAATGATACAGTGCTGTGTATTCCCAATGCAAATACCAATCTTCACGTACGTCAGTGTTAGAACTACTCATCCCTTTAAGGGTCAAACAGAACGGCTTCAGAGTTGACTGCAAGCACATGATCGGACTTGTATTTAGGAGATGGGTCCTTCCCCAGTAGGGAGCTGGCTTCTGAAGGGGGAAAGGGTCCAGAAGGGAAAGACTGAAACTGCTGTCTGTGCTAAGCTATGCATTTCCAAAAAGACACTTTGTAAGTCTCTGAAAGTCTCCAACTGCCTAATTCAACACATAATATTGGTCTGTAAAACAACTTGATTATGTACTCCAAAAAATGCGTCTTTTACCCTTGGATAAGAGTAGATGCAAAAGGCTGAAATTATTTCATGGTGAGATGGATAATAGACAAAAAAAAATAAAAATGAAGTAGATATATTTATTGTAGGTGACTCAATAGTAGGTATCACATTGCCTAGCTTGCTGACCTTCTGGTATGTTGTATTTAATAGAACTCATCGTCATGTGGGCAAGTAGTTTGATACTGCCCTTTGCTCTACGACAATTCTTAGACAGACTTCGGGATCAGAAACATTTTCAGAATGGAGATCAGTGCATTGAAGGTTAAAATAGCTTGGACGAAACTCTATCTCTCTCATAGTATATTAACAAGCAAAGACTCTTCCAAAGTTTGATTGTTCATTTCATCATGTGCCAGTCCCGCAGTTTCCAAAGTGAAATGTTTAACATTGGTTGGGCATTTCCTCGTATATCCAGCCATTTGATAGTTGCCCTAATCTTGTTTGATAATATTGCCTGCCTCTGTCTGTACAACCTAACCTCACTGTGGAACTTATTTCTAGCACGAACCAAGTTTTTGAGCACTTTATGTAAGACTGTCTGGTAGTGGGTGGTAACAATTGGGCGATTATATATGAATCTGTATGAAAGTTAGATTTCGATTACCTACCTTTACTTACAACATTGTAGCCACATGGAGGGGACTCTTCTGTTTATGTTGGGGCTGGATTGGAGCCAGGACATAGAGATGAGAGGACAGCATATTCAAAAGGCACAACTCTTGCCCCACGTTGGTGCAGTGACATCACCAGCAATTTTATTCCTGTGATTTTTTTTTTCCAGGACACACACATCTTGTTACCTGTAGTTTTGAAGAATGTTAATCTACACTGGCTTTACATAGAAGATAAACTGCTGATCATATAAAGCAAATCAAGTTATTAAAAATATCCTGTAATTTTCAGAATTTTCAAATCACAAGGGCAGCATTGATTGCCTTTGAATTACTTAATTCTAATGTCTCATTGCAGGGATGTTCAAAATGTTTGAATTGCCTGCTGGAGCTCGACATATTCAGATTGAAGAAACTGAACCTTCCACAAATCTAATTGGTAAGTTTTTTTTCAGGAATCTGTATCAGTATTTGGCGCTTTCAATAGTTCCATAATCTTTGCTAAATTATCAGAAAATGGAAAAGTAATCTCCAGAGGAAGCAAGTTGCTGTGGAAACTCTTAATTTATTTAGGAAAACATGGCATAAATTCAATATATTTTCTTTATCAAACACCATGCACTTTGTACTGTATTTTGAAAACATTTCAGAAAGTTTGGAATAAGTTATATTGGACATCTAATGGTCACGTTTTCCTAACAGCTGTGAAGAATCAAGCAACTGGTAATTTTATTCTCAATGCCAAAGGTGAAAATTCAAAGCCAAAGATGTTTTTAGGAATGGGTCTGGAGTGGGAATATTCCATAGAGAATGACAAGGAAACCCTTAAATCCAGCGGCCCACTACACAACAACATCATTGTTTTTGTAAGTAATGAGATTATTAAAGTTCTTTAAAAGATCTTTCCTCCCTTTGTATCTTCCCCTTAGAAGATGCCAACATATTCCCAGGTACAAATCCTCTGATATCTCACCTAAATACCTGGGTGTTTCTGTTGATCCAGACACTGAGACTGAGCAGGCTAATAAACAACAAAGGGTGGAAGGGGAGGCATCTCTCATGAACATGACCAACTTGGCATGCACCAAAATTGCTAGCAAGAAGGAAACAGTGGTCATCGATAAACTCCTGTTAATTCTCTCCTCCATCCCCAGCCCAAGAGTCTGAGGACAGCAGTTCTACTGCTGCTTTAATGAAGATCAGTGAACTGCAGACTGGAATTAATGCTTTAGTAGCTTGACAGTCCGTGCAATTCTCCAGAAAACAATGGGTACATGTATGAGCACTTCAAAATAGATCTGACGCAACAACAAACATCTCAGTGGAAAATCTACATTCTCATTGCCTCGGAAAGGCAGTCAACATCATCAAAAACCCCTCCCACCCCAGTTATAATCTCTTCCAACCTCTTCTATCAGGCAGACAATATGAAAGCTTAAACACAACTTCTTCCCTGCTGTTATTAGACTTCTGAATAGCCCCCTCACATTTCAATAATGATCTTGCTTTTTGTGCACCTTCTTTGCAATTGTAACTTTGTATTCCTCACTCTATTGTATTATCCTGATTCCCTTTGTATGGAATGATCTGCCAATACTCCTTGCAAAACAAAACTTTTAACTGTACCAAGGTACATGTAACAATAATAAATCAAATCAAATAATTTGAGCAAGCAAGATAAAAATCCTTAGTGAATGCAACTCTGAATGCAATGGAATATTCAAACTTTATAATAAATAGTGTATTATTTCCAGGATTCAATCCATGTACACTTCAGTTTTTAAAAAAAAATCAGATATCAAGTGTTGGAAATTGTGTTAAGTTTGATTCATTCAAAGAATGGTACAACACAGAAGATCATTGTATGGCCCATTGTGCCGATAAAAAGTCTGAAAACTATCTAATTAGTCAACTCCCTTACACTTTCCCCTTAGCCCTGCCAATTTCAATTCAGCTTGTAATTCTGTGAAAGTATTATGCTGATGTCCGTAAATCACTTGGAGATAACCTAACAATATGAAAAGCAGTCTATAAGTTTGTTGTGCCCATGCAATTTTTCTTGTTAGATTAGGAAAAAAAAGCTCATGATTGTGTGATAGTAATCTAACTCTCAGACTAGCATTTGAGACTGCGCCCAATGCATTAAGAATTTTAATATATAAGGCCAAATTTAGGCACAGTGTTTATGAATCTGAAAATTATATTACAGAATAGTTCTTTAAAAGAAGCTGAATACATATTTTCATGCAAACATTGCACAGAGATATTCCTTTATTCAAAAAAGGAAATTCATTGAGATGTCTTTTTAGGAAGTCCGTGCACAAACTCTCAATCACAATGTTCTGGATTTCTTGGGGCTTATTTAAATGGCAAGGAACTGCTCTTTTTTTTCAGATTAGCCCCCAAGATGAAGATGTTAAATCAAATTTAATGTACAAGTATGTTATTCATGAAGACCTACTTCCTGTGATCGGCAACAACGATGTACTCCTGGAAGAGACGGAAAGTTACGAATGGGCCTTAAAAAGCTGGTCCCAGTGTTCGAAAGCCTGTGGAGGAGGTGTGTTGTCAGTAAGACAATACAATGCTACATGTTCCTTCCACATAACTGCAAACACACCCATGCACATTTTCACACTTACTTCCACACTCTCTCTCTCATACTCTGTCCCAAGTGCGCACACACTGTCCTTCCCAATGCATGATTTGGAGATGCCGGTGTTGGACCGGGGTGTACAAAGTTAAAAATCACACAACACCAGGTTATAATCCAGCAGGTTTAATTGGAAGCACTAGCTTTTGGAGTGTTGCTCCTTCATCAGGTGGTTGTGCTGATGAAGGGGCAGCGCTCTGAAAACTAGTGCTTCCAGTTAAACCTGTTGGACTATAACCTGGTGTTGTGTGGTTTTTAACTTCCCAATGCACATACTCAATCACTCTCTGTCACTCCCTCCCATATGCACAGTTGCTGTCTCTCATTTTGTCCCCCATGCACGTTTGTACCTTTCAAATACACACGGTCACTCTCATTTTTTCACTCATACACGCTCACTCCTCCAACAAATTCTAATTCTGTCTGGTTCCCTCCCACATACAAGCTCGCACTCGCTCTTGTGCACTCTTTTACTGTGTCTCATGCTCACTCCTTTCCACATGAGCACTCACTTACTCACACTCTTGCATTCCTTCCCACACACACTCACTCGTTCTCATTCCCTTCCCCACACACTTTCACACTTTCTACACACACTTTCATACACAGTTCCTCACTCATTCTCTCTCATACTGTCTCCCATGCAGTCTGTTACTCCTTTCCCCACAAAGTCTCGCCTCTGTTGGTCTCTCTCGCTCTGCCACATGCATATCCTCTACTCAGTTCAGAGCATCTCATATTTTCCTGATCATGAAAATGTGAAAAAATGGAAAAAGATGCATAATTGCGCTGAGCCTGAAGTCTGGATATACATTTCTGTTTTGCACAAAAACACTAATTTTCAGAATCTACTTGTATTTATCTAGGCAAAAAGGGACCTTAAATTATATATCACCCTGTATTGGTTTATTTTCTAGTACAGATTTTTAAAAATTCATTCATGGGATGAGGGTCTTGCTGGCCAGGCCAGCATTTATTGCCCATCCCTAATTGTTAATAGTCAACCATGTTGTTGTGGGTCTGGAGTCACATGTAGACTAGACAAGATAAGGATGGCAGATTCCTTCCCTGAACGACATTAGTGAACCAGATGGGTTTTTTTTTCAACAATCGACATTGGATTTGTGGTTATCATTAGACTTCTTGCTTCCAGATTTTACTAGTTCAACTTACAACATTTGCCGTGGCAGGATTCAAACCCAGGTCCCCAGAGTCCGGTGGCTCAGTGGTTAACACTGCTGCTTCACAGCACCACGGCTCCAGGCTCGATTCCAGCCTTAGGCGGCTGTCTGTGTGGAGTTTGCACATTCTCCCTGTGTCTGTGTGTGTTTCTTCGGGTGCTCCAGTTTCCTCCCACAGTCCAAAGATGTGCAGGTCCGGTGAATTGGCCATGCTAAATTGCCCATAGTGTTAGGTGCATTCGTCAGAGGGAAATGGGTCTGGGTGGATTACTCTTCAGAGGGTCGGTGTGGACTGGTTGGGCTGAAGGGCCTGTTTCCACACTGTAGGGAATCTAATCTAATCTAATCATAATTACCTGGGTCTCTGAATGCAATCTAACGATAATACCACTAGGCCGTGGCCTCCCCTCTCAAATTGCAGAGATTATAAACGCAACCTCAAATGCAGTTTTAGGACTTATTTTAAGATTATTTTGTCTAATGCTACTGCAAAAGTACACTAATATTGCAAATATACTTTCAGGAATACAGTACACAAAATATGGCTGCCGACGAAAAAGTGACAGCAAGATGGTGCATCGGAATTTCTGTGATAACAATAAGAAACCAAAGCCAATAAGGAGACGTTGTAACCTTCATGAATGCACACAACCATCGTAAGCAAAATGCTCTTACTCATCTAGAGTGCGCTAGTAGATTGTGAACAAAGATTCAAACAATGGTGAAATTTGTAATTCTAATAAAGTGTTCTTTGACAGGGATCTAGAGAGGAAAAGCTTCAAGGAGGTAGCTTGAAATCATAATGCCACTTTGGCCTTGATAAGCCATTGGCAAAGGGCTTTTGTACATGTGGTTAGAGTCAGGTGCAAAGCTCTGCTCTGCTTGCAGTTTATTGCCTCTTTTACAAGGCTGCGAGTGTGAAGAATTAAAAGACGGATCAGCCAGAAATTCCAGATGCCAACTGTTGACTTCATGTTTTTACGACCTTTCAACTTTTTACTTCCAACATGTTTCAGTTCAGTGAATAAAAACACAGTTGTTTATTCTATATAATACTGCACTCACCAATTCACAAAAAGACAGTTCTGTCACTGTTGGTTTTCAATGTTGAATAATGCGTTAAGTTTAATCTATTCTGTTGCAGGTGGTTAACAGAAGAATGGGGAGCTTGCAGTAAAACTTGTGGAAAACTAGGATACCAAACAAGGGTTGTACAGTGTGTCCAGTCTCTCATCGCTGGAGCCAACAAAACAGTGCACACTAAATACTGTGTTGGAGATCGTCCCGACACTCGGAGACCATGTAACCGTACACCGTGTCCAGCACAGTGGCGGACAGGAGCTTGGTCTCAGGTATATGAACAACATGGAGCTTATTCCTTCACCTATTCTAAACTGTTCAAGGTGAATTCATTTGTGGGTGAGTTCAAACCTAGAGAAGATAAAACTAAGATAGTCACTGATAAATCCAACTAGAAATTCAGGAAAAACTCCTTAACTTAAAGATACGCAAACAAGAATTGCTGGAAAAGCTCAGCAGTCCACCAGCATCAGTGGAGGGAAATCAGAGTTAACAATTCAGGCCCTTACGTTAACTCTGGTTTCTGTCCACAGACACTGCCAGACCAGCTGAGGTTTTCCAGCAATTTCTGTCTTTGCTTCTGATTTCCAGCATCAGCAATTCTTTTGGTTTTTATTTCCTTAACTTAAAGAATAGTTAATCTATGAAGCTTGCTATCATGTGGGGTTGCCACACGTTGATATATTTAAAGAGAAGCTGGATAGGGTAACAGGACAGAAGGAATGGAAGGATATGCTAATGGATTTAGCTGAGGTGGAGAGGGAGGACACTGACACAGACCGTAGTGCCTGGATCTGACAAATGTTGTAACGCATGAGTTACTTCCAAAGTGTTATTCAAAATAATGGCCTTATATTCTGGGAAAGTACAATTAATTTTGCATTCTAGGAAATTTTATTGCCAGATTTAGTGTGCGCTATAATGGCACTTTTAGTTCTTTCTGTTCTCGATTTTCTTGGCACAGTGCTCGGTGACCTGTGGCGAGGGTATCCAGCAGCGGCAAGTCGTGTGTCGAGGCAGTGATAACAGCATCAGCCATTGCAAAGAGGAAAAGCCTGAAGTGGTGAAAATGTGCACAGTGAAGCCATGTAATGGTAAGGACATAGTCAAAGATGTTTGTCTCCACTTATTGTGGTTTCTGACTGTGCCCTGTCATAATTCTTGTTGTTCAGATTGCTATACTCAGCACAAATTAACTGGATTACATGGAATGCCTCTATAAAAACAGCCTTTTTTATAAATTGCAAAAATATATTTTGTTCATAAAAATATCTTTGTATATATACATAGTCACTGAAGCCATTTTGTTCTGTGCAGTAGCATGTGAAGAAACAAACAAAAATTGGAGTTTGACTCTTTCCAACAAACAAAACCCAAGGCATTTGTTACTTGTACAAGATAATATTTACATATATTTGAGGCACCAAGATGGTCCAATAATTGAAAGGACCTGTATTTAACTTCAGCAGAAAGACGTCAGACATTGGTCTTTCCCCACTGCACCTGGTCAGCAGCTGCCCCAAGCTTTAGTGTATTCCTCAGCACGTAGTTTGGAAAATACCAGTCTGCAACACTCAGTCGAGTTCAAATCCTTGTTCTGGTAGACCAACAGCTATTTTATTTATTGTTTCCTTTTGAAATAGATATATTTTGTGGAGGCTGCTTTTAGGTATGAAGACAGATCTTGAGGCAATGGATGCATATATGTGTGAAAATCAGCAAACCATGAAGTGGCGTCCTAGCCATTAAAATCAGTGGACTGAAATCATTCCCAATGAAGGGCTTTTGCCCGATACGTCATCTTTCCTGCTCCTCGGATGCTGCTGACCTGCTGTGCTTTTCCAGCACCACACTAATCTGAAATCATATGCGGTCTGGCAATCTTTCTCAGGTTTCCAAAACGTGTTGCCACCAGTTGATGGTCTGCCATGTGTTGCAGAAGTTCATTTTGGGTTTTATGTAGCTGTCTTTGTAAATTTATGGCTGTACATTATCTGATGAAAATAAAACATTAACCTTCTGAAAATTTTTTTTAGCTAATTTAGGAAAGTACTCTGTTTTCACTCCGAGCACAGAAACCATTGATCAAGTGACTGCACGGGGCCACTGGGTGTCTCAACTCGTTCCAGAGAAGCCGGTTCATAAAATTTCAACAAGTAATTATCACTTTAATTGCTATTCCTTGTAACCACATCACCTCCAACCCCACTGAATATTGTACCTGAATGATTTGCAAATTAATATTGTTGAATTTGCATGTTGAGATCTAAGCACACTGCCAGAGATGTAAGTTAGCTGCCACATTCTATGACCATGCCCATCCTCTATCAATTGGATTTAGCTGTCTGAAAAGTGAAAAGGAGCTCTGTGACATTTATATGTAGAAGTGTAGATTGTCCATCTAACCTGTTGCTCGGGGAGAGTATAGTTAGTAGCCTGCCTGTTAATGTGCTGAGCTGAAAATGTGTTGCTGGAAAAGCGCAGTATGTCAGGCAGCATCCAAGGAACAGGAGAATCGACGTTTCGGGCATAAGCCCTTCTTAATGTGCTGACCCTGCTTCATTCTGCTGAGTCAGATCTGTGTAGAAGCACACACGTTTTATGGTAAAGTAGGGGCAGAAGTAGGAATTTGCATTTGAATAGTCCTTAAATGTATATGGAGAAGGGCTTTCATGATGTAGTAGTAGGGATCCTACTTCTGAGCCAGGAGTCCCACCTACCCCAGAGGTGTGTAATAACGTATCTGAACAGATTGATTAGAGAATTTCTCAATGCATGTGGATAACCTTAAAGGTCTACGTTTTCATAGCCTTTCTAAATTGGGTACATTAAAGTATGTTTCAATTTTGGTTTAACAAAAATGGCTCCAGCAAAAATATGAGGTGGGAAGCAAAGTGTGTGGCTCGTGTTAATATGCCATCATGAATTCCTGTTTGATGTCTATTAAACAGAGATGATGTGAGTGGGGTGTTAATAAGAAAAGCTGCACTGCTTCATAATCCGAGACCCTGCTCCATAAGACAGTAGCCAGGATTGAATGTCAGAACGGAAGAACAGCGGGAGTCCACTTTTCTTTGCAAAATATTGTGTTGTTCCATGGCAGTTGGGCATTTACCTGGGCAGTGTCCCTTCTCCCATCAGATTAGGAATCAGGATCAGGAATCCCATCCTTGATAGCTGTCAGGTCAATGAGACGCTGTCGGATCTCCACCAGCAGCAGCACCACTTGGAGTGGTCACCACTGCTGCATCTCTAAAGGTCACATTGTAAATGTGGAATGGGCTGGGGGCCAAGGATAAAAGGCTTTGTTACATTATGGTGAAAACACTGTTATTCGAACTTTTTATTTCTTTATTTTTCTAACTAACTGGTATGATTTTGTACTTTTGAATTTCTGGACTTCTTTCCTAAGAATTTATACTCAAGAACCTGTACCTAGGTACTTGTGTATCTAAAATGGCACTGTAAATGGTGACCTGTCAACTTTTCACTGTATTCATGTGAGTACATTTGACAATAAAGCTAAATAGATTTTAAAAAGGGGTTGGCTTCTGGGAATGCCAATCTGTTCCTGATGCTGAGTTCCTTGCTTTTCACCCCCTTGCCACTCAATATAATTTTCTCATAAATCTGGCAGCATTTAGTGGATGGCCTCACCAGACAGCAACTCCTTTGGTCACTGCTGGTTGAATGTCAGCAACAGCAGGGTAAGACCATTGTGTATTAACGTTGGACCTCAGTTAACCCCGGGGCAGGAATCCTGACTGCAGGTTTTTCTACACTGCGCTTGATTAGAGAGCAGCCTTTATTTACAGACTGGTGGCCATTACAGGTGACATACCAGTGTAAAAGAATATCAAATTGGTCAGGGCCTTTTGAGTAAAACTAATTCCCAAGTGGTGGGCACCCCTATACTACATTATTGAGGAGACTTGAATAAAAAAATCTCTTGTAAAGGATCTTGGCTGATACTTGGGCTGAACCAACCTGATGAAAAATGTTTCATTTGATCATTGCCCAGAGTCCTGGCAATTGGTTATAAACCAATGAGTTTTAGGATTTATATTTGTTTATGGAACCAAATGCTGTAAAGTTGCTTGCCTCAGCATTTAGATAATGTGACATTCAGTTCCAGCCTGCATACTGCCTCGCATGACCATCTAAATAAGTAGCAAACAGACATGACTGACATAGCTGTGAACCTGATGGTAGTTAGACTACTCATTAAATAATAGAGCCACCAAACTTGAAAGCAGCAAAATTCAAAGCAATTGCATCTTCCTAGTTCACGGACATCATATGCAGAGAAGGAGATGAAGATCAATATGATTTACTACTTTTAAAATGTGCTGAATAGGTCATGTCACAAAGTAGCCAAGTTGCGAAAGATTAATTGCATTGTCGGCACTGTTGGTGCTGCACGAATTTAACCCAGGATCTAAGGCTGCTTAGGAATTACTCGACCATAGAATATGGTTATTCTCCACAGACCTAGACTGAGAAGTAAAGAGATTTCTCACTTACATGTAAAAGATTCTTCTGAAGCCATCTGAAGAGTTTACCAGATTGTCAAATTGGCAGAACATTGATTCAATTCCCCCAGCCCCATCCATCACCTGCAGTATTCTATCCCTCAGTTTTGCACAGTTTATACCATCTACAGTATGCACTGCAGCAATTCATCCAATATTCCTCTGACAGCACCTTCCAAGCCCAGGACACCAACTGTCGAGAGCATCAAGTACATGCAGATAGCCATAGATGGTCCCAGAAGACATAATCTCTTAATTAGAGAGAGATGACTGGTGGTGAATTTAGCCGGAGAGTCAGCTGAGGTTGAGAAAGTGCAGCCTTCATGGTAACCCCAGCAGGTACACAAATCGAACCATTGCTGTTGATGTCACTCTGTATCGCAAATGATCCATTGAACGAACTGATCTAACCGATTAGGTGGGAATGCCACCACCGACAAGTTCCTCTCCTAGCCCCACACCGTCCTGATGTTAACTAAACTTGCTGATCTTTCACCATCTCAGGCTCAACATTTTGTTCGAATGGCACTTTGGGTGTACCTACACCTCACTGACTGCAGCAATTAAAGAAGACTGCTCACCATCACCTTCTGAGGGCAGCTAAGGATATAGGACAATAAATGCTGGCCTAGCCGATGCCCAAATCCCATGAATGAATACATTTTCAAAAAATAAATCCGTAGTTCAATTTGTACAGTCTAAGCAGTAACTAAGAGATTACTACTCTGCTTACTTCTGTCTCCATAACATCTGCCGTATCATGGATGATCCCGAATGGTTAGATCAAAATAAACAGTAATGCACAAATTGATAAACCTGCCTGTTCACATATACTTGCTCTTTGGAACCCAAAGATCGATTCTATAGGTGCTCCTGCTCCTTCTGGATATCCATTCAGGTCAGTAAATGTCAAAATAAAGACTTATAAGAGAAATCTCCATGAGTGCATGTGGGGGCCCCATTGTTTCAAGATAGCCGGGTTTTGAATTGGGAGCTGTGTGCAGGGTTTTGGCCCCTTATTCTCCCGTGCTTCAGGCGTGTGAGTAAAAATCCTTTTCCCTTTCTTTGCTGACCTGAGCATTTGCAGTTGTAAAACAGCGTATTCTTTTTGCTCCCTGCATTAGTGATTTAGTAGGCCTCATGGATAGAAGCCTTCTGCGCAGGCCTTGCTTTTAGAAGAACTTCCGTTAGAATCCTGAGCAAGGCTTTCCCACCTGGATGATATTTTATTGTAACTCCTCCCGTGTGAGAGGATGTTGTCGTGAACGTTAGATTACCTACCATTGTTTAAATTCTTTCAAGTTGTTTGGGTGTTGTCCATCTGTAATAGGCCATCCCTGAGGGCTGATTGCTGTGGCTTTGGAAAGGGTAAGAACAGCAGATTCTCTTCTGTTTTGATTTCCACTGGTTGCTGTGGGGAGGTATGAACCCATATCTCTAAAGTGTTAGCCTGGGTACTGTTTGTACCCCCCATAGCCATTCCTCAGTCCTTCCCTGCAATGTCAATTTGAAATCTGTATAAAGTCGGTCCAAACAAACTTGCAGTAAAAGTAAACTAATTTAGGGTCAGAGTTTGCAGCATGGAAACAGACCCTTCGATCTAACTTGTCCATGCCAACCAGATGGCCCACATCCCTCTGAACCTGTCCGATTGATATACCCATCCAAATGCCTTTTAAATGTTGTAATTGTATCAACCTCCACTGGTTCCTCTGGTAGCTCATTCCATTCACGTGCCACCCTCTGCATGACAAAGGTCCCTTTTCTATCTCTGTCCTCTCACCTTAAACCTATGCCCTCTAGCTTTGGAATCTCCTACCCTGGGGAAAAGACTTTGACTCATCACCGTATCCATGTCCCTCATGGTTTTATTAAATCGCTATATGGTCACCCCTCTGCCTCTGACATTCCAGGGAAAGTAGTCCCAGCCTATTCAGCTTCTCCCTGTAGTGCAAACAAATTGATAAAACTAAATTGGTTAAAGTGATGTAATTATATAACAAACTGCTTAACAAGCCTTTTCTATTTAAGTGATAATCCAGTGCAACTCATGTATTTTGTTATTTCGAAGTATATTAATTAATCAAAATGGATGCTGATTTTTACACTATTACAGTGACATTAGTTTTTTGTTTCTATGTGTAATTCGCTCCCTTGTCCAAAGCATAGCCATACATTAGAAAAGTAGCTCAGCAGTACACCTTATTTTTACTGTGGTGTAAAGCATTCTTTCACAGAAACATCTCATTGTAAACTAGGCCCTTAACTTTATAAAGCAATGAGACCATATATGGTTCTGCCCTTTACTCTCCATTTCTTCCAACCAGCTTTCTTATTCTAATCTTGTCACCTCCGTGACCTAGAGTTGTTATCCTCCCTTCAACAGATGAGAGCTATTGATCCTGCGTGAATGTTTAAGATCATAATAGGATCTTGGCTGCATTCACTTATGTCAAAAAGCAAGTAAGTGGGATCTGAAACATGAAAGAGTTAGAAACACAAGACAAGAGGCATTGAACAAATAGAGTTCAATATCATTTGAACAAATTGCCCTATATGCACTAAAACATTGTCAGGCATGTTGGAAGCGAATTCAAAGGATTGGGAGATTTTCCTCTCTGTTTATTCTTTCACAGGATTTGGGTATCACTGGCTGGGCCAGCATTTGTTGCTTGTCCCTAATTGCCATGGAGAAGAGGTGAACCACCTTCTTAAACCTCTGCAGTCCATGTGGTGTACTGTTTATACATTGTGTTAGGAAGGAGGTTCCAGGATTCTGACCCAGTAATAATGATGGAACGATGATATATTTAAAAGTCAGAATAGTGTGCGCTTGGAGGCGAATTTACAGAGGGTGGTGTTTCCATGGGGAGGGGGCATCAGTGAGGGCATGAGGGGTGAGGATTGCAGTTTAACGCCCTGAGAAATACTGAGTTCTTCAATTTTTTTTAGCTTAATCCCATTGTTTTTAACACTGGCATTGCTTATTTTTGAAGTTTTTAACCAAGAGCATTGAATTTGGAAAGGTTCTTTCTTATAATATAGAGTTGCACTAGAAGGTTGTCTTCCCAGAGAATCCTAATTGCTTTCTTTTGCTTTAATTCGCAGAGGAGCCATGCCGTGGAGATAAATCAATTTTTTGTCAGATGGAAGTTTTGGCTCGATATTGTTCTATTCCTGGTTATAATAAGTTGTGCTGTGAATCCTGCAATAAACAGGACCCAACATTGCCGCCTCCTTTTTCACAGGCCGCCTCAGACATTGAAGCTGCTGAGGATACAATCCACTCCAGCCCTATGCCAGAAACAGTAACGCAACCAGCCCCCAATGACCATTATCTGACTGTCCGAGGCACGACTATAAGAAAGGGCGACAGTTCACCTTCACCTCTTCCTTCCGTTGACAGCACCAGTGGCAGTGGCCTTTCGTCAACCAAAGTTTTTACAGCAGAGTCTCAGGGAACTAGCGACAGTTTCACCACACTAAATACCCGCACGTTTGCAAGCACATTTATGTTGCCTCCTGCTGAACAGGCAACACAGCACAGCAACATGGGTGTGTTTGACTCCCCTACTACTAGTCAGCTGTTTATGAACAGGGAGAAGACTTTGCCTGTTACGAGCAGTAGGAGTGACACATGGAGTCCAGCAGCTGCAAGTAGTCCAAGAAGGGGTACCAGTGAATCAGAAGCAGACTTGACCCACAGTATCTCCCCCATTGTGACATGAATTGCCAGCTGATGCTGTCCTTTAAACTGAACTGCAGTTTTGCAATAGCCTCTCAGTGGAACCATATATCCTTAATAACTGCTTAATACTCTCGCTTCTGTCCATTGCAGCTTCCAGCTACAGGTAAATGTGTGTCCTAGTCTACTGGTTTTACATCATGTCCACTTGAGACAGTAATGATTATACATGCAAGTACTGTAACAGATAACAGCAGCCTCATCTACTGTATGGCAAAGATCAGTGTTTTCAGATACAATATGGTGCTAGCTCAACCTGAATGAACCTCAGTGAATGAATGAATCTCAAATTTGCATTGAAAAGTTTAGTCCTAATAAAACTATTTTTTCCTCTGACACCTAAATAGATCTCTTACCTAGTTGTCCAAGACATGATGCATGTAGCTTCTCAAGCCTCTTGGTACCATACAATGTGTTGGTTTAACCAGTTTAAACATTGTCTTGAGAACATTTACAGTATTGTCGTGGTAATTAAATGATATACAATATTTACATTCATGGTGTATATAATGTAAATGTCAGCATCCTAAAAGGTAATTCGTTTAGATGTCTTAATGTAGTTGCCTTGCTTGTACAAACCTGCCTTAAGGTGCTTTTCAGCACATCATTCATTACAGAGTACATATATTAACATAATTCTTTTTGCAGTTTGTATAGTTCCTGTACATAAATAAATAAGAGCTTTTAATTTTAATATTTATTGAATTGGGAAAAAAAATTTCAGTTTTGCATTGTTGAAAGAAATTATTACCCATGGCCTCCGTGTCTAGTCATTTGTGTCTTCAGTTTTTTTTGAGTTGAACAGCGACTAAAGCAGTACAATGTAATTTATAAAACTATTGAACTTGGCCAGTACCAAGCATATGTCAACTCTACAGTCGATGCATTCTCATTCAAAAATGCAGAAGTGAATTTTTTTTATAGATGACATCTTTAAACTATATTTTTTAGTTGTTTTAAAATTCTTATATGTAAAATAAAATAAACAGGGAATGTAAGGTCTTGTGCATTATTGTAGAAGCTTTAAATGTCAAACCTGATAAAGTGCAATGGCTGAGGAATGACTGTGAAACTAGTGCTGTCTATCATGAGCCTGTGACCAGTTTTTTAATTCACCTTTTCATGTGGCCTCATGTAAAACCATTGTCTTGGATTGCTTTGATGAAACCCAAAACAAATTGAATTTGCAAAGATCTACATGAAAATGGAAAGAACTGCGAATGCTGAAAAATCAGAAACAAAAACAGAAATAACTGGAAAAGGTCTGGCAGCAACTGTCAAATATCCCGAGATGTTAACTCTGGATTTCTCTCCACAGATGCTGCAGATTGCTAAGCTTTTCCATCACTTTTTACTTTTGTTGCGAAGATGTACATTTGCTGCCATGCTTGACTTTTAAACCAGCACTGGCTGTTTCATGGATGTATGCAGGTCATTAAGTTTATAAAAACCCTTTGGTGCTGAGGTATGAAACATTTCATTTTAAGAAATTGAGTATAGTTAAAAGAAATAAGTATTCACGGTACTTAATGTGGTGATCAATTCTTCCACTCAGTCCAAATATTTAAATAATGATTATATTGTTGTACATTGCATTTGTTTTAAAACTAATCCCTAATATGCAGACATGGTAGGCCCTCAAAGTATGTATTTAAACCACTGTTTAGTTTTTGTTGAATCATGCTAAAAGTGGTAATAAATGCTACTTCAGTATCTCTTTGTCGAATGTTTTGTTGTAACACTGCATTCTCTGTAAAGTGCGGACTGAATTATTGTAATTGATGTTGGCATTTCAAATTCCTTCCCTTCATCAGTTCAAAACACTGCTGATAGCTGTAACTCACTGAGTGTTGCTGAAAAAAACATTGTCAAAGCTTTTTGTTTTCCATTCATCAGGGCCTTCTCAAGAAATGCTCATGGAAAGGAGAACAGCATTTATAATGATGCACAGTATAAAATTCTGCTCTCCTTGCATTGGTGTTTTGCAAGTTGTCTTGATATGTACAGGGCCAAAAACTTCAATAGAATGTTGTCTTTCAGTAATAGAAAGAATAACATAGAACAGTACAGCACAGTACTCGATGTTGTGCTGACCTTTTATCCTACTCTAAGATCAAACTAACCTAACTTACCCTACATTTTACTATTATCCATGTGCCTATCCAAGAGTCGCTTAAGTGTGCCTCATGTGTTTGACTCTACTACCACTGTTGGCAGTGCATTCCATGTACCCATCACTCTCTGTGTAAAGAACCTACCGTGACATCTCCCCTAAACCCCCTCCAATCACCTTAAAATTATGCCCCCTTGTGATAGCCATTTCCATCCTGGAAAAAAGGTCTCTGGCTATCCACTCTGGCTACCTATGTTTCTCATCATCTTGTACACCTCTATCAAGTCACCTCTGATCCTTCTTCACTCCAATGAGAAAAGTCCAAGCCACCCTCAACCTTTCTTCATAAGACATGCCCTCCAGTCCAGGCAGCATCCTGGTAAATCTCGTCTGCGGCTTCCCTATAGCTCCCACATCCTTCCCATAATGAAGCAACCAAAATTGAACACAATATTCCAAGTGTGGTCTAACCAGGGCTTTATAGAGCTGCAGCGGAACCTTGTGGCCCTTAAACTCAGTCCCTCTGCTAATGAGAGCCAAGAAACCATACGCCTTCTTAACAACTCTATCAACTTTGGCAACTTTGAGGGATCTATGGACGTGGACTTTGACAACTCTCTGTTCCTCCATACTGCCAAGATTCCTGCCTTTAACCCTGTAATCTGCATTCAAATTTGACCTTCTAAAGTGAATCACTTCACACTTTTCCAGGTTGAACTCCATCTGCCACTTCTCATCCCAGCTCTGCATCCTGTCAATGACCCGTTGCAACCTACAGCAGCAATCCACATGATCCACAACTCCACCAACCTTAGTGTCATCAGCAAGCTTACAAATACACCCTTCCGCTTCCTTATCCAAGTCATGTATAAAAATCACAAAGAGCAGAGGTCCCAGAACATCACTGGTCACCGAGCTTCAGGCTAAGTACTTTCTCTCTATTATCATCCTCTGTCTTACAGGGGCCAGCCAATTTTGTATCTAGATAGTCAGATTTCCCTGTATGCCGTGCCTCCTTATTTTCTGAATGAGCCTATCATGGGGAACCATTTCAAACGCCTTGCTAAAATCAATATACACCACATCCACTGCTCTACTTTCATCAACGTGTTTTGCCACCTCCTCAAAGAAATCAGTAAGGTTTGTGGGGCATGACCTACCTCTCACAAAGCCATGCTGACTATCTCTAATCAAGCTATGCTTTTCCAAGTAATCATAAATCCTGTCTTTCAGAATCCACTCCAATAATTTGCCCACCACCGATGTTAGATTGACTAGTTTGTTTTTCCCAGGGTTATTCCTATTCCCATTTTTGAACAAGTGAATAACATTTTCCACCCTCCAATCATCTGTTACTACTCCAGTGGACAGTGAGGATGCAAAGATCATCACCAAAGGCACAGCAATCTCTTCCCTCGCTTCCCACAGTAACCTTGGGTATATCCCAATTGGCCCAGGGCTCTTATCCTCATGTTTTTCAAAACTTCTAGCACATCCACCTCTTTGGCATCAATCTGTTCGAGTATATCAGTCTGTTTCATGCTGTCCTCACAAACAACAAGTAGTGAATACTGAAGCATTCAGGACCTCCCCTTCGTCCTCTGGCTCCAGGCACAAGCTCCCTCCACTATCCCTGATCGGCCTTACCGTCACTCTGGCTGTCTCTTGTTCCTCACTTAAGTGTAGAATACCTTGGGGTTTTCCTTAATCCTAACCGCCAAGGCTTTTTCATGCCCCCTTCTAGCTCTCCTAATCCATTCTTCAGTTCCTTCCTGGCTACCTTGTAACCCTCTAGAACCTAGTCTAATCCTCCCCCACCTTAACTATGCTTCCTTCTTCCTCTTGACTGGATGCTCCATATTTCTTGTCATCCAAGGTTCCTTCACCCTACCATCCCTTCCTTGCCTCAGTGGGACAAACCTATCCAGCACTCACAGCAAGTGCTCCCTAAACAACCTCTACATTTCTGTCATGCATTTCCCTGAGAATATCAGCTCCCATTTTATGCTCCACGGTTCCTGCCTAATAGCATTGTAATTTCCCCTCACCCAATTAAATAACTTCCCATACCATCTGCTCCTTTCTCCATGACTATAATAAAAGTCAGGGAGTTGTTGTTGCAGTCACTAAAGTGCTGTCCCACCAAGAGATCTGACACCTGACTTGGTTCATTGCCAAGCACCAAATCCAATATGGCCTCCACTCTAGTCGACCTATCTGCATACTGAGTCAGAAATCATTCCTAGACACACCTGACAAAATATGCTTCATCCAAGTATTTGCACTAAAGAGGTACCAATCAATATTAGGGAAGTTGAAGTCACCCATGACAACAATCCTGTTATTTCTGCACTTTCCAAAATCTGCCTCCCAATCTGCTCCTTCATGTCTCTATTGCTTTTGGAGAATCTATAAAAAATCCCAATAAAGTGACTGCTCCTTTCCTGTTTCTGACTTCCACCCATACTGACTCCGTGGACAAACCCTCCTCAATGACCTCTCTTTCTGCACCTGTTATACTGTCCCTGATTAGCAATGCCACTCCCCCAACCTCTTTTACCTTCCTCCCTATTCTTTTTAAATCATTGAAATATCCAACAGCCATTCCTGCCCCTATGATATCCAAGTCGACATAATGGCCACAACATGGTAGCTCCAAGTACTGATCCATGCTCTAAGTTCATCACCCTTATTCCTGACACTTTTTGCATTAGGAACACTTCACCCCATCACATTGACTGCAACTTTGCCCTATCAACGGTTATCCTTCCTCCCAGAATCTCTGCAAGTTCTATCTACCTGTTCACCCATGACCCCATCCTCTGACCTGTAACTGGTTCCCGCCCAACCCCGCCAAATTAGTTTAACCCCTACCAAAGAGCTCTATAGCAAACCTCCCGCCCAGGATATTGGTACCCCTCCAGTTCTAGTGCAACCCATCCTCCTCATACAAGTACCACCTTCCCCAGAAGGTGTCCCGATGATCCACATATCTGAAGCCCTCCCTCCTACACCAACTCTGCAGCCACGTGTTCATCTGCATTCATGCTCTGTTCTTAGCCTCACTAACCGGTAGCAATCCTGAGATTACTACTCTGCTTGTCCTGCCTTTTAACTTCCAACCTAACTCCCTAATACTCGAAAGTACAAGTAAATGATTTATACTAACTACTCCATTCTTTAAATTAATGGTACTGACCATTGCAAAATATGTTCACGGGCAGCAATTATTTTGTCATGTTGTGTATTCTACAGTGTTTGTTGCTCTGGCCTTAGATTTTAACTCGCAGGTTGCTGATGACTGTATAGTTTTGATCAAGGCAGTCTGCCGTTTGAGTGAAGTAGCTGAAAATTTTGAAACTCTATTCATACAACAAGGTTAATTAATCCTTGGTCTCAGCAGCTGGAGGTTGTCCTGAAAGTTTTACACTCAAATTCCCGACACATTATACCATCCAAGCAGATAAGATTCCAGGCTGCCTTTGTGAATTCATTCAGTTGGTTTTGAGTCTATTTGTTGCGTTCTGTGTTACAATATTCTCTTTCTCCTCCCCCTACTGCAGTGGGACTGTCTGTTCTTTCCAGTTTGGCAGTTAGACACACAATTGTTCTGATATTCCAGTTACTTAATTTGCACCATCAGCAGCCTCTCTCCCCAGCACTCCACCCCACCAACATTGCCTAAATGCTGCTCCCTCCACACTTCACGTCAGCTCAGATGAAGAGTCATCTAGACCCGAAGCATCTTCATGGATGCTGCCTGACCTGCTGTGATCTCCAGCATTTTGTTTTTTTTTTGTTTTCACATCTTCTAAATGCCCCCTGTTGAGTTCTGAGTCTAGATAAAAGTATCTACCTTAACTCTGTTTATCATACAGATTTTGGGATGGCAACTGAATTGGGTCAATCTATGAGGGTGAAAATGGAGACCAGCATGAAATTGGGTAAAGGATCTTGATAACATTGCTTCCTTGAACTGCCTGGATTAAAAGGATGACAGCTTACCTCACTAACTTCACAGAAAAGTGAAACCTTTGAAATCACTAGGCCTTCTTCAGGTTCAACTCATTGATAAATGAAATCACTTTGTGTTGGGGCTTCACCTGAGGAGGGAGCAATGCTGTGATTTCAGATAAACCTTTTGGACTATAATCTGGTGTCATGTGACTTCTGACCTCATTTGAACCTGCCACACAGTTTGAAGTCCATGCTCTGGGCTACTAAGACTATTGCTGTGTGGGAGGTGGGAATGTCGGTTGAACATAAATTACGTGGATCCAGAGTCTTTAGAAAAGAGAAACACAAGGAAATCCCAGGGTGGTACAGAATGGGTTAAGACCTATCAAAGTCGAAAAGGGTGGCGCTGGAAAAGCACAGCAGATTAGGCAGCATCCGAGCAGCAGGACAATGGATGTTTCCGGCATAAGCCCTTCATCAGGAATGTGGAAGGGAAAGGGGGATAAGAGAGAGAGAGAGAGTGTGAGGAGGGTTGGGTGGGGCTCGGGAAGGTAGATGCAGGTGGAGGATAATTGTGATATCTGGATTAGTGGTGCTGGAAGAGCACAGCAGTTCAGGCAGCATCCAAGTAGCTTTGAAATCGACATTTCGGGCAAAAGCCCTTCATCAGGAATAAAGGCAGTGAGCCTGAAGCGTGGAGAGATAAGCTAGAGGAGGGTGGGGGTGGGGAGAAAGTAGCATAGAGTACAATGGAGGGGATGAAGGTGATAGGTCAAGGAGGAGAGGGTGGAGTGGATAGGTGGAAAGGAAGATAGGCAGGTAGGACAAGTATGGACAAGTCATGGAGACAGTTACTGAGCTGGAAGTTTAGAACTAGGGTGAGGTGAGGGAAGGGGAAATGAGGAAATTGTTGAAGTCCACATTGATGCCCTGGGGTTGAAGTGTTCCGAGACGGAGGGAGGATGGAGTGGATAGGTGGGAAAAAAGATGGACAGGTCAAGAGGGCAGGGCCAAGTTGGAGGGTTGGATCTGGGATGAGGTGGATGGAGGGGAAATTTGGAAACTACTGAAGTCGATATTGACGCCGTGTATTTATAGGGTCCCAAGGCGGAAGATGAGGCGTTCTTCTTCCAGTTGGCAGGTGGCTTTGATTTGGCAGTGAAGGAGGCTCAGGATTTGCATATCCTTGGCAGAGTAGGAGGGGCAGTGAAAGTGGTCAGCCACAGGGCAATGGGGTTGTTTGGTGCACGCGTCCCAGACGTGTTCCTTGAAACATTTTTGAATTGGCGTCCTGCCTCCCCGATGTACAGGAGACCACATCGAAAGTAACAGACACTGGAGATGAGGTGAGTGGATGTGCAGGAAAATCTCTGCCGGGTGTGAAAAGATGCTTTCGGGCCTTGGATGGAGGTGAAGGGGATGGTGAGTGTGCAGGTTTTACACCTGGTGCAGCAGCAAGGCAAGGGGCAGGGTGCTGTGTTTTTCCAGTACCACCTTTTTTTAACTCTGACTCTCCAGCATCTGTAGTCCTCACTTCCTCCTAAGACCTATCAATGTATACGCCCTGAAATTTAGAAGGGTGATGTGCTCCACTTGCTTGTATAGGTGTAACTGCTCTAACACCAAAGCTGTTCTGTATCAACCAGAAGAACAAAGCCATAATTAGCGCTCCAACCCACCAACTGAAACATCTGCTCCCTCTGACACTGCCATGCAGTATACCATCTCGAAATTGCAAATCAGCGAGTCATAGTTGTACAGTGTGGAAACAGACACTTCAGTCTGACTCTCAATGCAGACCTAATATTCTATGTTAAACTAGTCCCATTCGCCAGCATTTGGCCCATATCAGTCTAAACTCTTCCTATTCACGTACCCATCCAGATGCCTTTTAAATGTTGTAATTGTACCTACCTCCACCACTTCCTCATTCCATACATGCACTTGCCTCTGCATAAAAAATCTGCTCCTTAAGTCTCTTTCCCCTCTCACCTTTACCCTATGCCCTCTAGTTTTGGACTCCCCAACCCTGGGGAAAAGACCTTGTCTATTTACCCCATCATGATTTTATAAACCTGTATAAGGTCTTCAGCCTTGGATACTCTGGTAAAAAGGGCCTCAGACTGTTCAGCCTCACCCTGTACCTCAAGCACTCCAACTCTGGCAACATGTTTGTAAATCTTTTCTGCATCCTTTCAAGTTTAACAACACCTTTCCTATAGTAGGGAGACCAGAATTGACTGCAATATTCCAAAAGTGGCCTAACCCAAGTCCTCACTGAGGCTACTTCAGCACCTCCTGACCCTGTGACATGATGCAACAAGAATGCCAGTTGGAATGTACACAATTACCTGCAAGTCAATTGTTCACCATTTCTGAGTCAAAATCCTGGCACCTTCATGAGCCAACACTGAGAGAGTACATTCACCAGGTGAACTGCAGCAGTTCAAGGAAAATGCTCACTGCCACCTTTTCACGGGTGACTGGGGGTGAGTGACAGATGCCAGTATTGTAGATGACAGCCATGACCATAGCTGAACTTTGACATTGAGTTCACTTTCCTGCACTATCCCAGTATCTGTTAGTCATCAACAATATAACGATTGCAGCATGAAATGTGTTCAGTAACTCTGGATCACTGATTTGCAAGCAGCATACTCCCTCAGACAGCAATATGATAATAACCAGAGAACCTGCTTTTTGTGATGTTGTTTGAAGAACATTAAGGATTAATCACCTGCTCTTCTTTGAAGCCATTCTTTGAGAAACTTTTAGAAATACTTTCAAATGCCAGGGCATTGGTTACATCTCCCATCTGAGAAAGGACCTCCCCCTTCCCCCCCCAACCACCACTCCGTTACACAATGAAAAAGACATCACGTGAATAAACCCAGTCCTGCTTATTAGGCCCTTTGCTCCCCACAATCTCCCCACCCCCTTTGCCTCAGTTAATCAGTTTCTCACCCAAGTCAAACAGTTGTGTGTTCGGGGAGGCATTGACCTTGTGGTATTATCGCTGGACTGTTAATCCAGAGACCCAGGTAATGCGCTGGTGGAACTTGCATTAGGAACAATCAATCTGGAATTGAGTCTAATGATGGCTATGAATCCTTTGTCAATTTTTGGAAAAACCTATCTGGTTGACTAATGTCTTCAATTAAGGAAACTGCCACCCTTACCCTTGCCTGCATGTGACTTCAGACCCACAGCAATGTTGGTTGCCCTTGGGCAATTAGGGATGGGCAACAAATGCTGCCCTAGCTAGTGACACACACATCCCATGAATAAATTCCTGATACATGAACCTATAATCCACACTGAAACTCCAGTGCAGTCTCTTGCAGTTGGCAAATGTGTACAGCAATAGTTTTTTTTAAGGTTATTACCCCACATAATCACCTGAACAGTAGTGGAGTGTATTGCTGTGATAGCACCTTCATGGAAGTGCCATTTACATTGACTCTTAAAGTGCTTTGGACTGTCCAGAGATCATGAAAAGTTAAAGATAAATGCAGTTGATTTGTTCTCCTGGTGTAAAGATAGATGCCAGGCATTTGATCAATGTCACTGCTTATTCTTATTCCCCATTACAATTTCTCAAATCTCTGCCACGAAAGAACCAGTATTTAATTTGACTAATTTCTCCTCTTCTATATTCTCTCTCAATCTGTTTTTACATTTCTCATTTGTTTATTTCTGTTCTTTTTGCTCCCTCTTTAGCAGTTTCTGAATCATGCTTTGCTGATATATAAAACTCCTAGGCTGACCACTCTTTTTGGAGATATGTAAACTTTTTTTAATCTAATACTATCCTTTACTTTTTTAGTCAGCATTAACTGTACTATATTTACCCCATAGCTTTTAATGCCTCAAGGAAATATATGTCTCTTGAGTATTATGAATTATTTCTTCAAGTATTCGTAATTGTCTTTCTCATAATATTTTAATTTAATCTTCCAGCTCATCTCAACCAATTTGTTCCTCATTTCTCATTTTATGTCCCTAGTTTTAGCCTTGACAGCAAATTTAAAAATGTAACATGAAATTCTGTTATAATATGGTCACTCTTCTCCAGAGGATCCCTCACAGTACTGAAGATAATCAACCCTGTCCCTTTGTGAAATGCTTGGTTTAAAGATTTGGAGGTAAAGTGGACAGTGAAGAAGATTACCTCAGAGTACGATGAGACCTTGATCAGATGGGCCAATGGGCTGAGGAGTGGCAGGTGGAGTTTAATTTAGATAAACGTGAAGTGCTGCATTTTGGTAAAGCAAATTAGAGCAAGACTTATACATTTAATAGTAAGGTCCTAGGGAGTGTTGCTGAATAAAGAGAGCTTGGAGTTCGTAGCTCATTGAAAGTAGAGTCGCAGGTAGAAAGGATAGTGAAGAAGGTGTTTGGTATACTTTCCTTTATTGGTCAGAGTGTTGAGTACAGGAGTTGGGAGGTCATGTTGCAGCTGTACAGGACATTGGTTAGAACACTTATGGAATATTGCGTGCAATTCTGGTCTCCTTCCTATTGGAAGGATGTTGTAAACTTGAAAGGGTTCAGAAAAGATTTACAAGAATGTTGCCAGAGTTGGAGGATTTGAGTGGTTGAATAGGCCAGGGCTGTTTTCCCTGTGGTGTCAGAGGCTGAGGGGATGATCCTATAAAAGTTTATAAAATAAATGAGGGGCATGGATAGGATAAATAGACAAGATCTTTTCCCTGTGGTGGGGCAGTCCAGAACTAGAGGGCATAGGTTTAGGATGAGAGGGGAAAAGATATAAAAGAGACCTAAGGGGCAACTTTTTCACAGAGGGTGGTACATGTATGGAAAGCTGCCAGAGGAATTGGTGGAAGCTGGGGGTACAATTACAGCATTTAAAAGGCATCTGGATGGGTATATGAATAGGAAGGGTTTAGAGTCATATGGGCCAAGTGCTGGCAAATGGGATTAGATTAGGTTAGGGTATCTGGTTGGCACGGAAAGCTGGACCGAAGGGTCTGTTTCCATGCTGTACTCCTCTTTTACTCTGAAACTACGACTAATTAGCTTAGAAAGTTGGCGTTTACAGGGAGTTACTGTGTCAGTATTGCTACATGCCCCAATTAATATTGCTATCAATGTGTACACAGTTTTCAACATCCACAGCCTTGGGTCTCTCAAAATACTCATAGTAGGTATATCCATGAGAGTTTGTAACACATTTGATTAAATAAATCTAAAACACATAAATATTCTCAACTGCAATCAGTTTACTGGCAAATCTTCCAGATAATCAGAAATAAATTAATAATATTATCACAAAAATAGCAGCAAATCATACCAAAATTACAGGATTTCTAACAGTCCTCAATTGCTTCCATCCCTTAAACATCAAGTACTATTTACGTCTTTCAAAACATTAGCATGAGTATCACAACACAGCGTGAAATCTAGCTGCGTTCCTATAGAAGTCTTGGAAATCATCAAGCTCATGCATGAAGTCCACAAATAACTTTCCTCACCTCATAAACGTGCACTTGAATGATTTTTGTGGCATGTATAAATACATTGTCTCAAGTATCTTGTGCCACAGCGAAACCTAAAGGCACTTTCCTCTCGAGCCTTGCTTCATTGCTGCAAAACAATATCTTTGTCACAACACAGCAGCTAAGTGAACAGTGCAGAATGCCATTTCAGTGAGTGCTCCATTTAAATTTGCATTGCTGGTATTGCCTGTTCCGAACTCAGCAGGATATGGAGAACGAGCTTGAAGAGAGTTGTCGGCGTAAATGTTCTGTGAAATCCACCTGTGCCCGTGACAATGCTTGATTGATAAGGGATTTTGGCAGCCAACCCTATTGGTAAAGGAAAACAAAAGAAAAGCCATCTTCAGTCAGGAGTTGGGACATTTTGAAGCTTATGAAGAATAAACGTGTATTTAAGTGCATAATATTTGAAGAGAAATTAACAGTCTCAGTAATGATATTTAATAAATTGCTATTATAAATTGACTTCTGACAATAGGTGTCTTCTAGCAGTCTTCATTGTCACTCCATGCCATATGTTTGGGAAGGTCTATCGCTAGTTAATCATACTATTGAAGGCAGTACCATTGGAACCAACTTCTCCCACCCTCGACCATGTGAAGGACCCCGAGATTCCACTTCATTAGAAAGCTGTGTGCAATTCTGTGTCATGATGGTGCTACGATAGGAGATTGCCCATGGTTCAATCACTGATGCCAAGAATGAAAACCTTTGTGGGTCACACCTCCGGAGCTGGTGTCATTCTCAAAAATGAGCTTGATTGGGAAATTCTGGGCCCAGTTGCTGCCATGTTGCAAAAAGGCACTTGCTGTATGCAGAGCTCAGCTAATGTCAGAAATTTGGGGGTGTTCTAATCTGCCAGGTTACTGTATAACAAGTGGGCACGTTGGTGAGGCCGTGCATTTTGAGCTTCTGATACTGCTGACAAAGAGAGAGACAAAGCAATAGAGGTATAGTTCCTAAGTTTGGAGATGACACTGAAATTGGAGGTATAGTGGACAGCAAAGAAGGTTACCTCAGATGGGCCAATAGGCTGAGGAGTGACAGATGGAGTTTAACTTAGATAATGTGAGGCGCTGTGTTTTAGAAAAGCAAATCCGAGCAGGACTTACACATTTAATGGTAAGGTCCTGGGGAGTGTTGCTGAACAAAGAGACCTTGGAGTGCAGGTTCATAGTTCCTTGAAAGTAGAGTCACAGGTAGATAGGACAGTGAAGAAGGCATTTTGTATGCTTTCCTTTATTGGTCAGAATATTGAGTATAGAAGTTGGGAGGTCATGTTGCAGCTGTACAGGATATTGATTAGGTCACTTTTGGAATTTTGCAGGGATTGGAGGATTTGAGGATTGGAAGAGGCTGAATTGGCTGGGTCTGTTTATAAAGTCATGAGGGGCATGGATAGGATAAGTAGACAAGGTCTTTTCCCTGGGGTCAGGGAGTCCAGGACTCGAGGGCATAGGTTTAGGGTGAGAGGAGAAAAATTTAAAAGGGACCTAAGGGGCAACTTTTTCACACAGAGGGTGGTATGTGTGTGGGATGAGCTTCCAGAGGAAGTGGTGGAGGTTGGTACAATTGCAACATTTAAGAGGCATCTGGATGGGTATATGAATAGAAAGGTTTGAAGGGATACGGGCCATGTGCTGGCAAATGGGACTAGATTTGGTTAGGATATCTGATTGGCATGAATGAGTTGGAATGAAGGGTCTTTTTTTCATGCTGTACCTCTCTATGACTCTATAAGAGGGGAGAAATACTGATCAAGTCACTAACGAACCTTCAGGTCCATGCTGAGAAGCCAAGTAAATCGTGTCTTGTTCTTGGTGCCTGCAGGATGTAGGATAATACACGAAATTCCAGTTTCACCTCTGTTTGGATGAAAATGTATATTAGAAATCACTGTTTCACAGCTTTAGCAATTTGTATTAGTGGTCTACTCGAATTGTGCAGCTATTCTGTACCTCACAAAGTCTTTCTGTGGTGGCATGCACTTGGATTCGGTGGCTATTCCAGTCAAGTAGCAGCAAGATCCTTCTTTCCAGCAGTGCCTCACGCTCACAAAGTCTCTCCGTCCAATGATGTTTCCGGCTGTGTCTCCCATGATTTCGTAAGTCACCATGGTATCTTTGCCAATTTTCCGCAAGACCTGAATGAATTGTCAACAAACGTTTGTCAAAATTATATCTCCAGGCCAAGCTTTCCAGTGAATGTCGAACGTGTGGATGTGTGTAAGATGTGGAAGATTTCCTGTTAACCTACATGCAAGTGTTTGATGCTTGGATTCCATGAGCTCATTTGGTCAACTTTCTCATAAAGCTCATGATACACGTGTTCCGTAGTTGCATCCAGCACACCCTCCAATTTGAAGACTTTTCCAATTCCAGGTAGAATTTTGCTCATAACATTGTCACCATTCTCCTGAAAGAAGAGATAAGCATTTCTGATTAATTTTTTTTTTGTCGTTACTGTTAAGCAGCTTTGCCTCATTGTATTACATCATTGGGCTGGTGTGTTTGTTGCCCACGAGTGACAGGTGGAGTTTAACTTAATGCGAGGCGCTGTGTTTTAGAAAAGCAAATCCGAGCAGGACTTACACATTTAATGGTCAGGTCCCAACTCGTTTCTCTTCATTGTGGAGCCAGGCCAGTACGTGTCAGTTAATCAGCCATGGGGGGCATCACAACTGACTTAATCTGTGCCCCCACCCAACATGGATGTAGATCCAGCAGAAGGCAGTATATAGCCCTTAGACATAGCAAACATAGATAGTTTTTAAAGACAATAACCAGCCCTTAATTTGACTGGAGTGAAATTGACTAAACTTAGAGCATGCATACAACACACCTGGCTCCTGAGAGTTGCAATGCCACAATATGAATATGATCTCTGACTTGTCATTAGAGCCCTGCTATGTTAAATTAATCTAACTGCTTTGGTGCCATAATATTGTGACAAGTAAGACAGCACCATTTCATACTCGATCATTCTCGGAGGTCTGGGAAAGTTAGCAACTAATTTTCATGAGTTGAGTGTGGTGCTGGAAAAGCACAGCAGGTCAGGCAGATCCGAGGAGCAGGAGGATCAACGTTTCAGGTTCATGATTCCTGATGAAGGGCTTATGCCCGAAACGTCAACTCTCCTGCTCTTCGGATGCTACCTGACCTGCTGTGCTTTTCCAGCGTCACACTCTCGACTCTGAGTTCCAGCATCTTCAGTCCTCACTTTCCCCAAACAAGTTTTCATGATGCAATCACACCAGAACATCTCGTAACTGTCATGTTTTTCACTTGTTTCAAAGCCTTCGTCAGTAGGAAAATAGTAAATGTGTCTCTGCTTTTCAAGAACAGGAGCAGTTTGAAAGCTGGGAGTGATGACCCATTAGCCAGGCATCAGTCGAAGGGAAAATGCTTTTAAGAATGTGACAACAGAGTATTTGACAATATGATGAAGCAGTTATGTGAAAGGATAATCACATTTGATTCATCTCAATCAATGAGTATACTCAGGATGATGATTGCTGGATTTTGGGTGTTAAGGGACATGGGGAATAGGGCAGGTTTGCAGAGCTGACCCAAACATTCAGCTGTGATCTTACTGAATGGTGGAACAAGCACAAGGGGCTGTATGATCACCTCCTAATCCGATTTCTTATATTAGGAAGAAAATTACCGTTTTGATTTCTGTTGTCCATCCGGCATCCTGGCTCAAAATCCCCAGAGCCTTTTGTAAAGCATCTTCCCCTTGCTTCACGTAGGATAGTTCTTCTGTGCTGAAAGTCCATTTTGTTTCCGATCTTTCATCTTCGACCTTGAGAGCTGTGATAAAACCCCAACATTATGTCACAATGTACAACAAACAAAACAAATACTGTTTCCTTCCCAAGACATTTCTGTATTTTGACAAGTATTTGACTAACTTCGGAAATATTATTTAGACAGTTGTAGGCTTGTACCTCACTCAATTAAAACTGTCTCTCCACCCTACTGCAAACCCTTTTGTTCTTCCTGCCCTTCCACCTTGCTTTGGTACCATGGTCCATTTCCAACCATCTCTCCGTCCTGCCTGATTAAAATCCAACAATCCAGTCACTAAGGGTCACTAAACAGCCCTCATCAGAACCAAGTGATTTGTTAATACATACACCCTTCCCAAAGTACTGTTACTATATTGCTCTCACTCTAGTGATTTGCCTTAGTTCAACTGTGCATTGAAATATCATCATATTATTGCCAAAAACCCAAAATTACTTCTAATAAGCTTTGAGAATACCATTGCTAACTACCACAATAGCATAAAGAGAGTGCAAAGCTTGTCAGAAAAAGCTGCTTACCTGCGTAAGGTTTTTTTTTCTGGACTAGAGAATCCCAGGTTCCTGACAGAAAATTGTCTTTAATTTTCATTCTTCTCATTTCATATGCTACGGCAGCTACTGCAGTTCTCTTCAATCCTGAATGAAGAGAAACATTGAAATTATTCGAATTAACCCTTCCAACCCGTCTTAGTGCATAAATGGCTCACAGTGTAGAAACAGATACATCTGTTATTACAGTCTGTCTCATTCAAAGTAACCAAGACATCAAACTTAACATTAAAATTCCCACTTCACGACATTATTTAATTTCAAAAGATTTAATCATTAAGACCAAAGAAGTTGCCGTCTAAGACTCTCCACAGATTGCAAAATGCTTAGTTAGTTTTTAAGACAATAGGTATACATTTACCTGTCATGTTCCTGAAATGCTGATGTGAGATTCCACAGCACAATTTGAATGTTGCTGGTAACATGGTTTTCAGCTAATTCCTGCTCTGTTCTGAGCTTATGCCGAACTTGCACAGTTTCTTTGGATTTATATTTGGTGCTTGAAGGCCAATATCTTTGATAAGGAATGTGCAGAGAGATACCCACCAGATGAATAGAGTATTCAAGGACAGCATAGGGAGCGATGAGTGTAGCACTATCAGAGGGCACTTTTTGATAGCCTCCTGAGTAATGTAAAGTATTGTGAGATGAAGAATTACTCACTGATGGCCTCAGGCATTTCCTCACTTGCTGCCGTATGGCAACAAAAATTGGCAGATTGTTTAAATAACTGGAGGTTGCTGGTCCTAAAGCAATTCAGCCTCCTCAAGTGTCATTGTCTGTACCTTGTGTGCATATTAGCGAAGGGAAGTACATGATGCTGAGAATGCAGTATGTGGGCCTAATCTAATCTTGCCCATTGATTGGGAATGTTCCTGGGGAGCTGACTATTCAACCAGCCTGACTTCACCTTAACCCTTTCCTCAACCAAAGCAAGCCCAATTTATTGTCCAATCACAGGACGCACCCAAATTGCCTTTTCCTTCTTCCCCTCAATCCCCAACATTTTTAAAAGCGGGAAATGAAAAGGTATGAGGAAAATGAAAGTAGGAGTTTGCTATAGCATTTAGGGCTAAAGAATATGAGGAGAAAGCAGGAGGAGGGGGTGGAGTTGGATAGTCAGCCATGACAGCACAGGCTCGCAGGGCTGAATGGCCTACTCCTACATTTTTCTGTTTCTCTGTACAACGAAAAGGTTAATTGTAGTCTAGGTCAGTGATTAGTTCAAAGCTTTCTTGGCTAGAATTTGTCCAAAAGGAGAAAATCAGGCTGAGGCGTCAAGCACTACAATGAATTGAAAAAGAATTTAGAATAGAATCCCTACAGCGCAGAAGAGACCCTTCAACCCAGCAAGGCCACACCAACCCTCCAAAGAGTGACCCACCCAGACTCCCTTACGTTTATCCCTGACTAATGCACCTAACCTGCACATCCCTGAACACTATGGGCAATTTAGCATGGCCAATCCACCCTAACCTGCACATCCCTGAACACTATGGGGTAATTTAGCATGGCCAATCCACCCTAACTTGCACATCCCTGAACACTATGGGGTAATTTAGCATGGCCAATCCACCCTAACTTGCACATCCCTGAACACTATGGGGTAATTTAGCATAGCCAATCCACCCTAACCTGCACATCCCTGAACACTATGGGGTAATTTAGCATGGCCAATCCACCCTAACCTGCACATCCCTGAACACTATGGGGTAATTTAGCATGGCCAATCCACCCTAACCTGCACATCCCTGAACACTATGGGGTAATTTAGCATGGCCAATCCACCCTAACCTGCACATCCCTGAACACTATGGGGTAATTTAGCATGGCCAATCCACCCTAACCTACTCATCTTTGGATTGTGGGAGGAAACTGGAGCACCCACAGGAGAGCCATGCAGACGCAGGGAGAACGTGCAGTCGCCCAAGGCTGGAATCAAACCCAGGTCCCTGATGCTATGAGGCAGTGGTGCTAACCGCTGAGCCATCGTGCCACCCCCAATTGAGATAGGAGTTATATTGCACATTGTTTTGACTTTGTAATATGTTCTTCCTCACCTGGAGCTTTGTTGAAACAAGGCAACACCTTTCTGTATCAGTGATGCAGTAAAGATCATTATTCAAAGAGTTGGCAGTTCTATTGGTACCTGGGCAACAGTGTTTCATCGAACCAGAAGCAACAGGCAGCTGAACTGCAGCTTCATCTCACTGTTGAGAATTTGAGGAGGTACTTGCACATCTACCTCACTCGTAGTAATGCCATTCGTCAGTTCCCTCATTTCTAATGTTCCAAAACCCTTTCAACAGCAAACAGAGTTAATATGGCAGGATTGAATTGGAAACTGCAGCGACTTTATTTCTGCAGTAGTTCAGACTCAGTTAAAGTCTTGAAATAATTCACGGATTTACCTGCAGAACCTTATCATGTTTTAAAGCAAGTAGGAGAGAGGTGAAAGAGAAAAGGATGAGGGAAGAAATAAAACTGATGAGATAAAAAAAAGAATGAAGCAACAGATCTTGATAGGAGCAAAAGGATGGTTGGCGGCGAGAGAAATAAATTTATATCTTAGAAATTCCAAGATAGCTTCAAACTGTTATCTTCCTTTATACAGTACAGCACCCTGCCTTCAATCAAAAGTTAGTATATTGCAAGACAACAGTACATCTCTCTGCAATTGGCTTATTTTAAAATATGTTCTGTGATTTAATGTGTTGTACAGCATTTGTGTATTATTCCTATTCGACTTTGGATGTCCATCATTTGTAATTTCTTGTGCCAACCACAAGGGGGTAGTATTGTGATTTCTGCTGTTCTGCTTTCCCAGTGAAAACAAAGTTCTGAATTTATAGTACTTTTAACACTGTCAAAACTTCCAAAGGAATTTCACAGGAGCATTATCCACCAGAATTTGACAGTAAGTCACATAAGGACACATTATTGCAGGGGATTGAAAGCTTGGTCTAAAATTGAAGGAGTGTCTTAAAGGCTGAAAGTAAGGTAGAGACACAGAGAGAGGTCAGGAGGGAATTCCAGAATTTGAGATCAAGGAAGCTGAAGGCAGTTGTGATGGACAAAGCACAAGGGCCCAGAATAAGAGGAGTGCAGATATTGCTGAGGATGGTAGGGCTGGAGGAGATTACAGAGAGTGGCGAATCTGCGGAGATGGTTAAACAGAAACGTGAACATTTTAAACTTGGGGCTTTGCTTAAACTGGGTGCCAGAGAGAGGACAGTGTGAGGCAAGCCGAGTGTTTGAAGTAGATGAGCCTAAGTTAAAAATCACACAACAGCAGGTTATAAGAGAGAAGTTGAGTCAATTACAGGGCGGTTGAGAGAGCTCAGGGCAGTGGAATGTTTAAATGAGGAACCTAATTTCTCCCCATCAATTACTGGAGGGTTCGTATGTAAGAAATACATCACCTTCAAGAAAAACAAAGATTTCCTCAGCGTTTTGAGAAATTTCATTACTTTATTTTGCTTTCTTATTTACTTATGACTGAATTATCATTCATAAATTATTAATTACAATTTTAACATTCAGATGTAAGTCAATTCAATGAAAGAAATGCACAAGGCAGTAGGATTTGGATTTAAATAGTACCTTTGATGTCTTTAGAACATACTAAAGCACTTTACAGCCAATGAGCTGTCAATGTCAACTTCTTAAATTGCAGCAGCCAATGTGCTCACAGCAGGCTCCCACAAACAGTAACCCGATAATGACAGCTTTGATCAAGATTAAGGAGGTGCTGTTGCTGGTGTTGGACTGGGGTGGACTGTGTGATTTTTAGCTTTAATTAAAGTGGTGTGAGGAATAAATAGAAGCTGGCAAACAAGGGAAGACGCTCCCAGTTTATGTTTGAATAGCATCGTCTGATCTTTGACAATTGTACCATTACCACCTCCTCCCTCTCCCCTGACCCACTCACACCCACACACTCCTCAAGGAGAGGGATGAGTTCCTCAACAGGACAGCAGAAGCTCTCACAACATCACACTGAGGTGCTGCGGGTGGGGTGGCCCAGAGCCAAACATTTCACCAAAGGGTTGGTTTTCCCCGTCCCGAATACTACGTGATTTCTGGAGTCATGTCTACCTTCAGGACATTTCCTCATGTTAGTAGGGGGTAGATAAATTAAACATGTACTTGGTGTCTTTAGTCTTTCCTTTGCTCCAAATTCAAAGTTCACCTTCAGCATATTGGCAACATCCGAACTGGAATCGGAGCAATGTTTTAAGTGCTGCTACAGGAGGCATCTCCTGAATTCTTTGTTTCCAGCATTACACTTGTTATAAAATCATCTGCTCTAATCAGGATACTCAAATAAACCATAAATAAATATATTAATGAAGCTTCTTTCATCAGACTGGCATGGCCTTGTTGAAATCAGAATTCTAAATGTAAACATCACCCGTATGAATGATTGCTCGGCCTATGCCATGGTTCTGTTTGATTTCACCTCAGAAAGGTTCTGGAAAAGGATCCCATGCAGGGACAGCAATCATCAGGTAACGAACTGACTTCCTCTCGTGGCTTCCTCAGGGCTGATGGAATCCCAGCCGGTCACTCAGGTCATCTCCATCTCCAGGGTGAGAGGAGCTCCTGCTCTCTTTCACACACGTGCACATACACAAAGACACACATGTGGAGATGCATACAGACACTAACACACATACACTCTCTCTCTCTCTCTCTCTCTCTCACACACATACATACACACTCTTGCTCACATACATACTCTCTCTCACACACACACTCACTCACACACACTCTCTCTCACACACACACACACATTCACACACCTACACCCCCATACACATTTGCACATACACACACGTGTTACTATGTCTCTGTAGGTACATGAATAGGAAAAGTTTAAAGGGATATGGGCCAAGCACATGCACGTGGGACTAGATTAGCTTGGGTAGCATGGACCCAATAGTCTGTTTCCATGCTCCATGACCCTATGACATACACAGACACCCAGACATGTATACAGACGTACACACGCAACTACAGACACATATACACAGTGACACGCATACATGCACATACAGACACATACAAGTACACACACATACAGACACACAAACACATATACAGTGACACACACATGTACAAGGACTCACGCAAACAGAGGCACACACAGTGATGATCAGGTTAATGAGGGACTTTGAAATGGAGGGGAGCGAGGGTGAGCTGGAGTTAAGGAGGCAAGTCCAAAGCTTAGGAGCCAGCCAGCTGACAGCACAATGTTGAAGTGATCCAAACCAGGAACATAGGCCCAAATTAAAGGAGTGTGGACATCTCTGGGCGTTTGAGGCTGGAGGAGGTGTCAGAAATAAGGATGAGCCTATGGAGGGTTTTTTTAAGTGATGATGTGCATTCTAAAACCCAGGCAATGAACACACGTGTGATCGGTAAACCCAGACCTGCCCTATCTTAAAACACCGGCAGCAAATGTGATTGAGGGGCAGTGTGTTGGTAATAATCGGAAGGAGAGTTGTGTTAGATTCTGTGTCACAGTGCAGGACTGGGGAGAGAAGGGATTGATCAGACTGCAAAGAATGGGAGCTAGTGACTGGAGAGCCACATGCAGTGATGGAGAGGCATCTGAGCAAGATGCATTATCAGGGGCAAAGGTCAAGAAGGATGAAGAGGAATAACTTGTTCAAGCCACAGAGGAACTCACTATGACCTGATTAAGACCCATTTACTACCCATGCAAGAGCAGGAAACTGATTGGTTAAGACCCATTTACTACCCATGCAAGGGCGGGAAACTGATTGGTTAAGACCCATTTACTACCCATGCAAGAGCAGGAAACTGATTGGTTAAGACCCATTTACTACCCATGCAAGAGCGGGAAACTGATTGGTTAAGACCCATTTACTACCTGTACAAGGGTGGGAAACTGATTGGTTAAGAGCCATTTGCTACACTCTCAAGGGCAGGAAACTGGTTAAGAGCCATTTACTACCCATGCAAGGGCGGGAAACTGATTGGAAGAGTTCAAACAACTAGATTCCAGGAACAATGTACATGGATTTGGAAAGTAACTCACATTCAGTGACTGGTTGAAAAGGGAAGTTTGTGTCTGATTTACAGGTACGATCTCAGCTTTTACCACAGATTGATGGATAAGCTCTTTGTTCTTTGAGTGAGAGTGAAGGAGGCAAACGAAAGAGATTTTGGATGGGTGAGGTGCTGCTGCTGCTACAAACTGTCCTGAATTATGTGTTAATTTAATATTGAATAAGATCAAATATGCTCTTGGCTACATACTTTTAGAAAAACTAGAACAGTTGTTCTGTTTGAAGATTCCGATCATTAAAATTCCCTTCCCAACACTGAGGACTTCATTGAGGTGAACATTATTATTGAACAGAACAACAAGTAATGAGACCTATACTTTCCAAATTTATTTCCAATTTCAGTTGGGGGATTAAAGGGCATTCCTGAAATCCTGAATGACTATTCAGCTAGAGGTTGTTTGGATGGTAGCAGAGGCCTGGCTTTGGGATGGTTGACAAAAAACTTTAAGCTCAAGCCTCTGCATCTGAGGCCTGTGCAGCTTCCCCCACCCTGTCAGTAGCATGCGAAGCTCTGAGCGAGTTGTGAAGGGAAAGGCCGGATTCCGAAGCTGGCCATGAGGGTCTCAGTGGGAATAGAGGATGACGCACCTTCTTGTTGGCACTTTGCAACCCACCGTCACCACAAATTAAGAGCCGGAGTGTTGCAGTCAGGGGCACCTCTGAGCCAGTCCAATGGCAGGAGCAGGGCGTGGGAGGTGATCAGGGATCTAGGCCTCGGTGTCAGAGGAGATGTTGATGGTTGGCTCCCTAGCTGCCATGGGTGTTGCTCACAGGAAGTATCCGAGAAAGGTCAAGGTTGCAATCTGTGACCTTTGCTGACTTTCGTATCCTCCCTCACACAGGGTGGGGAGCACATGGAGGCCATTTTGAAAGATGTCAGATGTACTGAGTGGAAACTGATGACTCAACATTGACAAGAGCAACACATCTGAATTCTTCTGCAACTTTCTACCGCACAGAGTAACATCTTGACCCAATAAGCTATCCAAAAGTTTCCCTACCTGATCTGGATCTGCACTAAGCTTTGTTTAGCCTTAATATTTATATATTTTTCACTGAATCAAGCGATACCTCAGACTTGTTTTTGATAACTTCATCTGTTTTATATTTTAATGGTTTATTTTAAAGTATAATTGCATCATAAAATAATCATCTGCAGTCAAAATTAATAGTTATAAGGGTGCGTAGTCTCAACAATAGATACTGTTTAGGAAATGTATTTTTGCATTGGTGTTTGATTCCATAAAAAAAGGATCTAAACTAACAGAAAAGGACAGTCTTTTACAATGTTGTCCAGAATGCTGAAAGTTTGATGATTCTATATCAGTGAGAGAGGTGAGGAATTGCTCCCTGATATTAATAAAGAGAGAGTAGTCCATAGTTAGGAAGCACAGGGCTCCTGTGGTGCAGTGGTAGTGTCCTTGCCTTTGAGGCAGAAGGTCTGGGTTCAAGTCCCATCTGCTCGAGGGGTGTGACTGGGTTTGTTAGGAAGCTTAATGATCAGGAAGCAAGTACACCCTTACAGGATGTTCGCCTAGTGATTTTCTTTCAATTCAGTATGATTTTGGAGACTGAAAGACAGCAGCTAATTCTGTTAGTGTCAGAAGCAGATGAGGCAGGGAATATTGCAAATAGCCTTCGCACCAAAAGATGTGTAGGGGGGAGTGGGATACTATCTCACAGTCACTGGGAACAGAGTCACGGCATTGCACATACTGTGTAGGCTGTCAACAACGAGTAGTTACTGTTGGAAGAACAGACAACTCACTAACAAACTCATGAATGACATGGTCACCCTGATCCCTTTGTGCTGATTATAGACTGACCAATCCAGAGACTCAGGACTAACAATACAGTACAGCTGGCTTCTTGAGAATGTTAAATCCCCTGAAATAAATGTAAAATTTAAATGCTCTAGGCAAGAAAAGATGCCATAAAAGTTTTGGATTGTCATTAAAATCGAATACCTTCACTTGTCCAGCCTCTATATGAGTGTCTGATCCCACACTCACAGACAGCACTCAGCGAGTGACCATGCACCAGTCATAGGAACAGGGGTAGGCCATTCATCCCCTTGAGCTTGTTCTGGTGTTCAATGAGGTCTGTGGCCTAATTGTATTCGGGCCTCCCTTAATACCTTTGCTTAATTAAAAAAATGATCTATGTCAGACTTAAAGTTAACAACTGATTTAGCAAAATTACTGTTTGTGGAAGAGAGCTCCAGTTAGCGACCAGCTTCTGTAAAAGTGTATGTAGAAACACTCAAAGCAAACAAAGGTGTTTGTGGCTTTTGGGTGTCAATCAGCTCAGTCTCAGGATGTTGCTACAGGGCAGTGGCCAACGTCCGCTCTCTCCAGCTGGTTCTTGATGAAGCAATAATTCCGAAGTGGAGCTGTTCACTGATGATGGGACAAATCACCAGAAATCACGTCAGCAGACCTCCAGACTTGTGCTTATAAATACCAAGTGATGTTTACATTGCACAAGTGTCACCCGTTATAAGCACAAGGGAATCTTAACTAATTGCCATTTCCCTCCACCGTTAACATTCTGGGTCATCAATAGGGAGCTGAAACACAACTGAACCAGACTTATAACTCACCACAGTTACTAGGGCAGGTCAAAGGTTAAATGCCCTGTAACAAGTAGCTCTCTTTATAGCTTGCCAAAGCCATCTCTTGCTATTCAATGCTGTTACCATCACTGAATCCCCCACTATCATCATCCTAGGGGTTACCATTGACCAGAAATTATCTGGACTAGCCATATAAATACAGTGGCTACAAGAGCAGGTCAGAGGCTAGGAAGTCTGCAGTGAGAAACTCACCTCCTGGTTCCCCAAAACCTATCCACCATCTACAAGGCACAAGTCAGGAGTGTGATGGAATACTCAACAACATTCAAAAAGCTTAGCACCATTCAGAACGAAGCAGCCCACTTGACTGGCACCCCATCCACAAACATCCACTCCCCCCACTACTGACACCCAGTAGCAGTGGTGTACACTATCAACAAAATGCAATGCATAAATTCCATGGCTCCTGAGACAGTGCCTTCCAAACCCACAGCCACTACCACCTGGAAGGACAACCAGTTACTTAGGAGCACCACCACCTGCAAAGTCCCTCAAGCCACTCACCGTCCTGACTTGGAAATATATCGCCATTCCTTCAGTGTCACCAAGTCAAAATCCAGGAAAGCTCCCCCCCCGCCCAATGAAATTCCAAATGGACTGCAGTGATTCAGAAAGTCAGCTCATCTCCACATTCTCAAGGACCACTAGGGATTGACAGAAACGTTCTGGCAGCGCCTGCAATAACCGCATCTATGAATGTTTAAAACTGCCCCCTCACCAAAGGCTCTGACAGGTTTGGTACCTTTGCTTAGCAGAGTCGCAGAGTCACGTGGCACAGAAACAGACCCTTCGGTCCAACTCATCCATGCTGACCAAGTTTCCCAAACTAAACTAGTCCCACTTTCCTGGTGTTTAGCCCGTATCCCTCTGAACCTTTCCTATTCATGCCTCTGTCCAAATGTCTTTTAAATGTTCTAATTATAACCTGCATCTACCACTTCCTCTGGCAGTTCATTCCACATGTCAACGACCCTCTATGTGGAACAGTTGCCCCTCGGGTCCCTTTTATAAACCTTTCTACTCTCACCTTAAAAATATGCCCCCTACACATTTGAACTCGCTAACCTTGCTATTCACCTTATCTCACGATTACCCCTCACAATCTGCGAAGCTTCTGTAAGGTCACCCCTCAAACTCCTACGCTCCAGTGGAGGAAGTTCCAGTCTATCCAACCTCTCCTTATAATACAAACCCTCCAGACCCAGCAACATTCTGGCTATTCTTTTCTGAACCCTCTCCAATTTAATAATATCCTTCCTATAGCAGGGAGACCAGAACTGCACACAGTACTCCAAAAGTGGCCTCACTAACGTCTTGTACAATTTGAACATAATGTCCCAACTCCAATATACAATGCACTGAGCAACAAAGGTAAGTGTGCTAAATGTCTTCTGAACCATCCTGTCTACCTGTGACGCAACTTTCAAAGAAGTATGTATCTGAACCCTTGCGTCGCTCTGTTTGACAGCTCTTCCCAGGGCCCCGGCCATTACCTGTATACATCCTGCCATTATTTGTTTTTACCAAAATACAATTCATTCAAATCAAACTTTATTGACTATTCCTTGGTCCATTGATTCAATTGATCAAGATCCCTTTGTACTCCAAGAAAAACGTCTTCATTGTCAACTATACTAACAATCTTGCTATCATCCTCAACTTATTAACCACGCCTCCTAACTTCTCATCCAAATCATTTAAATAAATAACAAACAACAATGGACCCAGCACCGATCTCTGCAGAACACAGCTGGTCACAGGCCTCCAGTCTGAAAAACAACTCTCCACCGTCACTCTCTGTGATGAGGGATTAGTATCAAAATTTGCACTGTCTCTTGGGACATTCAATGAGAGTCTCCAGTCTATGTTTTAAGGTATGGACATATTGCAATGTTAGGCAGTTTACAGACACTTCTTCAAAGTATTACATCTGACCTCTGATCCAACTCATCCTGAATCAATGGCATAATGATCCTGTATGTTCATGTCAAGCTCTGAAGGAGTGGGAACATACTCATTCAGTGAAAGATACAGAGTAGAAGCCTATCTCAGCAGAACAGCAATTCTTATCAATTTGAACTTGAATGACTCCGGTGTGAACTTATACTTCGGCATAGGATAAGGAGAGAAGGTATCAACAGACTGCACTCTGTATTGTTGGAACAGATTGGCCTGGGACAAAGCAGAACTCAAGAGAATCTGATGGACACATGATTCGGAGATAACCAGAAAGCTAGTTGCCAATAATCTTTAGTGGAGAGACCAAGGTTGATTGGTATATGCAAACATTCATTGAGAAAGTTCAAAAATCACAAATTAAATGCTTGAGATTCCAACCAGCGAATCTTCTTTCTTGAGATTACCCTTTTTAAGGTATGTATGTAAAGTGTTGTTTCAGTAAACTTTATTTCTCTCTCGTGACTAGTTATCCCAATTAAACTTGCTTCCACCACATTCTCAGCCAGCACATCCCAGATGTCAACCATTTGCTGCGTGAAAATATTATCCTTCATGTTGCTGTTGGTTCTTTATCCACTGTCGTAAATCTGTGTCGCCTTGGTCTCAATATGTCCACCAATGGGAGCAGCTGCTGCCTATCTGCTTTGTTCAGACCACTCTTGGTTTGGAACACCTCCCAACCTCACTAAAGACAACAGCTCCAGCATCTCTCATTTAACTGTGTTACCAAAGATCTTCATTCTCCGAACCAGTCACATGATACCCTGAGAATGGGGGAAGGAGGTGAGTGGGCTGACAGGAGTACCCACACATTTATGATACGACCACCCACCAGATGGGATCCTGCCCTGATACCCAGTTGCCCAAAAATCAGTGGCACCCAATGCCCATGTGGAAGAATGAGTGAAGAATCAGATTGAAGACTGTGAAGTGCTGCATTTTGGAAAGGCAGAGCAGGGTAGGACTTACAGACTTAATGGTAAGGTCCCAGGGAGTGTTGCTGAACAAAGAGACCTTGGAGTGCAGGTTCATAGTTCCTTGAAAGTAGAGTCGCAGGTAGACAAGGGGTAAAGAAGGTATTTGGTATGCTTGCCTTTATTGTTTAGTGCATTGACTATAGGAGCTGGGAGCTCATGTTGCAGCTGTACAGGACATTGGTTGGGCCACTTTGGAATACTGCATTCAATTCTCATCTCCCCATACAGAAGAGTTGTTGTTAAATCTGAAAGGGTTCAGAAAAGATTTGCAGGTACATTGCCAGGGTTGGAGGGTTTGAGCTCTTGGTGAGGCTGAACATGGCAGGGGCTGTTTTCCCGGGAATGTCAGACACTGAAGGGTGACCGTGTAAAAGTTTATAAAATCATGAGATGCATGGATAGGATGAATTGCCAGAGTCTTTTCTCAGATAGGAGAGTTCAAAGCTAGAGGGCATAGGTTTAAAGTGAAAGGGGAAAGATTTAAAAGGGACTTAGGGGGAAATTCTTCACACAGGGGATGGTGCATGCATGGAATGAACTGCCAGAGAAAGTGGTGGAGGCTGGTACAATTACAGCATTTAAAAGACATCTGGATGGGTATATGAATAGGAAGGGTTTAGAGGGATATTGGCCAAGTGCTGGCAAATGGGACTAGATTGGGTTGGGATATCTGGTCAGCATGGACAAGTTGGACTGAAGGGTCTGTTTCATGCTGCCTATCTCTATGAATCTGTAAGCCCAGGTCAAGTTGTGTCCAGGAATAGCCTGGCCAAGTTCACCAGACAAAAGGCCAAATTATTAGATCGTCTGAGAAAATGTTCACCCTAACCCCAGTTGATGTTGAGCAAGTGTTTGATAAAGGTCCATCACATCTTCCTACCTTTGTGTACCGTGCATCAACAAAGCTCGAGATCCCATGGACCTTTATGTGACCTGCAACCTTCAACAATTTGTGCACGTTTAAGGGGAAGCTACAAACACCCACAAGAGAGAAAAGGAAATCAGAGAGTATTCCGATAGACTGTGGTGTGTGAGAGGTTTCATTTGGAAGTTCAAGACCAGTATTGAACCCATCGGGCTGGATGGCCTGTTTCGGTGTCATGTAGTCTGGGCAGTCCCAAAGACTCTCAGCCATTAGCATTTGTGGAAAAGAAAATGCAGGAGAGAATTTCCAGATTGTTCACAGGTTTCACCTCACGGTTGATGGTAAACACAGCAGTTGTGTGAAATTTCCCTTCTTGAAGCTCACTGAATGTCCTAGCCCAGTTAATGTTACATCAGTGCAGTGCAAATTTCTGAAAAATACATCATTTTACTGTCTCTTCTCTGTAGAATTTGTAAATAACGAGGCATGCAGATTTGTTTTGTCATTCTTTGCATACTTATGCTTTGGTCCAAGTGGTGAACATAGCTGAAATAGCCCCTCACACCTTGGGGTGCTTCGTTTGTATTGTTCCAGCTTTCTGATCAGATGCTGAAGGCTGGTTCAAGAGTATATGGTTATGCCAGCTGACATTCAATGAAAACATAAGAATTACTTGAGCTGTTTGTGGGTTTTGCTGCACACAGATGGCCTACAGTGTTATCAGATGTCATGGTGATTACAATTCATGAGTAGCTCATGGGGTAGGAATCACTTTGCAATGTGTGGAAAACAGGACGTGTGTCTGGTAAATGGAAGTAATGAAGGAATTTCTTCTGGAAGTGAGGTCAGTGAATTAATTTGAACTGTAGGCCTCCTGGCCCTGGGTTGAGTTGGAACGGCCTTCCCTGGCCACCTGGGGAAAGGGTGCGATATCTCATCTCAGTGCTGCCTTGAGTTGGGTCATGAGATGGGTAGCCAGAACAACTGCCTGTTCAAACCATCGGTAATTAGATGTAAGATAAAGGCGCACAGTGTACGGGTAATGTATTAGCATGGATAGAAGATTGGTTAACCAGCAGAAAGCAAAGAGTGGGCATAAATGGATGTTTCTCTAATGGGCAATCAGTGGCTAGTGGTGTGCCTCAGGGATCAGTGTTGTTCACAGTTGTTTACAATTTACATTAGATGATTTACAATTGGGGACCCAGTATGGTGTGTCAAAGTTCGCAGACAACATTAAAATGAGTGGTTGGGCAAAGTGTGCAGAGGACACTAAAGGTCTGCAGAGATTTATAGTTAGATTAATTGAGTGGGCAAGGTCTGGCAGATGGAGTACAGAGGAACCTCGATTAACCGGCATTTGATTATCTGAATATTGGATTATCTGGCAAGATCGCAAGGTCCCGATACTTGGCTAAAATATGTAATCCAGAATTTGATTAACTGAACAAAACTCCACACCCGTGTCCACTGGATAATCGATGTTTCTCTGTACACTGTTGGCAGATGTGAGGTCATCCATTTTGGTTGGAATAACAGCAAAATGGGCTACTAGTTAAATGGTGAGAAATTGCAGCATGCTGCTGTGCAGAGGGACCTGGGTGTCCTTGTGCATGAATCACCAAGGAGTTGGTTTGCAGGTGCAGCAGGTAATTAAGAAGGTAAATGGAATATTGTCCTTCATTGCCAGAGAGATGGAATTTAAAAACAGGGAGGTTATGCTGCAGCTGTACAGGATGCTGGTGAGGCCACACTTAGAGAACTGTGAGCAGTTTTGGTCTCCTTACTTGAGAAAGGATGTACTGGGCCCTGGAGGGGGTGCAGAAGAGGTTCACTGGGTTGATTCTACAGTTGAGAGGGTTGGTTTATGAGGAGAGATTGAGTAGACTGGGACTATACTCATTAAAATTTAGAAGAATGAGGAGGGATCTTACAGAAACATAAAACTATGAAGGAAATAGAAAAGATAGAAGCAGGGAGGCTGTCCACTGGTGGGTGAAACTAGAACTAGGGGGCATAGCCTCAAAATAAGCGGGAGGGATTTAGGACTGAGTTGAGGAAGAATTTCACCCAAAGGGTTATGAATCTGTGGAATTGCCTGCCCAGTGAGGCAGTTGAGGCTGCCTCACTGAATGTTTTTAGGGCAAAGGTAGATAGAATTTTGAACAGAAAAAGAATTAAAGGTTATAGTGAGTGGGTGGGTAAGTGGAGCTGAATCCATGAAAAGATCAGCCATGATCTTATTGAATGGCGGAGCAGGCTCAAGGGGCCAGATGGACTGCTCCTGTTCCTATTTCTTATGTCCTTTTCATGTGGAACTCCCATGGTCAGAGACAGAACACCTTCTCCCACTCTCCTCAACTGCATCTCTGAGGAAGATAACGCTTTCTCTACTGGCAAACACATTGCCAGATGTTTTTGTAAAACCAGCAAAGCTATTTATTTAATTTTTATATTTGTTCCTTTAGTGTCACTGGATCCTGGAAATCTCTCCCTCATGGCGTTGGGGGTTTCCCTACATCTAGGCTCAGTTATTAGCATGGCTCCCTCACAGCACCAGGGACCCAGGTTCAATTAAACCCACAGGCATCCATTTGTGTGGAGTTTATACATTCTCCCTGTGTCTGTGTGGGTTTCCTCCAGGTTCTCTGGTTTCCTCCCACAGTCCAAAGATGTGCAGGTTAAATGGATTGGCCATGCTCAATTACCCATGATGTCCAGGGATGTGCAGGCTAGGTGTGTTAGCCATGGGACATGCAGGTTTACAGGAATAGGGTGGAGAGGGGGTGGTTCTGGGTGAGATGCTCTTTAGAGGCTCGGTGTGTACTTGATGGGCCAAATGGCCTGTTGCCACACTGTGCGGATTCCGATTTGGAGATGCCGGTGTTGGACTGGGGTGTACAAAGTTAAAAATCGGGTTATAGTCCAACAGGTTTAATTGGAAGCACTAGCTTTCGGAGCACCGCTTCTTCATCACATGGTTGTGGATAACCTGGTGTTGTGTGATTTTTAACTGTGGGGATTCTATGATTCTACATCAAAATAGATTGCAGCGGTTCAAGAAGGCAGCTCACTACCACCTACTCCAGAGCAACCAGGGACAGGCAATAAATGATGGTCCAGCTAAAAACACCCACATCTGATGAAAAAATGTTACTACCACAACGTTACAATGTACTTGAGATCAAAGATTATCACTGTGAAACCCCCTATGCTTGCTTGATTGTGCAATGGCACTGCAGAGTGAGAACATTGGTTTCACCACTAATGTTCACAAATTTTTGTTGGTGAAGGGACCTTTTATTCTGATTTTCCTGAAATCTTTGCTGAGTCTGTTGTGCAAAACATCTATCAACTACTGGATTATGTGAAGCGTGGATCCTAGCAGAGAGATAGATGGTGACTTATCTGCTTCTCAACAGCTACATCTCTCTTGTTCCTTTTGAGCAGTAATTTAAAATCTGATTATATTAATCAATTAAAGTTAATATTGTATTAACTTTAGTTCTTCAGTTTTTCTTTTAAAATATCAAATCCTTTTTTGACAATTTTAACTTGCAGAAGATTGTGTATTAAGTTGCATGTCAGGTAAAAAGAAAAGCTGATCATTTCTGACGTATTGATTAAAATAACATTATCGCAGGGTCTGGGGTATAAAGCAGGGATCCTGGTTTCTGGTTCAATCCAGCTTCATCTGAACGAGGTGGGACCACATAATAATGAACGAAAGCCCCTTGGAACCAGAACCCTTCATGTTAACACATTTATGTAGTGCCTTTGATAAACCAGGAAGTCTCCAAGTATTTGATGGTTGCATAAGCAGACGGGTATGAATATCAAGAAAATTAAGGGGATATTAGTGCAGTAGCAGTAGATATGAGTAGGTTTTTATAGGGAGGACAAAGGGGTGATGAAGCAGCAGAGAGATTCAGGGAGATAATTAAAGGAGATTATATAACATTGTCACGTTTGATGTGGTGAAAGATGTTGGAGGAAGATCTAGTTCTCAAAGGGTGTAGTCCTGGAGAAGGTTACAGACTGTACAACATTAAATGGAACATGACTTCAATTCTTTGCAAATCCATTACTTCATTCAAAATAAATTATCTGACCATGGAGGATAAATTAAAGCGAAACCACTCATTGAATCAAGCTGGACCAGAATTTGCATTTATATAGGCACTTTCAGATCCTGAAAGCACAGTGATTTATGTAATGTGACAACAAGCCCTGCAAACACAGCCAGATCCCATAAGCACAAAGACAAAGTCATCAGTTTCAGTGACACAGAATAGTGATAGATATGGGCTGCAAGAGGAAATGGCCACTCATTGACAAATGGTTGCCTTTGGACGGAGCAGATGGAGGCATAGTTTAATATCCTGTCTAAAGCCCAGGGTCTCCATCAGTGCAGTGTTTCTTCTTCATTGCCGAGATGTGTCTCATGTCTCTTGGCTCAGGGATTTGGGGTGGGTGGGGTGCAGCGGTGTCAGACCTAAGCACTCGGAGGAAGATACATGATTCTGACTGAGTCACAATTCAATCAAACTGTGGTCAGCTCAGTATCTCAGAAGGACAGAACCGAGGTACATGCAGTGCTAAGCAAGCGAAGCCTGTGAATGATTAATCAGCTTTAACCACCAGCACCGCAGTCGTTAGCAGCTGGTCAGATGTACTTTGAAAGAAGTTGAAAACAAAGCTGACGTGAAAATGTAATTAAAAATACACACGCAAATTTTAATTTTCCAGCGAGCATGGGCTCCTCACATCCCAGTGTAAACTTCAGGAATAATGAAACCTCCACTGAGCTGGCTCGCTGTACTTCACTTTCTGGGCGATGGGGGGCCCTTTAATGAGTCTGTGGTAAGGCTTCCACCCCTGCAAACCCCCTCATAGAGCTGTCAGGGGGCCATCGCTGGTAGTGCAGTTGGCCAAGACGGTGGCATTGAGTGTCTGACCCATCTCATATGTCACTGGGACACAGCCCAGGGAGTGGGGTGGAAGGGGACCATGTTGGTCAGGCCAAATGTAGGATGAATGTAGGGGGCCAAACCCTAAGAGAGGGAGTGGTCCTTATACTCAACGCATTGACTACTAAAAGCAAGCATACCAAATGCCTTCTTCACCACCCTGTCTCCCTGCAACTCCACCTTCTAGAAACTGTGAAGCTACACCCCAAAGTCTCTTTTTGTTCAGCAACACTCCCCAGGGTCCTACCATTAAGTGTATAGGTCTTGCCCTGTTTAGCCTTACCAAAAATGCAACACCTCACGTTCATCTAAATTAAACTCCATCTGCCACTCCTCAGCCCATTGGCCCATCTGATCGAGGGTATCTATTCTGGGGTAACCTTCTTCGCTGTTCACTACACCTCCAATTTTGGTGTCATCTGTAAACTTACTAACTATACCTCTTATGCTCACATTGAAATAATTTATATAAGTGACAAAAAAGCAGTGGACCAAGCATCAATCTTTGCAGCATACCACTGGTCACAGGCCTCCAGTCCACCACCACCTTCTGTCTTCTACCTTCGAGCTAATTTTGTATTCAAATGGCTAGGTCTCGTGGATTCCATGTGATCTAACCTTGCTAACCAGTCTATTGTGTGAACCTTATTGAACGCCTGACTGAAGTCCATATAGACAATGTCCACTGAGTGCAAATTGCCCACTTTAAGGTCTCATTTGGGTCACAGGCTGGCGCCAGACACGTCATTTCTGTGCCACCCATAAAACTGTAGTGGTGCAGATGGTTCAGTGGTGGGCATGCTGTTGATGATGGCACAGAATCCAAGTTACCAGTTTGCATGGTCATATTCCAACTGATAGAATAACGCCTCTAACAAAGTGGGGGTGATGTTGATTGATCAGGGAGGCAAGATCACGTTAGATGAGCAACTGCAGATGTGAAAAAAGAGTAAGTGAGTTTTTCTTCAGGTTAGGAAAACAACAGCTCTAGAACATTCTCCTTTCCAGGATCCCCCTTCCCCCCCCCCCCCCCCCCGCCCCTCGAAGTCAGATCAGAACAGCTCAAGCTCAATCACTGCTGCCCAGCAGTGGAGTTGAACTCCACCTTCAGAAAGTCAAATAACAGCCCAAATCACAAGATGGCTCACAGGAACAAGGATCACAATAGGTATGGAATTTAACAGTTGGTTAGCTTCGATAGCTGATGAGAAATGAGAGCAGCTTGGGATCGATTCCCGCACTGGGTGAGGTTATTGTGGAGGAGTCTCCTTCTCAATCCCTCCCCCATCCCTAACCCGACCCTGAGGTTAAACTACCACCCTCTCATATGAGAGTAGGACCATGGTGACTTTACATGAGGTAATCATGGGACAGGTCACCATGAGCTCGGGTAAGTTCCGGACAGGTAAGGAGAGATACTGGGACAATATTACTGGACTTTAATCCACTGGCTAGGGGCATGGGCAGCTAGTGGAATTTAAATTCAGTGAATAAGATCTGCAATTGAAAAACTAGCCTCCACAATCGTGTCCGCAAAACCATTGTATTGATTGTTCTGAAATCCCGTCTGTTTCAATAATATCTTTTAGGGAAGGAAATCCGTCATCTGACCAGCCATCAGGAAGATCCCATTGGTGCCACCATTTTACTCCAAAGTTGGGTTGGGTTGAGCATGGTTGTCTCCTGGCTAGGGAGCCAGTCTTGGTTGAGCATTGGCTCCGGCAAGATTGCATGGAGGCAGGAACCTGTCCAGAATCCACCCATTATAAGAATCTTTAAATTTTGCTCTGAATGTGACCTTCATAGAAACGCAGAAAATTGGAGCCGGACTAGACCCTTTGCGCTTGCTCCATCCTTCAATCTGATTGTTAGGGTTGATCATCCAACTCAGTGCCCTGTTCCCGCTTTCATCCCATACTCTTTGATCCCTTCAGCCCTAAGAACTGTGTCTAACCCCTTTTTGAAAACATTCAATGTTTTGGTCTCAACCACTTTCTGTGGCAGAGAATTCCATAGACGCACTTCATCTCAGTCCTAAATAGCCTCTCCTATATCCTTAGACTTTGATCCCTGGATCTCTGGATTCCCTGGACATTAGGAATATCCTTCCTGTGTTTACCCTGTCTAGTCCTGTTCGAACGTTGTGGGTTCCTATGTGATCTCACCTCATTCTCCTAAACTACAGTGAATAGAGTCCTACTCATCCAGTCTCTTCAATGTGGCTCCACAATGTTGGGAAAATACAGCTCGCATTGACACCGTTCAGACAGAGATTTAAACCATAGGACCTGGTAGAGTTACATTCCACTGCAAGGTTGCAGTATTTAAAGATCTTAGTTTGTCTCTGTCACCTCGAGTGGTCATATTGGAATTAGTTAATTTTTCTTGCCCGATGCATTGAAACCAAAAATCAAAAGGAACCAATGTTTAAACAGGCTCAGCACAGATAGCATGAAGTCTCCACAAAGCAATTTACTTTTTTGCAATGCTGCTAATCAATCAATGAATAGAACAAACAAACTTGGCTCACTTTGGTGTCATGATTCAACCCGAGAATGCAACTTTTAAAAAAAAGGTTTTGTGATTTACACATGAAAGAACTGAAACTATCACTGTATTCTAACAGATTTATAGCAAAAATTTGCAGTGTGATGGAACTGAAATCATACATTGAAAAATTGATTGGCTTAACAGACAATCAACTTTTCAATGTATAATTTCAGTTACATCACACTGCAAATTTTTGCTATAAATTCTGTGTTACGATCGAGACCTCCACAATCACCTGATGAAGGAGCGTCGCTCCGAAAGCTAGTGTGCTTCCAATTAAACCTGTTGGACTATAACCTGGTGTTGTGTGATCTTTGACTTTGACTGGTGTGACTGCAAAGATGGTACCAGCTATTCAGCTAAAGTCATCATTTACTTACAGACAAATGAGCCAAGCTTTTTCAATCAGTCAATGGAGGGGAATTAATAAGGTACAACTTATAAACCGATAGCTGACTTATAATAATGCTAGCGTTAATGGAAAATGGTCACCACCTTTCCTTGATATAGCTGATTGTCATGGGATGAGTGATGAATGTCCTATCCAGACCAGTCAGTCTAACTTCATCGTTAAACTTTATTGTTAGAGTAACTTCGAGAAGCAATTATTCAGGATAGAATAAATAGTTACTTGGAAAACTTATGGTTGATTTGGGGGATTCAGGATTAGTCAAGGGAAAGTTACCTCTAAATAACCTGCTGGAGATTTTGTTTTGAGGAGATACAGAGAGGGTTAATGAGGGCAAGACTGTAGATGTGGTGTACATGGACTTCCAAAAGGTATTCGATACAATGCCACTGAACAGACCTGTGGCTCAAAGATGTGTAGGTTAGATGGATTGGCTATGCTAAATTCCCCATAGTGTCCAGGGACAGGCAGGGTGGGTGGATCAGAGTCGAGAGTGTGGTGCTGGAAAATGTACAGCAGGTCAGGCAGCATCCGAGGAGCAGCGGAATTGACATTTCAGGCAAAAGCCCTTGGGAAATGCAGGGTTACAGGGATAAGGTAGGGGGCGTTGGTCTGGATGGGATGCTCTTCAGAGAGTTGGTGTGACTTGATGGGCCAAATGGCCTGCTTCCCTCACTATTGGGATTCTATGAAAGATATAGACCATGGAATTAAAGGAGCAGTGATAATGTGGATATAAAGCTGGCTTGGGGATAAGAAACAGAGAGTAATAGGGACTGAGTTTTTATTTTGAAAGGTTTGCAGTGGAGTTGGGCAGGGGTTGTTACTGGGATCCTTGCTTTTCCTGAATTATGTTAATGCTCTTGACCTTAGGGACCAATTGCAAAGTGTGCAGGTGACATGAACATTGGAAGAATTGTAAACTGTGAGGAGCACAATGTAGAATATCAGAAAGATGTTAACAAGGTGGTGGAGTGATAGATGGCAACATTCAACGAGGTGAGGGATGATGCACTTTGGTACAAAGAATAGTTTAAAATGAATGGAGTGCGGAAAAGATATTTATATGTACATAACCATTAAAGATTAATTACACAAACAGTATTCTAGGTTTCATTAGTAGAGTCATAGAGCAGGAAGGTTATGATGAATTTGTACAGGGTACTGCTTGGAACTCAGTTGTGGGTGCCACAATATGAGCAGGATGTAAACACATTGGAAAAAGTACAGAAGAGATTTGGAACAATGGTTTCAGGGATGAGAAACTTCAGTTATGAGGATTGCATAAGTTGGGATTGTTTTCCTTATGGAGGAGTCGGTTGAGAGGTTTACCGAAATCATGACTGGCCTGAATAGAGCAGATCATGAGGAAATGTTCTGCGCACAAAAGGCTTGAGAATGAGAGGGCGCAGTTTTAAATATTCTGCAATTGGTGCAAATGTGAAGTGAGAAGAGTCCTCTGCACACAGGTGATTGTTGGAGTCTGGACTGTGCTGTTTGGAAATGAGGTGCAGGAAGGTTCAACTGAGACTTTAAAGAGGGCGTTGGACAATTACTTGAATAGAACAATTTGCAAGGTTATGGGATGAGTGACACATTTAGATGGTTTGGGATTGGCGGGGATTTTTACAAATTCAACAATATCATCAAAATCAAAAAGAACAAATCAAAACAACTAGAGCAATTCAACACTGGGAATTCTCAACCTGTTTCAAATCTTGTCCAGGAGTTCTCCCCGAGTCCTAGAGAGCAGGAATTCTCCCCAAGTCCCAGAGAGCAGGAATTCTCCTAGAGTCCTGGGGAACAGGAGTGCTCCAGGAATCCGAGGGAGCAGGAATTCTCCAGGAGAGCAGGAATTCTCTCCAAGTCCTTGAGAGCAGGAGTTCTCCCAGAGTTCTGGGGAGCAGGAATTCTCCCGGAGTCCTAGAGAGCTTGAGTTCTCCCAGAGAGCAGGAATTCTCCCAAAGTTCCAGAGAGCTGGAATGTTCCAGGAGTCACGGAGATTGGGAGTTCTCCCTATGTTCAGGAGAGCAGGAATTCTTACTGAATCCCAGCAAGCAGGAATTCTTGGAATCCTGAAGAGCAGGAATTCTCTCATTGACCCATCTTGTCTATTTTCATTGATGATCAGATTAAATATTTATTCCACTCATTTGATGGTTTGGATCCTCTGCTGGGTGTTCTTTGGTTGCTGCATTTTTAAAATCTGTTTGCTCTCAGTGTGGCCATTACTCACGTTCATTGGATATACCTCATTGTCCTGTGGCTAAGAGGCGGCAATTGTAAACTGTTAGACTGGAATCACACACAGATCAGAGCAGGCAGTAGCACAGTCCTTTGCCTGAAATGTATTAGTTGGATTTTGACTGACTTTATACTCATTTTCCCTGCTCCAGGCCACATTCAGCAGCATCCCCCACACATCTGGAAACACCATGGGATGCTCTATGAATCTGGTCAGTTGCTTCCAGTCCAGGGATGTGGAGAAGCTGAAGACTCCTCCTTGGGGAAAGGAAGATTCGAAGAGGAGATTGGGTAGAGCTGTTCAAAACCATGAGACGGACAGAGAGAGAGAGAGAGAGGCACTGTTTGAAGGACAGAGGACGTAGAGTTAAAGTGATAACAAAGAAACAATGACAATATGAGGAAAACTTGTTTTTTTTTAATACAGTGAGTAGGTCTAATCCACTTGCAAAAGAGTGTGGTGGAGACAAATTCAACTGAGGTTTAGATAATTATCTCAACGGAAAACAAAGATTACAAAGCTGTGGGGAAATTGTGATTTGGAGGTGCCGGTGTTGGACTATCACCTGATGAAGGAGCGGCGCTCCGAAAGCTAGTGTGCTTCCAATTAAACCTGTTGGACTATAACCTGGTGTTGTATGATTTTTAACTGGGGAAATTGGCTGGCATTGGGATGAGTTGTGATGCTCTTACAGAGAGCTGACACAGTCTTAATGGGCAAAATGACCTTCCACAGTAATGATTCTACCTTTCTCAACGTGACAAATCTGCAAATCAAAGATCACGTGGGTTTTACTGAAAATCCCTCAGAAGAAAATGTCAGAATGCTTTCCTGTGAAAATGTCCACAAAGTTGGCTGTGTGAGAATGCTCGATACTGTGAGGTATAAATATGCTGTCATCATCACACATATTCAGACTCTGGAGGTTTTACAGAATTTTCCAAGTTTTCTTGCACCCTGTACCTGAGCCACACCCTGATAGGTACAGAGGACTCTGTGCATGTATCCTGCGATTGGACAGGAAGTCACATGTTCAGGTCACATGGCCCGCAGCAGCCATTGACCCTGTTTCCCTGGTTTGCCTTTGCCTCCTGACAGCAAGATTTGAACGTTTTGTTTTGCTGCCTTTCCTTCAGGCTGTTCCTGGCATCAAATTGCCCAGCGTGGCATAATTGAAAGCTCTGCCTCTGTTGAGGGTGGGCACCATCCTAAACAGTTAAATCACGATAAACTGATAAACCTACAATACAACCTACACTGCCATGCAGCTCACTGGAGACACTGTTAATTCAAAACCAGCGTAATGACTAGACATCTTAAACAAATAACGATTACTTCAAGGACGAGTCTGAGAGCATCTCAGTCACTCACATGACCTCAATTACACTTGGAGCTGAGTGCTTGGCTGGAGTCCTGGGTGTATGTTGGGGACGTCTGGGCACTGCACTTGCTCCCTGGCATCAGGCGTGGTACCTGGGTCATGCTGAGGACCCAGACATGTGACTGAATTGTTCCAATGTCCTCAGGCACGTGGAGTTGGGCAGTAGTCATGAGATTGCCAAGGTATGGTCATGGAGCTGTGCCCAGGATTTTAGCCAGGTTGCCAGGAAGCATTCACAGGGCTTTGGAATCGGAGACTGGGCAGCATTTCAGATTTTTGAGGGTGCTCACAATAACCAAAGCTGCCTCACTTTTCACGGCAGTTTGCAACTGACCGTGGCCGAGCTGTTCAATGACTGGAAACAACTGGCACGTGAGGTGCCCTCTGACACCAGTCGGCCGACTCTAACCCCACCCCAGGAGACATGAACCCAGTTTATTTATTTATTCATTAACTATTTAACAAAATCAAATCCCTAAAGCCTCGCAACTGGCTCATCATTGGTTGAGGTGAGGTGATTTGTCCGCCATTTAGTCTCAGCAACACATTGTCAGTGAGTCCCCATAAGTCCATAAGGGGTTAATCCTGAGGCTGTTGCAATGCAGGTTACCCGAACCAGTTCGCAAATTGAAATGAGATCCACAGCTGAAATCTGTTTGGAGGCTCCCAGGGAAAGGGCAGGAAGTGGGCAATAAATTGTGTCACAAAGTCTAGATCACTATTGTCTCATGCCTCGTACATAAGTAACTTAAAGTCAGCCTCTCGTGTTTTAAGTGATAGCTTGATATTGAAAATGATCTTTGATACAATTGCCTCTGATACAATTTTTTTCTTCGGCTTTGTTCATTCTAAGTTTAACTTTGTTTAGACTGATCTCCTCTCAGAATGCAGTGACCTCCTCTCCAGTGTTGGCAAGTGAAGAGCTCAGGTTTTTGTTGGAGAAACGTAATCGATCCAGCACTTAATATTGTAGAATGATAAAGCGCAGGCCATTTGGCCCATATTTACCTGCTGGCACTCCGAATGATTGATTCAATTCGTCCTACTTTCCCCATTGCCCTGTAAATCTCTCCTTTACAAGATTTACCTGGCTCTCTTTTGAGATTTACTAGTGAATCTGCTTCCACCATCCTTTTGGACAGTGCATCCCAGACCACAGCAAATCACCATGTCAAAAAACAAATCCTACCTTTGTGCTGGAGCTTTTCATTTATATCCATCACCTACTGACATTGCTATCAATGGAGCCAACTCTCAGCTCCCTACATTACCAAATCCCTCTTCATTTTGAACACAGCTATGGAGTCTACCCTTGACCATCTTTGTCCCAGGGCCAACCAGCCCAGTTTCTCTGGTTTCTCCACGGACCTGAAGTCCCACAATTCAGGCATCATTTCAGACTTTTGTCAAGTTTTCATTCTCCTGGATTATGGTGCCCAGAATCGGACTCTTCTAAGCAAAACAAAGAGATTAAAATCAGACACGATTATTGAGGGAACAGAGATTATGGGGCTTCCAAGATTAGCAAATAGAGAAGATCCCATTCTTTCAGTTCAGTTCCAAAGCCAATGCACCACATTACCTCCTCAGCTACCTTAATATGTTACTTTTGTCTAAAGACTAGTAGTTATCTTTTGGAATTTCTTCTGGGGAATTAATGGATGCCCCAGAGAAACCAAGCTACAATTGGCCAACATTAATGGTAGGTGATTAGAATACCCCAGAGTAATTCAGGAACTCTGTACTTCCCTCATATGAAATGTTTCATTCACACACCCCTACAGGTACCAAAGGTTTCGTTCACACATCATAAGTCATTTTGTGGAGGTTATACCACCTTCTAAAACATTGCCGGTGTTCCTCAGGGTGTCTGAGGGAAAGGTTGCCAGTGTTTTTCCTGACTGCATTGAGTGGTTTTGTGCAGCTGATGTTGAAGATTCTGTCTTCAGGGAGAAAGCTGAATGAACCTATTTCCACCTTTATTTATATGTAAATCCATTGATGGTGACAATCTTCCTGTGCTAACACTTCATATAAACATTGACAACTGTTTAAAGCAGAATGTTCACTTTGGTAGGAAAAAGGAAAGTTTGTCTTTCAATTTCTCTACCTCCATGAAGTGTTTGGCAGTACCCAATGGTCTGAAAGATGACTCGAAAACAAAATTAGACCAGTCAGCTAGTCATGTGATACCACAACAGAGTTTCTGAATAATTAAAGCAACCAATTGCCCTGCTCAGTTGTTCTGTGCTCGATTACCAGTGCTGACTGAAGCACTGTGATTGATTAGCTAAGCCTGAGGGTACTTAGAAAAAAGTAAATAAAGAATGGAGCCAGAGTAGGTGCATGGAATAGACATTTTATCAACATGTCTACAACAGACCCAAATATAAGGCACAAATAATCCCGAATGAGAAATAATTTTAAGAACTAAAGTACCTCAATCCTCTTGAAAAATGCAACATTTACCAACTATGTCACATCTCAGATTAATCATTTAATAAATGACAAAGTAATATTTTCTTGGAGTCCCTGTCATTTCATTGAAATATTTCTAATCATAACTCATTATTTTTGCACATTCCCTTATGCAGCAAATAGCCTGAGGTCAGCATAAAATAATTTACATATATGGACTTCCTTTAATGTTATTTAAAAGGGAAAATAATGTCAGACTTGGCCCATTGGCCTCCACATCCAAATTTGCGACATGTTCTCCCATCCCACCATGTTTAGCACTAAAATCACATAGGACCCCATTTACTTTTACAACCCCAAACAATGCTCCCACACCCCCAGCTTGTACAATCATTCCCTCTTTATCAAAGGCATTTTCTTCCCTTCCATTTCTCACACCCGCCCTCTCTTGAGCCCGAATGAATGATTTATTGTCGCATCCATCTTGAAGATACAGTATTGCCAACAATCCGGCGCCATTTTTAGCTATAGTTAGTTTAAAAAGAAATTACTTAAGTAAAAGTTCATCTTCAGTTCGAATTGGGGTCTCAAGCATGAGCTTCAGGGCTTCTGCAAGGTGGGCCTCAAAAATTGAGGTTCTGGGAACAGCAATGATGATGCTGATTCTCCAGGAGACTCTGGCTCTGCTGCTCCCACCATCGCCATGAGTCCAGGCTTCGGGCCTACTGTTGCCAGGAGTCCAGGCTCCGGGACCACTGCCACTAGGAATCCAGGCCTACCACTGCCAGGAGTCCAGGCTCCAGGACCACTGCCACTAGGAGTCTAGGCTCCGGGAGTATAACCACCAGGAGTCCAGGTTCTGGGCCAACCACTGCCAGGAGTTCAGGCTCCAGGCCTACCACCATCAGGAGTCCTGGCTCGGGCCTACTACCATCAGGAGTCCAAGCTCTGGGCCACTGCTGCCAGGAGTCCAGGATTCAAGTCCACTCTTGCCAAGACTCCAAGCTCTGGGCCTATTGCCACAAGGAGTCCAGGCTCTGGGCCTACTGCAGCCAGGAGTCCAGGCTCTGGGCCTAGTGCTACCAGGAGTCCAGCTTTGGGCCTACTGCTACCAAGAGTCCAGCCTCTGGGCCTATTGCTACCATGAGTCCAGCCTCTGGGCCTACTGCTGCCAGGAGTCCAGGCTCCAGGCCCACTGTCACCAGCAGTCCAGGCACTAGACCTACCACTACCAGGAGTCCAGTCTCATCAGATGCTACCTGACCTGCTGTGATTTTCCAGCACCACTCAAATCTTGACTCTGATCTCCAGAGTCTGCAGTCCTCATTTTCACCTAGAGATACACAGGACCCTGGCCTCGTGCAGGAGGAAGCCCCAGGGCAACCAGAATGAGAAAAAAACGTGACTGTGCTGAAAAGATAGAGCCATGTGGATGCGGCAGAACCCACTGCAAGAGTCATGAGTGGCTGAGGCCCGTGCTCAGGAGCCAAATGCTGCTGACCCCGCTGCTGCCATCTTGGACGTCAGTCAGGCTTCCTTGAATGGCCCTCAGTACTGACATACAGAGAGAAGAACTGGTCTGAAAGTTCCTCAGGAACTAGATCCAGAAAATCGTTGGCTGCCAACTTTGGTTGGGGAACGCAATCACTCCTCACTCCATTGAACTGGCTACAGATACCCACAGCTCAGGGCTCAGCACACTTAGAAGGATCACTTGGATAAGTGTTCTAGCAGCCAATCAGCTTCCAGGGAATGCAGCAGAGAGAGAGAAATAAAACAACAGAATTGTGTATAAAGCCCCTTAACACAGCGAAACATACCAAAGTGAAGCATTTCAAACACATCATATCACTGAGCCTCAGTTAAGAGACATTAAGGTCAAAAGTAATGCTCAGTTAAAAGTGTAGCTTTTGGAGAGTGTCTTAACTGAGGACAGAGATAGAGAGCTTCAGAGTCTAGGACTTAGATAGCTAAATGCGTAGTTGTTAATTGTGGGTTGAAAGGACTGGAGAATGTATAAGAGGTCAGAGTCGCAGGAACACAGATTTCGCAGACTGCAATGGGGCTACTGAATCCTGCGGAGAGATGGAGCAAGACTCTGGGGAGACAATAATGACTCGGATTGCTCGGAGCGACAGCAAGATTGTTTTTATACCGAAGTGATTTCAACTTTAAACTCTGGCACCTTCTTTCCAAATGAAAAATAAGCAAATTTTACTGAAACCCAACGTTTGGGGAGGTCTACTCTCAATGCACTAAATTCAACTTTGTAAATGAGAACCAAATCAATCAATCTTTTTTTGTGTTGATTACATTTGGAAAGTCCAACCCTTCTGTTCCCAGCTGTTTCTCATCTCAGTAAGAGGTGCTTTTAACTTCAACCTCACCACAACTTCCCCAACCTCTAAAAGGCTCGGCAGAAATAGGCAGCTGAGTCAAAGCCCGTTGCTTTGACCTTGTGGTTGATAAAGTGATTGGAAGTGGGAACAGAGAAAAAAACTGGGTAAAAGGTGAAACATAAATACCATAGCAGAGCTTAGGGAAATGGGTGATAACTTCGTACGAAACACTGATGTGTTTGCAACATGGGGTATACTGCAAAATGGACAAGTGGTTTTGAAAACCGCAGAGCTGCTCCAAGAGATATGCTGCTATGTACCCATGGCTTTTACTGATTTTTGCAATTTGCATTTAAATTGCTTTATGAATTTTACCACCTCAAGTATTGCATTTGAAAGACACTGGTCAACACTAATTTGCCTGGCAACAGGTATACCAAGGCTGGGAGTTTTTTCAGAGTGGCCTGTCGATGGGCGTTACGATGCATTTGCAGTGATGTTACAGCCGGGAGCAACTGCGAGGAAATTCCCAGTCGTGCTAACAGCATCGAACAAGTTCACCACCCAGCCTGGAACCTATGCCCCCTCCGAGAGCATCTTCTTACACATTTCGGAGTTTGCTCGATGCAATGGTAACTCCATGCCTTGAACTTGCAATGTTCTCACCCTCTTGATGAGAAATGGATCCTCCTTTTGCAAGGACTGATAGATCATAACCGTCTCTCTGAAGTCAGAAAGGAAGAGAGAATTTAGGGCTCAACTTGCTTTACATTCTGTGATGAACAGCAACTTTCAAAATGCTTTCTTTGAATTCATTTGAGGGTTCTGGGCATCGCTGGCTTGACCAGCATTGATTATCCAACCTTAATTGCCCTTGAGAAGGTGTTGGTGAGCTGCCTTCTTGTACTGCTGCAGTCCATGTGCTGTAGGTTGACCCACAATGCCAATAGAGAGGGAATTCCAGAATTTTGACCCAGTGACAGTCAAGGAATACCAATATATTTACAAGTCAAGATGGTGAGTGGCTTGGAGGGGAACTGTTGGTGTTCCCATGTATCTGCTGCCCTGTCCTTCTGGATGGAAGTGTCCGTCTGTTTGGAAGGTGCAGTCTCAGGATCTTTGGAGAATTTCTGCATCCAGTTCTTGTCACCACACTTCAGAGCACATGGGAACACCGAGAGAGTGCAGACAGGATTTGCCAGAACATTTCCAAGAATGTTAGGTTGGAAAACCTGGAATTGTTCTCTTTGGAGTAAAGGGAGTTTGATGGGGGTGTACAAAATTTTAGTTGATACACGGAGTAAGGCCTCACAGACAGATGGTCCTGGGCAATGCATTATGGGAGACTATGTGGAGGAACTTTTTGTTATGAGGTGAGTGACCATAATCTGAAATCACTGCCCAGGAGGGGGATGGGAACAGAAACAGTTACTGATTTTAAACGGAATTAGATTGACATTTGAAGGAAGTGAATTTACAGGGCTTTAGGAATTCGGGTGGAGGGAAGTTTGTTAGATTGGTTCTGTACTGTGAAGCAATGGATCAAATGGCCTCCTACTTCGATATAAATAACTCTATAGAGCTAATCTTGCAGGACATTAATCGTGCAGTTATCAGTGAGGCTCCTGTGTCACTTCTCTTTGTGAAGGTTCACCACATTTTGTGGCCTCTCGGGCCTAGGTCTTTCCCCTGCGATCAAGCCACCCATTGGCAGAAAGCCCACCTGCCAAACTCAGCCAAACATACACCTTCAGCCCTCAGCAACATCTCTATGGAGGTGGTGGCCACTGGTGGTACTGCACCCAACCAGGCTCCGGGAACGATGGTCGGAGGGCAAGGAGTCAGCTGTAAGAGGGGATAGGGGATGTTAGCTCTCAGCAGGTTCCTCCTTTATCAGATCTGGTCCCTCAAGTAGGCAGTAAGTGTCTTTGAACACAAGAGGCTGCAGGCAAATGTGCCTGAGTTAGCTTGTCACACGCCCAGCTTACAAGCCTCATGTCAACTGCTGGGTTAATAACAATGGCAGAGGCATGTGATCTCTGAAGGCCATTAATTACTTGGGGCTACAATTGGTGGTCAGGTGTGAGGGCCATCTTAACTCAGGTGGGAGAATGAGGAAGGCAGGTTCCCTATGACCCACTCTTCCACCCAATGAAATTCCCCACCCACTTCCCAACGTCAAACCTGGCATGGGAGAGGCCACTAAATTCTGCTCTGTGACTCTAAGAATGCAGCAAGAATAGCAGGTTACCATTGGATGTGCGATAACTAACATTTATGGTGGTCTTTTACCTGTATGGGAACGGTTTCTTCAGCAACTGTAGGCAGATCAGGATTGGGGATTCCAAAAACTTCACAGTACTGACAAAATCCAAAGAAGCTGCAGCCTCCGAACTGCAGTTCACACCCACTCGCAGAAAGGGAGTATCAACCTTCGTACGCGAATTGATCACTAATGATCCCCTGTCAACCAATGGAAAAGATATTTATTATATCTCTGACGTGGAGGACCCAGTGTTAACACTGGGGTGGACAAAGTCAGAAATCACATGGCACCAGGCTATAGTCCAACAGGTTTATTTATCACTTCACCTGACAAAGGAGCAGCACTCCGAAAGCTTGTGATTTCAAATAAACCCGTTGCACTATAACCTGGTGTCATGTGACTTCATTATATTTGGATGGTATAGCAGTAATGTCTCAGCTCATGCTCTACGATCATAGGTTTAAATTTCACCACAGCAGATTTAAATTAAATCCAATGTAAAATCCCTGTCTTAAAATGGTGACGATAAAACTACCACAGATTGTTGTAAACATTCACGTGTTTGACTGATGTCCATTTAGGGAAGGAAATCAGCCATCCCAGTCTGGTCTCACTCCAGACTCATAGCGGACCCGTAACCATCCTCTGGGATATGCAAGTGGGCCATTCAGTTCAAGGACAATGAGGGATGAGAATCCCTACACCGTGGAAGCAGGCCATTCAGCCCATTGAGTCCTCACCATCCCTCTGAACAGCATCCCACCCACATCTACTCCACTACCCTGTAACTCTGTATTTCCCATGGCTAATCCACCCAACCTACACATCCCCTGCACACTATGGGTAAAAACAAACACAACATAGTATGACTACAGCACTGCTCTCTCTCTCATTACAGAGAGAACTCGTGGCAGTTTAACCTGAGTGTTCCCACACTCAACCTCTCCCTTCGCCTGAGGTAAGAGAGTCATTCACAGTAACTCTCAGCTGGTGCAGGAAATGAACCGTGCTGTTGGAATCACCCTGCACGGTAAACCAGCCACCCGACCAATAAATGCTGGCCTTGCCAGTGACATGCATATCCCATGCAAAAACAAAGAGAATAAATTCAACTCTCAAATCAGGAATAGGCCATCCAGCCGTGTGAGGAGTAAGTGAGGACTGCAGATGCTGGAGATCAGAGTCGAAAGTGTGTTGCTGGAAAAGCACAGCAGGTCAGGCAGCATCCGAGGAGCAGGAGAATCGATGTTTCGGGCCAGAGCCCTTCATCCAGCCCTGTGAGCCTGGGTTGAGACTGTAACCTCTGACCCTCATTCCTGTCAACCCCTGATGACCTTTCACCCCTTTGCTTAATAAGAATATTCCAGGACTCTGCTTCCACCAACCTTTTCAGGAAGAGAGTTCTGAAGACTAAAGACCCTCAGAGAGAAATTAAAAGCCGCATCTGAGAGAAATTAAAAGTCGCATCTGAGTTAAATAAATGACCTGTGATTTTTAAGTAGTGACCCCAAGTTTTGGATTCTCCCACAGAAGAGCACATCCCATTCACACCAACTCTGTCAACATCCCTCATGATCTTCTATGTTTCAATCAGGTCGCTTCTGATTTGTCTAAATTCCAGCAGATGCAAGCCTAACAATGTTAATGTAGGGCCCTTGGTGAGTGTTGTTGAGCAGAGACCTAGCGGTGCGGGTACATAGTTCCTTGGAAGTGGCATCACAGGTAGACACGGTATTGAAGAAGGTACTTGGTACGTTTGCCTTCATAGCACCGAGTATAAGAGCTGGCACATTAGGTTGAGGCTGTACAGAATGTTGGTGAGACCACTTTCAGAGCGCTGTGCCTGGATTTGCGATAGGAAGGAGATTATTAAATTGGAAAGGGCACAGAAAAGATTTACCAGGATGTTGCCAGGACTGGAATGAGAGTTTGGTTAGGCTGGGACTCTTTTCACTGGAGAATCAGAGGTCAAAGGGTGATCTTATAGGGGTTTACAAAATCAAGAGGGGCTTAGATAAGGTGAATTGTCAAGGTATTTTTTTCCCTAGGCTAGGGGAGTTCAAAACTACAGGGCATAATTTAAAGGTGAGAAGAGGAAGATTTAACAGGAACCTGAAGGGCAACCTTTCACACAGAGGAGGGTTGATATGTGGAATGAGCTGCTGAAGGAAGTGGTAGATGCAGGTACAGTGACAACATTTAAAAAACATTTGGGTGGGTACACAAAAAGGAAGGGTTTAGAGGGATATGGGGCAAATGCCAGCATGGGACTAGTTTAGTTTGGGAAACTTGATCAGCATGGACATGTTGGACTGAAGGGGGTTGCTTCCATGCTGTATGACTCTGACTTGATGACCTTTCTTCATAAATCAACTCGCCCATTCCACATATTGGTCTAGGAAACTTTCTCTGAACTGCTTCCAATACATTTACACCTTTTCTTACATAAAGAGATCAATACTATGTACTTTACTCCAGATGCTCTCCCACCAGTGCCCTATACAACTGAAGCATAACTTTCCCACTTGTGTATTCTATTCCTCACAATTTAAATGATAGCATTCGATGAGCTTTGCTAATTACTTGCTACATCTGTACACTAACTTTTTACAATTCATGCATTCGGACATCCAGATCACAGTGCAGCTCAAAGCTCTGCAATCTCTTACTATTTAAATTAATACACTTCTTGGTTATTCTTCTTGCCAAGTACTCCATTTCCTATATCTCTGCCCACTCATTTAACCTATTCTCACAAAGCTAGTCTCTTTCTTTTCTAAAAGCTGTTCCTTGGCTCAAGAAGACTCTTCAAAGTTTGTGAGAAGATTTGTAGCTCGGGTGCTCGTTGTTGTGGTTCTGTTCGCCGAGCTGGGAATTTGTGTTACAGAGGTTTCGTCCCCTGTCTAGGAGATATCCTCAGTGCTTGGGAGCCTCCTGTGAAGCGCTTCTATGATGTTTCCTCCGGCATTTATATTCCTCACTATAAATTCCACACTAAAGTCCTCACTTCAACCTCACTGATGTACTCCGGGTAATTTTCATTGTACACTTACTGAAACAAGTTGCAAAGTTATGATCTGGGCTGCCTGCTTAAGAATGCTTTGAATGGTCTGGCCTAGTCCATAACACTATCTATTTCTTTTTGTAACCTCCTTGTGCCCTCTTTATGACTTACTTTCCTACCTATCTTTGCGTCATCAACAAATTTGGCAATTACACCATCTGTTGTCACTTGTATATTTTGTAAACAGTTGAGGTGCCAACACTGACCCCTGTTGCACAGCACCCATTACACCTTGCCAAACTGAAAATAGATCCATTTCTGCCTAAACTCAGCCAATCTACTAGCCATGCCAATATGGTAGCTCCTAAACTATGCAGTAACTATTCCCCTTTATCACAGTCCAGCGTGGGAAGAGTGCGTGGTGGCAGAGGTCTCCTGTTATCTGTGGCAGGGGTGTCAAGAACAGACATCTGAGGTCTCCCAGAGAGTGAGCTAAGCAGAGGACTCATCAAAAGCTGCTGAACTTTTAACACAATTCCTTTATTTTTCTAGTTTTTATTAAGAAGGATTTGAATCTTAACTATTACCTTATTTCTTTATTTTTCTACTTATTCTATGAAGGTAATGCTTAACATTTTTAACTTTGTTTCTTTTACTATTTTGTACCTAAGTCTTTGCACCTAGGTACCTCTGAACCTAAGATGGCACTTTTCACTGTACTCCTATACTTCTGTACTCGAGTACACATGACAATAAAATCTAAATCTAAATCTTAAAAATGCCTTCTGGAAATCCATCCAGGATTTTAACCCAGCAACACTGAAAGAACTGCGATTTATTTCTAAGGCAGGATGGTGAGTGACTTGCATGTGGTGGTGTTCCCATGTATCTATTGCCCTTGTCCTTCTAGATGGAAGTGGTCATGGGTTTAGAAGGTGCTATCTAAGGAACTTGGGGAATTTCTGCAGTGTATTTCACAGCTAGTACACACTGCTGCGACTCAGCGTCAGTGGGGGAGCTTGTGATTGTGGTGCCAATCAAGCGGGCTGCTTCGTCCTGGACGGTGTTAGGCTTCTTTAGTGTTGTTGGAGCTGCCCCAATCCAGGCAAGTGAGAGTATTCCAATACACTCCTCAAATCTGCCTAGTAGATAGTAAATAGGTTTGGGGAGTCAGGATGTGAGTAACCCATTGCAGGGTTCCTGGCCTCTGATCTGTTCTTGTAGCCACTGTATTTAAACGGTTAGGAAAGTTCACTTTCTGATCAATGCTGAACCTCCAGGATGTTGATAGTGGAGGATTCAGTGATGGCAATGCCTTTGAATGTCACGTGGCAATGGTTAGATCCTCTCTTGTTGGAGATGGTCACTGGCTTGTCAGCCCAAACATTTGCCTGATTGGTTTGAAAACTAAACTCTGGGTTGCAGACACATGTGATCTGCCTGTTCTACACCTCTGATTGTCTTTGCTGTGCCAAAGGCCATTTAGGTATTTTGTCCAAAAATTCTACAATAACCTCTCGAAATCTCTCTGACATTATGTCTCTCTGCTCCTTTCAATATCTCCTTTAATACTAATCTCTTCGACCATGTTTTTAGTCACCTGTCCTAATAGCTCTTTATGTTGCTCAATGTTGAATTTTGTTTGATAGTGATTGTGAGATGTGTTACTCAGTTAATGAGGCTATACTAATGCAAACTATTGTTGTTGCTGTTGTGTGCAGTCCAATCCCCTGAGGGAGCTTCCATGAGGAGCATCAAATGGCATCAGCACATTTCAGTTCAAAGATATAGAAATAAACAATACCACTCAGCCAACATCATTGAAGCTGAAAACCCACTCATTGTTCTGTGTCTGTTTATGGGATCTTGCTGTGTACATGTGGACAGCTTGTTTAAGAATTTGAGGACTATCAGACCATTCAGCCCATCCAACCTTATATTTTATTCAACACCCATCTGTCTTGACTCTGCAATATGGCAACAGTGGGCCTTGGTGAGTCAATATCTGGAGGACTCTGTAATTTTGGTCTCCCCACCCAAGGAAGGAGGTACAGCAGTGTTTCACAAGACTGATACCAGGCGAGGGGTGTGTGTGTGCGTGTGTGTGTGTGTTTACACAGCAAGACTGTTCCATGGGTACAGATTGGTTCGACTGGTCTGTATTCAACAGAATTCAGAAGGGTGAGCAGTGATTGGATTGTAATGTTCAGCTTTCTAACCGTGCTGGACAGACCAGATTTGGTTGTGGGGAACGTCTAGATCTGGGTGATACGTTCTCAGGACACTGGGTAAATCATTTAAATCAAAGATGAGGAAAAATATCTTCACTCCAAGGGTGGGCTTTCAATGCAGAATGACAGCAACAGTACAGGTTCAATTCTCACACCTGTTGAGGTTAGGGACAATGAAGGCTCCTCCTTCTTAAACTCTCCCCTCACCTGAGGTGTGGTGACCCTCAGATTAAACCACTGCCAGTCACCTCTCTGTTCAATGACAGAGCAGCCTTACAATCTCGTTAGACTATGGCGATTTTAGTGAACCTGTGGGATTCTCTACCACAGAGGGAAATGGAGGCCAAGTCAATAAAAGGCCAAGAATATATTCAAGAAAGAGTCAGTAAATGTTTAGATTTTTTAGGGCATCCAGGGGTATGAGAAGAAAATGTGAATACAGCATTGAGACAGAGTGTTGGCCATAATCATTCTGAATAGCAGAACAGGCTTGAAGGACTGAATGGCCTACTCCTGCTTCAATGGCAGCCACTTCATAATCCAGCTCCAGAGCAGCATCTAGTGGCTGGAGTCTGCAACTCCACTGTGACAGTTGACATTGAAGAATTGTAGGTGAAAGTCAGGACTGCAGATGCTGGAGATTAGAGTCGAAAGTGTGGTGCTGGAAAAGCATAACCAGTCAGGCAGCATCTGAGAGCAGGAGAATCAACATTTTGGGCTAAAGCCCTTCATCAAGAATTGTAGTCAGTCCTCATGTGGGAGCCCAGTTTGCCGGTAGCTCATTGGCTGTTCAGTAAAGACAGAAGACTAATAGGTGGGGCAACTAAATCAATGGGATGGAAATGGTGAATTCTGGGAAGGATGGCTAATTGACTGATAGATTATCAGGTGGTTAAAGATGAAAATCTATTTCTCAATAAATAGGCACAGGAATGAAAATAAGTATCTGGCTGCCTAAAGCACAAACATTGGGTGAACCTGGCAAGCAACCAATTCTCTCTAATACACCAAACTCTGCCAAGGGGTGTTTAATCAACCAAAATTTGACATTGAGTGACAGAAAGAAAAGATTTTCAAAACCAGTTATTCTTTGATGGGACGTGGGTGTCACTGATCACTTCTAACTGCCTCTGAACTGAATGGAATCCTGGGCCTTTTAACAAGAGTCAAGCACATTTTGCGATATGTAGGCCAGACCCAGTAAGAATGGCAGATTGCCTTCCTAAAAAGGATGTGTTTTGACACCAAAAGCAGTGAATCTAATCAAAGACAAATTAAACCGGTGCACTTGAGCAGCTTAGTAAAGGCTAAGTTGTTACTTCAATAGAAACTGACAATGAGATTTGGACTTCTCGGCTATCTTTAATATTTTTATTTACGTACTGATTCCTGATGTTGGTTGTCGATTGTTGACTCCACAAGCTGAGTGCGATGGTGCCTGAAATGTCAATCCCAAGCCCTCCTTCGAACTCGGTGCTGGCTTGAATTCCTGACTGTAGTTGGATTGCCTAAGGGCAGAGAGAAAATTGAATGCATTGGATTTGTGCAGCAATAATAAGTGTTTTCAATCTGTGTGGAGTGCAATGGGGAAATGCACAATTTCTATTAAATTCAATGCCGTTTTAAACTCCCCAAGGTTTCTGAACAGAAAGACACTAATCTGTAATGGCACAGGGAGATAACTGACTTCTGCAATTTGTACAGTTTCAAACCTCTTTTAAATTTTCACCTTTGCTCCTTGCTTCCCATGTCTTTTCGATTTCCTCACACCTTGAAATTTCTCAGCAATGTATAGGCCTATTGCTATTTGCCACTTGACCAAGATGATTTTAACATTACTTTATTCATGGTTCCTCCCTGTTTCATATAGGACTCTTTTGATTTTGATCTTATGAACACAGCAGTTCGTCTCTTTCAGCTTTGAACATGGAGCTTGCACCTTGCACACAAATCTATCTGTTCTGTCCCAACATACGGACTAACTGAGGTGGGCTTGCCCCCTCAATGGGGACCATGCACAGCTCTGGGTTCACGTCCCTTCTCAAGATTCAATGATTGTGGAAACCTGCCATAAAGCAGCCAAGCCAGGATGATTGTATCTGTGCAGCAATAATAAGTGTTTTCAATCTGCGCAGAGTGCACTGGGGAAATGAACAATTTCTATTAAATTCAGTTCAGTTCGAAACTCCCCAAGCTCATAGAGTCCATACATCCATTGAGTTGTACAGCACGGAAACATACCCTTCGGTCCCAAGCCCTCTTTGTCTGTGCTGACCAGGTATCCGAAATTAATCTAGTCCCATTTGCCAGCATTTGGCCCATATCCCCCTAAATCCTACAAGTACCCATCCAGCTGCCTCCCAATGGCAGGTGGTAAACGTGGGAGAGTTTCCAGGTCAGTCAGAAGAGGGTGCTACAAAACAACAGCCTCGTTGTGTTAAATTACAGTAGAAACAGTCTTCTGCCATGTGTGAGGGCTCCTTCACTCTGAAGGACCAGCACACAAACTAACCTATTGTGTCTCTAGAAGTTGCTCCTTTTGTTTTTCTAACCAGCCATTTGAATTCTTTGATACTATGCTGCAAGTAGCTAACAACTGCACATAGTCAAGAGTGTGGTGCTGGAAAAGCACAGCAGATCAGGCAGCATCCGAGGAGCAGAAGAATTGACGTTTCGGGCATAAGCCCTTCATCAGGAATTACATTAATAGACTCAAGTCTTCACATTCGCCTGACTGTTGCAATGAGGGATTGCTGTATTGTCAGATCTAGGGTGGACAGGTGGGAGGTTGGAAGATCACAGCAAGCCAGGCAGCGTCAAGAGGTGGAGAAGTCAACATTTTGGGTACAAGCCTTCTTCAGGACTGTGGGTAGGGGTAGGGGGAGCTGCAGATAAAGGTGGGGTGGAGTGGGGGGGGGGGGGGGGGGTGGGGGGAGGTCAGAGATGGTTTTGGGTGGGAGAGGGGTGGAATGGTGAGGTAGTGATAGGTGAGCACAGGTAGAGGGTACAACCTGGTTGGTTGATGGGAGGAATGAATCTGATTGGTAGCAAGAAGGAAGTCAAATGGAAGGGGTTAGGTGGGTCTGGAAAGGAAACTGGGGTATGGGATGGGAAGTTATTTGAAATTAGAGAAGTCAATGTTGAGTCCTCCAGGCTGTAGGCTGCTCAGGTGGAAAATGAGGTGTGATTCCTCCAATTTGCAGTCTGATTCACTGTGGCAATGGAGGAGGCTGAGGATGGTCATGTCAAAAAGGGAGTGAGAAGGGGAATTATAATGGGTGGTGACTGGGAAGTCAGGTCGGCCCCTATGGGGCCAGCTGTGATGCTCGGCAAAACGTGCCCGGAGTTTACGTTTGGTCTCATGACATCAAGATTACATTAGGAGCACCAGATACTGTTAACTAGGTTGGAGGACAGGCAGGTGAACCTCTGTCTCACCTGGAAGGAGGTGAGGGGGTAGGTTGCCAGCAGGTTTTGCATCTTTTCCAGTTGCTGGGTGTGTGAGGGAGCTGGTAGAGAGAGTAGTGTGAACCAAAGTTTGGCGAAGGGAACGGTCCTTGCGGAAGGCAGAGAGGGGTGGGGAGGGGAAGATGTCCTTGGTGGTGGGGTCTAGTTGGAGTTGGTAGAAGGGTTTAAGGATGATGTGTTGGATGTGTTGACTGGTGGAGTGGAAGATCAGGTCAAGGAGATCTCTGTCTTTACTGTATTGGTGGGGTGGGGGGGGGGGTTGGGGGGGGAGGTTAGAGCAGTGGAGGGCTGTCTGGATGACAGAATGAGAAAAGCACATCGTTCAAGGTAGATGGATATCTGGGATGCTTGGGAATGGAATGTCTCCTTGTCCGAGCAAATGCAATGGAGGTGGAGGAATTGGGAAATTGGGAAAATGGAATGGAGCACTTGCAGGATACTGGGTGGGAGGAGGTGTAGTCCAGGTATTATGGGAGTCTGTGGGTTTACAGTAAACGTCTGTCTAGAGACTGTCGCAGGAGACAGAAATGAAGAGGTCAAGAAAGAGGAGGGAGATGTCCGAGATGGACCAAGTGAATTTGAGGGCGGGTTGAAGTTGTGGGCAAAGTCGATGAACTACTCCAGTTTAGCCTGGGTGCAAGATGCTGCACTGATGCAGTCATCAATGTAATGGTGGAAGAGTTGGGGTACAAGGCCTGTGTAGTTACTGAAGAGGGACTGTTCAACATGTCCAACAAAGAGGCAGGCATAGATGGGGCCCATCCAAGTGGCAATGGCCACCCCATGGATTTGGAGGAAATGAGAAGAGTTGAAGAAAAAGTTATTGAGGGTGAGGACTAGTTTGGCAAGGCACAGGAGGGTATTGGTGGAGGGGAACTAGATGGGGTTATTATAGAGGAGGAAGCGGAGGGCCTGAGGGCCTTCCTTGTGGGGTATGGACGTTTATAAGGACTGCACATCCATAGTGAAGATAAAGCGCAAGTTTATGAATTGCAAGTTACTGAAGAGATGGCAGGCGTGGTTAGTGTCATGGATGTAGGTGGAAAGGAGAACCAAGGGGAAGAGGATGGAGTTGAGATAGGAAGAAATACTTTGGGTGAGAGTGGAACATTCAGAATCGATGGGTTGTCCGGGGTAGTTGTGTTTGTGGATCTTGGGCAGGTAGAAGTGGGCAGTCAGGGGCTGGGGGACTATGAGGTTGGAATCATTGGGGGGGAGATCACTGGAGGGCAAAGAGGGCACAGACAGTGTAAGTGGTTTTGGCTTGATGGGCCATGGTGGGGTCATGGTCAAGCTTTAGTATTGTCAGATATGCCAAAACTCAAGTCAGATATAAATTTGCCTCCCCAGGGATACGTATAAGATTCTTCAAATTTCTGGAAAAGAAGTAAAGAATTCTTTCCTAAGTTAATGCCTCTGAAACTACTCGTCGATTTGAGATTGCTGTATATATAAATTGGCTCCCATATTTATCTTCTGAATTTTATTAAAATACAGTTCTGAGATGTAAAGAAATTCTGGGAACTAAAATATATCATAGATAATTGTTCTTCCTTTTCACAATCTTAAATTGGTTCTCCTTGGAATTTTAAAGAATGATGCTTATTTAAAACAGGGAACTAAAGTTAAACCAGAATAAGGAATCTTACAGAAAGGTATGTCACAAGATCAAAACTAAACTGCAACAATAATCTTATTTTGGATGTCAATTATGTTTTACATATTTGGCATTTACAAAAGCTATATTTCAATTTGATTTTATTTATGATCGTCACATGTGCTGAAGTATAGTAAAATATTTTGTTTTACGCGCAGTAAAACATGCCTTTAAAAGCAATTTTTTTGGCCAAGTTTGTTATTGTCTTGGCTTAATTCAGTTTTGTAACACACCGTTCCGTCACTAAAATTGTTATAAATGCAAGTTTGTACTGACTAGATAAACAATAATTTTGATTGCAATAATCTTGTTTGTCACTCTTGACAACTACAGATCAAAGGAAACATTTATTATGAGTGTGCTTGAAAGAAAAATGTGCAGTGTTTTTAATTACAACAATGAGAAGTCTCAAAGCACACTCACTGCAAGATTTTTCTGAAATATAATCATTTGTTAAATTAAGAAGCACCAATTTTCACAAAGAAAGCTCCTATTAACAGTAATGATCAGGTAATTTATTTTTTGGAATGTTGACTGAAATATAACTATTAGCTACAATAATCAGGATATCACCCCTACTCTTCTGTGAAAGGATGTCACAGGATCCATCCAAGCTGACATCTCAAAACTGCAGCATTCCCAGAGGAGAACCTTTTGACACAAGGGTAACAGTTTTACCATGTAAGCCAAAACTCACTGTGGTTTATAGCACTTTAGTTTGTAATAAGAAGGTTACAATTGGGCTTTGATACCTGTAGATGGTCAATAAGTAAGATGGATCCTTTGATTATGATTGTGGGTTCTTCAGTGATGGACCAGAGCTTTTCCATTAAATCACTATATCCTTGGAAAAACACAACAGGAGGGAGCTGGACATCAAAGAGGATCACTGACATACCGGCCGTGGCTTCATCATCGTCATCCTCAACTTCCTTCGAGCTTTCTTTGAAAAATGAGTCGAGACCTTGGGCTACGATTGATACCTGTTGCAAATGTGAAGAGATGTATGTAGTAATTGAGTGTGCCAATTTAAATAGAGTAGCCGCATCTTCTCAAATCTGGGATCAACTGAAAATAACAAATGCAGGAGATCGCAGTGGGTCAGACAGCATCCATGGAAAGACAGTGACCTAAATTTTGAGTCTACATGACTCTTTGTTCGACATTTTTTGTTTTCAGTACAGATTCTAGCATCAGCAGTAATTTGCTCTTACTATGAAGTCAGATCAAGTTTCTGGAAAGTCAGACATGATATATGTTTGTTTAAGGAAAAACATGCTGAACACAATATGAAGCTGTTGTCTGTATGTACTAAGTGAAATTGTTACTATTCAAGGTTTGTACACATTCAGTATGACAGAAACAGAGTGTAATACCACATTCTGGATTACTGTGTCTAGCTCTGGTCGCCCAGTTATAAGGAAGGATATTATCAAGCCGGAGAGGGTTCAGAAGAGACTTACCAGGATGTTGCTGGGAATGGAAGGTTTGAGTTTTGAGGGAAGGCTGGGATTTTTTTCACTGGAGCATAGAAGGTTGAGAGGTGACCTGATATAAGTTTATAAAATAAAAACAGGGAGAGGTAGAAATAGAGTTGATGATAGTTGTCGTATCCCTAAGATGGGGGTTTCAAGACTAGGGGGCATATTTTTAAGGTGAGAGGAGAGAGATTTAAAAGAGACATGAGGTAATTTTTTTTATACAGAGATGGCTCATATGTGGAAAGAACTTCCTGAGGAAGTGGTGGACGTGGCTACAATTACAACATTTAAAAGACATTTGGATAAGTACATGAATGGGAAAGGTTTGGAGGGTTGTGGGTCAGCAGCAGGCAGGTGGGACTAGTTTGGTTTGGGATTATGTTTGGCATGGTCTGGTTAGACCGAAGGGTCTGTTTTCATGCTGTATGACTCTGTGATAAGTAGAATGTTTATGTTGTGCGGAGTTGCTCTAGATGTTGGTGTCATCATTATGAGCGCAGTGGTGAGTGTGCTGTTTGAGCAGGGTCATTGCCTCAATGGTGTAGGTAATGGAGCATTAATTCCCGTGGCATTCCCCCAGTTGTCCCACAAAGGCACCACAGGCAGGATTTCTGTGATTGTTGGCCAAAGACGAAAGGTTATAGTTACGCACTGGATGGGTAAATTCTGACTGACAGTCATCTTTATCAAATACATGTTGCCTTGCAGAAAAACTCGAACAGGAACTTATAAAATTGGTTAATATACATATGACATAAAAGAAAAAATTTGACAGGAATACTGGCTCAGTTACTCAAATATTATGAGGTTATTCTGAAACTGTCAAAATCTGCTCAATAAGTGGGCTGACTGTATTACAGTAACAGCTGTGTAAAACACCAAGATTTATCCACGCAGTCATTACAAACTTAATAATGAGAAACATTAGATAATTGACAGAATAAAGCACTATCATCATTAATCATGTGTTTGGTATGCTTGCCTGTTTTGGTCAGTGCATTGAGTATAGTAGTTGGCAGCTCCTGTTGTGGCTGTACAGGACATTGGTTAGGCCACTTCTGGAACATTGTGTGCAACTCTGGTCTCCCTGCTATAGGAAGGGCGTTGTGAAACTTGAAAGGGTTCCGAGAAGATTTACAAGGATGTTGCCAGGGTTGGAGGGTTTGAGCTACAGGGAGAGGCTGAATAGGCTGGGGCTGTTTTCCCTGGAGCATCGAAGGCTGAGGGGTGACCTCATAGAGGTTTATAAAATCATGAGGGGCATGGATAGGATAAAAAGACAAGTTCTTTTTCCCACCCTGGGGAAGTCCAAAACTAGAGGGCACAGGCTTAAGGTGAGATTGGAAAGATTTAGACTTGACCAAAGGGGCAACGTTTTCACACAGAGGATGGTGCGTGTACAGAATGAGCTGCCAGAGGAATGGTGGAGGCTGGTACAATTACAACGTTTAAAAGGCATGGGAATATGAAGAGGAAGGGGGATGTGGGCCAAATGCTGGCAAATGGGACTAGATGAATTTAGAATATCTGGTCGGAATGGACCCAATGGTCTGTTGCCATGCTGTACATCTCTAAGATTCAATAACATGTTCTCTTTTATACTTCTTATCATATCTACTGACAGGCATTTTATTGACTCAAATTTCAACTCCTTTTTCTTTAAGCTCATGGATGTGCATAAAAATAAGGTTGATGCCAAAAAAGCTGTATTACAATCTGCAGGGTCCCTGGTACAAGAGGTGGAGGATTCGTGCCAAATAAACACGCACTTGTGCATAGACAATATGATTCAGAGACTGGAGGCTGCCCTCAATGCACTCATCAGTGTCAGAAATTTTATTAAACATTTACAAGCTCTAAAGCAAAAAAAGCCTGTCCTTTTTACTCAAGTGAACATTTTGGTTATGAGTTTTATAAAACAATATTAGAACAATCAGACCGTAAACAGACACCATCAGAAGTCACATGAGACTAGACTATAGTACAACAGGTTTATTTGAAATCACAAGCTTTTGGAGCACATCATAGAATCCCTACAGTGTGGAAACAAGCCCTTCGGCCCAACAAATCCACACTGACTCTCCAAAGAGTAACCTACCCAGACCCATTCCCCTGTTACTCCATATTTCCCCTGAATGATGCACCTAGCCTACATATCCCTCAACACTATGGACAATTTAGCATGGCCAATCCACCCTAACCTGCACATCTTTGGACTCTAGGAGGAAACCAGTGCACCTGGAGGAAACCAACGCAGACACGGGGAGAATGTGCAAACTCCACACAGACAGTCACCAGTGGCTGGAGTCGAACCCGGGTCCCTGGTGCTGTGAGGCAGTAGTGCTAACCACTGAGCCACCGTACCGCCCTTAACCTGCTGTCGTGTGACTTCTGACTTTGTCCAGCCCAGTCCAACACTGGCATCTCCACATCACGGTTAAACAGACACCAACTTGGGTATAAAGCAAGTGAACATACCTGGCTTGCGTGAAGTTTATTTTTCCCCGTAGACACAAAGAAATCAGAGTAACTTTGCTGTAAGATACCACTGTTTCCAAAGAGTAAATCCATGTTGTATGAAGTCACCATATCTTTAGTAACTTATAAAGAAAGAAATTACATGGAAATAGGGTTCTTAGAACAACTATGTTGAATACAGGAAAAAATGGAATCAAATACATCCACTTTATATGTTAATTGCCATCCTTTTACCTGCTAAATATCCTGAGGAGGATGACGAACTCCCAGTTCTGGATAGTCGGTGGTAATTATGTATCATTGGGTCTTTCAGGGCTTTGCGAATTAATTTGCTACAAAAAGCAAAAGAGTTTTGTCAAGGTCAAAGTTTCGGGAATGCATACAGAGTATAGAACTGAATCCAATCGGAAAAGTAACACAGAAAAATGGAACTATGAGATTCTATAATTGTATAACAATAATGAAATGGAATTATCTTTCTTTATGGTCTTAAGTGGCAGTCTAAGTACAACTCATGTGTGAAAATCTCCAGACAGTACACTTGACAGGTTTGAATAGAAGTCACAAGGAGAGCTCAAGTGGAAAGTAGAAAGTTCAAATTGTTTCAAACATTTTTCTTCCAGAGTTTGACTCTGTGACTATATGTTGAGGCCAATTAGTGAAGACATTTTAGTTTCTGAATTCTGATAGGTCTTACACATTTGAGAGCAAGGGGCAAAGGACTGACATCACTACGCCAACACTGGCCAAAGATCTTTTTGTAGATACTGCTGGGATATTAAATCATGTTTCCTGACCATCAAAAAAAAGCTATTCGAATGAATTCCCCTTGTGTTATGAGGTGAATTCAGTTGTCCAGGGTCATGAGGAGGAAATCATGTCTATTTTGCCTTAAGCAAAAGGAATTGTTTGGAATTCCATGAGGAGCAGATAGTTTACCATGTGATTTACCTCTGCAATAAGGCAAAGATCTTTAAAACCCACGACCATTTCCATCGAGAAGGACAAGGACAGCAGTTACACAGGAACACCACCACCTGCAAGTTCCCCTCCAAGCCATTCACCATCTTGACTTGGAAATATATCGAATTCCCTCCCTCAGGGCATTGTGAGTTAACCTACAGCGCACGTACTGCAGTGGTTCAAGAAGGCAGCTCACCACCACCTTCTCAAGGGTAACTAGAGACAGGGAATAAATGCTGGGCCCAGCCAGCGACACCCACATCCCACAAGTGAATCTCCTGAATCACCTCCATTTTCCAAGTCAGAGGAGCATGTAACCACAATGCAGCTGTAGACAGAGAAGGTCAATGTGTGCCTGGACTGTCTCACCAACAATCTCACTGTCTGCTGGGTGCCTTTTGACTGCACCCAGTCTATAGTGCAATCATGAGATATTAAGGGCTTGAAAATATCAATCTGAAATTAGTGGCAGTCCAATAATAAAGATTAATTCTTAATGCTTACCAAGGAGCCTATGATCTTAACCTCTGAATGGTGCCCTAAAACAATGGGTGGAACCTTATAGTGGTCTGAGTGATGTGGGTGACAGTGGGCTGCCGAGTAATAATCTCACCACACTGCTTGTCAAAGCATAAAAGATGGCATGAGTTTCTCTTGGTGTAGAAAGACCCTTCCACACTTGTCACACATTGCTCAGGGTCCTATGAGATTCCACCCATAGCTACTTTAGTGAAGGGATAAAAGGGAATATTTCACAAAGGTGATAGCTGCTGGGCCACACGATGAGATGTTTAAAAAATATGGGATTTGAGCGGATAGTTTGCTGGGGGGAAGGTAAGGCGTTCCAAACATTAGGACCCTAAATATAAGGATAGTCACCAAAAATCCAATTGAAAGTTCAGGAGAAACGTCTGTTCCCCAGAATGGGGCAAGACTTCGGAACTGGCTGCCACGTGATGTGGTTGAGGTGCTAAGGGTAAACTCGATGATGATGCGGGGAAAAATATTCCATGGGGTGAGATAAACCTGGGTTTATGTGGGGCACAGTCATTATCAAGGGTTGGATGATTGGCCCTGTTCTTACATCAATGAGATGTTCAACTGGGTCCCACATTCTGCTCACCTCGCGCAGTAGGTAGCGTCCTTACCTCTGAGCCAAAAGCTTGGGGTTCATATCCCACTCCAGCCCTGGATGGGCAACAATGATGCCAACATACCATGGCCAAGTGGGTTGGTTGACTGTAAATCTTTCCAATACATGGGAAGGATTCCCTGTCAGCCATGGGATAGGAAGATAACTGAAGCCTTTGACCACCCATAGATCCAGGCTACATGTAAAAGTGTACATTGCCATAGTAACTCAGATTCGCTGTTTGGCTTGACAGCAATGTGAGTCAGTTTGCATGGGTTGGATCCCTATTCCAAATGGGTTGGATTTGGGATCTGCCTCCTTCCCCTACCCAGTCGCAGTGCCAAGGCTCAATCCTGCAGAGATCACAAGAGAAAGAAAATGTCGCCTCTGAACGGTTTCAGCACAGCCCTACCCATCAATGAGCAGACAGTTTGTTGGGGGAAGGTCAGGCCTTCCAAACATCGGAACCCTAAATCCAAGGAGAGTCACCGATAATCGATTTGGAAATTCAGGAGAAACACGCTGGGGAGGCACTTCCAACACTTTAGCTGCCAGTGTGTGTACAGCCACTGGGGAGCCTGCTTCTAAAAGCTCTTAGCTTATGACTGTGAGAGGAACAGGAATTTCCATAGGACCGTCCACCCAGCTCTCACCTTGCTGGATGATGGTCAGAGCGCAGAATATTCTGCAGTTTTGCTACGATAAACTTAGACAGTTCCGATTCAATTTCTCCGACGGACAGCAAGATATTTTTCATCTCCATGGCTGAGGGATGGTTATTGAGAATCACGTCAAATGCAGCCAGTCGCACAGGTACCCCATACTGATTCACGCTCTGGTGAAAAATCATGTTCATCTGTTTCTTCACCTAATTGTAAATATAAGTCAAATCTTTATTCATCCAACAGGTCATCAGCAGCAAGCCACCAACTTTCCCAGATGATTGTTTAGTGCTGACACTGAGCATGCTGAGTCTAGCCCCTGCCCTTCCTTCCATGATCCTCCCCATCCATCCTCCCATTTCCTGCTCCTGCCTTATTCTTTTCTGATGGTTTTGGTCTGAGGTTTGGCAAGGCCTGTTCATTAGCATTCTTATCTGAACGGCTGATACAGTACAAATCAGATTTGGTTTGTCAATACGTAAACATTGCAAAGATGCAAATGAATGGAGAGTGAATGTAATGATTACAGGCATCAGCAAATGAGCGGGCACTCCCAGAGGGGAGCACATAGCACAGAATCAGGTTGACACACTTATTTCACCTGCTTGTGATTCTGCTGCACCTTCTTGAAATTCCCTGTGGGTGACCGTCCCCATGGGTGGCTCTTCCAGTGGGTGACCCTCCCTGTGGGTGGCTTCCCAGTGGGTGACCCTCCCTGTGGGTGGCTTCCCAATGGGTGACACTCCCAGTGGGTGGCCCTCCCTGTGGGTGGCCCTCCCTGTGGGTGATCCTCTCTGTGGGTGGCTCTCCCTGTGGGTGGCCCTCCCTGTGGGTGACCTTTCCTCTGGTGACCCTCCCTGTGGGTGGCTCTCCCTGTGGGTGACCCTCCCTGTGGGTGACCCTCCCTGTGGGTGACCCTCTCTGTGAGTGACCCTCTCTGTGAGTGACCCTCTCTGTGAGTGACCCTCTCTGTGGGTTGACACTTTTTATACAGAATGAGAAATTTACTTTTTATATGCGGTCCTCAAAACATCAATTGAATGAACACCTGTTTCTCTTCGCATTGCGTGCACCCTCCCATTAGATGCCCAATCCCAGAGTCACTGGGTGGCCACCATCACAGAAACAACAACTTGCACTTCTGTAGCACCTTTAACCCAGTAAAGTTAGACAAACGCACACAGGAGTTCCTTCTAAAAAACCCAAAGTGATATTAGAACAAGTAACAGGAGATTGGCCAAAGAAACAGAATTAATGACTGGCTTGAGACAGGTGAAACGTAGAGAGGTGGAAAGGATGAGGGGTTCGAGTGTATTCCAGAGCTTAGGGCTTAGACAGATGGAGACATAGCTGTCAAATTGGAGAAATCCCCAGAGGGGGCAGAACTGGAGAAAGGCAGGCTTCCCAGAAGGGTGAAGGGCTTGAAACATGAATGAGAAGGTCGAGGGATTTGAGGAAAAAAAGATGTGAATTTTTAAACTGGGATGAGCAGCGAGGGTGAAAAGGACTTGATATTTGTTAGGATACAAGGTGAAGCTTACAGAGGGTGAAGGGTAGTGCTCGGAATCGTAATACTAGTTATAATGTCCATTTTCACTACATTAGATCTCATTGACATCTCATTTATTTGCTGTGAGGCTGGGAATAGCTTTATTACTATAGACCTGGGGAATTAAATAGAAACTTGTTATCAATGACCTTTAATCTTTCTCTGCCTGAAAACCCATTCATCCTTTGCAAGCTTTCTCAGGATAATATAACAACATTTAATACATATTATTAATGTTATAAAATTGAGAATTGTGGCAGTAATTAAGAATAGATCGTATCGAGAGCGGGGATGAGTATGAATCAAAGGCAGACAATGCAAGACGTGAATACGAGAGTAAAATACTTCAGAGACTAGAATTCTGAAATAAAACAGAAAGTGCTGGAAATGCTCAACAGATCTTCTTGAAAAATGAGGAAGAACGTTAGCTCTCTGGGTGATGACTGTTAAGAGTTGATCGTATTGATAAGATTCTGAGAGGGGGAAAGCTGAAAGGATTTTGCACCTGGTGGGAAAGTCCAGAAGTAAGGGATAGAGAAGGGGTTATCCCAGATATGGAGTGGCAACATTTGTTCTCACAGAGATTTGTGGGAACCTAAGAACAGAGGTACATCACCCTTGAGTAGCACTGTGAATCTCTGGAACTCACTTCCCAGAGTCACAGCATATTTTTCCAGGGTTGGTAGACAGGTTCTTAACTAACACGGGAGTCAAAGCTTATCAAGGAGGGATCGGTGTTATGTATATAGTTTAGATTAGATTACTTACAGTGTGGAAACAGGCCCTTCGGCCCAACAAGTCCACACTGCCCCGCCGAAGCGCAACCCACCCATACCCCTACATTTACCTCTTACCTAACACTACGGGCAATTTAGCATGGCCAATTCACCTGAACGGCACATCTTTGGACTGTGGGAGGAAACCAGAGCACCCGGAGGAAACCCACGCAGACACGGGGAGAACGTACAAACTCCACACAGTCAGTCGCCTGAGGCGGGAATTGAACCCAGGTCTCTGGAGCTGTGAGGCAGCAGTGCTAACCACTGTGCCACCGTGCCGCCCACTTGAGTGTGTGTGGCCCCGTTAAGAGAGAGGGTCAGGTGACTTAGGTTGAGAGTTAGGGGAGGCAGTCTAAAACTGACAGTTGACCTGAGAGGATGCACAATAAAGCATTCTCTGTTCAAGTTTACTATCCATCTACCTCGTGTTGTATTTATGATTCTAGCGAATCACTAATACAATAGGCAGTAGCGTGTGAATTGAGGTCGCAGTCAGACTAGCCACGATCATACTGAATGGCGGAGCAGACTTAAGGGGCTGAATGGCCTCCTGCTGTTCTGTATATACATTCATGTGAAACCCTATTATTAAGGGAAATGCTATTAAGTTCCTCAACAATGTCATAGAACACACGTGACTGTGAATTATCAGGACCTAGCTTCTTGAATGATCTCATTTGATTTATTTTACAGTTTTTGCACATGGAATTAAAATAACACTCGATGGAAAGCCAGGAAAATGTTTTCACTTCCGAGAAATGATATAACTGGGACAAGTCACTTTTTTTTTGAGGTCACTGAGTTGCTTAGAAACCAGCCTTGCAGATTCTTCACTGATGGTGTAGCAAAAGATTCAGTCGGTTTGAGAGATTTGTCAGGGGATATCCCATGCTTCCATGTTTCTTGACACAAATTTAAAAATTAAAATACAATTAAATCATTTTTTGATCATTTGTGTTCATTTAACAAAAGGGCTAATCACCATTTTTGAGCCTTTGGGTTCGTTGTTGTCTACTGTTAATAATCTCCAAATGAAGTTGACTGCCCCGTTGCTATTAGTGATGATAATCTGCTGCCATCTTGAAGGGACCCGACTATCAGATATCCAGAATGTCAGAGTTTCTGACTTGGTCTTAATAAGGAACCCTGGGTCCTCTAATGTAGATAACGTGGCCATTTTATGCGAGACTTCACACCCAGCAGTTCTTCTGGTGATGCTGGTAAGATGAACAACTGTTGGGGAATACACTAAAGGGCACAATGTTGACACTGGGGGTGATGGTGCTGCTAAACCTGTCAAAGAAACAGAATGTAGGAGCAGGAATAGGCCATTCAGCCCCTCGAGCCTGCACCACCATTCATTATGGTTATGGTTGATCATTGAGCTGAATACCCTAACCCTGCCCTCCACCATATCCCTTGATCCTTTGAGCCTCAAGAGCTATATCTACTCCTTCTTGAAAACCTCAACCATTTTCTGTGGTAGTGAATTCCACAGGCTCAATATTCTCTCAGTGAAGACCCTTCTCCTCATCTTAGTCCTCCAAGTTTTACCCATCATCCTTAAAACCATGACCCCTGGTTCTGGACTCCCCCACCATTGGGAACATCCTTCCTGCACCTAAACTGCATAGCCCTGTTAGAATTTTCTAGGTTTCTATGAGATTTCCCCCTCATTCTTCTAAACTCCAGTGAATATAATCCTAACCGACTCAATCTCTCCTCATATGTCAGTCCTGCCATCCCAGGAATCAGGCAGCCGTAAAACCAGACAATCAAAACTATGGGACATGGCCCAGCAGTAGGCAACCTGAGATGTGGAAAAACTGCTGCAATTACATGAAAGCCCTGGAAAATCCAAGCGGAACGTTTCTTCCAGCTCCACTTCAAGAATGTGGACCCCGGCTGTCCTCGGGCCTTCACCTACTGCCCCCACCTCCAAAAGGTTAACCTTACCTGAGGTAAAACAGCCCAACATGAAGTTTCAACAATAACTTTGTATTTATATAGCATCTACAATGCATTAAAACATCCTACGACCCTTCATGGGAGGGTGAGACTAAACAAAATTTGACACCAAGCCAGATTATAGGATTATCCCAAGAGATATTAGGATAGTTTTTTTTTCATTCATTCACAGGATGAAGGTGTCACTGGATAGGCCAGAATTTATTGCTTACCCCTAATGGCCCAGAGGGCAGTTATGAGTCAACCACATTGCAGTTGGTCTGGAGTCACATGTACACCAGATCAGGTAAGGACAACTGTTTCCTTCTATAAAGGACATTGTTGAACCAGATGGGTTTTCCCCCAGCAATCGACTATCATCATTAGAATCTTAATTCCAGATTTTTATCGAATTCAAATTCCACCATCTGCTGCGCTGGGATTCAAAGCTGGGTCCCCAAAACGTTGCTGGGTCTCTGGATTAATCATTTAGTGATAATGCCACTAGGCCATCACCTCCCCCAAAGTGACCAAAAGCTTGACTAAAGATGTAGAATTTAAGGAACACCTTATACTGGTTGGGTATCCATTAACCATTCAGACAAAGAGACATCAAAGACAAAGACCTTTTTGGAAGTGGACCAAATGGATGACGATTTCGGGCCCTTTGGAAAAAATCTTTACTTGGCTGAACAGATGCAAACCTAAAAGTGATGAGTTTTTTTCCCCAGAATTCAGCATGTTTGCAAGTCTGTTCAGAGTCCACTGGTTAACGAACTTTGTTTTTAGGTCAGCTTGAGTTCAGTCAAGTTATTTTCCAGAGGGCCTGTACGGACTATAGTGGATCCACAAACAGAAAATATCATTCACCTGAAAACCAGTTGGTCCCAAGGATTTCAGATAAAGGATTCCCAGCCTATAGTAGGAGAGAGATACAGGGAAGTGGAGAGCTTTTAGGGAGAGAATTACAGAGTTTAGCCTGAGGCAACGGAATGTGTGGACATTAGAGATCAAGGGATTAAAATTTGGTGAAACCAAAGCTCAGTTTGAGCAGAAATTTGGGAGAGTGATGTGCCCAGAGGAAGCTTTGGAGATGAAGGAGCAAGGGTGAGAATTTTTTAATTGAGCCAAGAACCAATGTGGGTCACGGAGTAATGGGGGGAATGGGACTTGGTGCAAGGCAGCAGCATTTGTTTTGAATCGCCTCCAGCTCACGGAGGGCAGCATGTGGAAATGTTAATCACGTTGGAACAGTCAAGTTTGAAAGTGAACAAGGCATGGACAAGGACTTCAGCAGTGGATGAGCTGAGGCAGGACAGGAAGTGGGTTCGATCTGGCAAGCTGCATCGAGAGGCTGACAATTAGTTACCCAAAAGTGAAGGAAGATGTGTAACTTTACCTCCTGGGTGATATAGATGTTTGGAAATCTCTGCAGTACAGTCACAGCGATAGCTGCCACTGAGCTCGTCTTCCACTCTGTATATTTTAACAGGAGTGGGATTGTTTCTGGAAGGAGTGCATTCTTAAGGGCCAGGAGGTACATCTTTATATCCGCCTCTTCTGTGGCTGCGTTCAGCCCCTCCAAGATCGCTTTCTTTCCAGTCTCAACTTCCTGTGAACAAAGAGCAACAGCGAGGGGGTTATGGTACGGTCTGACACTGTAACTGCTTAGCTTCATACTTTTACTGCTTCCACCTCCTGTCTCCCCCTGCCAGCTCCCACTCCAATATAAGCCAGTTCCCTGAGGGGTGCCACCCTCCAGGGCCTTTACATGTCATCACTCTGCCTGGGTGAACCTGGACTGGGAATGTTGGCAGATTAGTTGAATATTGCAGCATTACGGCTGAGGTGTGAATCTTTGATGCTTCAAGTCACTATCTTCCAACAGAAGTTACTTAATAGTGTTCAGGAATAGGATTATTATCAATACAGAGCATATTTTAGTGTTAATTTCATTCTCTCTCTTTTCCTACCGCCTCCTACCTATGATCGGGAATTCAGTAAGATCAGGTTTTGACTTTGGGGAGATCTAATGTTTTGACAAATCCGTACTTTGAAATGTCTTAAATAAGTTCATTGCATTCAGTATTTTTTTGAAAAATGTATTCTCCTTTTACAGCCAGCAACCAGCTAATTAGTTACTAATTATACTGAAAGCTTCATGTTTATATTAACAATTTCTTGGAAGTGCAGAAACTGAATTTTGCTGAAAAGAGTTATCAGGGAATTTTGGCTGTTTTGTACTCATCAGGACAAATGCAAGAATGCCAAATTTCAAACGATCGCCTCAATTTATACCTCAGAGAAAAGGGCACTAATTGCTTGGCACGTTCTTTCTGATTGGCTGAGGCATTGATATGGAGAAGACAATAGATTCCCCAAGGTCCACTGGATATCTTGTACCTTCAAAACATCCCTTTGACTCTGGGATCCTCAGGCACAATTTAGCTGGTCTGTGGCCCTTTCACTAGACTTACTAGTTCCATTAAGATGTCACACTGTTTATAAATTGTTTTAGGTCCTTGGATCTTGGCAAATCTCTGTGAACAACTGAAACATCTCAACCAATTTCAAAGCATTTTCCCAGATGTTCTGAGACAAATTGGCTCCTCCACATAGATCCAATTCAAATCCTGAATGTTCACATCTTTTATCACCAGCCTCGCAATATGATAAAACTTCCCCTTTGAAATGTAATTATCCCAGATCCATCTGACTTGTACTTACCTCAGGCTTGTTTACCAATGTTCAAAATCAGGTGCTTCAAAGTATCTTATTCTTTTGAAACTCTGAGTTGAATTGAATTAGATTTATTGCCACATGTACTCAAATGAGTACAGCAAATAGTTTACAGTTACCGTATGTAGCACCATCTTACATACAAAGGCAACTCGGTACAGATACTTAAGATCAAATTCTGAGGTAACAAAGTGAAATTAGAAAAGTAAAGAAATGGCATTATAGGTCATAGGAATAAATTAGGGAAATAATATATTTTGATCCCAACCTAAAAGTTTTACTTTTACAACATACGAATCATGAAATGAAAGATTTCTATCATATTCATAATATGAATGCAAGAAAAGACTCTAAGACACATCAGATGGTGAGTTATCACACTGTTAGTCATGAGACCTGACTATACACAAATCAGCAATTATATATTTCTCTATGTTCAACACTGACTACATTTCAAAAAACACTTCATTAGCTTCAAAGCCCTTTGGTGTATCCTGTTGCATCATAAATACCAGGCCTGCTTTCATTTCAATGTGTGCTGTTCTCCTGTTATACCTGGTCAGACCATGCTAGCTTGTCAGCTTCCCCAAGCTTTGGGCTGGATTTTCTGAGGAGTGGCAGCCACATGTGAATTGTTTTACTGAGATGTTAAAAAAAAACAGCTCTGCATTTCTGACTGGAGATTCCGAATAGGGCCTCCTTCAGAAATGCAAAGTCATATTTCCATTTTGACAAGTCCCTCCTAGCACAGAGCGATTGGGAGAAGGTAAATTACACCCTATTTTCGTTCACAATGGGCAGTCGATCTATTGTTTAATTTAAAGGTTCAGCATCACACAGAATCACTTTGATAACAGCTGTCATTAGGTAAGTACATACGGGAAGGGTGAGGACGTCATGCCAGTGAAGGTTGGAGGCACGATAAGTAGTGCCAGGTGGGTAAAGTGCCAGGGCAAGGAGGGAAGGGAAGTGATGCAGTGATAGTGTAGGTTGGCGGGGGAGGGGTGGGCTGGAGATTTGCTGAATAGCAGGGAGGAGTAATATCAGTTCTTGGGGGCAGGAGGGCGGGGTGCTGGGTCCAAAAGCAGATGGAGGGAAGTGTTGACTGCTGGAGGTGGTGGGTCAGGTTCAGAGGGGTTGGATCCTGGGAGGTGATGGGGGGGAGGGGGGGGGGGGGGGGGGGGGGGCTGCGGTGAGGGGGATCGTGTCTATTGGTGGGATTTGGTCCTGGGAGGTGATGGTGGAGTCTGGGAGGATGGGTCTATTGGTGGGATTGGGTCATGGGAGATGATGGTGGAGGGTCAGGGGGTGTTTGTATCTACTGGTGTCAGGGAGGGGTGTTGTGTCAGAGTGAAAGGGGGGTCTGCTCTGGCAGTAGGAGGGGCAGGGTGTCAGGCCCAGAGTTAGGGAAGTAGTATTGGGTCCTGGAGTCAGAGAGACAGCAGTGAGATAGGAGGTACTGATTATCAATGGAAGGGTGGCATTGTGCCCGATGGTGGGTGTTTTCAGGTCATGGGGGAGTGGGGATGAAGGGGCCATCATTCCCAGATCCAGAGGGAACGTATCTGCTCCAGGTGGGGAGGTGGGTGTTGCCTTCCGGTCTTGGGGGTGGTGGGAAGGGATCGTGTGTGAGGTAAGTTGCAGGGTCAGTTAAGTAGTTACTCAGGAGCTAGATTAAATATTTAAGAGACTTAACTTCCTGAGTAACTAATACTTAAATTCAGTGGAACTCTCTAAATTCTCCAATATAAGTGGATACTTTTGGAGAATTCTTGGTGGAGGGGAATTGCTGAGCTGTACTTTCAATTTCCTAGACAATTTCTTTGCAGTGTGCCATGATGAGGTGCTCGTCAGTTTTTGCTCAGGACCAGAAGAGTCCTCACCAAGAAACCTCAGCTGCACTGGGCAAATAATTTTAGTAATTATCTCTATTTGGCCAACATTTGTTCCTCAGCATCACTCCAAGCAGATGATCTGGTTACTATGGCATTGTCCTCCTGGGATCGTGCTGTGTATATGTTAGCTGCTGCGTTTACTACACTTCACCAAGTATGTCATTGGCTATTAAGAGCACTGGATCATAAAAAATTATTAATTAAGGAAAGCACAGTGGTTCAGTGGTTAGCACTGCCACCTCACAGCACCGAGGACCCCGGTTCAATTGCAGCCTTGGGTGACTGTCTGTGTGGAATTTGTACATTCTCCCTGTGTCTGTGTGGGTTTGCTCCAGTTTCCTTCCACAGTCCAAAGATGTGCAGGCTAGGTGGGTTTGCCATGGTGGATATGAGTCTGGGTGGGATGCTCTTTGTGGGGTTGGTGCATATTGAATAGGCTGAGTGGCCTCTTTCTACACAGTTGGGCTTCTATGAAATGCCAGCCTTTTGACTAATTTATTTTTTTGACATCTGCTAGGTGGAACAAAGCTTGATTATGAATTATAAGCCTACCCATCAGCAACTGATCAACAATATTAGACTACTAACCTGGAGTTTACACAGGTTCCTCTGGCACATCTTGCCGATCACTGCTCCAATCACTAAGACAATGGTCTCTTGGATTTCTCTGCTTGGTAGCTTATTCTGAAGCTTAGCCTGTAAGGGAAGTACGCCAATCAAATTAATGTTTCCAGCGTTGGTTAAATAATGCCTTACTGAGGAACCACACATCATTCACCTTGGTTCATCAACTACTTTCAGTTGAATGTCACTTGAGAGATATCTCGAGATTTCCAAGAAGTTGTGATCATTCAGTTAGCACCTACCGGAAGCCAAACTTCAGCAAGTTCATGGCAAACGTTTGGATTTTCCCCAAAACTGAGGTTTTTTTAAAATTGAAAAAATTAAAACCTTCCATCATAAGCCAACCTACTCTGTCAGGTATTATCCCAATAAACCTCTGAAATGCCTCCAATGCTTTTACATCCTGCCTTAAAGGAGGAGACCAAAACTGCATTGTATTTGAGAGGTGGCCTCAACAAAAGAGAATAGACAATAGACAATAGACAATAGATGCAGGAGTAGGCCATTCTGCCCTTCGAGCCTGCACCGCCATTCAATATGATCATGGCTGATCATTCCTAATTAGTATCCTGTTCCAGCCTTATCTCCATACCCCTTGACTCCACTATCTTTAAGAGCTCTATCCAATTCTTTCTTAAAAGAATCCAGAGACTGGGCCTCCACTGCCCTCTGGGGCAGAGCATTCCACACAGCCACCACTCTCTGTGTGAAGTAGTTTCTCCTCATCTCTGTCCTAAATGGTCTACCCCGTATTTTTAAGTTGTGTCCTCTGGTTCGGCACTCCCCCATCAACGGAAATATGTTCCCTCCTGCCAGAGTGTCCAGTCCTTTCATAAGCCTATACGTTTCAATCAGATCCCCTCTCAGTCTTCTAAACTCAAGAAGTTGATAGTTATATGGTTTTCAAGACAGAGCATTTAGGTGGAAAGTTTGGGGTGGGGAGGTCACTCAATTGGCGTGGTGGTGTTTCATCCACACCCCCAAAAGATTGCATTCTGGGTAGGCTAAGTACATGAATAGGAAAGGTTTGGAGAGATAGGTGGACTATTTGGACTGAAGTGTCTGTTTCCATTCTGTATGACCTCTAGGAAGACCCATCAATGATCTTTCTGATTGACCACCTACTGAGGCCCTTGACAAACAATTTAAGAGCAAACGTAGACCATTTGGTCTCTTGAGCCTGCTCCACCAATCAATAACATCATAACATCTGTTGGTGTTTCAAAACCTCCCATCCACCCTCCATTCCCCTGCCTAACAAATATCTATTTACCCCTGCTTCAAAAATATCCTTCTGAGGCAGGGACTTCCAAAGCCATGCAACCCTCTGTGAGAGAAAAAAAGATCCCCTTATATCTCCGAAGAGGGTGTTAACTACTTTGAAAACAGTGCCCTGTAGCCCTGGACTCCCCCAAAAGAGAAAACATCCTTTCCATGTCCTTTTCCCTTGTCAAAACCATTCAGCATCATGTCACCCCTTCACCATTCTAGGCCCAGTCTGTCTAACATTTCCCCATAAGCCAACCCACTCTGTCAGGTATTATCCCAATAAACCTCTGAAATGCCTCCAATGCTTTTACATCTTGCCTTAAAAGAGGAGACCAAAACTGCATTGTATTTGAGAGGTAGCTTCAATGAAAGAGAGAATTCCATTCGCCCTCCCCTTCACTTTCTGTCTGAACAATACTGTATCCTCCACCCCCTCAGAATTCTGCGGTCACTCCGTTGAAATGATACACTGCTTCCTTATTCTTCCTGCTAAAGTCAACAATTTCATATTTTCCCACATTATACTCCATATTTGAACCCACTCAGTCAACCTATTTCTACCAATCTATGGCTCAGAGGTTAACCCAGGAGCTGAGACAAAACAGTCTGTGGGTTATGAAAGCTCAGTGTAGCCATCATTACAAAGTTAGATTAGATTCCGTACAGTGCGGAAACGGGCCCTTCGGCCCAACAAGTCCACACCGACCCTCCGGGTAACCCACCCAGACCCATTTTCCCTCTGACTAATGCACCTAACACTATGGGCAATTTAGCATGGCCAATTCACCTAACCAGCACATCTTTGTGGGATTGTGGGAGGAAACCGGAGCACCCGGAGGAAACCCACGCAGATACGGGGAGAATGTGCAAACTCCACACAGAGGCTGGAATCGAACCTGGGTCCCTGGTGCAATGAGGCAGCAGTGCTACCGTGCCGCCCAGGTAGCTGGTCTCGTCATTTAGCTGAAGTCACATGATTTATTGGAAATGCTATTTTGACTCAATACTAAAAAAATGATTTTCTGATCCTTTAAAAAAGCCACTTCCACAGAATGAGAACATTCCACAAAACCTCTACCTTAGAACACCAGTTCCCAAATAACAAAATATCAATTGAATTACAACAGTCGGTACGCTTCAGAAATATTTTAATTTGTTGTGAAGCACTCTGATATGTCCCTATGTTGTGTAAAGTTCAATGGAATAAATGCAAGGGTTTACTTCCACTAAATGCCAACAGTCAGGGTTCAATTCCCGCAATGACTGAGATTATCAGGGGAGATTTTCCTTCTCAACCTCTCCTCTCATCTGATGTGTTGCAGGAAACCCATCTTGATGATGGGGAACACCTGGATTTACAATGGGGTTTTATGACCGGGTATTCTTTTCATCCTTTACTACTAAAAGTAGGGGAGTGGCTATACTTATTCAGAAAAATCTTCTGTTCACATTATCAGAGCAGGTGAAAGATGAGCAAGGTTTGTGATATTTAAGGTCCTGATACTTGGGGAGGAATATGGCACCTTAAATGTCTACTGTCCCCTGGCAGGTCCCCTCAAATTTTTGATTAGTGGCTTCTCTAAGCTAAGTGTCTTTTAAACACGGTACATTATTATAGGGGGGATTTCAATTGTCTTTTGGATCTGACAGTGGCCAGCTTGCCTAGTGGGCCCCCAACTATTTCTTCGCGGGCCAAGCAGGTGACCCACGTATGCGAGGAGTTGGGGCTCGTGGACATTTGGAGATGTCTTCACCCTACCGGCAGGGACTTCACCTTTTTTTCAAACCTGCATAAATGTCACATGAGGATTGATCTTATTCTGGCTCCCAGGACCCTTCTGGATTCGATTATGGGTTGCAAAATTGGGAAAATAGGTATTTCTGATCACGCAGCAGTATATTTGGAGGTTAAGGCCAAGAGTGAGGGGTCAGGTTCACGGCACTGGCGCCTGGATCTTTTCTCCTCAGATTCCAAATTTGTGGAATACTTTTTGAGGGAGTTTCAGGAGTTTTTGACTATCAACTCAGGCACGACTAGTAGTCTGTCCATGCTATGGGAGACCGCAAAGGCCTTTGCTAGGGGATTAGCTATTTCCTACTCGGCTAGCCGGAAACGACAGAAGGAGGAACAGCAGTGTCTACTTGAGACATGGCTGAAAGTGCTGGGGTGGCACATTTTGTGAGGCCTTCGGTGACCAAGTTATAGCGGATCACGGCCCTCCGGGGTGCCCTGAGTTCTGTACTTACACAAACCGCAAATAAAGAACTCGCTTTTGCTAAACAAAGATGGTTCAAGTATGGGGATAGGCCAGGGACGTATTTAGTGTATCTGACTTGGAAAAAGCATGATCTCCAATCCATTACTGCAGTTAGAGACAGCACTGGGGTCCTTACATACAATGCCAAAAGGATTAACAAGGCTTTTCAGAGTTTTTACTCTGAATACTATTTGTCTGAAGGTTGCAGGGATGGGTGGGCCAAGATAGAATCCTTTTTTAAGAGCCTGGACCTCCCGGGGGTAATCTTGGAACAGGCCTCTCTCCTCAATGCCCCCGATAGTTCAGGAAATACAGGAGGCAGCTAGGCAACTTCAGAGTGGGAAAACACCTGACCCTGAGGGTCTCCCAGGTGAGTTTTATAAGGAGTTTCTAGGGATTCTGTCAGGGCCGATGTTGGAGATGTACAATCACTCCCATATGCATGAATGCCTACCTCCATCTTTGAGAGAAGCTAATATTTCCTTAATTCTTAAGAAGGAGAAGGTTCCTGAGGATTGTGCCTCATACAGGCCCATCTCTCTATTAAATTCAGATTTTAAGATTCACTGTAAGAATTTGGCGCTGATATTGGAGAAGGTGTTGCCCTATATTGTCAAACAGGACTAGACAGGTTTTATAAGGGGCCGTAGGTTCTCTAATAATATTAGAAGCTTGCTGACTATGGTCCAAGTTTGTCAGCAACGACCGATTCAGGGGTTGGTGATTTCTTTAGATGCAGAGAAAGCATCTGACCGGGTGGAATAGCCGTATCTTTTTTATGTCTTAGAACAGTTTGGGTTGGGTAGGGTTTTTGCTAGGTGGGTGGAGGTTTTATATCACCACCCTCTGGCCGCGGTCAACACCAACGGGGTGAAATCTGGGAATTTTAGGATTGGTAGGGGTAGTCGGCAAGGCTGCCCCCTCTCACTGATGTTGTTTACGTTGGTGATAGAGCTGCTGGCAGAGGCCATTCGTCAGAACATCCACATAACCGCTCCACAAGTGGGGTCGAGGGCACACAACATTACACTGTATCCTTGTGACATCCTTCTGTTATTAACCTGTTGCTCATGGATAAGATGAGAATAGTTATGGATCACTGCCGGAACTCCATTGTTATCCGTATTCGTATGGTCAAGGCATGGAGAGCGAAGCATCAGAATGAGGGTTGTTTATGCAAGACTTCACAACTTACACCCACAGTTGGTATGCCAGGGTTCCGACTAGGGATGATGGACTCAGGGCTCAACTATGGGCACAAAAGGAGTTTCCAGTTTGGGAGACTTGTTTAACGTTATGATGTCTTTTGAGCAATTGAGCTGCAAATATGGGCTGCCCGTTTTTTTTCAGGTTAGGGATTTCATCCACAAGAAGACTACGCTTCTCACTAAGCCCTATAAGCCCCATAAAGAGAGGTTGTTGCTACGTTCCACAAGCACCCTTTTGGTTAATACCCTTTGCTGCTTGCTGGGTGGCAGGGCCTGGCAGGATATTAACCGGTTATGAGAGGTTTGAGAGCAAGAACTAGGAGTGGAGATCTCTTCTGAAACATGGGAGGACATGGGAGAACAGGTGAAAGGTCTCAATCTGTAATAGGAAATATACTATGTAGTTAAAGGTTCTGCACAGGGTTCATTTTGCACCGGACTGTCTGGTGAAGTTTAAAAAAAAGAGGTATCTCCAATGTGCCCCAAATGTAAAATAAGTGTAGCCACTGCTTCTGGACATGCCACAGGCTCAGTGTTTACTGGAGCGGTGTGGCGGGAGAGATAGGAAGGGTATTGAGGACTGAAGTTAAATTAGACCTGATATCTCTCCTCCTAGATCTACCGAATTTATCATCTTTAGACAGGCATGGGAAGAAACTATTTAATATTCTTACTTAATGTGCACGGAAGAATATTCTGGTGAATTGGGTCTCTGTGAACCCACCGGGCTTGTTGGGATGGTGGAAATTAATTATGGAACACATTCCCTTGGATTTTTTCACAAATATGGTGCACCACACACCAGAGCATTTCTATAAGACATGGCAGCCCTTTTTGAGTTGTCTGGACACAGATTTGTCTGCTATCTTAACTAGGACATTGGTTTAACCAGGATGGTTAAGTTTGCTGAGCCCTGGGCCTTGAAGGCAGACTGCTGAGTTAACATGGATATATACACAACGCTCCCATTTTTGGTTTGGTGCCGAATATTGTTACTTTGTTTATTTTGTACTTGCGTTTGTTTATTTGTTTATTCTTCTTTTATAGAGTCATAGAGATGTACAGCATGGAAACAGACCCACTTACTTATTTATTGGTGTTATTTTGCACAGTGTTTGGTTTTGTTTTGTTTTATAGGGTAGGTTAGTAGTTAGTAAAAGGTCGTTGTATTGTAATTTGTGTTCTTTTTCATTATACTGGTATTTGTTATATTTTCCATAACTTCATATTTTTGTAAAAGGTTTTTTTTTGCTCACAAAGATATTTATATTAAAAAAAAGTTCCAGGATATCTACTTTATCCAAAGAGTGTTAGAATTGGAACTTGCGTTTAGGTGACATGGAGGCAAGTTACGATCTGCAGCAGTTTAAGGAGGCAGCTTGCCCCAATCGTCTCAAGGGCAATTAGGGATATGCTTATATCCCATGATTAAATAAAAAAACCATGTAAATTGCTGCTAAATAAGCATGTATGGGAGAAAGGGATAGAAGGATATGTTGCTTAGATGGAAAGAAGAGGGGTGAGTGAAGGTTTGTGTGTTGTACAAGTTCTGGCATGGAACCATTGGGCCGAATGGCCTGTTTAATTGTGAATACTTTACTGTACAGGGCCTGACGGTGCACTCCACTACAATTAATAAAATCTTCTGGACTTTAGACTTCCTGTTCAGGAAAAACTGGTGGCTCTTTACCGGCAGAAAGCAGTCGCTTGTTGGCTGCTGCCCACCTCTCCCTAAGCCTGGTGGGTCCTGGGTGATGGGAAATACACCAATCTCGTATCATTAAATAAAGTCAGCCATCTTGTGCTCAGGCTCACCATCCAAGTACCATCTACAGAGTAGCACTGTGCCAGCATTGACTAATCCTGAAACATTTCAAATGTGGTGATGATCTCGGTTCAAGTCCCACCTCAGAATGTGACAGTCACAGGAGGATGTTATAATGTGTCCGAATATTGACATGTAAAAAAAAATTAAACATTGTACTGCATAGCTCATACATACCAGCAAGATGTGTAAAAGTTCTTTTGAGGGGTGTGAGGTGAAGGCACTGGCATACAAGAATGTCCGCAATTGAGGAATCTGGGCATCCTTGGTGAAATCCAGGTATTCGGAGAGGGCGCTCAGTGATGACTCTGTCTGCGCTGCCGTAGCCGAGTCTATCAGGAAGGAACTAGAACGGGACACAGACAGGATGAAGCCTTCAGTATGATCCCCAGTCTCAACAGGACTACGATTGACTATTAAACCTACAAATTATCCAGAAGTCATTTCCAAAAGAGATGTATTTATTCTGATCCTAAGTCCCTGGCTTTTGACTTTCTGATGCAAGGTCATCGATGAGGAGTGTTTGAGTTTCTTTCTGTACACATTCCTGCCTGGTCTTTTGGGTCCTCCCAGCATTTCAGGGTTTGCAACTTCTACAGGAACATGCTTCATTCAGGGACTAGCAGGTCGCACCCACCCACCCATCCAACCCAACCCCCCCCCCAGCTGCCACTGACTGTTCTGCAGCATCTCCAAGATTTTACTTTGATTGTCATCTTGTCCTTATTTTCCCCTGGGATGACAGTGTCAATGGCCAGCCAATATTCATTACCCATCCCGAACTGAGTGGTTTACTGAGCCATTTCAGACATCAGTTGAGAGTGGTACGGGAGTCAGTGATTGGCACTGCTGTCCTCACTGTGCCAGGACCTGGGCTCATTTCCAGCCCTAGGCAACTGTGTGGAGTTTGCACAATTTTCTCTGAGTGCTCCGGTTTCCTCCCACAGTCCAAAGATGTGCAGGTTAGGCGGATTGGCCAGGCTGAACTGCCACTAGTGTTCAGGGATGTGTAGGCTAGGTGGGTTAGCCAGGATAAAGATGAGGTGGATCTGGGTGGAATGCTGTTCGGAAGATCAGTATGGACTCAATGGGCCACACTGTAGGGATTCTGTGATTCTAAGAGTCATTACGTTGCTGTCGACCTGGTGTCACATGCAAACCAGGTCAGGTGAAGACAACAGATTTCCTTCATGCAGGGGATTAATGAGTTGGATGTGTTTTTACAATGTTTGTGACTTTCATGATCACCATTAAGACTAGAATTAAATTGTCAAATTTTTTAAAAGAATATTAAATAATTAACAATTTTAAAGAATGCAAACTCCCGTGCTGCAGTGGTGGGGTTTGAACACATTTTCCCAGCATTCACCTCAGCATTACTCAAGTGCTACTAACACTATAACACCACCTCCCTCTGTCAATCTGCCAAGAGATTCCTAAGTGTGTGTTCATTTATAACCATGAACGGAAGACAGACCGTTAACTCACATTTCAGTGTCTCCTGCTTTCTTTAGCAAGTTCAGAATATCATTCTTCTTTGCTTCTCTCAGTAGTTGAACAAAAGCCAGGAAAGTCCTTGTTGTGGATATTTTATAAAGATCTTGCAGGGCAGTCTTTTTATTGAGGCTTTTCAAATAATCACTTGCCTTAAAGAGAAACAGAGTAAATCTCTCATCATAGGGTTCCGACTGCTGGATCTTATCAGTTCAACTTGAAGGAACTCAGATGTGTTTATGTGGTCGTGGCACTTGCTCAGATGCAGCTGCAGCTGCAGACATGGGGAGGCTGTTAACACCGCAGCCACCACACCATTTAAGAAGCATAGAATCCCTACAATGTGAGAGCAGGCCATTCAGCCCATTGAGTCTACATTGACCCTCCAAAGAGCATCCCATCCAGACCCACCCCATTCCTGTAACCCTGCATTTCCCATGGACAATCCACCTAACCTGCACATCTTTCGACTGTGGGAGGAACCCAAAAAGCCCAAGCACACACAAAGAGAATGTTCCAAGGCTGGAATCGAACCCAGATCCCTGGCGCTGTGAAGCTGCAGTGTTAACCATTGAGCCACCTTGCTAGTTTCTCACTCTTACCACTGCCCAGAGGTTCATTACAAGGGTTTACAGATTGATAATCAAACTGTTTGGCCATGTTATGGCTCACCTTTGTGAAGTGCCCAGTCCTGAGGTCAGACTTGAACCCACGACTTCTATCCCAGAGCACACACCACAGCATCTCCACTTTAGCAATAGCCACCAATGCAAAAGGTGACTGTTAAAGGCATGTAAAATTATACCAAGAAGCCAGAGCCCTCTCCAGTCTGGACAAAACAAGGCGTCAGAGGAAATTGTGACACTGAAGAATATTTATCCCTCAATCAGTATCACAAAAAAAATCACCTGGACATTTCTGTTTTTGGAATCTTGCTGTGTACGAATAAGCTGCTTTCTTTTTTACAGTGAAAGACTTCTGGGGTGCTTCATTGGCCGAATAGCTTTGTGGGATGCCCTTTGACCATAAAGATTTCCCCAGAAATGTAACTCTTTACTTATCTTTTATGTGACCATGAGCCTTAATGTCCATTTTGGTCAATCTCCCAGTGGCATTTCTACAGTTATAGCCTTAAGAGGAGAGGAATAAGCAGGTCATGAATTTGGCCATTTTAAAGTCCTATTTTTCTAATATACTTTGATTTGATATTACTATTCATGGTTAAATTGCAAAATTTAATGCAACTTGGAAGTTGTTAGGAACAGAGCTTAAAAATGTGTTGCTGGAAAAGCGCAGCAGGTCAGGCAGCATCAAAGGAACAGGAGAATCGACGTTTCGGGCATAAGCCCTTCTTCAGGAATCACCGAAACGTCGATTCTCCTGTTCCTTGGATGCTGCCTGACCTGCTGTGCTTTTCCAGCAACACATTTTTAAGCTCTGATCTCCAGCATCTGCAGTCCTCACTTTCTCCTAGTTGTTCGGAACACAATTGGGAGATGCAAGGTTAAAGCACAGCAGCACCACCATTGGTGGGAAGATGTAATTACAGCAGGCCCCATTCAAGTCTTTGCCACTTCTCGACTTGACAGTTTCAATGCACTGAACGGACGCCCATTTTCCACCTTTGATAAACTAAAGCTCATCCAAAACTCTCCAGGCCTGTTCCTCCACCACTTCCATGCTTACTGGCCCTACACAGGGTTCACATGAGCAATGATGAAAGTTTACAATTCTCAAGTTTGTTTTCAAATCTCTCCAAGGCTTCACACCTTCTGTCTCTATGTAACCTCCTCCAGGTTATAATCTTCCAATATACTCAACTTCTTTTAATCTGTCCACTGCTTCCCCTCTGCCCTAGGCCCAAAATGCTGGAATTCCTCCAAAAAAATCCATATCTCCTTTAAGATAGTCCTTAAAGCCTTCCTCTTTGATCAAACTTCTGGCAATTTTTCACATAACTGGCAGTGTAAAATTCTGTTCTTCAAGTACTTTTACTACTAAAGATGCCACATAAATGGAAGTGGTTGTGCCAGGTTGACATAGTAATATTCCAGTATAACAATGTTAATATTTGAACATATGCATGGGTAGGCCCCTTCAATCTCTTCAGCCTGCTCTCCCATTCATTAAGATCATAGATGAACTGATTATTCTTCATTCAGACAACACGGTTAACCTTTTACCCTGCCGCTTATCAAGAATTTTTCATAGGATTACAGAATTGTGATGCAGGAGGCTATTTGGGCCATTGTGTAAACATGAGCTCTCTGATTGAGCTTTACGACTTCAAATACTGGATTAGTGGTGCTGGAAGAGCACAGCAGTTCAGGCAGCATCCAACGAGCAGCGAAATCAACGTTTCGGGCAAAAGCCCTTCATCAGGAAGGGCTTTTGCCCGAAACGTTGATTTCGCTGCTCGTTGGATGCTGCCTGAACTGCTGTGCTCTTCCAGCACCACTAATCCAGTATTTGATTTTCAGCATCTGCAGTCATTGTTTTTACCTTTACGACTTCAAGCCATTCTTGGGCTCCACCCCTCCCCCACTTATCCCAGCACATTGTTTCTCAGCAAATAGCCTGATGCTTCCCTCTCCAAAGTCTCGACTGAAGTTGTCTCCACTACACATCGAGGTTGTGCCTTCCAGGCTCCAACTACTCACCATATCAGTTACTGTACCAGCTTCTGTCAACTATTGTAAATTTGTACCAAACACAGAAATTGCTGGAAAAACTCAGCAGGTCTGGCAGCACCTGTGGAGAGAAATCACATTTAAAGTTTCACCTCTGCTGAACCTTCCTCAGTTCTAAGGGAAGGTTATTGGACCCGAAACGTTAACTCTGATTTCTCTCCACAAATGCTGCCAACCTGCTGAGCTTTTCCAGCAATTACTATTTTGGTTTCTGATTTCTAACATCTGCATTTATATAGGTTTTTACTTTAAATTTGTGCTCCCCCCCACTTCATTCTTAATCATTTAGTGAGTGGGAACTGTTTTTCCCAATCCAATCTGTCCATACACTTTGTGATTTTGAAATCATCTATCAAATCTCCTCTTAGCCTTATCCAGTCCAGGAAGAGGCCATTCGGCCCATCGACTCTACAGGACCCTCCAAAGGGCGTCCCATCCAGCTGTTGACTTTAACTCCATATTTCCCATGGCTAATGCACCCAGCCAGCACATCCCTGTTTACTATGGGGCAATTTAGCATGGCCAATCCACTTAAGATAATCTTTGGACTATGGGAGGAAACAGAGCACCAAGAGGAGCCCCTCCCCAGATGTGTGAACCTAACATAGACAGGTGTCCGACAGTGGAATTGAACCTGGGTCCCTGATGCTGTGAGACAGAAGTGTTAACCACTGAGCCACTGTGCCATCCATAACTGAAGTAGTTCTTATCTCTGGAACTATTCTTGCAAACCTCTTCTGCCCTTTATCCAATATTCTCCCTGAAGTATGGAGCCCACAATTATAGATAATACACCTTACAAATAGTAAGGTTGTGGAATGCCCTGTCTGCAACAGCAGTGGGCTCACCAACATTAAGGGCATTTAAATGGTCTTTGGATAAACATATGGATGACAATGGAATAGTGTAGATTAGATGGGCTTTAGATTGGTTTCACGGTTGGCACAACATCGAGGGCTGAAAGGCCTGTACTGCACTGCACTATGTTTTATGTCTATGTTCTATGTTCAAATGAGGTGTAATACGTATCTTACGCAGGTCCAGCATAAACTCTTTGTTCTTCTAATCTATGTACTGACCAATAAGCTGAGAAAGCATATTCTTTATTAACTACTTTCCCCACATTTAATAGAATATGTAATTATACAGGAGAAAGTGAGGACTGCAGATGCTGGAGATCAGAGCTGAAAATGTGTTGCTGGAAAAGCGCAGCAGGTCAGGCAGCATCCAAGGAACAGGAGAATCGACGTTTCGGGCATCAGCCCTTCTTCAGGAATGGATTCCTGAAGAAGGGCTGATGCCCGAAACGTCGATTCTCCTGTTCCTTGGATGCTGCCTGACCTGCTGCGCTTTTCCAGCAACACATTTTCAGCTATGTAATTATACACCCAGGATCCTGCACACCTTTTAGATTGCTACGTTTCATTTGATATTACAGCTTTAAAACAGAGATAATCAAGAATTATTTTTCTGAAGAGGCCATTGATCTATGGCATTCACTGCCCCAGAATGCAGTAGACACCTGGATACTGAATCAAGGAGGAGATAGATAGCTTTTTAATTAGAAATGGGTTGAAAGATTATGGGGAATGGGCAGAAAAGTAGTGATGGTGAGATTAGCGATGAACACAGTCAATGGTGGAGTAGAGTTGAATTGCTTCTAATTCTGATGTTCTTAAAATTCAGCTTCCCCTGTGTTTTCAGGAAGATCATTCCAAAGATTCATGAATCTATGGAGGAAAATGATTTCTCCTCATCTCTGCTTTAAATGGGTAAGCACTTATTTTGAAATCGAGACCCTTACTTTTAGATTTTCCCATCCTTGCCGCATGTACCCAATGAAGATCCCTCAGGACATTTGACAACAAATTTACAATGGAAACAGATACATCATTCTATCCCTGTACTTTAATACCTGTCATACTTTATTTCTCCCAGCAGTCATGTCTCCAACTCAATCTTTGTGACTCCCAGGCCTGGAATATTTTGGAAGGTTTCAGTGCAATTACAGTGTTAGAGTGCAATTTATTTTCTTCAACTGATCCATAGTGCGTGGGATAAACCTGGATCAGTTCCACAGAAATCTCTTTTATCTATTCAATTTCACCACACCCCACATCAACCATCTCTTACATTCTGCATTTATATGGAGCCCAGTAGACCAGGCCATTACTTCATGGCAACTGTGTTTATCAATTCATTTATTTCTCTGCCCTGAGCCCTGTGTTATATCAGCTCTCTTCACCATTTTTAATGTGACATCTGAATCTGTTACATTGAAAAGTGAAAAGCTGTTGGACCTTATTAAGCATGCAGCGCTTACTTTGCATAAATGATGAATTGAGGGCTTCAAAGATTAGTTTTCATAACGTCCATACCATAGGGAGAATTAAAAATGAGTTAGGTTTAATCCTTATGTATCAGATCCTGAATGGTCCTGACATGGTGGACATAGAATGGAGGTTTCCTCTTCAGGGAATAAGAGGTACCATTTTAAAATTAGGGTGCAGATATGGATCCCGTTGGACAAACACTCTTTCAGGTCAGATAGGAAGAGAATTTTGTCTTTGATGTTTGTGCAAGTTTGGAACCCTCTGCTTCAGAATATTTTTAAGACATAGGTAGACATGTTCCTGTTAGATAGGAGTCAAAGAAAATGGCGACCAGGTGGTGGGGAGGGGGAGAATTCAAGCACAAACAGAACAGCCATCACCTTACTGTATGGTGAAGTAATCTCGAGGGCCTGAATGGCCTATTTTGTATAATCAAGTATTTGGTTTCCAATTTAACAGTTTCTTACACACCAGGGTACCTTAATAACTGTTGGTAAATTCACATACAAGTTCCAGCTGGCAGGATTGATGTGGAGATTTGTGCAACATTAATGTAATTTCTATACTCCATTTGGAACATTCTGATTTCCTGTATTTGTCCATTTTTCCATCCTTATTATTCTCTATCTCCTCTCTGTCCATCAACCTCTCTGCCCCTGTCCCTTCCCTTTAAAAAAAAAATTAAACTCCATCCACTACCAAAATTGCACTTTACTGTTAATCAGAATTCTTTTTTTCCCCATGTTACATTTGATAGACTTTTGAGTACAGCTATACCTTAACTCATGACAAGGTCACGTCCCACTGCACTCTGTTTGGAACCACATAACAGGCAAAGCTTAAAAGCTTGAAATCTCAAGTGAAAACAGTCAATGCCAGAAACATGAAGTAACTCAGTCAGCATCTGAGAAAAGTAGATTCTAAGTTTTAGGTGCATTCACTTAGGAAGGGTCTGGACCAGACTGTAATGATCTCTGTTCCCTACCCAGTTGCTGACTGACAGTCTGTGTACTTTCACAGTTCCCCATTATGTAAATTTATTTGAGGTTTTTATTAAAATATCTGTTCATGGGATGTGAGCTGTGCTGGTTGGTCCAGCACTTATTGCCCATTCCTACACATAGACAGCCTTACTGATGTTAAGGGGTCCTACTCTCTCCTTAGTTACTCCTCAGTTCTGTCCTTTTGGATTCTCCTTAACCTTATCTGCCAAAGCTATCTCATGTCCTCTTTTTGGCCTCCTGACTTCCCTCAAGTATACTCCTACTGATCCTACACTCCTGTAGGGATTCACTTCACCAGGGGTTAATTAATTTCAGATATCTGGTTGGCATGGACGGGTTGGACCCAAAGAGTCTGTTTCTATGCTGTCCATGTCTTTGACTCTATGTCTCTAAGTTGGTGGTGAGCTGCCTTCATGAACTGCTGCAGCCCTTGGGGTGTCAGTACATTCACAGAACTGCAAGACTTTCACTTTTCAAAAGAAGACCTAACGATGGTGAAAAGTGAATGTAAAACACAAACCGCATACTGAAGTCTCATGTAATAAAGGTGAATTTATTCTAGTTAGTTACTCTGAAGCAGTGACCTTGACTATAATCCAATTTTTCAACCAAGAGCCATGTCTTTTTTATCAGTTGATAGATTTTCTTTTGTGCTTCAAAGTGTATTGTCTCAATGAAACAACTGCGCGTAGGCCGTTAATCCATCACCAAGTCACTCTTTATTTACATGTACACAGTACCTGTACATGGACTCTCGAAACATTGACCCTCCTGCTTCTTAGATGCTGCCTCACCAGCTGTGCTTTTCCAGCATCACACTTTTCGACTCTGACCAGCTAGCTCAGAGCCAGTCCATGGAGTGAAAAGAATCTGAGACTCTTGTTTACATCCATCAGCCAGGACTCCCTGATTGGCCAAGATTAACAGCCCCAGTCGGGGATCTCATACTCAATGAGATCCACCTGATCCTCATTCCAATCACTACACATCAGTTTTGTACAGGAGCATGTTTGTATTATTAATTACTTGCAAAATGCAGTGCCTGTTGCTATAGGGATAAACATGGTGGCCATTTTGCAACAGCCAATAGCACTGCGCTGAACTACCAGTTCAGAATATTGGAAGAGAAGGCGGTTATATCGCCCATTAACCTGGTTCACAATTCATTGCAACCAGGTTGAACTCTGAAGAAATTCCATTGATCAGCATTTGCCTTAAAGACTTAGTTGCCAAATGCAAATTCTAAATTTGCACATGACACAGATTTGGGGCGGGGAGGGGGGACAGAACTATAGTCAATTCTGAAGAGGACTACAACAAATTACAGGAGGCCATCAATCAACTTGCTGAACAGGCAAATACAGTTCAACGCCGATAAACATGAGCTCACACATTTCGAAAGGAAGAAAGGTCATTGCTCAGAATGTGCAAGGGTACATAGGGTGGAGGAGCAAGGATATCGTTTGAGTTTTTAAAATTAATTCACAGGGTGTGGATGTGGCAGGTTAGGCCAGTGTTGAAGCTCTGCAATCTACGGGTTGGAAGTACGCACACAAAATGCTAAAATAGAACTACAATCTTATTCTTCAGTTCGCCGCCCAAAGATAGCTCTGATCCACAGCAGCACCATTCCCACCACAGCTAAGGCAATATGGCAGCTCCCAAATCCACTGCAGATAGGATGGACATCAAATCTTATGCTGTTAGCATCAATCTAATCCACATCAACAATCCAGCCAGTTCCTCCTTTTCTCTAATATATGTTCCATATTGAGCTTCATCCATTGCCCATCTATTTATTCCAATGATGTCCTTCAAAAGCTGTGCATCAAATTCCTCGGAGGTTACAATGCTCCCAAGTCTCGTATCATCCATAAATTTTGTAACTGAACCCTGCAGCCTCAGGGCTAGGTCATTAAGATACATCAGAAAGAGCAGGGGTTCTAACACCAAGCCTTGGGGAACTCTCTCCAGTCCAAACGCCATCCACCAGTCACAAAGTTCTGTTTCTGTCTCTCTGTCAGCTCAGCATCTGTGTTGCTACCCTGCGTTATTCTTTTTTATTAGATTACATACAGTGTGGAAACAGGCCCTTCAGCCCACACCGACCCACCGAAGCGTAACCCACCCAGACCCAGTCCCCTACATTTACCCCTTCACCTAACATATGTGGGAGGAAACCGGAGCACCCGGAGGAAACCCACACAGACAGGAGGAGAATGTGTAAACTCCACACAGTCACCTGAGGCGGGAATTGAACCCAGGTCTCTGGCGCTGTGAGACAGCAGTGCTAACCACTGTGCCACCGTGCCGCCCACAAGCTATTCCTCGAGCTATAACTTTGCTCACAAGTCTGCTTGTGTAGTACTGACTAAACATCTTCTGGAAGTCTGTGTACAGCTCATCAACAATATTATACAAATAAACCCTCTTCAGAAAACTTCTGATGTGTTGTTTAACAAAGTTTTGCCACAAAAGGAATCAAAACAAGCATGTAGATTTTGAAAGCAAAGCAATAAGGTCACAGTATCAATTCAAAGTTTTATATAAAATAAGGAAATGATATAGGATTTGAAAAAGGGGACTTTTTTGTATTCTGGTCCAATTAATTCCCAACTTTTAACCTGTAAACTAAAGATATTGACTTTGTCTTTGCAGTACCAAAGGAGATAGTTAAATACATATGTGCACATGTATGTGTTGTGCACGTGGTTCATGCGTGTATGTGCGCGAGTGTACGTGGGTATGTATGTGTGCACATATGTATGCGTGTGAGAGTGTACGTGTGTATGTGCATACGTATGTGTATGTGTATGTGTGTGTTTGCACATATATATGTGTGTGTGTGCATGGCCCTGTCCAGGCATAATAGACAAACTTCCTGAATAATATTAATCATACAGTCAAAGAATAACATGTGGATTTCTGGGTCTTAAATTTTATAAATGAAACTCAGAACTCTCCCGTAAACATTTTCTTGGAAACAAATTCAGCAAATATCAATCTGCAAAACAGTCAAATGGAAAATGCATCTCAAAGGCAAAACCAAAACAAGGAAAGCATTGTAAAATAATTTTTTGCAATGCTTTAAAGAAAAGGATGACTTGTACTGATATAATGCCTTCCATATTCATCGATATCCCAATGTCTTTTAACTTTTGCTGTGTAATCAATGTTGTAATGTGGGAAATCCTGCAGCCAATTTATAAACAGGAAGTTCCCAAAGTAACAAGGTGATCAGTTTCATGTTGCTGTCTGAGGGATAATTATTGGTCAAGACACCATGAAAATCTCTCCTTCTCTTCAGTGAATAGGGCCATGGGCTCTTTTACATTCACCCGAGTACAGCTTCTATCAGAAAGAGGACACTAAACATACAGGCGTGAAATCAGGGTGAATTGTGTGGTCAAACCTCTGCAGTGCCCAGTGAACGTTTTGACTCAGGCATAGGTACACCTGAGTGAGCCACAGCGGGCGCCATACCTAAACATGCCAAGTCCGACCATTCATTGTCAAACCTGACCATAATAGTTTCACAGTAATATAGTGAAAGTTTTGCAGAGATCCCGAGAAAGTCAGTGCTCTGAAAAGTAGGCAAGAAATTATTCACACGGTATTTGCATGATGTGATATCAGACGTTATCAGCATCATGAAAGGCTAATGCTTTGAATATCTTTAAGACTTAGTGCGTCGGAGTATTACTGCAGGCTTTTGTTTGGTTTCCTTTTGCACATTTGCTCAGGTCAAAGTTTTGGGAATGCATTTCAATTCCAATTTTGTTTTGGCTTTATGTTGTGTGTTTGCATTGGGTTTGTAGTTAAAGTCTAGAATTTTGTTTAATATTTTGAAGAGAGCTTCTTTATCCTTTTTAGAGGCAAGGCTGGAGCCTTGACTGTGTGACTAATTTCCCTTACTTTGAAGCTATTCATTAAATAATAAAAATAAGGCTGGGGATCTTAGGTGCATGGGAATACCATCACCTCCAAGTCACATACCATCCTGACGTTGACCCTTACTTCCATTTAGCACCAATGCAGAATCCTGCAAGCCCTGGCACTGGGGCAAGTGCCATCATCTCATGGATAGTCAAGAGGAAGACTAACCACTGTTTTCTCATGAGCAATGGGGGATGGTCAATCAATGGCATCTATACCAGTGAGACCCACATACTAATCTTTCAGAATTTATATTTGTTGAGGATCTTACCCAATGTGTGTGACACAATTTCATCCAATCACAGCTCAACCAGTCATCAGGAGGTGAAAAAAAAATCAATCAGGTAACGGTCCAAAGAATCTCAGACCAGAGCCCCAGCAAGCATCTAGAAGGACAAGGGCAGCAGATTCATGGCAACACCTCCAAAGTTCCCCTCCAAGCTGACACCCCATCCACTCTGTCCAGCACCGCCACTCAGTAGTTAGCAGTGTGGCTAACTCCAAGATGCACTGCTGAAATTCACCGCTGCGCCTTAGAGAGCGCCTTCCTAACTCATGACCACTTCCATCCAGAAGGACAGGGCAGCAGACAAAACCGCCACTTGCAAGTTCCCTGCCGAGCCACTCACCATTCTGACTTGTAAACATATCGCCGTCCCTTCAGTGTCATTGGGTCAAAATCCTGGAACTCTCCCCAACAGTTCTATGGGGCCACCGACACAAATGGACTGCTGTACACCCCATCATCACCTTCTGAAAGACAGCTCAAGGGGGACAATAAATGCCAGCCCAGGCAATGACACCCAGATCCCATAACTAAAGAAGATGATGACACTGTCCCTATCTCTGGGAAATCAGCTCTCGTTCCAGGATCGACGTCAGGATTTGAATTTGACTCATTTATTGTCATGTGTATTTAATACAAAATACAGTGAAAAGTTTAAACTGTCGTCATGCATCGGCACCATTTTGACTAACTTAAAAATAAATAAAGATAATAAAAGAAAATTTTTTTAAAAAGATAACTTAAATAGAGTCCGCATTTCCAACACTGTTGTTAGCTGCCTCCTCACTGCAGCCACCAGACTGCTCCAGCTTTCACAGGCCACCACTACATCGCTGCCATAATCCCATGATGGCCAAGGAAGAACTATAGAGTGTGAACAATCCAGAAATCCTTCAGCTTTGTTGGTGGTGGTCAGTAAGATTGGGAGAGTATCCTGCCCAGCCAGAACTGTGCAGCAGCTGTGATATCATGGTCTCCCCACATGAACACATAGCACGAGCAAATGTTAGCAACATTCTGAAGGTAAAAGTAAAGTCTCCAAGTGACGCTTGGGAAGGCAATAGATAGACAGAGGGAATGGTTCATGAGAATGGTTTCAGGGATGAGGAATCTCCATTATAAAGATAGATCAGAGAAGTTCAAATTTGCTTTCCTTGAAGAGAGAGGAGATCAGATCGAGTGATTAAAAATCCAGAAGGCTCTGAACAGAGTAGATAGGAAGAGACTGTTCTGAGTACTGAAAGGATCAAGAGTGAGAGGACACAGATTTAAAGTAATTACAAGAGAAGCAAAGTGATAGAAGAAAAAAAAAATTCACTTAGTGAATGGTTAAGGTCTGGCCTGCGATTGTGGTAAAGCCAAGTTCAATTGAAACATTCAACAGATAATTTGACGGTTATTTAGAAAGAACGTGCAGGGTTACAGTCACTCTCTTCTGATGAGGCCTGCTCTCAAATGATGTGCCTGTGCAAGGCCTGGTGATGTTTTGCAATACTTTTAAAAAGTGCCATGTAAATGAAAACAGTTGTTGTTTTATAAACAAACTCTGCAGCTCCCCAAATCTCTAAATGAGGACATTTCTCCTCACCCCAGTCCTAAATGGCCAGCCCCTTATCCTAAGATCATATGCACAACTTCTTGATTCTCTGTCTGGTTAATCAGCCTCTCAGCATTCACCATGTCAATCCTCGAATAATTATTCTGTATTCCAATTAGCTTGCTGCTCATTCTTCAGAACTTCAGTGGATATCGTCCTTTTCTGTTCAATATCTCTTCATTAAACAATATTTTCATCTTTGGGATTAATCTAGTGAATCTTTGTTCTAAGGAAAGTGTACCCTTTGAATAAGGAGACCAAAACTGAACATGCATAGTCTCTTCAATTACAGCAAAATGCCTTTACACTAACTCCTTTGTAGAAAGGCTAATGTACCATTTACCTTCCTAATTGCTTGTTATACTGGAATATTAATATCTATGAGTCATGTGCAAGGGCAGCCAGGAATGAAATTCTGGTTTGCTGCATTTTTCCAGCACTGTGGTTAATAAATTGCACATTTCCCACAACACATTCCATTTGCTACTAAATTGCGCACTCACCTAACCATCCCATACTCCTTTGCAGCCTCTTGGCATCCTTTTCACAGTTTTTACTTTAGCAATTCACAGTGGCTCGCTCAGTGGTTAGCCCTGCTACCTCACAGCACCAGGGTCCCAGGTTTGATTCCAGCCTCGGGTGACTGTCTGTGTGGAGTTTGCACATTCTCCCCATGTTTGTGTGGGTTTGCTCCGGTTTCCTCCCACAATCCAAAGATGTGCAGGCCAGGTGAATTGGCCATGCTAAGTTGCCCATAGTGCTTGGTGCATTAGTCAGAGGGAGGGTTGGTTTGGACTTGTTGGGCTGAAGGGCCTGTTTCCGCACTGTAGGGAATCTAATCTAATTCACTCCTGAATACATTACATCCAATCCTCTTATCTAATTCAATGATAGGGATTATAAATAGCTGAGGCTCCAACACTGATCCCTTTGACATCATACTTGTTCCAATTTACCAATCTGAAAAACATCTTTTCATTCATCAAGTGGAATTTTCCAGGCCTACCAGAGGTTTTGGAGTTTGGGAAGGTTTTGAAAATGAGGTGGATTATTCTCTGGAATGATAGCCTTCCTCTCTCAACTCCACCTAAGACCTCCTGTTATAATGACAGATGGAGGAGATTTGGGCTGTATCTGCTGAGATTTCGAAGACAGAGAGGTGACCTCATCGAGGACCTGACAGGGCAGATTTTGAGAAACTGTATTGGGCAGTGCACTCCTGATTCTAACCACTCCAAAGAAAAGGCAAAAAATTATTCTCACATCACCTTTATTTCTTTTGCCAGTCAGGTTAAATGCTGAATACTTTTACCTACAGGCTGTTCCTTAGCCAAATGCCTTATGGTTTTTTTTCTAAGTTAGTAATCTCCTCTTCTCTACTGGCAAAACAAACAACTTCAGGAATCTCTGCAAAGGTACGCTTAATAAAAGCTGCTGGCAATGAAAGATTAGGGAAAAAAACAAATCAAGCAGTAGTTGCAGGTACCTCAGGAATGTTGAACTTACTTAGCCCTGTAGAAAAATGTTATTATCAGGAAGGCCAAAGCTGTAAGATTTTACGCGTTTCATTTGTATTGAAGCTTTTATGAGAAAGCAATACGGCTACAAACAGACAGGACAACTTTTCTGCTGTTTATTTTACAATTTGTGGAGATTGTAACTCTGAAGAGATTCCATAAATTACATATTAGTCAACTTAAATCACAATGTGACCTTTTCATTTGCAGCAAAGTTAGCTGTTTATCATAAAGTCATTAGCAATGTGAAAAATGGACGTTCACCCAGTCTGAAAGCTGAATGCTTGCTCCTCACTGGTCCAATTATTTTGTAAATAACTGTACAGAGACTATCCCTTTACTACAACTTGGTGTACTGTTCAGTGATTAACTTGACACCATGTTGATCCCAAACATAGCATCACCAAAATTGTTATGGTGCAGGGAAAACCATTGAGCTCATCATGCCTCTATTACCAATCTCCTGCCTTTTCTCCATGTCCCTGCTCACGATTTCTATTCAAATAACCATTGAATGCCCCTCAATGGAACCTGCCTCCACCATATTTTCAGGTAGTGTATTCCAGACCTTCACTCGTTAGTGAGTGAGTCATAGGGCTGTACAGCACGGAAACAGACCCTTCGGTCCAACTCGTCCATGCTGACCAGATATTCTAAATCATTCTAGCCCCATTTCTCAGCATTTGGCCCATATCCCTCTAAACCTTTCCTACTCATATACACAATTCTTTGAAATGTTGTAACTGTACCAGCCTCCACCACTTTCCCTGGCAGCTCATTCCATACACGCACCACCCACTGCGTGAAAACCTTGCCCCTTAGATCCCTTTTAAATCTTTCCTTTTGCACCTTAAACCTATGACCTCCATTTCTGGACTCCCCCACCCCGGAAAAAACACTTTGTCTATTTGTCCTATCTATGCCCCTCATGATTTTATAAACCTCTAAAATGTCACCTCTCATGCTCAAGGGGTAACAGCCCCAGCCTATCCAGCCTCTCCCTATAGCTCAAACCTTCCAACCCTGACAATATTCTTGTAAATCTTTTCTGAACCATTTCAAAGTGCACACCATGCTTCCAATAGGAGGGAGACCAGAATTCCACACAGAATTCCAAAAGCGGTCTAACCAATGTCCTGCACAGCTGCAACATGACCTCCCGACTCCTATACTCAATGGACTGACGAATAAAGGCAAACGTATCTTCTTTACTACCCGGTCTACCTGTGACTCCACTTACAAGGAACTACAAACTTGCACTCCAAGGTGAGAAAGTATTTTCTCACATCAACCTTGCTTCATTTGCACATCACCTTAAATCTATGCCCCCTTGTTCTTGTTCCTTTTACGAGTGGGAACAGCTTCTCCCTATCTACTCTATCCAGCCCTGTCATCATTTTGAAAACCTCCATCAAATTTCAGCTCAATCTTTTTTCTCTCCAAGGAGAACAGTCCCAGCTTCATCAAAAGATCCTCATCACTGAAGTTTCTCATCCCTGGAACCCTTCTTGTGAATCATCTCTGCACTCTCTCTCCAATGCATTTACATCTTTCCGAAAACGTAGCGCCCACAACTGTCCACATTACTCCAACTAAGGTCTAACAAGTGCCTTGTACCAATCTTATCCAATCATAGAGTTGTGGAATTTGGAAGCAGGCCATTCAGCCCATCGAGTCGACATCAACACCCTGAACAGCATCCCACGCATACCCACCCCCACACCCTATAAACCTGCATTTCACATGGCTAATCCTCCTAACCTACAACATTCCTGCACAAAATGGGCAATTTAGCCCGGCCTATCCACCTAACCTGCACATCTTTGGACTGTCAGTGGAAACCGGAGCACCTGGAGGAAACCCACACAGACAGGGGAAAAACATGCAAACTCCACACAGACAGACGCCTGAGGGTGGAATCGAAACTGTGTCCCTGGTGCAGTGAGGCAACAGTGCGAACTACTGAGTAGTGCCACCCAATCCTGTACAATGTTACCGTCTTGCAACAGTACTCTACACTTTTTCCACCAATATGGCTAATAAATTTCAGATTTTCCTACATTATATTTTATTTCCTACCAACCTACACACAACCTTTGCTGTTCACTGTCAGGATGGCAGCCAGTGACTGGTGGAGTTCACCAGGGTCAGTGTTGGGATCACAACTATTCACATTACACATTAACAATCTGGACAGAGAAACTTAGGGTATCGTTGCTAAGTTAGCAGATGACACAAAGATAGTTGGAGGGACAGGAAGTGTTGAGGTTGCAGAAGGACTTGGACAGGCTAGGAGAGTAGACAAAGAACTGGCAGATGGAATACAATATGGGAAAGCGTGAGGTTATGCGCTTTAGTCAGAAGATTAGAGTTGTTGACTATTTTCTAAATGGGGAAAAGCATCAGAAGTCTGAAGCACAAAGGGACTTGGGAGTCCTAGTTATGGATTCTCTTCATGTTAACATGCAGGCTCAGCTGGTTGTTAGGAAGGCAAATGCAATGTTAGTATTCATCTCTAGACGGCGAGAATACAAGAGCAGGGGTGCATGCTGAGGCTGTGTAAGGCTCTGGTCAGACCTCATCTGGAATATTGTGAGCAGCTTTGGGCTCCATTTCTAAGGAAGGTTATGTTGGTGTTGGAGAGATTCTAAAGGAGGTTCCAAGAATGATCCCAGAGAGAAAGGGGAGGGCTTGTCACACAAGGAATGGTCGAGGACTCTGGGTCTGTATTCAATGGAGTTTGAAAGGATGAGCAGGACATTTCATTAAAACTCACATGATACTGAGAGGCCTGGATAAAGTGGACATGGAGAAGGTGTTTCCAACAGTAGGAGAGACTAGGACCCGACGGCACAGCCTCAGAGTGAAGGGACAACCCTTAAGAACTGAGATGAGCAGGAATTTCTTCAACCAGAGGGTGGGGAATCTGTGGAACTCATTGCCACAGAAGGCTGTGGAGGCCAGGTGATTTGAATGTCTTGAAGACAGAGATAAATAGATTCTTGATTAGTAAGGTGCACAAGGGTTACATGGAGAAAGCAAGAGAATGAGATTGAAAAACCTTCTGGCCCTGATCGAAAGGCAGAGCTGGCTTGATGGGCTGAATGGCCTAGTTCTGCTCCTACATCTTGCACACTTACAGTCTGACACTCCTCTGGACCCACACATGAATAGTCCACCAATTTTTCAATTCTCTAATCTTCCTTCTCCCAAACCCGGGTCCCTGGCGCTGTATGGCAGCACTGCTAACACTGAGCCACCTCAGATAGCAAAGCTTGAATGTTACACATTCCTGTGGAGAGCTTGTGCTTCTAGGTTTTTGTGTGTGTGTGTGTGTGTGTGTGTGTGTGTGTGTGTGTGGCGGGGGGAGGTTGGAGGTGCTGGTTGGAGTGGAAGCACGTGAACTGGCCCTAGCAAGCCACTCAAATGGGCAATTCAGGATGGGCAATAAATGTTGGTCCAACCAAGGAATATAAGGTGTAGGAGTCGAATTAGGCCATTCAGCCCAACTAGTCAGCTCTGCCATTCGATTATGGCTGAAGTGTTTCCCAACACCATTCTCTTGCTTTCTCCCTGGAATAGGTGATCCCCTTACTAATCCAGAACCTAAGTATCTTGGTCTTAAGTATACTCGATGACTTGGATCTCCACACCATTCTGTAAAGATCTCAGGAATGAAGAATAAAAAAGGTAAAGTAAAAACATCTCTGACCCATCCCCCACACTGAATCAAATAGTGTGTGTGTGTGTGAGTGAGTGAGTGAGTGAGTGAGTGTGTGTGTGTGTGTGTGTGTGTGTGAGTGTGTGAGTGTGTGAGTGTGTGTGTGTGTGAGAGAGTGTGTGAGAGTGAGTGTGTGTGTGTGAGAGAGAGAGTGTGTATGTGTGGTGTTTGTGAGAGAGTGTGTGTGTTAGAGTGAGTGTGAGTGAGTGTGTGTGTGTGTTAGAGTGAGAGTGAGTGTGTGTGTGAGTGAGTGAGCAAGTGTGTGAGAGTGTGTGTGTGTGAGAGAGAGAGAGTGTGTGTTAGAGTGTGTGAGAGTGAGTGTATGTGAGAGAGAGTGTGTGTTTGTGGTGTTTGTGAGAGAGACAGAGTGTGTGTGTGTGCGTGTTAGAGTGAGTGTGTGTGTGTGTGTGTGTGAGAGAGTGTGAGTGTGTGTGTTTGTGTGTGTGTGTGTTATGGGTTCATCCTGAATTCAGCAGCCTAGTCTACTTGTGTAAATAAATAATGAAGGGTTTATTATTAAATTTGAGAGCAAATGGCAACTAAAACAGGAAAACAACTCATACTGATTGCCTCAACGGAAATAGGCAAGAGTTGTTTCTTCATAAAAACAAGTGAGACGGTGATAAAGTGGCGGAGAGTTAGTCGCCTCCAGGTAATCAGAAACCAAATGGGTTCTCCAGCCCAACCGTTGCCATGGCAGCAAATACAGTCTGAAAGAGAACCCACTCTCAATCCCAGTGCATTTAATGTCACAAAAATCAGCCATCTTCCCAAAATTCATGCCAAGTTCCTGACTTTTGGTGGAAGACATTCGACCATAAGACATAGGAAGAGCTCTTTAGTCCCACTGAGTCTACCCCATCCATTCAATGAGAGTGTGCCTGATCTGATCAACCTCATGGTCCACTCATGCCTTTTTGCCATATCTCTGCATTTCCTCACTTATTAAAAATTTGTCTTCCTTGAAAACATTGAATGATATTAGACAATAGACAATAGACAATAGACAATAGATGCAGGAGTAGGCCATTCTGCCCTTCGAGCCTGCACCGCCATTCAATATGATCATGGCTGATCATTCCTAATTAGTATCCTGTTCCAGCCTTATCTCCATACCCCTTGACTCCACTATCTTTAAGAGCTCTATCCAATTCTTTCTTAAAAGAATCCAGAGACTGGGCCTCCACTGCCCTCTGGGGCAGAGCATTCCACACAGCCACCACTCTCTGTGTGAAGTAGTTTCTCCTCATCTCTGTCCTAAATGGTCTACCCCGTATTTTTAAGTTGTCCTCAAGAACCCTCTGTGGTAAAGCATTTCTAAAAATCTGTATTGCTTTCCAAGTGCTGCCAAAACTCCAGCCTTTCTAATTGGCTGGCAAACTTTCCAATTGCAAATACAATTCAAATGAAACAGCACTCAGTATATATAATCATTGAACCAGTATCTGCTGAAGAAAGAATTTCAGGATAATCACTGCCGATAACAGCTGCTGTTCGAGGTTAAGTCATGTCACATTAATGAACTGATTTTTTTTGATAACTGAACTGACCATTTTTAACAGGAAAATAAAGCCAAATCTGAACTTTTACAGATACCAGCCATTCACCTCAACATCACAATCTAATCTCAAGGTTCAGATGAAAATTGTAAAAACAAACATTTAACATCTCATGTCATACAATGTCCTTGATCGGATTACTGCTTGAAATCTCTCCCAATGTTTCACATTTAGCGAATAACCCGTGAGTTCGACCCCCAACTTCATCAGCACCATATTCTCGTGTGATCTCATTAAATACCGATCCACTGAGACTATTCTAGAGCCTCAAGCCTCAGGGAATTTTGGAAAATCATAACTAGTGACGTCCTCTCTCGACAGCTATGGATTTTAGTGTCCAAGTTTGAGAGCCTGCATTCAGTCCTCAGTTTCTTCATACAAATACAGAATCACTACCGTGCAAAAAGAAGCCATTCGGCCCATTGAGTCTGCACTGGCTCTCCGAAGACCAATCCCACTCGGACTTCACCCAGCCTTCCCCCACCCTAACCTTGAAACCCTGCCTATTCCATGGCTAATCCACCTAGCCTGCACATCCCTTGACACCACAGGTAATTTAACGTGGTCAATCCACCTAACGTGCACATCTTTGGACTGTGGGAGGAAACCAGAGCTCCCACAGAAAACCCACGCAGACACGGGGAGAATGTGCAAACTCCACACAGACAGTCGCCCAAGGCTGGGATCAAAACCCGGGTCCTGCCACTGTGAGGCTGCGGTGCTAAATCTCTAGTTGGCTCAGTTATTAATAATTTAATGTTTCTTGCCCTTATTTAACCCCTTTGTTACTTTCTACCATGAAATTTGCATAATCTGCTGAGAACGCAGACACAACCTATTTGTTCAACATCTCTGCTTTTTCTTCATTTCTAATTCCCTCCGTTCTCTAAGGGACCAATGCTCTCTTTAGCTCCCCACTTATTTTTTACATACTTGGTAAAAATGTATCTCTTAAAATTTGGCTTTAGGTTTCTTGGTGGTTCATATTCTATACTCACATTCTATTTCAAGGAATATTTTGGTAGCCCTTTGTTGGTTTCTAACAGCCAATTCTCAATGTTGCTGCTAGCTTTGAAATTTTACAAGACTCTTAATATAACATGATGACTATCTTCCCACAAAACCATAATCGGTACTTCCTCACAGTTCTCATTTTTCAATAGAACATATTTTAGTTAAACATTTTGATTTGTTTCGTTACATGTTCCCTCCATCTATTAACCATTATTCCCCCATTTGATAGAGGGTTGACAATGGTGACCCTAACCTCAGAACAGGTCAATGAGGAGTCACAAATCAAAGCCTTCTTGACCTGTCAACAGGCCTCACTGAGAATAAGTAGGAAAGGGACTGCAATTTGAAATTGCTTTTTGCCAAAAATACCAGGGTTTTGTCTTTCCTGAGCCCATTCCTGCCTCCAATCAGATAAAGAACCAATCCTGACCTGGTTTAGTTCAAAGCCCTTTCCACATCTCTGGCTATACTGATTGCAAACTGCTCTTGTGGAGTCCATCTCAACAAAACAGCTCCCTCTTTCCCCATTTCTGGCTTCGGGACTCAAATTCCCCTTCATCTCACATTACATTTAGTTCCATACAGTTATCTCCTTACCTTGCTTGAATTTATGCCACTTGGCTGGTGGTTCATGGGAACAACTTGTTAGTATTACCTCAGAGGTGCTGTATTCCAAACTGGACTGTAACCTCTCAAACTCTTGCAGTGAATCAAATTGCCTGGTTCTCCAAATGTAGTTGGTTCCTGAGTAGACCAAGATACCGAGATCCTCCCTTTCCCATTCCGCATGAGTCTTCCAGTGTGAGGTGGTGTATTTAGCCCCGACTCCAAGCCGCCACACAATCGTTGGAACTCATAATTACAGCTACAAAGAACAGTATGCATTCTCTCGATTGTAATGGTCCCTTTCACTATCACATTCCTTTCCACTACTCACCCACTTGAGCAAATTCCTATACCAATACAGTCAAGTGACTCATTGCTCGGTATTCCTTGTTTTTGTCCATGCAGGTAGCAAGTTGTCCATACCTGTTGGTCAAAGCCATGCTGCTTTGGGAATCCAGGATGTACAGATGGAGGAACCTCAGGCCAATGAGGACCAATTCCAATACCGAACAACCCAGATGGCCTCCTTCTTCAAAGATCACAATTTCCCCTCAGACGTGGTTGATGATGCTCTCCTCCACTTCCCGCTCCTCCGCCCTTGAGCCACGCCCCTCCAATCGTTACCAGGACAGAACCCCACTAGTCCTCACCTACCACCCCACCAACCTCCAGATACATCGGATCATCCTTCGTCATTTCTGCCACCTCCAAACGGACCCCACCACCAAGGATATATTTCCCTCCCCTCCCCTATCAGCATTCCGGAAAGACCACTCCCTCCGCGACTCCCTTGTCAGATCCACACCCCCACCAACCCAACCTCCACTCCCGGCACCTTACCCTGCAACCGCAAAAAATGCAAAACTTGCGCCCACACCTCCCCCCTCACTTCCCTTCAAGGCCCCAAGAGATCTTTCAATATCCATCAGAAATTCACCTGCACCTCCATACACATCATTTACTGCATCCGCTGCACCCGATGTGGCCTCCTATACATTGGGGAGACAGGCCGCCTACTTGCAGAACGTTTCAGAGAACACCTCTGAGACACCCACAATAACCAACCCAACCGCCCTGTAGCTAAACACTTTAACTCCCCCTCCCACTCCACCAAGGACATGCAGGTCCTTGGCCTCCTCCACTGCCAGACCATGGCAACACGACGCCTGGAGGAAGAGCGACTCATCTTCCGCCTAGGAACCCTCCAACCACTAGGGATGAACTCAGATTTCTCCAGCTTCCTCATTTCCCCTCCCCCGACCTTTTCTCAGTCCCAACCCTCAGACTCAGCACCGCCTTTTTGACCTGCAATCTTCTTCCCGACCTCTCCGCCCCCAACCCCCTCTCCAGCCTATCACCCTCACCTTAACCTCCTTCCACCTATCGCATTCCCAACGCCCCTCCCTCAAGTCCCTCCTCCCGACCTTTTATCTTAGCCTGCTTGGCACACCCTCCTCATTCCTGAAGAAGGGCTTATGCCCGAAACGTCGATTCTCCTTCTCCTTTGATGCTGCCTGACCTGCTGCGCTTTTCCAGCAACACATTTTTAACCCCACAGTGACCCACAGGCGTGAGGTATGTACTACATGTTAACTAGCTAAGACTATTGCCTTGAGATTCCTTATTTCAATTTGGATCATGACTCTCAAACGCTCCTGTCTTTGGCCAACCTGTCCAGGTAATACTCCTAGTTCCCAATATCTGCAGCTCAGACTCCAGCTTGAGGACTCCAAGCCAATGTTTCTCAACCTGCAGCCCTTCTTGTGGTTTTCACAGCAATGGCACAATACGGAAGGAAGCCATTTGGCCCATCTTGCCTGCACACAATTTCTGTCTAACTAACCATCCACTGGCCCTCTTGAATGCCTCAGTTGAACCTGCCTCCACTACATTTCCAGGCAGTGCATTCCAGACCCTAACTACTTGCTGTGTGACAATGTTTTTTTACCTCACATCATCCTTGCTTCATTTGCGCATCACTTTAAATCTACGTCCCCTTGTTTCTTTTTCCCTTTTGAGCAGGAACAGCTTCTCACCATCTACTCTTATCCGTTTGCCATTTTGACAATCTCTATCAAGTCTCCTTCTCAGCCTTCTTCTCTCCAAGGGTAACAGTCCCTCCTTTTCCAATCCATCCTCATCGCTGCAGTTTCTCAAACCTGGGACCACTCTTGTAAATCGCTTCTGCTCCCTCTCCAATACATTGACGTTTTTCCTATAATGTGGCACCCACAACTGTACTCAATACTCTAGCTGAGGTCTAACAAGAGTCTTGTATAGGTTCAACATCACCACCTTGCTCTATGCCTCTATTTATAACACTGGGAACACTGTGCGCTTTATTAATTGCCCTCTCTACGTATTCTGCCATCTATGGTGTTCTGTGGTTGTTTTCTGAGATTCAATGCTTTTTATAAACTCTCAATACTGAATGCTCTCGCATATCTATTTAACCCTCTTAACTATTTAGCTCGTTAATTAACTGGTTATTACTTTCATAAGTTACAGAACCCAATCTTAAAACAAAAAAGGCAAACAATGAAAAATAAACAAAAGGAAAATAAGCAATAGCTAGTACAAGTAAGACAAAGAGAATTTAATAATTAGCTGAGGAGATTAAATAATGGAGAAAAACAGGGAATGAGTTAAATAAACTGAAATGGAGGAGATTCAAAAGTGAAGGATGGGAAGAGATACAGAAGGCAAGAAGGGGAAAAAGACTAGCAAACAATTTGGTCATGATGCTTGTTTGAAGAGCTATCACAAGTATAATTGGATAAATGGCCTCCAGATGCATTGTAACAGCTGTGTGATTCCGTGGCCAGAAAGCAAGCCTGATGGAGGGAGAGGAGATGAGAGGGAGAGAGGTAGAGCGAGGCAGGGAAAAAGAGAGATGGAGGGGTGAGCGAAGAGAGAGGGAGATGAGGGGGGAGAGAGGGGAGAGGGAAAGGGGAAGAGAGAGGGAGGGAGGAGAGGGAGGGAGGAGAGGGAGAGAGGAGAGGGAGGGAGGAGAGGGAGGGAGACAGAAGGAGAGAAATAGGCAGAAATAAAACATTTCATTTTCACTGCTGGCATGTCTTTTTAAAGTTATGAAGTCAATTTTCTACTGATATCCTGGAATTAGTTACAAGTTGATGGGTTTTTGGTGAGGCAACAGCCAATCAATGGCCACAATCCAAGTGCAGGTCAAAGGAAGTCAGCACGGCCTTGAGCTCCTTTGTCAGTGGAATTGGCAAAATATGATGGATGCTTTCAAAATGCTCATTACATGTACAATTAGAGAAAACACGAGAAATATATTATTTCTTATGCAGCAAATTAACTACTGATGTATCCACTGGTGAAGGACATTCAAGGCAAATCAAAGCAAGCAACAGAATTAATTAAAAGTTTTGTTATTGATCATTAACAAAGGAACATAAACTAAATTGTACTTTTGCAGGTACCATCCACTAACTTCAAGGCTATAATCTAATCTCAAGGTTCAGATGGAAATTGTAAAATAAAAGATCTTTTAAACTTTGCTCTTGCATTTCATGCCATTGAATATCCTTGGGGATAACCCTTCTTCAGGATAGGGGAGGGGATAGGGAGAGCTACAGATAAGGGGCGTGGGGGGTGAAGGGTTATGGGTGGGGAGAGGGTCCAAAGGGATTGGAAAGGGAGTTGCCACAGTGAATCATACTGCACACTGGAGGAACAACACGTCACCTTCCGCCTGGGCGGCCTACAGCCCGGAAGATTCAACATTGATTTCTCCAATTTCAAATAACCTCCCCCCCCCATCCACCAACTCCCTTTCCAATCTCATCTCCTCGCTTCCATCCCCCTGACTGACCCTTCCCTCCAGCTACCAACCGGATTCATTCCTCCCATCGACTAACCAGGTCACACATACCACCTGTATTCACCTATCACTACCTCACTACTCCATCCCTCTCCCTACCCATTATCCTTCCCACTTCCCATCCCCCGCCTCCATCGCAAGTCCCCTATGGCCAGACTTGAAGAAGGGTTATAAATGTCGACTTCTCCACCTCCTGGTGGTGCCTGGCTTGCTGTGCTCTTTCAACCTCCTGCTGGTCTACTTTAGATTCCAACAGCTGCAGTATTTTTGTCTCTAACTGAATGTCCTTGGCAATAATTGTTTCTTGAAATCTTTCTCGCTGTTTTACATTCAGCGAATAACACATAGGCCATAGCCAAGGGAAGATAAAGCAGGAAGGAGAGACCCTTCTCACATTTTTGGAGGAGATGAAAAGCAAGTCGATTCTTCCACTTCCTAAGAACCGATGACTTGGCTCAGTGTTGGTTTCTTTGCCAAGATTTGCTGATTCAGGAACACTGCTGATTTTAGACAATGCTTAACAGGTTGAATAAGCCAACTCTATTCTAGTTCAAATTGAAATGAGAGATGTCCCAGGGTGGAACTGATTGCGGGGGGAGTTGGGAGGGGGTGGGGGGGGAGCAATATTCCCTCAGAACTCCTCAAGAATTCTGGTAGGACCAACATGCACTCAGAACAGGTTGTATTTAGCTTCAAGTGGGATGGTCTACAGCTCTCTCCCTTCCTGGACAATGGCCTTGAACTATATACTCAACTTGCTGGCTCAATATTAAACTGTCCTTCTGATCAGCCCCTTCAGGAGCAGGAAACCTGAGCCAGGTTTTTGACATGAGTTAACAGAAGTTAGTTATAGAATAGTCAGTCTATCCACAAATACTCCCATATACAGTAGAACGGCTTACTTCATAGATTCATAGACTCGCTACAGTGTGGAAGCAGGCCATTTGGCCCATCAAGTCTGCAGCAACCCTCCAAAGAGCATCTCTCCCAGACCCACCAGCCTACCTATCCCTATAACTCTGCATTCCCCATGACTAATCCAAATAGCCTGCACACCCCTGGACACTGTGGTGTAATTTAGCATGGTTGAAGAGTGTGGTGCTGGAAAAGCACGGCCAGTCAGGCAGCATCCGAGGTGTAGGAGAATCAATGTTTCAAGCCTGAGCTCTTCCTGATGAAGGGCTTTTGCTGGAAACATCGACTCTTCTGCTCCTCAGATGCTGCCTGACCTGCTGTGCTTTTCCAGCACCATACTCTCGACTCTGATCTCCAGCATCTACAGTGCTCAATTTCTCCCTATAAGTTAGCATGGCCAATCCATCTAGCCTGTACATCTTTGGACTGTGGGAGGAAATCCATGCAGTCATGGGGGAGAATGTGCAAACTCCACACAGACAGTCACCTGAGGCTGGAATCGAACCCAGGTCCCTGTCGCTGTGAGGCAGCAGTGCTAACCACTGAGCTGCCCAAAATTATTTATTTATTTAGCCAATTTAATGTCACAAAATTTCCCAACACTGATCCGCATTTGGAAAATTTGTTAGAAACAATGAGGCAAAAGGTTTGTTAGTGGCTCTATACACTTTCTTACTAGCAGAGGGGGAATTTAAATGCCAAACTGTTGGATGGAGCTAGCTGAAGATATTTTAGAGTCCCTACAGTGTGGAAACAGGCCCTTCAGCCCAACCATCCACACCAGCTCTTTGAAGAGTAACCTACCTAGACCCATTTCCCTCTGACTAACGCACCCAACACTATGGACAATTTAGCATGGCCAATTCACCTGACCTGCACATCTCTAGACAGTGGGAGGAAACCAGAGCACCCGGAGGAAACTTATGCAGACACAGGGAGAATGTGCAAACTCCACAGAGACAGTCACCCAAGGCTGGAATTGAACCTGGGACCCTGGTGCTGTGAGGCAGCAGTGCTAACCACTGAGCCACCGTGCCGCCCCAGTTCCTCAATGATGAAATTCCAGGATGCACAAGGTCCTAGAGAGTTGTACAGTTAGGGGAGATGAAAGGGATAGCTGGAAGGCAAGAGTAATTTCAACACAGGGATGAGAATTTTAAACTCAACGTGCTGATGTCAGAATGGGAGCCAATGTACAGGATGTGAGTGTAAGGGTGATAGTTGACAGCAGATTGAACGTGAACCACAGTAATCCCTGCCTGGTGATTCTGTTCAAGTCAACTGCCAAGGAATGGAATGCAACATATTAACCAAGATCTGACAGCTGACTCGGTGAGGAGTTAGTCAGCTGTACAAGTGGTGGAGCAAGAGATGATAGCATAAAGTTCTGGTTGGGACTCAAATACTTAGAAGCTTAGAATCATGGAGATGTGCAGCACAGAAACAGACACTTTGGTCCAACTCATCCATACCGACTAGATGTCACAAATTAATCTAGTCCCATTTGCTAGCATTTGGCCCATATCCCTCTAAACCCTTCCTAATCATATACCCATCGAGATTCCTTTTGAAATGTTATATTGACTGCAAGGACTTTAAAGAATATGCTATTAATCTGAATGAGAACAAAGAATTGAAGATGTATGTTCTGAATTAACTCAAATTACATCTGACTAAATAGAATGGACCTGGCACAAATACAATGAGAAGAAAACCAAGGGCAGTGCAGAACAGGATAATTTTGATTCTGAGCTCTCCTATTTCTAATTAACTCATAAACATCCATCCTTGGAAAGAAAGCAGATGCACTGCTAACTATACACTGATTATATATTGTGGATAAATGACATTTTCAAATAACTGCACTTGTGTGCTCAGATGATTCTGCCTGTCGTAAACTAGGCCATAAAAAAATGTAATAAATGGATTTAATCTTCATTCAACTAATACACTCTGCTTGCCTTGTTAGTGTCGCTTACACATGATACAGAAATCAGCTTTCCGCAGCTTCATACTGCTCTGAAAATTCACAAAATGCAATTGATGTGGTTACCACAGGGGAATGTAGAGAAAGGCAGATGGGGATTCATTCATGTAATACTGGTGGAAGTGGTGCCATAGTACTCACTGGGTCAGTAGTCCAGAGGCCCAGGTTAATGCTGCGTTGGGCAGGGGGGGGGGGGAGGCTCTGGCTTCAAATCCCACCGCAGCAACTGGTAGAATGTAAATTAAATGAACAATATCCAGGATTGAAAGTTACGCTCAGAAACCCAGATTGACAATACCAGTTACCATAAAAACCCGTCTGGTTTACTCTTCATTCCTTAATTTGAGCCATTCAGTTATGGCAAAGTCTCCAAAGAGTGGCTTGAAACACACTGAATTACACCTCACAGGCAACGCTCAGGCACAACCCTCACCATCCTTGGGTATGTCTTGTCTCATCAAAAGTCTCAAGACATTATGTTAAATACGAGCAAGGAAACTTCCTGCTGATTCCTCTGTATCAAAACCCTCTCAACTAAGAATCAGTGCTCCTCCATGTTGAGTACCAACTGGATGCAGCATTGAGGGCGGTTAGGGCACAGAATGTGCTCTGGCTGGGGGTCATCAATGTCCATCACCATCAATGGCTCAGCAGCAGCACTACTGATTCAAGCTGGTCAGATCCCAAAGGAAATAACTGCTAGACTGGGTGTGTGGCAGGAGATGAGGGAACCAACAAAAAGGGAAAAAACATACTAGATGACCAGCGGTGATCATAATGAATGGCAGAACAGTCTCAAAGGGATTGAATGTCCTGCTCCTGCCTCCATTTGCAAGGTTTCTATATCCTTGCATGTGATTCTGAACAGCATCATGAATGTGAACTTGACTCCTGTTCAGGTTGAGGTGGTCTTGGGACCTGCCTTCTCAGCCTTCCCCCTAAGAGTGGAAGGCAATGGTGCACTATCATGGATAAATAACTGCCAAGGAAACAGCTCAGAGTAAAGCATCAGCAGCCAAAGAGTTTGGAGCACTATCTACAAGATGTACTGAAGCAATTTACCAAAGATCCTTAAGACAGCCAACTTCCAACTCACAATCACTACCACCTAACAGGACAAAGGGCAGCAAATCGATAGGAGCACCACCACCCACAAGTTCCCCTCCAAGCCACTCACAACTCTGAGTTGGAAATATATCATTGTTCCTTCGGTGTCACTGGGACAAAATCCTAGAATTCCCTCCATACAGACATTGTGGGTTTACCCGTAGCACAGAGGGACTGCAGCGGATCAAGAAGCTAAAAATCACACAACACCAGGTTATAGTCCAATAGGTTTATTTGGAAGCACTAGCTTTCGGAGCGCTGCTCCTTCATCAGGTACCTGAAAGAACAGCGCTCTGAAAGCCAGTGCTCCTAAATAAGCCTGTTGGATATAACCTGGTGTTGTGAGATTTTTAGCTTTGTCCACCCCAGTCCAACACCAGCATTTCCACATCACAGATCAAGAAGGCAACTCACCACCACTTTCTCAAGGGCAACCAGGGAAATAAATACTGACCCAGCCAGCAACGCCCATGTCCCAAGAGTGAATTTTAAAAAGTACTTGGCTGAATTGTCAGCCTGAAAATTGAGCTGTACCTGTTGGTGTGGGAGATGACATAGTTGAAAGTATGGCATCTCATTATGTGGTGCTGTTTAAATGCTGGTTATTACCACTCACACAAAATCCCTTATGGTGTCTTAATATGTTGAAGTCTTAATATGTACAAATCTTAGTAATTTGGTGAATGATCAAGTGGATAATAATTCCATCCTACACCACTCAGTGAGACATAGCTTACATGGCTCATAAAAGCTGATTGTACGAAAGGTAAACTGACCTTTTTTGAATTGAAGTTGAAGGCAAACAAACAGCAAATTATATTGAGTCACTAAACTTGTGATGGGAGAACAGTGTGGATACTTACAGATGTACACACTTTGCAGGGTACCTTTTCCGGAGTACCAGTCAGAGCTAAAGGTGTATCAATCCCAAGGTTGTGCAATGTTTCCTGAAGACTTTTCCCATAATATTCTTCGGGCCTATGTTCTGAACTCAAGTAATGAAGCTGCTGCCTGTTGTGAGAAGTAATAGTTTCAATAAACTAAGTCAAAGATGTTCAATCTGTTTCGTAGGTGGTGAATTAAAACGCTTTTGGAATGCTAGAGAAGAAGGAGCAAATGAAACAAATATGATCAGATGTTCTGGTGGTGCACTGGTTAATGTACTTGACTCTGGGCCAAAAGCTCTGGACTGAGACAAATGATGCAGATGGGATTATAGGAGAGTCCAAGGTCAGTTGGAAAACTGAGCTAGCAAGAGACTTAAATGCAGAATTGAAAGAGGATTGCCAAGAGGAGATGAAGAAGGTTGAAACAGCTAATATTGTAGTGATACAGAGGAGGAAAGAGAAGTAGAGAACCACTAGTACTGGGAAATGAATCATGGAATCCTTACAGTGTGGAAAGAGGCCATTCCACCCATTGAGTCCACACTACCCCTCCAAACAGCATCACACCCAGACCCACCCCACTACCTTATCCCTGTAATCCTACACCTCCCATGGCTAACCCAGCTAGCCTGCACATCCCGGGACACTATGGGAAATTTAGCATGGCCAATCCACCTAAGCTGCACAGCTTAGAAACCGGAACACTGGGAAGAAACCCATGCAAACACAGGGAGATTGTGCAAACTTCACACAGGCATGGAATTGAACCTGGGTCCCTGGTGCTGTGAGGCAGCAGTGTTAACCACTGAGCCACCATGCTGCCCTGAACATACTGAAGTAAACAAAATCAGTTGGACCAATAGAATTAGAATTAGGTTGCATTGTCACATGTACTTAAGTACAGGGATACAGTGAAAAATTTACAATATCCCCCTTCCCGGTGCCAATTTAGCTACAAGTTACCTCGGTACAAAATCATATGTAAAAGTAGAAAAATAAAGAAATAAGTTAAAAGTTAAACATTACAGTTCTTGTCACTATTAAGCAATAGATAATAAGCATTCAACAATTTTACTGATTTCTCCTTCTCAGCCTAAACCTCAAGTAAAATTAGATTAGATTAGATTACTTACAGTGTGGAAACAGGCCCTTCGGCCCAACAAGTCCACACCGCCCCGCCGAAGCGCAACCCACCCATACCCCTACATCTACCCCTTACCTAACACTATGGGCAATTTAGCATGGCCAATTCACCTGACCTGCACATTTTTGGACTGTGGGAGGAAACCGGAGCACCCGGAGGAAACCCACGCAGACACGGGGAGAATGTGCAAACTCCACACAGTCAGTCGCCTGAGGCAGGAATTGAACCCGGGTCTCTGGCGCTGTGAGGCAGCAGTGCTAACCACTGTGCCACCGTGCCGCCCACATGGGAGAAGGAAGAAGAAGCTGGAAAAAGAGAGAAAGCGAGGAAGAAGGAGAGAGAAAAAAATAAATTTAGCCAGCTTTTCCCCTTAACTGCTAGATGAGCGCCTCCTGCTGGAGCATGTTGGGTCACTCTGAGCACTGTTACAACTGCTGCCCAATATCGTCCTGCACCTTCAGGAGAAAGGGGTGAAAGTCCATTGGGAAAGAAAATCCGATCTGCTCACGCTGCCACTGGGCCTGCTCAGTGTACAGTGCTGGCCTCCATTTGCAACTTTCTCATGAATAACCAGAGCAGGCGAATAGCCTGGTTGAGGATTTTCAAGGAAGATCTCCCTGCTGGAAATTCGGGAGTGTCTGAGAAATACAGAACAGGCCTTGTACCCATTTAGGCCTCCTCTCATTCAGTTATAGTGACTGGAGGAGGCTATTCAGCCTGTGCCAAGAAACTATGGTCCTATCCCTACTGGAAATTTCAGGTGCATGTTGAAGTATTTCCACTGCTCCTTCATAGTTGAAAGAGGTGCATTTAGAAGTGGCTAAAAATCCTCTTCTAACATTCCAGATTCATGGTTCAACATTAAGTGAAGAAAGATTGGCAACATTTAGTAAACACAACTGGGTTCAAATCTTTGAATGGGCCATTTTCTTGACTCTTGAGTGCCCCTACTTTGGTGTTTACTCAAAGGAGCACTGACTTCACATTAAAGGAAACTTGATCCAGTCTATAATATGGTAGGTTCTAAGGACAGAGGAAATGCAGCATCATTTCTGTTTCCATGACGTTGTGCAGAAGGCTAGTCTTTGACATTGCGTATTTGGTATAACACCAATTCAATTTTAGCAACATCCCCAGATGACCTTATAGAGGTCATGAGGGGCATAGGTGAAGGATAGGTGTCGTTTCTCTAGGGTGAGGGATTTCGAGACTCGGGGGCATATTTTTAAGGTGAGAGGAGAGAGATTTTATAAAGCTGTGGGGGCAATTGTTTTTACACAGAGAGTGGTTTGTGGAAATGAACTTCCAGAAGTGGTGGGTGAAGATATAGTTACAACATTTGAAAGACATCTAGATAAGTACATGTATAAGAAGTGTTTGGAGGGATATGGGCCAAGCTCAGGCAGGTGGGACTAGTTTAGTTTGAGATTTATGTTCGGCATGGACTGGCTACGGGGAAAGGTTGAAGAGGCCAGGGCTATGTTCCCTGGAGCATCGGAGACTGAGGGATGATCTTATAGAGGTTTATAAAATCATGAGGGAACTGGCCTCCGGCAAGAGAGCACAAGGGCGACCACATCTTCGCTTCAAAGAATGTCTGCAAGAGAGACATGAAGTGACTGAACACAAGTGTCAAGGGGTGGGAGGACATTGCAAATGATCACCCTTGCTGGAGGCTGGAATTACGCAGAGCTCTAAAAAGAGAAGAGAAGCTGAAGCCTGCTACTGAAGAAAAGCCCACCCACTGATCAAACAGCACCAAGACAAACTCGGAGGACTGTGCCTTCAAGTGCAGTCACTGCAGCCGAGACTGCCACTCCCGTGTGGACCTCTACAGACACAACAGACGCTGCTCTACCAATAAAGATTGAAGCAAGACTTCCCGGGCGCAGATCCATGGGCGCAGACTAACGGATGCCACCAGAGAGGGGCATGGATATGGTAAATAGGCAAGATCTTTTCCCCAGGGTGGGGGAGTCCAAAACTAGAGGGCATAGGTTTAAGTGAGAAGGGAAAGATATATAAGGGACCGAAGGGGTAACTTTTTCATACAGAGGGTGGTACCTGTATGGAGTGAGCTACCAGAGGAAGTGGTGGAAGCTGGTACAATTACAACATTTAAAAGGCATCTGGATGGGTATATGAGGTTTAGAGGGATATGGGCAAATATTGGCAAATGGGACTAGATTTATACAGGATATCTGTTCAGCATGGATGAGTTGGAGCAAAGGGTCAATTTCCGTGCTGTACGACTCCATAACTCAATAATTTGATTTGTGACCTGCTGGCAAACAGAATATCGATTTCTGAAATCTGGCCCTGTTTAAAGAAAGAACTTGCATTCATGATAGAGCTATTCATGATGACGCAATGCCCTTCAGCCAATAAAGTGCTTTTAAAATATTGGAATACGGGGTAACCTGGCAGTCATTTTGCACACACTAAGCTGCTGCAAACAGAGATTGTGGACCAGATGCTCATTTTTCCTTCTGTCCTGTTTGCTGTGGGATAAACAGTGGCCTGGAAACCAGGAGTACTCCCCTAATCACGGAACCATGCCACCTGATCGTTCATGCCTTGCCAAGTGTGTCGATGAGTCTTGGGTTGGGAACTGCACACAAATACTGCATTTTTGCCTTATCCTTCCATTCCAGAGCCACGCACAAGAACAAGTTTAAAAAAACTGGCAAACCTTGAGCTGATCTTGGCACCAATTGTTGATTGGAGATTGAGGCTGATCACGTGACCCTCTTCACTGACAGCTGTTTTGATAACACCGTTCTCCAAAGAATAAAGACCTTTACAGGTGGGCTGCCACTGAACTCCCAGAACCTTGAATTAAAAGCCAATATTTTTATCAAACATCTGCTTTAAACTAACGGCAAATCGAAGGACTTTTAATCTTCTGAAGTGAACAGTACTTACTGATAGCCTTATGAATTAAGACCATTGGGTGGGGGAAAAAGGTGATGGTGGTCAATTAAGAATGCAACAAGCAAAAGGAAAATGAACAGTCCATTCGGTCCCTTGAGACTGGTGCACCATTTAATAAGGGGCTGATCTGATCTCAGTTTCAAATCTGTGTTACTGCATGTCTCCCATGACCTTCAAAGGCTCAACACAGACGTGAAGATATCCAGTGATTTAGCCCCCCATAGATTAGATTCCCTACAGTGTGGAAACAGGCCCTTCGGCCCAACAAGTCCACACCGACCCTCCAAAGAGAAACCCACACAGACGCACTTTCCCCTGACTGATGTACCTAATACTATGGGCAATTTAGCATGGCCAATTCACCTGACCTGCACACCTTTGGACTGTGGGAGGAAACCCAGGCAGACACGGGGAGAATGTGCAAACTCCACACAGACAGTCGCCCAAGGCTGTAATTGAACCAGAGACGCTGGTGCTGTGAGGCAGCAGAACTAACCACTGAGCCACCATGCCGCCCTTAGCTCACGGCTGTAGAGAATCTCAAAGATAAATAACCCTCTGAGCAACAAAATTCCCTTTCATCTCAGTCTTCAGTAGGAGACCCCTATTTTGAACCTGTGTCCCCTGCCCCAGGCAATTTTTAAAAACTCATTCATGGTACTTGGGCACCGCTGGCTGGGCCAGCATTTATTGCCCGTCGCAAGTTGTCCCTTGAGAAGATGGTGGTGAGCTGCCATCTTGAACTGCTGCAGTCCATGTGCAGTGGCTCGACCCACAATGCTCTTAGGAAGGGAATTCCAGGACTTTGACCGTGACAGTGTGGGAATGGTGATATGTTACCAAGTCAGGACGGTAAGTGGCTCAGAGGGAAACCTGCAGCTGGTGGTGTTCCCATGTATCTGCTGCCCTTGTCCTTCCAGGTGGAAATGGTCGTGGGTTTGGAAGGAGTTGTCTGAACGCCTATGGTGAATTTCTGCAGTGCATCTTGTAGATGGTACACACTCCTGCCACTGACCCGCCCGAGGTAGTAGAAGTGGATGCTTGTGGATTTGGTGCCAATCAAGAGGGCTGCTCTGTTTTAAAGGAAATGACCTGATCGTATTAATTGCTAGACTATTAATCCATGAACTATCAATCCCAGAAAGCACATGGTGAAATGTGAACTGAACTTAAAAGAAAATCTGGAATTATGAGTCGACTGATAACCTTGAAATCACTGTCACTTGTCATCTGGTTCACTAATGTCTTTTCACGAAGGAAATCTATCATCCTTTCCTGGTCTGGCCTACATGTGACTCCAGACCCACAGCAATATGGTTGACTCTCAACTGCCCTCTGAATAGCCTAGAGAGACAATCACTTGTATCAATCTCCTCAGCATTTGCCCTGTCAATCCCCCTCAAAATCCTCTATATTTCATAACATCACCTCTCATTCTTCTAAGCTCCAATGAATATGGGCATAATTTGCTCATTTTATCCATTTGGAACATAACATTTCCTTCAGTGATCTTGACCATGAGAACTTTCACCAATTGTTAAAAAAAAACCCACTTGGCTCCTTCAGGGGAAGGAAATCTGTCATCCTTACCTGGTCCAGCCTACATGTGACTCCAGGAGAAAGTGAGGACTGCAGATGCTGGAGATCAGAGCTGAAAATGTTTTGCTGGAAAAGCGCAGCAGGTCAGGCAGCATCCAAGGAGCAGGAGAATCGACGATTCGGGCATGAGCCTTTCTTCAGAAAGAAGGGCTCATGCCCGAAACATCGATTCTCCTGCTCCTTGGATGCTGCCTGACCTGCTGCGCTTTTTCAGCAACACATTTTCAGCTCTACATGTGACTCCAGCCCACAGCACTGTGATTGATTCTTAACTGCCCTCTGAAACGGCCTGAGTAAGTCACTCAGTTCCATCCTATGAAAATACAGAGAAAAAGAAAATCTTCCTTAAAAAGCAACATTTTTATCCCAGGAATCAAATGAGTGAACCTTTACTGCCTCTCATCCAGTAAGTAAGCAAAACAAACCTGAATATGGTACTCTAAAGGTGATCTACAACTTTAGTAAAACTTCCCTACTTTTATACTTCCTACTTCTTCTATCAATGGCCAAAATTCCATTTGCTTTTCCTAATTATACAGGAAGTCCATTATAATGGGTGTGTTAGGGTCCAAACAGTGAGACAATGATGTAGTTGGGTGAGGTTATTAAGAAAATACCAACTCCTCTTCATTTTTAACAAGAAAAATTAAGATGTAAATAAAGATTTAACTCATTCAGGAAGAATGGGACCCTGTAGCTGAATTCGAAGTATATTGAATGGTGTTCTGATGGACCTCTGCACTTGCTGTTCAGAACCAAGGCTCACATTTAAAAGGATACGTGGCAGGCCATTCACCCAACAATGGGGAAACGGTGGAATTCTCTGCCACAGAAACTGGTTGACGTCAAAACATTGAATTTGTCAACAAGGAGTTAGATATAACTTTCAAGGATAAAGGAATCCAAGAGATCAGGGGACTGAGTTGGATGATCAGCTGTGAATGTGTTGAATGGGAGAACAGGCTAAAATGGCTAAAGCCCCTATTTCCTTATTATCTGTATTCCTGCCGGTGATTCAGAGGAACATAAAGAGAGTGGGTTTGATTCTTGCTCAGGTTGAGGTGGTCCCCTGGGCCTGCTTTCCCGACCTGTCCCCTGAGATTGGAAGGCAATGGTGAACCATCATGGATAAACAACTGCTAAGGAATTAGCTCAGGATGAAGCATCAGTAAGGAGTTAAGCACAGGATTTTGGAGCTCAGCACACAAGACCCAAAGCTGCTAAGGTTGTGTCTCTCACTAATTAGAGAATGTGCTTTGACCTGGGTCCAGAGAGAGCACCGATCGATATTGTGCCTGCGGTCTGAACACGATTCATTGCAGATGTGTTCCTCCAGCGCATGTGGACCCTGGCACAGTAACCATGGCAATCTCAGTCTGGAGGGACACTCAGCGAATGACTAGTCCAGGAGCTGGAATAAAATGAACTGGTGTGATAGATGTGCTACACTATTAATATATAGCACCTTTCAAGCTCTTAGGGTAGCTGATGAAAATTGTTTTGTAGATTTGTCATGATGTCATGTAGGAAATGGGCCCAGCGCAGACTGGAGGCTAGGTACCAGTGCGGACTGGGTTGGAAGGGCTGTTGATCTGAACTTTAGTATAGCACAGTACAGGCCCTTCGGCCGTCGATGTTGTGTCGACCTTTTAGCTGATTCTAAGGTTGACTAACCTACATACCCTATATTTTACTACCATCTATGTGCCTATCCAAGAGTTGCTTAAATGTCTCTAACGTATCTGACTCTACTACCACTGCTGGCAGTGCACTACACATACCCACCACTCTCTGTGTAAATAACCCACATCTCCCCTAAACCCGTCTCCAATTACTTTAAAATTGTGCCCCCTCATCATAGTCATTTCAACCCTGGGAAAAAGTCTCTGACGATCCACTCTATCTAGGTTCTCATTACCTTGCATATCTCTACCAAGTCACCTCTCATCCTTCTTCACTCCAATGAGAAAAGCTCTAGCTCCCTCAACCTTTCTTCATGAAGACATCTCCTCCAGTCCAGGCAGCATTCTGGTAAATCTCCTCTGCATCCTCTCTATAGCTTTTACATCATTCCTACGATGAGGTGACCAGAACTGAACACAATATTCCAAGTGTGGTTTAACCAGGGCTCTATAGAGCTGCAGGATAGCCTTGTGGCTCTTAAACTCAAACCCTCTGCTAAAGAAAGCCAAGACACCATATGCCACCTTAACAAACCTATCAACTCGGGTGTCAATTTTGAGGCATCTATGGACGTGAACCCCAAGATCCCTCTGTTCCTCTACACTACCAAGAATCCTGCCTTTAACCCTGTAATCTGCATTCAAATTTGACCTTCCAAAATGAATCACTTCACATTTTTCCAGGTTGAACTCCATCTGCCACTTACCAGCCCAGCTCTGCATCCTGTCAATGTCCCGTTGCAACCTATGACAGACTCCACACTATCCACAACTCCACCAACCTCGTGTCATTGGCAAACTTAGTGACCCACTCTTCCACTTCCTCATCCCCCAAATCATTTATAAAAATCACAAAGAGCAGAGATCCCAGAACCGATCCCTGCAGAACACACTGGTCACCAAGCTCCAGGATGGATACTTCCCATCTACTACCACCCTCTGTCTTCTATGGGCCAGCTAATTCTGTATCCAGACAGCCAGACTTCCCTGTATCCCATGCCTCCTTACTTTCTGAATAAGCCTCCCATAGGGAACCTTATCAAACACCTTGCTAAAATCCATATACACCACATCTACTGCTGTACATTCATCAATGTGTTTTGTCACATCCTCAAAAAGTTCAATATTTTCTGATTTATTCCTACAATGTGTAATGCTGGACTTTTTATTTCTTTATTATTTTCCCTTAGAACTTGCATTTGTGACATAAGTGGCGACTTGTAACGTTTTCACTGTACTCATGTGAGCAAGTGAAAATAAAGCTAATTCAATTTTTAAAAAATGCAGCTTCCTTCTGTTCAAGATCTTATTACTATCTTATGGTAAACTTTATGCATATACACAAGAAAATAAAGCTTTCAGAGATTTGCTGTACATTCATCAGTTCTCATTGGCTCGTCCAACATTAAGTTCTGCTTCACAAGTTGTTTTTAATGTTCCTCTGAAGCTACATGTCATTTGTACATAGATTTCCATTCTGCTGTTCCCTGTGAGTGTGCACTGCAGCAAACACCTTTCCTGATGCAATAAATATATGAATCCCCTTGAATTTCTTTGCTATTTCACACAACACTATTCAAGGAAAACAAGGGGAGTTCATCCATGTGTCACTCAATATTTACTCTTTAACCAACATGACAAAACATCAATATGCTTTGTACTTAATGGCTGCTGTGTTGGTCTACATTATGTTGAGATGCCAGTGTTGGAACTGGGGTGGACAAGTCAGAAGTCACATGACAACAGGCAATAGTCCAACAGGTTAGTTTAAATCACAAGTTTTCAGACCGCTTCTACTTCATCAGGCGAAGGGTCTGAAACCTGTTGGACTATAACCAAATGGAGAAAGCGAGGACTGCAGGTGCTGGAGATTAGAGTCGAGGAAGTCCTGATGAAGATCTTATACCCGAATCTTCGATTCTCCTGCTCCTTGGATGCTGCCTGACCTGCTGTGCTTCTCCAACACTACACTGACTTCTGACAGTGTACATTACAATATTATTGACAATTCCGAAGTAATTTGAATGCTCTTGGACCATCCCAAGGTTGTGAATGATGCTACAGAAATGTAAGTCTCTTGTTGCTATGGGACATTTCACAAGTGGGGCTGTGATTGTCAAAGGCCAGTAATAATGGCAGAATTATCACGGCTCAAAATGAGGCCATTCTGTCCGGTGGGTCTGCACAGCTCTCTGAATGAACAAAGTATCTGGGATCACTCACCCGCCTTCCCCCTGCACCGCCCATTTGAGATTTCCAACCCATTCTCTCTTGAAAGCCTTAATTGAGGCTGCTTTCATCGCACTCTCAGACGGTATATTCTAGACCCTAACCATGTGTTACATGATGAGATTTCTTCCCCTATCTCCATTGCTTCTGTGGCCAATGATCTTAAACCTACACCTTTCAGTCCTTGATCCTCGCACTGATGGGAACAGTTTTTCTCCCTCTCTAAGGTGCACAGACCCCTCATGATTTTGAATATATCTATCAAATCTCCTCACTGTCCAGGAAGAACTTTCTATGCACTCCATGGCCCTAGCTCTATCCAAAGGATGGCACTGTGGTTAGCACTGCTGCCTCACAGCACCAGGGACCTGGGTTCAATTCCAGCCTTGGGTGACCGTCTGTGTGGAGTTTGCTCAATCTCCCCGTGTCTGTGTGGGTTTCTTCCAGGTGCTCCGCTTTCCTCCCACAATCCAAAGATGTTCAGGTTAGGTAAACTGGCCATGCTAAATTCCCCCGGGGATTCAAGGATGTGTAGGTTAGGTGCATTAGTCAGGGGCAACTATGGGGTAGGAGGAACGTTGTCTGGGTGGGTTAACTCTTCGGAGGGTCGGTCCAGACTTGTTAGGCCGAAAGGTCTGTTTCCACACTGTAGGGATTTTATGAACAATTTCGACGTACAAATCACTTCAGAAACAATGAAGTACAATGTAGGAAGGTGAAAGTGTCAATGATAACAACAATGTGCAAATACACATGGAGGCTACATACATTAAACAAATATTTGGGGATATGGGCATCTCACAGCAAGGTACCCATCCTAAGTGCAATTTGTTGGAAGCTGTTCTTCCTCTGTTCTCCACGTTGGGCCCACTCGATGAATTTAAATTACCTTATTTCATTATGCTGCTCCTAAATAATTCCAAGAGGTTTTACCTCTTGGCTTTGTACCTATTTCCTCATTTCCGCACATCCAGCACAGGATATCAGAAACATTGGATTGGAATAGGCTGTGCTGAGATGGAAATCAGTGTTACCCAGCATATTTGGAAGATGGTTTCAAATGGGATCAGCATACAGATGAGAAACTGGAGGTGCTGGGGGTGTCAAGCATAGATTCTCATGCAGACACCGGAATTAATGGTGCATCAATGGGAGGGGAAGCCACTGGAGGTGATTCGTAGAGTCTGCCGAGTATGGAAAGAGGCAATTTGGCCCATCAAGTCTGCATCAACATTCCAAAGAACATTCCACTCCCCCAATCTATCCCCATAACCCGACATCTACCCTAGCTATCCCACTTAACCTGCACATTCCCTGGAAAGTTCAGACGATTTCCCATGCTCAATGTACCTACCTACAGATCCCTGAACACTATGGGTAACTTAGCATGGCCAATCCAACTAACCTGCACATCATTGTGATTGTGGGAGGAAACCGGAGCACCCAGAGGAAACCCACACAGACATTTGCCCAAGATGGGAATCGAACCCAGGTCCCTGGCGCTGTGACGCAGCAGTGCTAACCACTAAGCCACTGCGCCACCTCCCTGTTCAATTCAGTGGCTGCAGTTGGACAGTTAAAAATGGGAGAGCACTTCAGCTGGATGAGCCAGTAGGACAGTATATAACCATGAGAAAGGAATAGGCAGTGTGAAAACGAAACAGACATACTGCTACAAATTGGCAGCTATACACTACAGGAGCACACACAGATTAAATAGGACCTTCTGTGTCAAACTGATATCTGAAAAACATCTGGAAGACCATAACCCTCTGGTTAGCCATGAACTTTTTTCTCTGAGGCATGAGTTTGAAAGAAGGCTGTTGTAATAATGCCCGCACACAGGAATGACTCTGTATAAAACAGTGACCTGGCACTGACAGGGAAAAGCCACCAGTGAGCTCCTGATTCCTACCCCTCTTGTCTTACCCACACAAAATGGGAAATGCTGAATAGTTTATAATCTCACTTGTACTTTGCAGGGATAGACTGATAGAACTCTGTAACTTATTTCACAGAAGCAGAAAAAGCCCAGCTACCTCTCATCATGCTCTGTCAGATGCTTAACAGCTATAACTAATAGAATCCCTACACTGTAGAACCAGGCCATTCGGCCCATCATGTCCACACCAAACCTCCGAAGATCACCCCCCCCCCCCAGACCCAACTCCCTACCCTATCCCCATAACTCTGCATTTTCCATGGCCAATCCACCTAATCTGCACATCTTTGGACTGTGGGAGGAAACTGCAGCACCCAGACAAGACCCACGCAGACACTGGGAGAACCTGCACACTTCACATGGACAGTCTCCCGAGGCTGGAATCAAACCTGGGACCCTAGCGCTGTGAGGTAGCAGCACTAACCACCATACCCCTCCCCCCACTGGCTTATCCAACCAACCTCTCTCAGGGTGACCAGCACAAATCAATAGGGCTGCATGGTGGCTCAGTGGTTAGCACCGCTGCCTCACAGCACCAGGGACCCGTGTCTGATCCCAGCCTTGGGCAACTGTCTGTGTGCAGTTTGCACATTCTCCCCGTGCCTGCATGGGTTTCCTCCAGCTGCTCAGGTTTCCCCCCACGGTCCAAAGATTGGTTAGGCCACTGTTGGAATATGGCATGCAATTCTGGTCTCCTTCCTATCGGAAAGATGTTGTGAAACTTGAAAGGGTTCAGAAAAGATTTACAAGGATGTTGCCAGGGTTGGAGGATCTGAGCCATAGGGAGAGGCTGTATAGGCTGGGGCTGTTTTCCCTGGAGCGTCGGAGACTGAGGGGTGACCTTATAGAGGTTTACAAAATCATGAGGGGCATGGATAGGATAAATAGACAAAGTCTTTTCCCTGGGGTCGGGGAGTCCAGAACTAGAGGGCATAGGTTTAGGGTGAGAGGGGAAAGATATAAAAGAGACCTAAGGGGAAACTTTTTCACGCAGAGGGTGGTACGTGTATGGAATGAGCTGCCAGAGGATGTGGTGGAGGCTGGTTCAATTGCAATATTTAAGAGGCATTTGGATGGGTATATGAATAGGAAGGGTTTGGAGGGATATGGACCGGGTGCTGGCAGGTGGGACTAGATTGGGTTGGGATATCTGGTCGGCATGGACAGGTTGGACCGAAGGGTCAGTTTCCATGCTGTACATCTCTATGTCTCTATGTGCACGTCAGGTGGATTGGCTGTGCTAAACTGCCTGTAGTGACAAGGGATGTGGAGGTTAGGTACATTAATCAGATGATAGGCAGTGTAATAGGGTAGGGAATGGGTCTGGGTGGGTTACTCTTCGGAGCATCGGTGTGGCCTTGTTGGGCCAAATAGCCTGTTTCCCTGCTGTAGGGATTCTATGTTGATGTTAGGTATATTAGTCAGGGGATACGCTTTGGAGGGTCAGTGTGGACTTGTTGGGCCAAATGGCCGGTTTCCACACTGTATGGATTCTATGAGTTGGGTGCGTGGGGAGGAAGTGTCAGCAGTCATCTCATTGAAACTCAAACGTGTCTGCCCCATTACCCACACTTCCTGTGGACCTCACTAAGCCATGAAAAGCAGGAACCCCCTCCCCCACTTCTCAAAATGCCTACTCTTAAACAGCTCATTCTGAGAGGGGTTATATCAGATTTGAAACTCTGTCTCTCTCTTTCTCCGCAGATGCTGCCAGACCTGCAGAGCTTCTCCAGCATTTTCTGTTTTTTTTTATTTCTGAATCTCCAGAATTGGCAGGATTTTATGTTTCAATAATTTGACCGTCAGGCTGGAGATCTGAAACTTTGGCCGGATCAAGGTAAAACTGACAGAAGGAAGCAGGTAATATTGTTCTGCCCTTGGCATCACAAGATGAACTTTTTAGAAATAAAATTGGAAGAATAAGTTTCAAAACACCTCTTTTAATTTTCTACCACAAAAACCCAATGGTCACCTTTAAATGTTACGATGTACATGAAGGAACCTGGAATCTGACAGTTGGCAAGGAGGGAAAAGCAAATTAATAATACTTGGACGTGAAGGCATTGGAGCACTGTTCTGGTGGAGACATGACTCTTTGGATCAATGTGTGTCATTTTCCTTTTGGGATCTGGTGAGGGACATTGACAAAGGAAATATTTCTATGTCATGTTACTCCACCTGCTGTTCACTTGGAGAACTGCAGTTACCCTTCTGCCACGGTGGACACAAATGTCACTATGTACCTAGATGAATATTTGAAGATTTCAGCTCTAATGACCATCACGCCAACAGTATGTGTTCGACAGCCACTATGAAAGTCCCACCTTCTAGATCTCCCCTGAGGCCTGCTGACCCTCAGGTTAAACCACCACAAGTCATCCCTCTCTAATAAGAGAACAGCCTGATGGTCCTCTCGGACCACAGTAACTTTATATTTTGTTCCTCAGGCACCCTGCCATTGTTCAAACTGGTTTCTCATTTTCCATTGTGCAAAAATGAAAAGACCCTTTGTTACCCAAAAGGATAATTCTTACAGAAATTGTCAAATACTTTATGTTTCCGTTGAACAATATAATGGCTAATGGTGATGTACTGGCAATTTAGCTCAGATGGTTAGACAATAGACAATAGGTGCAGGAGTAGGCCATTCTGCCCTTCGAGCCTGCACCACCATTCAATATGATCATGGCTGATCATCATTAATCAGTATCCTGTTCCTGCCTTATCTCCATAACCCTTAATTCCACTATCCTTGAGAGCTCTATCCAACTCTTTCTTAAATGAATCCAGAGACTGGGCCTCCACTGCCCTCTGGGGCAGAGCATTCCACACAGCTACCACTCTCTGGGTGAAGAAGGTTTTCCTTATCTCTGTCCTAAATGGTCTACCCCGTATTTATAAGCTGTGTCCTCTGGTTCGGCACTCACCCATCAGCGGAAACATGTTTTCTGCCTCCAGAGTGTACAATCCTTTAATAATCTTATATGTCTCAATCAGATCCCCTCTTAGTCTTCTAAACTCAAGGGTATACAAGCCCAGTCACTCCAGTCTTTCAGTGTAAGGTAATCCCGCCATTCCAGGAATTGACCTCGTGAACTTACGCTGCACTCCCTCAATAGCCAGGATGTCTTTTCTCAAATTTGGAGACCAGAACTGCACACAATATTCCAAGTGCAGTCTCACCAGGGCCCCGTACAGCTGCAGAAGAACCTCTTTGCTTTTATACTCAACCCGTCTTGTTATAAAGGCCAGAATGCTATTAGCCTTCTTCACTACCTGCTGTACCTGCATGCTTACCTTCATTGACTGGGGTACAAGAACACCCAGATCTCTCTGTACTGCCCCTTTACCTAAACTGATTCCATTTAGGTAGTAATCTGCCTGCCTGTTCTTGCCACCAAAGTGGATAACCATACATTTATCCACATTAACCTGCATCTGCCATGCCTCTGCGCACTCACCTAACCTGTCCAGGTCACCCTGTAATCTCTTAACATCCTCCTCACATTTCACCCTGCCACCCAGCTTAGTATCATCAGCAAATTTACTAATGTTATTACTAATACCATCTTCTATATCATTAACATATATTGTAAAAAGCTGCGGTCCCAGTACTGATCCCTGTGGTACCCTACTGGTCACTGCCTGCCATTCTGAAATGGAGCCGTTTATCACTACTCTTTGTTTCCTGTCAGCCAACCAATTTTCAATCCAAGTTAGTACTTTGCCCCCAACACCACGTGCCCTAATTTTGCTCACTAACCTCCTATGTGGGACTTTATCAAAAGCTTTCTGAAAGTCCAGGTACACTACATCTACTGGATCTCCCTCGTCCATCTTAGAGTTACATCCTCAAAAAATTCCAGAAGATTAGTCAAGCATGATTTCCCCTTCATAAATCCATGCTGACTCTGACCTATCCTGTTACTACTATCCAGATGTGTCATAATTTCATCCTTTATAATAGACTCCAGAAACTTTCCCACCACTGAGGTTAGACTAAGTGGTCTATAATTTCCTGTTTTCTCTCTCCCACCTTTCTTAAAAAGTGGTACAACATTAGCCACCCTTCAATCCGCAGGAACTGATCCCAAATCTATCGAACTCTGGAAAATAATCACCAACGCATCCACAATTTCTCGAGCCACCTCCTTCAGTACTCTGGGATGTAGACCATCAGGCCCCGGGGACTTATCAACCTTCAGACCTAACAGTCTCTCCAACACCAATTCCTGGCAAATATAAATTCCCTCAAGTTCAGGTCCTTCAGCCACTGTTACCTCAGGAAGATTGCTTGTGTCTTCCCCAGTGAACACAGATCTGAAGTACTTATTCAATTCTTCTGCCATTTCTTTGTTCCCAGTAATATATTCCCCTGTTTCTGTCTTCAAGGGCCTAATTTTAGTTTTAATCATTTTTTTGCCTTTCACATACCTAAAAAAACTTTTACTAGCCTCCTTTATATTATTGGCCAGTTTACCTTCGTACCTCATTTTTTCTCTGCGTATTTCCTTCTTAGTTATCCTCTGTTGTTCTTTAAAAGCTTCCCAGTCCTCCGTTTTCCCACTTATCTTTGCTATGTTATACTTTTTCTCTTTTAACTTTATATGTTTCTTAACTTCCCTTGTCAGCCACGGCCACCCATGCCTCCTCTTAGGTTGACACAGAGCGATCAGTTAAAATTGTATTTGCTGAATTTTAGATGAATGAGAGGGAACTCTCATAGGACCTTGCAAAAAACCCAACAGGGCTGTTCGGAGTATACAAAGAACTGTATGATGCCAATAGCATGGGTTCAATTTCCACACTGCCTGAGGTTACTCTCCTTCTCAGTCTTTCCCCTTACCGGAGACATGGTGACCCTCAGGTTAAACCTCCACTAGTCCCCTCTCTCAATAAGAGAACAGCCCTATGCTCTGGTCAGACTTTGGTGTTAAGGTCAATAGTGGAGTAAACCCAAAGATCCAGGCTAATACTCTGGCGACATGAGTTCAAACCTCAACATGCGCGTTGGAGCAATTTAAATCCAGTTAATTATTTTCTTGTAAAAATCTGAATTTGAAAACTAATCTCATTAATAGTGACCATGAAATAATCAATTTTGTTGGTCAGCTTGCTCACTGATGTCCTTTCGGTCTGGTCTAGGGTGTGAATCCAGATCCACAGTAATGTGGTTCATTGCCTTCAGAGGTCGCCCAGAAAAACACTCGCTTCTAAATGAAACATTCCAGGTTTGGAATACAGTGAGTGGGGGCAGCCAGTGGTCAGACCATGTGGAGACCCCCTGTGCCGATCTGCTGACCCTCAGGTTGAGAGACCTTGAAGAGAGACTGTGATGTTTGTCTTTTTAAACCTTGCTTCTTCTTTTTCATACCGATGGTCACATTGAGCATAGCTGTAACGGAACATTTTTTCTTCATTTCCCTATTCTGTAACTAACAATTGTACCTGGGTACTTTATACCTAAGATGGCACTGTAAGTGGCAACTTGTAAACTTTTCCCTATAAGTATTGGAGTACGTGTGACAATAAAACTAATTCAACTCAATTCAATAAAGCTAATTTAACTTATACTCAGATATTGTTTACAGTGGTTGAGAAATCTAGAATTCGGGGAAAATCATTTAGGACTGAGATAAGGAGAAATACCTTCACTCAGATGGTTGTGGAATTCTCTACCCCAGAGGGTTACGGATGTCCCACCATCGAATAAGTTTAAGGTTGAGACAGACAGATTTTTAGACTCTGCGGGAATCATGTGAAATAGGGAGGAGGGAGAGTGGATTTGAGGCATGAAGAACAACTGGGATCATACTGACGTTCAGTGTGTCACGTGATATATTCCTGGCCTACTTTAATGCTTCTATGTTGGGAAGTGCTGTACACATTGAAACTGCGGTTCGCATTCGCACTGATGATGATAACATTAAACAGTTACCTGTGAATATTCACCTCATATACTCCAGATCCTGTGCAAGACTCTGCTGAGTGATTGGGTGGGTGAAGGAGGGTTGGAGAGAGGGGTTGTTGAGTGTATGAGAGTTAGTGAGCGAGTGAGGGAGGAGGATTCAGAAGAGGGATTGCTGAGTGAGTGAGAATGAGTGAGTAAAGTTCGGAAGAGGAGTCACTGAGCGAGTAACTGCATGAGAGAGTAGGGTTGGGGATAGGGATTGCTGAGTAAGTGAGAATGACTGAGTAAAGTTAGGAAGAGTGGTTGCTGAGTGAATAGGGTTGGGAAGAGGGATTGCTGAGTGAGGGAGTCAATGGGTGAGAGAGAGTTTGTGTGAACTAGTGAATAAGTGATTGAGTGAGGGAGGGAGGAGGGTTCAGAAGAGGGAATGCTAAGTGAGTCAGTCAATGAGTGAATGTGAGGAGTCAATGAGTGAGTAGGGGATGGGAGTTGGGTGAGGAGTTGCTGAGTGTGGAGGAGAATTTGGCTCCCCAGAATTAGCAACCATTTTGTCACATACTCTGGTCTTACAGGACAAAGCTAGAACTGCCGAGTTGCCCGCTCAGAGAAGTTTTTTTAAAGATAACCTTGTGACTGCTTGAGATTCAGTGTATTCCCCAAACCCCAGTCTAGCTCTGATTGCATAATGATACATGGCTCATTGTATCGCTTATCTTCCTGATTTTGATGCTCATGTCGTTTATCTTCTTGATTCTTACAGACCTGGTGCAAACACTGAGTGTCTGCTACCCCTCCAGCCCTGTTTGATAAGGAAACAGCCGTGACCACAACCTGTGCTGACCGGTGATACCACCGAACCCATGACTTTCTTACTAACAGTCAGGCCCTGCTTAAGATACTATAGAAACTGTAACATTTTGAATTAGTTCAGATTATGCCTGCCTCGCTGTGAGGTATGATGTTTTCCCCATGGCCATGTAATAAAGTCTGTTCATGCTGAAGGACTGACTCCTGAGATTTTCTACAACACTGAGTTCCTGTAGAAAGGGGTGGGTGGGGGGAGTCATTAATATTTCTATTAGTGAGAAAACATTTTCACAATATGTTAAAACACATTTTGTAATTGGCTTCTCTACTGTACAGATTTTAAAAACCAAGAGTATTTAGGCTTTCAAACGTACCAACAAGAGTACAGCAAAGGCAGGAAAATTAATGGCCACTGTTTGCATCCAATGATCACACAACATGGCGCCAAATTCGTTTGTGCATTTTCTGGTTGTAACATTTCCAGAATGTGCGGTTGATTGTGGGGTAGTTAAAAATAAAGAGCAGTGCCTGTAAGACTGGTAAATCTGTAAGATTAATAAATATGGTGAATCCTCATGTCAGATCCTTGTTGGAACAAATCCAAGTCAAGGAAATATCTATAATCCTGACTTGTCTTCTGCTGTCGAACCAATCTCCCAGTCAGGTCAATCTTTGCCTTCAGTATCCTGAGCACTAATTTTAGCCCACACTAATCACAGTGTTCCAGGAAACTGCAGCAGGGACTGAGACAAAATCAGATTGCTGTTGGTCGAACACTCGTGTTGCTTTATCTAGCATTACCACGGCCAATCGGTGAAATGAAATGTACCTGATTGGATGATCCAAATCCAGACTCTGGCCTTTCACAGCTACGGAGGTCCTTGATCTTTGTCACCTGGTTATTGGCAGTTTCATAGGTGACTCTGCAGTTGCCAGATACATCAAACTAATAAAAGGAAAGTGGAATTGATAAACATTTGAGAACAAGAGGTCATTGTTTAAACACAAAGGGTTACCCATTTAAAACACAGAAGAGGAAACATATTTTCTCTCAGAAGTTTGTGAACCTTTGGAATTCTTTTCCTCAAAAGGCAGTAGATGCAGAACCTTTAAATATTTTTAAGGCAGAAGTTAATAGATTTTCGATTACCAAAGGGATGAAAGATTATTGGCAATCTGAAGCAACATGGAATTTAGGTTAAAATCAGGTCAGCCAAAATCTTATGAACTGCAGAGTGGGCTCAAAGGGGGAGAATAGCCTAGTCTTGTTCGTATCTTCATTATTGATTTGTCCTTGATGACTTGAAAGCTAAACACTAGAAATCTGAAATGGTGGATAGAAAATGGCAGAAATATTCAGCAGTTCAGGCCAGTCTCCGTGGAGAAAGGCAGAGTTAGCATTTCGGATTGGTGGCCTTTCACCACACATTAGGAAAGAAGACCAGAGCTTTCCCAGTTTGGACATGAGGCCTCCAGGTCTACAGCACGCCTGGAGGAACTGGGCCCCTGCTCCTTACAGTAGAGAAAGTGAAGGAGAAATTAGATGGAGGTTTTACAGATCATAAACAATTTACAATGGAGAGAAAGCACTTCCAGCAGGAGGAAGAGTTGATCACTAAAGGACTCAGATTGAAGATGATTGGCAAAAAGTATGAGAGGTGAGACGAGAAATCTTTTTACTGGCACTTTGAGTTATTGTCAGCTTGGAACACACCGTCTGACAGGATGGTGGATACAGAACCAACTGTCATGATCAGCAAGCAATCGGATAAATTCTTGAAGTGAAAAAAGACTCCAGGGCTGAGTGGAAGGAGTAGGGAAATGGGATTAAGTGGTAGTTCTATCAAGGCATTATGCATCTATTAAGCTTCTTCTGCACTGTACCATTCGATGTTTTGAACAGCATTGCCTAAGACGTGATAGCTCAAGTTATACAGAGAGTAGATGTATGGAGACCTTGGAATGCAGGTTCAGAGCTTCTTGAAAGTGGAGTCACAGGTAGATAGGATAGTGAAGGCAGTGTTTGGTATGATTTCCTTTATTGGTCAGAGTATTGAGCACAGGAGTTGGGAGGTCATGTTGCAGCTGTACAGGACATTGGTTAGGCCACTGTTGGAATATTGCGTACAATTCTGGTCTCCTTTCTATTGGAAAGATGTTGTGAAACTTGAAAGGGCTCAGAAAAGATGTACAAGGATGTTGCCAGGGTTGGAGGATTTGAGCTACAGGGAGAGGCTGAATAGGCTGGGGCTGTTTTCCCTGGAGCATTGGAGGCTGAGGGGGTGACCTTATAGAGGTCTAGGAAATCATGACGGGCATGGATAGAGTAAACAGACAAGGCCTTTTCCCTGGGGTGGGGGAGTCCAGAACTAGAGGGCATAGGTTCAGGGCGAGAGGGGAAAGGTATAAAAGGGGCAACCTTTTCACACAGAGGGTGGTGCGTGTATGGAATGAGCTGCCAGAGAAAGTGGTGAAAGTGGTACAACTGCAACAGTTAAAAGGCATCTGGATGGGTATATCGATTACAAAGGGGATGAAAAATTATTGGCAATATGAAGCAACACGGAATTTAGGTTAAAATCAGGTCAGCCAAAATCTTATGAACTGGGTTTGGAGGGATATGGGCCGGGTGCTGGCAGGTGGCACTAGATTGGGTTGGAATATCTGGTCAGCATGGACGGGTTGGATCGAAGGGTCTGTTTCCGTGCTGTACATCTCTATGACTCTATGTATGGAGGCTGGTTCCTAAACACGTGCTGTTTATGGCTCTCTTTTCGTCAATATTTTCATTTGATTTGATTTATTATTGCCACATGTACCTGGGTACAGTGAAAAGTTTTGTTTTGTGTGCAGTACAGGCAGATCATACCATACAAAGATCACAGGGTGGTTGAACAGAGTTACGGCTGCAAAGAAAGTGCACAAAAAGCAAAATCAACATTAGATTTGAAATTTGAGAGGTCCATTTAGAAGTCTGATTACAGTGGGGAAGAAGCTGTTCTTAAATCTGTTCTTAAATCTGTTAGTCTGTGTGTTTAATCTTTTGTATCTTCTGCCTGAGAGAAGGGGTTGGAAGAGATTATAAACAGTGTGGGAGGGGTCTTTGATTATGTTGGCTACCTCTCCAAGACAATGAGAAGTGAAGATGGAGTCGATGGATGGCAAGGTTGGCTTGTGAGACTAGGCTGTGTTTCTAACTCTCTGTAGAGAGAAGCAAATAGGAATAGCAGTATTCATCTTGTAAAATGATGGTATGTGCTCTGGTAGTCATCTCTGTGCTGGGCATTATCCGGGAGCCCCACTCAGATACATAGGGTTTGGGACAGAGGCCCAATAAATACGGCCCAAGGGTCCCAGGAAGGGAGAGGGGTTGTGCTCCTGATAAATATAATCAGTCTTTGCAGATGTCATTGGCTTAGGATTGGATGCAGGCTGATGGTACAAGCAAGAACCTCTGAGTTGGTGATCTGTCGAGCTGTCCTGCAATAATGTACCTGATATTTTAAACACAATGGGCCGAGATGCACACAAAAGTACAGTGGATGCTGGAAATCTGAAATAAAGTGGCAAAATGTTGCAGCATCTGTGAAGAGAGAAAGAAAGTCAACATTTCAAGTCCAATATGACTCTTCTTTGGATTTGAAAGAGGTGAGAAAATGATGGGTTTTACTTTGCTGATAAACAAGTGACTGGAACTAATGAGGAAGCTGTCCACAGCAAATGAATGAATCATTTATTTACTGAGACGTCAATCTTGAGGATACAGTGAAAAGAGCTTTGTCGCCACAATCCGGTGCCATTACGAGGTACAATAAGGATAAAAAGAAATTATTTAATTAAGAGTTCAGCTTCTTTTCAAATTGGGGGCTCAAGCCCAGGCTTCGGGGGTTCTGCAAAATCTTTGCAAGGTGCTCCAGTCCTCCAGAACTCAAGGTTTCTTTGGAAATAGCAACTAACGCTCTGGCTCTGGGCCTACTGCCAAGAATCCAGGCTCCAGGCCTAATCCCACTAAGAGTCTAGGTTCCGAGCCCACTGCCATCAACAGTCCTGGCTCTGGGCCTACCGCTGCCAGGAGTCCAGGCTCTGGGTCTACTCCCACCAAGAGTCTAGATTTGGGGTCTACTGCCGTCAAGAGTCTACGCTCCGGGTCTACCGCCACCAAGAGTCTAGGCTCCCGGCCTACTGCCATCAAAAGTCCAGGCTCAGGGCCTACCGCTGCCACAAATACAGGCTCCAGGTCTACTGCTGCCAAGAGTTCAGGTTCTGTGTCGAGTCCCACCAAGAGTCCAGGCTCCGGGCCTACCGTCACCAGGAGTCCAGGCTGCAGGCCTACTGCCACCAGGTTTGTCCAGCCTCTGGGCCTACCACCGCCAGGGGTCCAGACTCCGGGCCTACCACCGCCAGGGGTCCAGACTCCGGGCCTACCACCGCCAGGGATCCAGGCCCCGAGCCTACCGCCGCCAGGGGTCCAGGCTCCGGGTCTACCGCCGCCAGGGGTCCAGGCTCCAGGCCTACCACCGCCAGGGGTCCAGGCTCCGGGCCTACCGCCGCCAGGGGTCCAGGCCCCGAGCCAACGCTGCTGCGAGTCCAGGACCCGGGCCTACTGCCGCCAGGAGTCCAGGCTCCAGGCCTACTGCCGCCAGGAGTCCAGGCTCCAGGCCTACTGCTGCCAGGAGTCCAGACTCCAGGCCTACTGCTGCCAGGAGTCCAGGCTCCAGGCCTACTGCTGCCAGGAGTCCAGGCTCCAGGGCTACTGCTGCCAGGAGTCCAGGCTCCAGGCCTACTGCTGCCAGGAGTCCAGGCTCCAGGCCTACTGCTGCCAGGAGTCCAGGCTCCAGGCCTACTGCTGCCAGGAGTCCAGGCTCCAGGCCTACTGCTGCCAGGAGTCCAGGCTCCAGTCCTACTGCTGCCAGGAGTCCAGGCTCCAGGCCTACTGCTGCCAGGAGTCCAGGCTCCAGGCCTACTGCTGCCAGGAGTCCAGGCTCCAGGCCTACTGCTGCCAGGAGTCCAGGCTCCAGGCCTACTGCTGCCAGGAGTCCAGGCTCCAGGCCTACTGCTGCCAGGAGTCCAGGCTCCAGGCCTACTGCTGCCAGGAGTCCAGGCTCCAGGCCTACTGCTGCCAGGGGTCCAGGCTCCAGGCCTACTGCTGCCAGGGGTCCAGGCTCCAGGCCTACTGCTGCCAGGGGTCCAGGCTCCAGGCCTATTGCTGCCAGGGGTCCAGGCTCCGGGCCTACTGCTGCCAGGAGTCCAAGATGTAGGATGCTCCGGGTGGAGCTCATCCACACCATCCATTTCTTTTCTTTTATCTCTCGTGTTTTTTTCTCTCTTCTGTCTTTCTCCTGTTCAGCCAATGGCCTGGAGCAGAGCATGAACTGCACTCAGCGGCCTGGAGCAAAAATGGCTACTGATTGGGAATCAGTAGAGCCCAGTCAGAACATGTGGAAACTCTTGTAGAAAGGATGTAATGTCTATCTCTTTAGCTTTATTTTTTATTTTCCGAACTTACACTCTGTATATCTGTAACGTAGTGTAACTTCTTTTATTTATTCTGTCTATTTTCTGGCTCCAGGTCTACTGCTGCCAGGGGTCCAGGCTCCGGGCCTACTGCTGCCGGGGGTCCAGGCTCCGGGCCTACCATTACTGGGAATCTCAGTCCACAGCACCATCACTGTACCCTGTCAACCTTCTCCGGCCTCAAAGATGAAGAAGAAAAGAAAAAAGATGAAAAGTGCATCGAAGAAACGATGCCACCGGCCTGGAGCATAGAGGCTATGACTAGTTCCTACCATGCCGGCCTCAACTTGAAAGAGCAAAAGACAAAGGCGGCACGAGGGAGGCAAAGGAGAAATAGAGAAGAGAAATAGATGTTAATGATGGGCATAAACAGGAGAAAATGGGTGTGCTGCACTGCAGACAAAGCCAACAAGATGAATACAAGACAGGGGGTGGGAGAGGGAGGTGCTGGGGTGGGGGGAATTGTGTAATCAAACTAGATGATCAGAAACAATGGCATGCCCTGAAGTTATTGAACCCTGAACGCTATTAAGGGCTGAAGCTGAAAATGAGATACTGTTTCACCAGCCTGTGTTGAGCCTTGCTGGAGCACTGTAGCAGTGTGGTGAATTGGTCACTGGGTCACAAGATCCTGGGCACTTCAACAAATACCACGAGAAAGATGTGAAGGTGGTGGTGGTCATTGTCCCCGATGAAGGATGTGGGACGATGGTAATCTCTGGAGGCTGACTGTTTGGAAAGGTATTGGAAGAGGATGGAAATGTTCGTGTGAGGGCACGAGGGTTTATTAAAATGGCAAGCAATTGGAAGGTTAGAGTCATGCTTTCAGACAGAGCAGAGGTGTTCAGGAAAGCAGTCATCCAGTCTGCATTTGTTCTTGCTAATGTAAAGGAGGCGCAGATACATGCAGATTCAGTAGCAACAGCAGTAATTATCTAACTACCTTGAACCTAATCAAAAATATTGAGATAAATTAAAACAATACTTTTGATGCCAATAGCTTACAACCCAAAGAACATGACAATAATGTATTTCTGAGATTGGTTTCCTCGCATGTCAATCCTGATAAGTGCAACTGGTACTGGTTTGATTTTCACCTCCCTTACAGAAATTTTTTAAAATTAGATTTGCTACAGCATGGAAACAGGCCCTTTGGCCCAACAAGACCACACTGACCCAGACGTATTTCCCTACATTTAACCACTGACTGATGCACCATGGGCAATTTAGCATGGCCAAAGCTGCACATCTTTTGGAATGTGGGAGGAAACCAGAGCACCCGGAGGAAACCCACACAGACACGGGAAGAATGTGCAGACTCCAAACAGACAGTCACCCAGGGTTGGAATCGAACCTGGGTCCCTGGTGCAGTGAGGCAGCAGCGCTAACCACTGAGCCACCTTGCCGCCCCAGTATTGTAGTTATGATGTACACAACCAGGTTTCATTAGAAGAGAAAGTGAGGGTGGAAATCAAAAATTATTCAACTGAAATGAGTAGGTTACCTCAGTGACGGTACCCGAATTCAGCTGGAGCTGGAAAAGGCTGACCAGGCCTTGCTTCAGGCTTAAAATGAATCCTGTTTCATCAACAGAGCCATACAGAGCTTTTATCTGAAAGGAATATGGAACAGGTTATCGATGGAAGACTCCACATTTCATCCAGTATCACTCCAAACAAACAACTAGAAACACAGTTCAGGAAAGCTCATAAATTAACACACCGGTAGCCATCAAGAATCATAACAATTTTTAAAAGTTCAATAGTATAGAAGAATGGGAATGATTACGTTAATGGTGAATTATAATGATGATAATGTAGCTCAGACATCTGTGAGTATACAAGGGTTATGCTAATAACTGGGGATTAATTGGTTAATCTGAGGAAATATAAACAGGGGAGCAGTGAGGGCTCTTGTGGCACAGTGGTACTGCCTCTACTTCTAAGGCAGGAGGCCCAGGTTCAAGTCACATCTGCTCCAGAGATGTGTGATTGCTGAACAGATTGATTAAAAAATTCTAAAGGAGGAGGACCACTTGGTTGCGAGGGGTTAACATGAGCTGTGTGACTGAAAAGTCAATAAGCTCCATCCACAAGGAAAAACTGGTCTGAATTCCATTTCTCTAACAGCCTTAACTTCAAATTGACAAAAACAATAATCACGTTACTGAAAAACAGGAATTTTACTTGGGAGCTTTAACCCTAATTTTGTGTAATAGAATGTAAGTAAAGAATTTATTGGAAGTCCTGAGTGCCAGGCAATAGCCACTTTGAGTTAAGTCAGAGTTAGAGATGCAGCAGACTCAGAGGAACGACAGTCCAGCTAATTAAAGCAGCCTCATGAATTCATTTCAGACTGATTTCCTGGTAGGCAGAACTCATGAGGTTACAGTCCATGGCGACACAAGTCACATCACTGGCAATACATGTTAAACTTATATTAATAAAAATCAGTTTAGATCTCAAAAACATACAAATGGTAAGGAACAGAAATGACAGTACCTCATTTAACACTTGAACCTGTTCCTCCTTAGCTACTTTCCTGCACTATTCCTATATCCCTTATCAAAATATGCATCCAAATGTCCAAGATGGCGGCAAGAGTAGGATGCTCCGGGTGGAGCTCATCAAAACCATCCATTTCTTTTCTTTTATCTCTCTTGTGTTTTTTTCTCTCTTCTGTCTTTCTCCTGTTCAGCCAATGGCCTGGAGCAGAGCATGAACTGCACTCAGCGGCCTGGAGCAAAAATGGCTACTGATTGGGAATCAGTAGAGCCCAGTCAGAACATGTGGAAACTCTTGTAGAAAGGCTGTAATGTCTATCTCTTTAGCTTTATTTTTTATTTTCCGAACTTACACTATGTATATCTGTAACGTAGTGTAACTTCTTTTATTTATTCTGTCTATTTTTACGTACCTACATTTTGTGCCTGGGTACTTTGTACCTTCGATGGCGCCATGTGTTGGTGACATTGTAGACTTTTCACTGCACTCCTGTACTTCAGTAACATAAATACACGTGACAATAAACCTAATTCTAAAGTAATAGTCAGAAACCTATTCTTCAGATACCCACAGTGCCTCACCATCCCTGCTGTGGAGAATCTGAAAGATGTGCAGCCCTTAGAGTGAAGAGTTTCTCCTTATTTCAGCGTTGAATAGCCAGCCCCTTACTCTGAGACAGATTCTGAGTTCCAGACTGTTCAGCCAGAGACAACATTCTCCCACAAGTCAATCAGGTCAAGCCCCTAAAGAATTCTGCGTGATTCAATTAATCAGCTTATTTCTTTTTCTTCAAAAGTGTAGGAACGGAGGCAGAGTCTACTTAACGCATCAATTGTTATTAAGCTAAGAACTAATTAATAGGGTGATCTTGGAACAACAATGAAAAAGCACGATCGTTAAAAAAGGGAAGGAAAATCAGGCTGAAGGAAAAACAATGGATTCTGGATTTCCTCTTCTCCATTTCCTGTCATTGTCCAAGTTAAATTTCATACCAAATCTGTTTTTTTATTTGAGGTTGGCTAAGTGAGAAAATGTTTGCCAAGTCACCAGATGCAATCCATACCCCTAATTTTGAAAATGGGGCAAAATGAGAGATAATTACCTTTCCATTATTCCAGTGAAAGATTACAGGTCCTTTCAATCCTGTCATTGCGGTAGGCCCCAGCAAAGACTCAGCAGGAATATCTTTAAAGATGCTTTGACTGTCCATTCGTTCCGATACATTTAATAATTGCACTTCCTGTATCTATTGAACAAGGTAGAGGGAGACACAATGGAAAATGATGCTTGTAATCAAAATCTTAAAGCATTTAACTCCTGCTGATTTGTTAAGAGTACTGCATACCCAAAAGACTTCTTCTAAAATTACAGCTCATTACTTCCTAAACAGATTGCATAGAACCATTGGGTTATAAAGCTTAGAAGGAAGCCACTTAGCCTCTTGTACTTGAGCTGGTTTTTTTGTGAAATCAATCCAATTAGTTACACTCTCCTGCTCTTTGTCATTTTTAAAGTTATTACTGAATCTGCTTCCAATACTTCCACGGTAATTGAGGATAACTTGCCGCATCTTTTACTCCGTCAAATTCCTTCTGGTTGTTACTTTAAATATCCATGTACTATGCTTAACACTTGTGTTCACTGGAAACTGTGTCTCCACACTTGCACTTTTATAATACTGCCGAGAGTGTGGTGCTTCATATAAGCCCTTCATATGCCTGAAACGTCGATTCTCCTGCTTCTTGGCTGCTGCCTGACCTGCTGTGCTTTTCCAGCACCACATTCTCGACTCTGATCTCCAGCATCTATAGTTCTCACTTTCTCCTAGTTTTATAACACTGCATTCAGTTCTGGTCTCCCTGCTCTCGGAAGGCTGTTGTGAAACTTGAAAGGGTTCAGAAATGATTTTCAAGGACGTTGCCAGGGTCAGACTGCGTGACCTATAGGGAGATGCTGAATCAGCTGGGGGTGTTTTCCCTGCAGCATCAGAGGTCGAGGGGTGACCTCATAGACGTTTATAAGATCATGAGGGGCATGGATAGGGTGAAGAGTCAAGGTCTTTTCCCCTGGGTGGGGGAGTCTAAAATGAGATGGCATAGGTTTAAGGTGAGAAGGAAAAGATTTAAAAGGGACCTAGGGGGCAAGCTTTTCATGCAGAGGGTGGTGTGTGTATCAGAGGAAGTGGTGGAAGCTGGTACAATTACAGCATTTAAAAGGCATCTGGATGGGTATATGAATAGGAAGGGTTGAGAGGGATATGGACCAAACGCTGGCAAATGGGACTAGATTAATTTAGGATATCTGATTGGCATGGAGGAGTTGGACTGAAGGGGCTGTTTCCATGCTGCACAGCTTTATGACTCCCTCATGAGTTTGAATCTCCCTTTCATCTTCTCTCTGCTCAAAGGAAACGCATCCCATTTTCCCCCTCTATCTGATTAAGTGGATGACCATTGAAGTGTCTGGCAGTCATTGCAAAACAGCTCCAAATTGAAGTTAAATCTGCAATGTACAAATATTTCTGCACTATCAGTAGCACTTGTACATTCATCAAATAAAACATTAACATCATTAAATTATTTGTGAGACTGGGAATTCCAAACTTTGAAGATTGGAATCTGAAGATGCAGCTGTTAATGTTGGAGCAATGAAAATCTCAGAAATTGAGAAAGTCTGAATTGGGATAAAGTGGAGATCTTAAACGTTTGTTGTGCCAGAAGGTGCTAGACACGTTGGGAGGGAGTGAGACCATGGAGGAATTTAAGGCAAACTCCAGGCATGAAAATGGAAAAAATGTACGTACTTGCAACTGAACAAGTTGCTCATGTTGGTTGCTGCTGTTTTCCCAAACCACATGAAGGCCAACGACAGCTTCGATCCTGAATCCTGATCCTGGCAATGTTTTTGGACTGGATAATGTCTCCAGTAACAAATCCACATTGTACTTATATGTAAACAATGTACCAGATTTGTATGCAAGATCTACAGCTCGTGCTGAGGGGGAGAAAGTACAAAGTGATTATATTTTGTCTAAACAAGCATTTGTGGCAAAAATGACTTCACTTGCTTAAATGAGCTCATAGAGTAGATTTTAACCAAGAGTATTATTTGTCTTAAACATGTTTGAAGTTCTCATTTTTTCTCACATCTATTCAGGATTTGAAAACCCCTTCTCTGTGTTGGTGTAAGGTTCCAGGTTATGGTCTATTGAGTTGTAAGTCACACGACACCAGGTCATAGTCCAACAGATTTATTTAAAATTTCACACTTTCAAAGCACTGCTCCTTCGTCTGTTGGACTATAGCCTGGTGTCATGTGACTTTTGACTTAGTCCACCCTAGTTCAACACCGGCATCACCACATCATGTTCTATTGATACGTATGATGTCAACAAAATCATTAATAATTCTTTGGACATTTGTATCAGTCTCACAGACAGGTCCCAGAAACCTGGTGTCACCACATAACCAACTTTGGGATTCTGTGGTGCGGTGGTAGTGTCCCTACTTTTGTGCCAGGAGGTTCATGACTCACCTGCTCCAAAGGTATGTAATAACATACCTTTGTGGGCGGCACGGTGGCACAGTGGTTAGCACTGCTGCCTCACAGCGCCAGAGACCCGGGTTCAATTCCCGCCTCAGGCGACTGACTGTGTGGAGTTTGCACGCTCTCCCCGTGTCTGCGTGGGTTTCCTCTGGGTGATCCGGTTTCCTCCCACAGTCCAAAGATGTGCAGGTCAGGTGAATTGGCCGTGCTAAATTGCCCGTAGTGTTAGGTAAGGGGTAAATGTAGGGGTATGGGTGGGTTACGCTTCGGCAGGGCGGTGTGGACTTGTTGGGCCGAAGGGCCTGTTTCCACACTGTAAGTAATCTAACCTAAAAAAAAATCTCTGAACAGGCTGATTAAAATAATTTTAACCAACTTGGTCCAGAGGGGCAGTTACATTAGAGGCAGCTTATATAGTTGAGGGAACGTGAGAGTCTTTTTTTAAGTTCAGTCTCAGCATGTGAGTGTTGCTGCCTTGGTCAGCATTTATTGTTGAGAGTGTGGTGCTGGAAAAGTACAACAGGTCAGGGAGCATCCGAGGAGCAGGAGAATCCTGATGAAGGGCTCATACCCAAAAGGTCAATTCTCCTACTCCTCGGACTCTGCCTGACCTGCTGGGCTTTTCCAGCACCACACTCTCGATTCTGATCTCTGGCATCTGCAGTCCTCACTTTCTCCCAGCATTTACTGTCCAGCCCTAATTGTCCAGAAGGCAGTTAAGAGTCACTCACATTGCCATGGGTCTGGAGTCACTAGCCAGGTTAAGTAAAGATGGCAGTTTCCTTGCCTAAAGGGCATTAGTGAACAAGTTGGACTTTTCCTGACATCACAATGGTTTCTTGGTCATTGTTGGACCCCAAATTCCAAATGTGTTTCCAAATTGAATTTGAATTCCCCCATCTGCTACAACAGAACATGACCGGGGTTTCTGGTAAATCATGGGGCAATAGCACCACTCGGCAAATTGCTGAGAGACTGGAGAGATAACTGTGGGATTAGGAATGCCAACTGTTGGAGATGTTCTGGCTATGATTCAATAGTTAGAAGCAGAACCAAATAAGAGCAGTCACCCCGAGCTGCACAGTGAAGGATGGAGGTAGGCGAGAAGATGGAGTCAAGGGCTGAAAAGTGATGAAGAGTTAAATGCTACCACGGTTACAGCCACATGAGCTTGGCGGGAAGCACTTTGTTGCTGTGGAAGGGGTGGAACGCTAAAAGAAGAGATGCAAATGGATGCTCCGAAGAGAAATATGCACTGATCTGGGAAACAGTAATGTGTTTGAAGTTATTTGGAGATGTAAAGAAGGATGAAGATGGGATAACAGTGCATCTGAGCCAAAAGAGGGGTTAAGGCATGTGGAAACGTGATGATGAGAGTTTGGAAAGAGTTGTAAATCGTTCATTTGCTCGATGAGTGTTGGACGTTCAATGGTTGCAAAATAGCAGGTGATGAGTGGACTGTGAAGGGGATCAGTGGTTTGGGATGGTGAGGTATGCAGTTAGAGTTGGGCTTGTCACCAAAGGTCATAGGAGTAGACAGTTCATGGTTAAAGGTTTGAATGGATGGCTGGGAAATTGGGTCAAAGAGTTTATCTGGAGGGAGATGTTATAATATGAGAACTAACACAAGCGTAGAGTGAAGGACAATGTCCCAACTGAATGAAACCAAGAGCAACATTTTTACTGAATTATTAAAGACACACACAGTTACTTGACAGCAGAGAGGAAAGTCTAAAAATTTAACTTGAAACGAAATAATTCAATTCAAGATTCTTTCACCTTTCCTCCTTATCTCTACACAAGATGCTTACACTTCTTGTAACCTACAGCAGTGGAAAAATTAGATCCTTAAGCAAATGAACATTGTGCTCTCTGTATTAGAGAAAATGATATATTATAATTGGGTTATAAACTCAATATTCTCAATTAGCTTCATCCATTTACTTACTCAATCATAGAGTAACAGTGATTATTAATCATTAATTCAATTTCATCTCTGACTGTAGTTTCATGTATTATCCATTTTCATTCTAAATCTGCTAACAACACAACACCTCTTAACAATAAATCTCTGCCGTCACATCCTCATTACCCTGTCAGGTTCAGCTTACGGAGTAATACTTCAAGTACAAACTACAGGAAGAAAAAGGAACATTTCTCATTTGATTATAAACTTTTCTACTTTGCACTAAGTTTAAGGATGAAAAATCTCCAGCTCTGATTGTATTCATGCGAACTGTTGGTGTTCCAAACTCCACATTCCCTTTGATTCCCTTGCCTATCCAGCTCTGCCTTAAAAATATTCAATGACTCTAACTTCATCACCTCTGAGGCAGAGAGTTCCAAAGCTACTCAACTCACACTCTAGAGAGAAACAAAATTCCTCATCTCTGCTTTAAAAGGCTGGCCATTAATTTTAAAACAGTATTGCCTAGTTCTGGACTCACCCACAAAAGGAAACTTCCTTTCCTCTTTATTATCCAATATTACCTCCCCATTCTCCACCTCCAGAGGACAAACACTCACTTGACTTAAGCTTTTTTTCTTTTAGGAACCTATAGAAATTCTTACTATTTGTTTTTACATTTCTAGTTCGCTTCCTGTCATGTTCAAAGTTACTTGGCCTGATAACCTTTTAGTCATTTCAGTTGTTCATTATGTTCTGACCAGCCATTCATCTTTTTATAAATTATATGATTTTCCTTACGTTTGACGCTTTTCTTAACTTGTTTAGTCATACAACATGGAAGCAGACCCTTTGGTCCAACTTGTCCATGCCAACCAAGTGTCCTGAACTAAACTGGGCCCATTTGCTTGCATTTGGTCCATATTCTTCCTTTAGAACTCCTTTATAGTAGAACGCATTCATTCCGAGTATTCTAAAATATCACCTAAATCTCTGCCACAGCTTCTTTACTGGTCCATCTCCTAGCCTCATATTCCAGTTCACTTCAGCTAGCACATGTCCACGTGCTTGCTCTTATTTAAGTTTAAAGGTTTAAGTTTTTGACCCATTCTGCTCCCTTTCAAATTGATATTATGATCACTGCTACCCAAAGGTACCTATGCTCTCAGGTCATTAATTAATCTTATCACATTACATAATAACAAAGTTAGTGTAACCTGCTCTCTTAACATGCTTCTCTGACAAATTATATTCTATGAAATCCTCACTTTTGCCAATAAGATTTTTCAAGTGTGCTTAGATGAGAAAAAATGAAGACTTACGTTTAAACTGTTTCACAACCTGAAAATCTCTATTAGTTACTTATAACCAATTAAGAACTATAGAATGCAGTTATTGTTATAATCATGAATATGCATCAAAATATTGCTAGCATAAGGCACTTGCACAAATATTTTCACATAGGGATATGAAATTAATAGATTTTGGGGTTTACAGAGTAAAGGTGGTTGATCAAACTGCAAACAAAAATTCTGCCACTTGCTAATATCTTCTTAAGTGCATCTGAAGGATTAATGCTGGATTATTGTGAAGCTGTGAGTTATCAGCTCCCTGTCCCTGCACCTCAAGCTTCTCCACAGTTATCCACACTGTGGTTCTGACGATCAGGTTGCTTCCCGGGATATTACTGGATGGGACAGAGTTTACAATCCAGGCGTTGGAAAGACATCAGTAAAACGTTAAAGGGTATTTGTTTGCGCTCACTCGAACTCAGCGAGGACAGGGTCTCACCTTCAACAGACCGTAGTGTGAAGATCGCGAACAACATTGTCCACTCCCTCAAGGCTTTCGGAGACGCCATGCTCTGCTTCCAGAAGAGTCTCACTTTGACACTTGAGCTGAAAACGGCACGGGGGTTTAGCTACAGGGAAGAGGAGGGCTAGAACAGGCAGGGCAGCAAAGGGCTAGAACGTACAGTCTGCCGAACTGGCAGAGGAATTTTTTTGTCTTTTAAAAAAAGACTTGCGAAACTTGCCGGAACTTGCAAAACTTGTTGAAGTTTTGTAATTGACCAGGAGGTCAGTGACTGTATAAGGGCGGCAGTCTCTGTGTGCTACCTCTTCTGTGTTAATTGCTTGTGGGAACGTATCTGCAGCTATACACCAGGGACTATATCTGTGAATTGTCTCTTAGTGTTTGGAAATCTGTATGCTTTTCAGAAAGTTTTTTTGTGTGTGTGGTAACACATATCTTGCCTCACGATCTATTTGGGCGTCTGTGTCGCTAAACTTCTGCTGTTTCCTTAGATGAACAAAGACTGAAAACAGCATTGCAGACTGGTGTAACACTTTCAAACTCCCCAGGAAACAACCTCAGGCAGCTTAGTCTGATAGAGTATTTCGTTTGGAAAGAGAACTGGGACAGCTAGGGAGGAGAAACACAAGTTGGTAGTTAAAAAAAATTACCTGAGTTGGAACAGTATGAGATAGAGATTGGGTAAGAAGGCACTGAATATATTATAGTTTTGGTTAGAAAGAAAACAGATTGTTAAAAAAAAGGATCAAAACTCAGATCAACTATTCAAGGAAATGTGAACAATGAATTTATTTATATATGCATATTATGAAAAATTTGCGGATGCTGGAAATCTGAAATAAAAAAATAGTAAATGCTGGAGAAACTCAGCAGGTTTGACATCATCTATTGAGAGAGAAATGGAGTTATTTTTTCAAGTAAAGTGTGACTCCTTAAAGAAATTCCTCATGGTTTTGAGGAAGAGAGTTTGGATTTGAAACATTAACTCTTGTTTTCCTCTCTACTAATGATCCCAAGCATGCTGAATTTCTCCAGCACTTTCTGATATAGTTAGGTATGTACATAGCAATATATAGGAGGTTGCTTGTAATTCCTCGCAATTGTTTTTAACGTATCTATATTGTATTTAAAATGTGTCCAATTGCTAATGATTACACCAGATTCTTCCACACTGTTGCAGGTTGAGGCCGCACATACAGAGAATGTCTCCTGTCTAACATCTCAAATGATAATTGGTCAATTGGGGGAAACAGAGGGACGGAAATTTGCACATGGTGAGTCTCTGTTAGAGCAGCCCATATTTGAGAGACACAAAATGGCTGACAGCCAAGCTGTCCCTCTAGCCCTGCAGAAAATGGCTGGCAAGTGGTTCTCCAGAAGTAAAACCCTGATCCGGCATTTAAGTGAGATCATGAGTTGATAGAATGGCACCTTTGGACAGGGGGTTATTCCAAGGTGAAAGAGAACCTTACATGAAACAAGAGCTGCAAAAGGACAGTTTGAGAAGAAACATCCAAGCTTAAAGAGTTGTAACAAACATTGAAGGGAAAAGCAAGCTCCCACAGTAACAAACATCAATGAACTGATGGGATTATGGCTGATAAAATTCTGGAGATCAAACAAGTTTGTTAAACTACAACAGTGATTAACTCCAGTCTCATTAATGAAAGGATGTTGTCCCATTAGGTAAAAAGAGTTAGTTATGACATGGCACATAAATCTCATCCCAGAAGACAGTATGTGGTCAGCCTAGGTCCTGGAATGGCTATGAAAACAACAAAATGGCATTTTGCAGTAATTGGTTGTTTATTCAAAATCAATCACAATATTAAGAAGTAGGTTCTACTTAAAGATTCTTCAGATAATCTTTAGAGACAGATTTCAATGTAATTATACATACACCTATATAACAAAAATACAAAGATCACTAAATGCATTGGGGAAACGCTTCAAATCTAGATGTAAAAGTTAACTAGTCTTCGAAAGCTTTCCCTTTATCATTAAAGGAATGCCTAGTGCACACTGTGAGAAACAAACTGCTCACAACTCATTAGCTAAACAATACTAACAGTAGGGGTAGATATAAAATCTTTACATATAACTAACTTGATAGTAGAATTAATAGTATGAATCTTACAGCAGTTAGGAAGAACCAATTGTCTTTTGTATCATTTATAATTAGGACAGTGGGGAATATAAGATGAGTAACTGAATTTGATAGAGATAACAAATGAATACAATGAATAACAGGATTCAAGCAGATCCTTAGAAATAAACAAGTCTGGGACATGTCCGAAAGAGTATAGCCAGTAACTTTGAAATGCAAATTAATAGAATGCATTGAAACAACCTAAGACCTGGTGATTAAAATGTTTGTTAAATATCATGAGATCAAGGGGAACCTAGGGCTGTGCATAGGAGTGTCCATCATTGATTAGGCATTTCACAGGATTGGATGTATAGAATAAGGGGGAAGACACAGTGACCACATTGTATGTGATTATTGTAGCATAAAATATCTAAAATTACTATACTATATTGTGAAAGTCAGAGAGTCATTGACGTCTCTTCTGATCTGAGCCAAAGATTAAGGGGATAGTTGTGCCGTCACGTCAAAGCCAGATTCAGAGGTGGTCTTTATCCTTCTCCCTGCATGATCTGGTGACTGCTCGAATAAAAACCACCATATGCCTGAATTCCACCTGCCCCCTGAATCTTGTCCCTAGTTGGCGGTTTCACTTTTACAATCTCAGTATGAGTTGGTATCTCCAGAAGAAAAGGACAAAAGCAGAGAGAAAAATGAAGATACGAAAGTCTTCTGTATTTGCAATATGGACAGCGCACATCTTTTCTGCTTCACCAAAAACTACACTTTGCTAAAGGACTTTTTGGTCACTAAAATTGAGACCATTAGATTGGCTGCTTCCACTGGGTCCCTTCTCTAGTATCTCACCATCTTGCCTTCTCCCAAGTTCCTCTTGTACATGGACGTTACTGTTATAACCTTACTCCCATTAAACTGATGTCTCTCATTTCACTTCCTGTCTTCCATCGCCGGCTGATATTATAAAAGAATCCCTCACGTCAGGTTCTCTCCTCACTAAATCCATCTCAGGAAACCCCACCCGTGGCTCTCTGTTCCAGCAAACTACTGCACCATTTTACTGCCCTTTTCTTATCAAAGTCCTTGAACATGACTCTTCCCAAAACTATAACTATTTGTTTATGATTGGGCCTCTCCTATAGGTGTTTTCCCTTTGCTGTGGCATACAGAGAGACAGTAATATATCTTTTGACTGTGATCATTATCCAACCTCATCCATTTCTGCCAGCCTGCAGCCTTTTGCACAATCAACCGCATACTTATTCACACTTTAATCAAAGCCAGAGAACCTCCTGCAGTGACTTATATTTCCCAACGACATGTGGCTGTTTGGTATCATCATTTGAAGACATGGTGTCAGGTCCCATTGTGTGCCCACAATGTTCACCTTAACATCACTGCCTCCTCGCTCAACCTCCACTGCAGAGGTGTTGTGTTGCACATGTTGTTAAGTTGCTTTTCCAATATCCAAGTTTGAATTCCCATTATCTAAGCATTGGGAAGGTCAAAGCTACAAGCAGGAAATCGCTTCTTTCATCAAGAATTCCATTTCCCTCTACATTTCCAGCTGGGACAGTACTGCTACCTCATAGCACCAGAGACCCAGGTTCTATTCCACCCTCAGGCAACTGTCTGTGTGGAGTTTGCATGTTCTCCCCGGGTCTGTGTGGGTTTCCTCTGTGTGCTCCAGTTTCCTCCCACAGTCCAAAGATGTGCAGATTAGGTAGATTGGCCATGCTAAATTGTCGATAGTGTCCAGTGATGTGAAAGCTAGGTTGATTAGCCATGGGAAAGGTCATGAGGATAGGGTGAGAGTGGGGTTAGGTTTGGGTGGGGATGCTCTTCAGAGGGTTGGTGCAGACTCTGAGCTAAATAACTTTTTTTCACATTGTAAGGATTCTCTGATTCTAACCTCTGATTCAGGCTGGGCCAAGCTGCAACTCCTATTTGATCCTGAACTGAAATTCCAACGCCATAACCCTTGCATCACAAAGACAGCTTCTACAATTGGTGTATTCTTATCCATCTACACCTCTTCCTTAGGCAATCAGCTGTTGTAAACTTTATCCAGTGTTTGTTGCCTCCAGACCTGACTATTCCCAGATCTGTTGAGATTCTCCAGCTGTATCCTCTCACCTCCCACGTTCCACAGACTTGAGCTCATCCTGAACCCTATCCTTGGTCTCACTAAATCCCATTTGCCTGTCTTCCTTGTGCTCAATAACCTGTATTTGCTCCTGGACCAGTAACACCTAAATTATACAATTCTCACCTTTGTGACAAAATCTCTCCTGGGCCTTAGTCCTCCCTATGTTGGGAGCTCCTCCTGTCCTACAACATTGCATTTTTGCAACTTGGGTCTTTGGTACACCCTCATTCACATTGGCAGCTGTCTGGACTCCAAACCCTTGAATTCCCTCTCCAAAAAGTTCCATTTTCCCCTCTCTCTCTCTCCCTTTAGGATATTACTTGAAGGGTATTTTTCACATCTATCATCTTGTCTCCATGTCTGAGTGTGAATCCTCTGACTGTCCTCAATATCTTTATGGGGCAAGATGAGGAAAGAGGACCCATGAGCTACGTCCATCAGCATGTGGACTAACTTTAAACAGAAATTGCTGGAGAACCTCACCAGACCTGGGAGCATCTGTGGAGAGAGAGTAGAGTAAATGTTTTGGTTCCAGTGACCCTTCAAGGGACCCAGAGATTTGGGATTTTGATCCTGCAGTGGTGAAGGAGTGGTGATATATTTCTAAGTCAAGGTGGTTAGTGGTTTGATGGGGAACTTGCAAGAGATGGTGTTACCATATATCTACTTGTTCCTTGTTCTTGTAGATGTGGCTGTGGGTTTAGAAGATGCTGTCTGAATGCCTTAGTGAATGTTTTGTAAACGCTGAGCATCAGTGATGGCGGGAGTGAATGTTTGTGGATGTGATGCCGATCAAGTGTGGAAAGTGAAAGTAAACATTTTAAGAGAGGAACTGTTATTGTGCATGTTTACTGTTCACACATCTATTGAAGAAAGGCGGAAAATCTTTGATCAATTTCAGGATTAAAGACAGGATTCTTGTCAGAGTGGAGGAACAGTGGGATCTTGGTGTGCAGGTACATAGATCCCTTAAAATTGCCACCCAAGTGGACAGGGTTGTTAAGAAAGCATATGGTGTTTTGGCTTTCATTAACAGGGGGATTGAGTTTAAGGGCAGTGAGATCTTGTTGCAGCTGTATAAAACTTCGGTTAGACCGCACTTGGAATACTGTGTCCAGTTCTGGTCACCCTATTATAGGAAGGATGTGGATGCTTTGGAGAGGGTTCAGAGAAGGTTTACCAGGATGCTGCCTGGAATGGAGGGCTTATCTTACGAAGAGAGGTTGACTGAGCTCGGACTTTTTTCATTGGAAAAAAGAAGGAAGAGAGGGGACCTAAATGAGGTGTACAGGATAATAAGAGGCATAGATAGAGTTGATAGCCAGATACTTTTTCCCAGGGCAGAAATTGTTAACACGAGGGGTCATAGTTTTAAGCTGTTTGGCGGAAAGTATAGAGGGGATGTCAGAGGCGGGTTCTTTACGCAGAGAGTTGTGAGAGCATGGAATGCGTAACCAGCAGCAGTTGTGGAAGCGAGGTCATTGGGGATAGTTAAGAGACTGCTGGACATGCATATGGTCACAGAATTTTGAGGGTTTGTACATTAGGTTTACCTTACATGAGGATCAATGGTCAGCACAACATCGTGGGCTGGAGGGCCTGTTCTGTGCTGTACTGTTCTATGTTCTATGTTCTAAGTGGGCTACTTTATCCTGGATAGTTTCAAATTTCTTGAATGTTGTTGGCGCTGCATTCATCCAGGCAAGTGGGGAGTATTCCATCACACTCCTGACTTGTGCCTTGCTGCTGGTGGACAGGCTTTGAGGAGTCAATAGGTGAGTTACTCACCAAAGAACTTCCACCCTCTGACCTGCTGTTCTGGCTGCAGTACTTATATATTGTTTTATTCATTCAGGGCATTGCTGGCTAGGTCAGAGGGCAGTTAAGAGTCAACCACTTGACTGTGGGTCTGGAGTCACATATAGGCTAGACCAGGTCAAAATGGCAAATTCCTTCACTAAAGGACATTAGTGAACCAGATGAGGTAGGTCCAGTTCAGTTTCCACTTAATGGCACCAGCCAAAATGTTGATGGTGGGAAACTCAGCAGTGGCTATGTCATTGAACATCGAGGGGAGATTGTTAGATCCTCTCTTGTTAAAGATGTTCATTGCCTGATACTTTCTGACATAAATTTGCTCGCCACTTATCAGCTGAGAGTTGTCCAAGTCATGCTGTTTGTGGGAGTATTTTCTGAAGAGTTACAAATAGGACTAAAGAGTGCAATTACTGCAAAGTTAACCTTACAATGAAGGGAAGGTCACTTAATGTATCAGCAGAATGATGACTCCGCTGGCAGTGTCAGATTCCCTCGATACAGCAGTGAAGGGCCACCTAGATGATATACTTGAGTTATGTCAGATATTCTAGAGAGTTGTGTGTTTGAACGTCTTGGTGAGTTAAAGGATAACAATCGATTTTCCTTATGTTATGGAACAGGGGAATTTACTCTTCTGATCTCTGTTCAGTTCTAGTGGTGTCCTGTATTGTGAATTTTCATCCTTAGCCGTTAATTGTGGAAAGGGGTTGCTATAAATATAAAATATACATATCTAGATGCTAACTGCAGTCTGTGCTACGCATTTATTTGGAAAGTTAAGCTCAATCTCATCCACACATTCTATATTAAAGGGAGAGTGATGCATCTTCTCTTTCTGATCTGAGAAACAAGTAACTTTTTATCTAATATAGTAAAAATAGTATAATACTGAAAAGCATTGTTTCCTTCCATATCATTTTATACATACAAAGGAATAAGTTAGAAGCCGGAGTAGACCATTCAGCTCCTCTAGCCTCTTCCACTATTCAATGAGTTCCTAATTGATCTGATTGTTACTAAAATCCACATTCCCCCTACCTCTGCTAACATTTCATTCCTTGCTTAACAAATACCTCTCCACCTCTACCTTATAAATATTCAAAGACACTGCTTCCATACCTTTTCAAGCAAAAAGTTCCAAAGACTCTTAATCTTCTGAAGAACAAAAGTCGAATCTCTGTTTTAAACTGGGAATTCTAATGGCCTGCATGGTGGCTCAGTAGTTAGCATTGCTGCCTCACAGCACCAGGGAGCCAGGTTTGATTTCACCCTTAGGCGACTGTCTGTGTGGTGTTTGCATATTTTCCCCATGTCTGCGTGGGTTTCCTCCCACAATCCAAAGATGTGCAGGTTAGGTGGATTGGCCATGGGAAATGCAGGGTTAAAGGGATGAGGTAGGTTTGGGTGGAATGCTCAGTAAAAAGTGACTCTCTGCAGGCTCGCCCTTGGTGATTCCATGTCCCTCAATCCGGCAATGACTGCCTTTGAGCAAGGGCAACCCAGCCTTGGGACCCTGTTCGCTTTTTGAGCTTCCCTTGTGGGGACTGTCCCACTCTCTGCTGGCTGAATGTCCGAAACGGTGGGGTGACTGTTCTTTAACAGATGCAATGCAGAAATTCACAAAGAACCTTAGAAAGCACCTTCCAAGCATGCAAATACTACCATCTAGAGAGACAAGGGCAGCAGATACATGGGGGCACCACCATGTGAAAGTTCCCCTCCAAACCACTTACCATCCTGACTTGGAAATGCTGTTACCTTCACTGTCACTGGGTCAAAATCCTGGAAATCGCTCCCTCTGGGCATTGTAAGTCTACACACATCAAATGGACTGCAGCAGTTCAAGAAGGCAGCTCTCCACCACCTTCTTGAGGGCAACCAGGGACAGGCATTAAATGCCGGCTCAGCCAGCGATGCCCATGTCCCACAACCAAATTAAAAGAGACTGCCCAATGAAGAGCTTCAATTAACATCTGAACAGGACGGCCTCCCTAACTACTCCCTTCAACTGCATTCACACGCAGCCCAAACCTATTGAGGCTGGGAGATAATGTAAAATGTGGCGCGTAAATAAGATCTGCACAAGCAAAAACTTTTCCGAAATATCAATTATCGCTCTGCCTCAAGGAGAGCTGAGAACTGCATTCTGGTGAGCTGGTTTACCATGGTGACGGTGAGCAGTGCAAGATTTCAATTCCAACATGGCTGAAGGCCAACCAGCACTATTGCTTGTGACAACTAGATCAAATCTAATTAAGGAGGAAACGATCCGGATACAAAAAGCGTGATTTAATTGCAGAGTTAGATTGACAACTAACTACTGCACATACAGCACGGTTGGAGGTCTATTCTCATTGTCTGGAGTTTGAAGACTCAAATTCCAAACCCATTTCTTTACACAGGTTAATTACAAACAACGTCAATGGTTTCCAGGCCACGTATTGAATGCAGTATTTTTCCTTTTCATGCACTTTTGAAAGATGTCGTGACAGTGCTGGTGTTATATAACAATGATGTGCCAGTTACCAGCACCTGCCAAGAGTATTCTGACCCAGCACTGCAAAGGCAAATAAAACCCTTGAGCTTCGTTCAACTTCCCAAGGACGAGGTTTCCCAAAGCACAGTCAGCATGTATACTGCACATTGGTCTTAAATTTCATACTCTTTGGCTACCAACTAACAGCAATTGCCAGCTTCATTAATTGTGGAAACTACTGGCTTTCTGGTCAATGGAGGATCTGCCATTGTGTGATCCAATAGTGACATTGACCCAAAGGAGGTTGTTCATTTCAAACCAATAACATTTCCACAAGACAGAGTATTCCAATACAGAAATAGATGCCTGTTTGTGCTGAGTATTATTCTATCACAGGATAGCCCATGAGGAGTTCATGGTGAACTACTTTCTTGAAACACCTCTGTTCTGGGGTGTAGGTACACTCACAATGTTGTTAGGATGGGAGGTCCAAGAATTCGACCCAACAGCAGTGAAGGAATATTGTCTGAGTTCAATGTCAAAGAAGTGTGTGACTCGGGGTGGGGGTGGGAGGTCACAAGGTTGGGTTCCCCATGTCTTTCTATGTGACAGGGGAACTGGAAGGTTCTGTATGCTCTCCAGTGCATCTTGTGAATGGTGGATGCTTTTTTCAACGTGAACAAATGCGAGGTCTTGCACTTTGGCAAAAAGAATAAAAGCACGGACTACTTTCTAAACGGTGAGGAAATTCGTAAAGCCAAAGTACAAAGGGATCTGGGAGTGCTAGTCGAGGGTTCTCTAAAGGTCAACGTGCAGGTTGAGTCCGTGATTAAGAAAGCGAATGCAATGTTGTCACTTATCTCAAGAGGGTTGGAATATAAAAACACCATTGTGCTACTGAGACTTTGGTTAGGCCCCATTTGGAGTACTGTGTCCAGTTTTGGTCCCCACACCTCAGGAAGGACATACTGGCACTGGAACGTGTCCAGTGGAGATTCACACGGATGATCCCTGGAATGGTTGGTCTAATATATGAGGAACGGCTGAGGATCCTGGGATTGTATTCATTGGAGTTTAGAAGATTAAGGGGAGACTTAATAGAGACGTACAAAATAATACATGGCTTGGAAAGGGTGGACGCTAGGAAATTGTTTCCGTTAGGTGAGGAGACTAGGACCCGTGGACACAGCCTTAAAATTAGAGGGGGTCAATTCAGAACAGAAATGCGGAGACATTTCTTCAGCCAGTGAGTGGTGGGCCTGTGGAATTCATTGCCGCAGAGTGCAGTGGAGGCCGGGACGCTAAATGTCTTCAAGGCAGAGATTGATAGATTCTTGTTGTCTCGAGGAATTAAGGGCTACGGGGAGAATGCGGGTAAGTGGAGTTGAAATGCCCATCAGCCATGATTGAATGGCGGAGTGGACTTGATGGGCCGAATGACCTTAATTCCACTCCTATGTCTTATGGTCTTATGCTGCTGCCACAGTGGGTTAGTGTTCGAAGGAGTGAATATTTAAGGTTATCGATGAGATGCTGATCAAGCAGGCTACATTGTTCTGGATGATGCCAAACTTCCTTGAATGCTTACCATTATAGATACGAAGACAGCATGGTGGCTCAGTGGTTAGCACTGCTTCCTCACAGTGCCAGGGACCTGGGTTCGATTCCAGCTTCGGGTGACAGTCTGTGTGGAGTTTACGCATTCTCCCCATGTCTGTGTGGGTTTCCTCCCACAGTCCATGTGCAGGCTAGGTGGATTGGCCATGCTAAAATGTCCGTGGTATATAGGAATGTGCAGGCTAGGTGGATTAGCCATGAGAAATGCAGAGTGATGGGATGGGTCTGGGTACGATGCCCTTCAAAGGATTGGTGTGTACTCAATGTGCCAATGGCCTACTCCCACACTGTGGAGATGCTACGAGTCTATAATGTTGTTCATACTGAAACAAAGTCTTAAGACTGGACCGACTATAATTAAAGGAATGCATCACCTAGAGAAAGAACCTGAAATTAAAGTCAATTAAAAGATCTGTTTCAAAATGAGAGTTTTCTGAGTAACTTGAGCTTTTTGATTACCTGCCTCATTAGTGATGAGGTTGCTTATTCCGAAATGAATCGATTGATTCTGAGGCAATCTCTGAGCAAAAGCCACAAACCTTCAACACTAAACCGTCAGAATTTGTTGGTTATTGGCATTCTTAGAACACCAGAAAGTACACAAATTAGATTAAGTAGTTGATGTCACTTTCGGCATATTTTCTCTGGAGTTGACTGGGATTTGAAAAGTTCTTTAATTGTTTTCCTTTCAGGTTTGATCTTTCAACAAATATTTTATTGAGACATTTGGGTTTCATAGCATGCTTGATGTTGAGTTAGTGGATTTCGATCTGTGAAATGACCATTAATCAAGCCCTGCAAAAGTTGCTTAGAGGCTTTCTGAGGGAGGACTTAAATCAGATTCTGATGCCACTTTGGATTTTGTAATAGAAACCATCTATCTAGTACTGAATCTTAGACAAAATCGCTCCAGGATTTTCCAGTAAACCACAACTTTATAACTCTGGCGTACTCAGAACAAAATGTATTAAAGAAAAGCAACTTGATTGGTATTGTTTTATCTTGTGCTTTGAGGCAATGCTGTTACCTGCGCATTGACACACTGACCCAGAGTACCTTGGCTGTCTGCACATACACTATCCCTGAGGCTGATTGCTTTTGTCATTCCTTATAAGGCTTATTAACTTGTTATTTACTGTAATGCTCTTTTATTTATATCTGTATATAGGTAAAGTCGCTGTAGTCCCAGAGGACCATAGGGCTTCTCTTTCATCAGTGAGAGAGTTAAAAATCACACAACACCAGGTGATAGTCCAACAGGTTTATTTGGAAATACTAGCTTTCGGAGCGCTGCTCCATCATCAGGGAGCTGTAATTTAGCTCAATATTTTATGCATTTCTGAGTAAATTGAAATAGTCCTTGTGGTATAGGATTGATGTCAATTCTGATTACACTACTCTCATGTCAATAAGAGAGAAGACACCAATCCAGATTGTACATGTGAAGAGAGAAGTCTTAGTCACTACACTCGAGAGCTGTATTTGATAATCTATATACAGCTAGTGCTTTCTGTTGGACTATAACCTGGTGTTGTGTGATTTTTAGCTTTGTTCACCCCAGTCCAATACCGGCACTTCCATATCAGTGAGAGACAACTGGTGATGAGTTCAACCTAAAGGTCGCTTTGCCTTAGTCAAAGGGTGAGATTAAGAAGGTGGGATTTTCATGTTAACCACAGACAGTGCAGAAATTGAACCCATTTTGTTGATGTCACTCTGCATCACAAACCAGTCAAGTAGCCAACTGAGCTCACCGACCCCCTACATCTGTGTTTCGAAGATTATCAAATCCAGCCCTCGAGGGTAGTGACTGAGAGCTGCCTATTCACATGCACAATCTAGATTGGTGTCCTCTCTCTTATTGACATGAGAGTAGTGTAATCAGAATTGACATCAATCCTATACCATTATCTCAATTTACTTCATGAAGTTTAGAAGTTGATAGGTTGCCCACAACTGACATGAAACAAACTGGTCCATGATTGAACAAATTCCTACTCAGTCTTGACTATCTTACTAATACAAAAGTTTGAAAAGGTGCTGGTGATACTCTTTTGTTACTAGAATTAAGAATATGATTGTGCGTCAAGATTCTTTAACAGGCTGTGGCTCCCTATGTTTCTTCAGCCGATTGGGAATGTATGCATGTGGTATATCTTCATTCAATGACCCATGACTGCTGGAACCAATTATGATTTAATGAAATGCAAGTGGTATTGTATTCCATAGTTACAGATTTTTTGGCAAGATGTGGAGTGCTTGTTAATCACTGCAGTAGGCCATGACATTGACACTAAGTTAAACCGGTTTTGATAGTTTTGTGAGGATAAGGTTAAATAGGAAATCACATATGATAGGTTTGTTCCATTTGGTTAAAATAAGCAACGATTTGTAATGTACCTTTTGTTTGTATATACAGATGAACGTAACAGTCCTAGCCCATGTGGGTGCAATTTTAATGTCAGCCTGTAGAATCATATGAGTGAAATTATTCCATAACAAGTTTCCAAGGATGCAAACTATTCATCACTGCTGCCTTACTGAAAATCAAGTGTCCTTCTGTGAAGATCCCAGTCTCTCAGTAAAAATAGAGTCATAGAGCCTTACAGCATAGATACATGCCCTTTGGCCCAAACTAGTCCACCCACGCTAATCCCATTTCCCTGCACTTGACCCATATCCTTCTAATCCTTTCCTATCAATTTAGTTATCCAAATGCCTTTTACATCATAATGTTCCAGCCTCAACCACTTCCACTGGGTGGCACGGTGGCACAGTGGTTAGCACTGCTGCCTCACAGCGCCAGAGATCCGGGCTCAATTCCCGCCTCAGGCGACTAACTGTGTGGAGTTTGCACGTTCTCCCCGTGTCTGCGTGGGTTTCCTCCGGGTGCTCCGGTTTCCTCCCACAGTCCAAAGGTATGCAGGTCAGGTGAATTGGCCATGCTAAATTACCCGTAGTGTTAGGTAGGGGTAGATGTAGGGGTATGGGTGGGTTGTGCTTCGGCGGGGCGGTGTGGACTTGTTGGGCCGAAGGGCCTGTTTCCACACTGTAAGTAATCTAATCTAATCTAATCACTGGCAGCTCATTCCATGTGCGTACCAGCCTCTGTGTAAAAACTTTGCCCCTCAGATTTCTTTTTATTCTTTCCCCTCTAACCCTAGTCCTCGATTCCTCAATCCTGGGAAAAAGATCGAGTGCATTCACCCTATCCATGCCTCTCATGATCTTATGCATCTCTATAAGATCCCCCCTCAGTCTCCTACACTCTAAAGAAGAAAGTCCTAGCTTGTCCATCCTCTCCCTAAAACTTAGACCATTGATTCCTGGCAGTATCCTTGTAAATTTTGTCTGCACCCTTTCCAATTTAATAAGATCCTGCCTATAGCAAGGTGACCAAAACTGAACACAATACTCCAAGTGTGGCCTCACCAATATCCTGTACAATTGCAATATAACTTCTCAACTTCTATACTCAATGCCCTGACTGATGAAGGCCAGTGTGCCAAAAGCCTTCTTCATTGCCCTGTCTACCTGTGACTCCACTTTCAGAGAACCATGCAACTCTGTCACATTACACTCCTTAAGGCCCTACCATTCACCATGAAACCCCTATCTTGGTTTGACTTTCCTAAATGCAAGACCTCACACTTATCTATATTAAACACCATTTGCCATTGCTCAGCTCACTTCCCCAGCTGATCAAGGTCCTGCTGCAATTTCTGATAACCTTCCTCACTGTCCATAACGCCACCTATTTTAGTGTTATCAACAAACTAATTAATCATGCCTTGTACGTTCTCAATCAAATAATGATATAGATAACAAACAACAATGGGCCCAGCACCGATCCCTGAGGTACTCCACCAGTCACAGGCCTCCAGTCCGACAAGCATCCTTCCAATATTACTCTCTGCTTCCTACCATCAAGCCAATTAATGTTTCCAATTTGCCAGCTTCCTCTGGATTCCATACTATCTAACCTTCCAGAGCAGCTTACCATGTGGAACCTTATCAAAGGCATTACTGAAATCCATATAGACTATATCTACCACTCTGACCTCATCAACCTTCCTGGTCACTTTATCAAAGAACTCTAAGAAATTTGTGAGGCACGATCTTCCACTCACAAAGCCATGCTGACTACTCCGAATTAAACCCTGTCTTTCCAAATCCATGTATACCTTATCTCTCAGAATCTTCTCAAGTAACTTACCTCCCATGGATATTAAGATTGCTGGTTTATAGCTCCCAGGTTTTTCTTTGCAGCCCTTCTTGAATAAGGGTACAACATTTGCTGCCCTCCAGTCTTCCAGGACCTTACCCATGGCTAAAGATGATGCAAAAATCAGCCAGGGACCCTGCAATTTCTTCTGCACCCTCTTGCAGTGTTCTTGGATATATCTAGTCAGGATCAGGAGATTTATCTAACTTCATATGTTCTAATACATCCAACATCACCTCCACTGTGATATGGACTGTCTCCAGGATATCACCACTAACATCCCCAAGTTCCCAAGTCTTCATGTCTTTCTCCATGGTAAATACAGAGGAGAGATAATCATTAAGGACCTCACCCAACTCTTGCGGTTTTTACACATACATGTCCACTTTAGTCCTTGAGGGGTCCTGTTCTCTCTCTAGTTAATCTATTTCCTTTAATATACTTAAAGAATCTCTTTGGATTCATCTGAATCTTCTCAGCTAAGGCTATCTCATGCCCCCTTTTGGCCCTCCTGATTTCCTTCTTTAATTAACTCCTGTATTCCTGTATTCCTCCAGGGATTCTCTTGATCCCAGCTGCCTGTACCTGAGCCATATCTCCTTTTTTTCTGGTCAAAGCCTCAATATTTCTTGTTATCCAGAGCTCCCTATTCCTTCCTACCTTGCTCTTCACCCTCACAGCAACATATAGACCCTGAATTCTAGCTATCTCACTTTTAAAGGCCTCCCACTTGCCGGACGTCCCTTTGCCTGCAAACATACTACTCCAATCAACCTCTGCAAGTTGTCCTGTCTAATTTCATCAAAATTCACTTTGCCCCAATTTAGAACATAAACCTGTGGACCAGATTAGTCCCTCTCCATTACTATTTAAAATTAAAAGAACTATGGTCACTGGTCCCAAAGTGCTCCTCCACTGTCACCTCAGTCACCTAACCTGCCCTATTTCCCAAGGGTAGGTTGAGTTTTTGCCCCTCCCTGAGTAGAACCCTCTATATACTGCTTGAGGAAACTTTCTTGAACACTCTTAACAAATTACACCCCATCTAAGCCCTGAAATAATTGAATAAATCGGAATAACCTGATGTAATATTTGTTATCAACACCAACTAAGAGTAACACATAAATCATAAGTGCATTGTAACATACGTAAGAACTAATCTGTTAGAATTGTTGCAGTTAGACCTGGTTAGACCCCACTTGGAATGCTGTGAGCAGATCTGGGCACCACATCTTAGGAAGGAAGATATTGGCCTTGGAGGGAGTACAATGTAAGTTTACAAGAATGATACGCCGACTTCAGGGGTTACATTATGAGGAGATGTGACATAAATTAAGGTTTTTTCCCTCCAGAGTATAGAAGGTTAAGGGGTGATCTGATTGATATCTTAACTGGAAAAGATAGGCTAGATGAAGATAAACTATTTCTACTGTTTGGGGATTCTGGAACTTGAGGGCATGGTCTGAGAATTAGGGCCAGACCATTCAGGAGAGATGTTAGGAAGCACTTCTACACACAAAGTGTAGTTGATGTTTGGAACCTTCCTCCACAAATGGCAAGGGATGTAGGATCAGTTGTTAATTTTAAATCTGAGATCGCTACGTTTTTGTTGAGTAAAGGTATTAATGGGAATGGGCCAAAGGCAGGTGTGTGGAGTTAGTCTACAGATCAGCCATGGTCTCATTGAACAGGCTGGAGGGGCTCACTGGCCTACTCCTGTTTCTATGTTCTCACTGGATTTACTACAATGGTACTGGGACCATCAATGCCTCTATTTCCTCAGAATACTAAGGAAATTCAGAATGTCCACAAAGTCACTTACCAATTTTTATAGATGCACCATAGAAAGCATCCTATCTGGATGCATCACAGCAACTGCTGAGCCCAAGAAATTACAGGGAATTGTGACCACAGCCCAGTCCATAATGCAAACCAGCCTTCCATCCATTGATCTTCCCGCTACCCCAGGAAAACAGCCAACATAATCAAAGACCCTTCTCACCCTGGTTATACTCTTTTCCACCGTCTTCCATCGGGTGGAAGATAAACATGAACCAACGTTTTCAAGAACAGCTTCTTCCTGGCTGTTATCAGACTTTTGAATATATTAAAGTTGATTTTTCTCTGCAGCTGTAACACTATATTCTGCATTCTGTTCTATTAACTTGATGTATGGTATGATTTGCCTGGCTAGCACATAAAACAATACATAGAACATTACAGCACAGTACAGGCCCTTCGGCCCTCGAAGTTGCGCCAACCTGTGGAACCAATCTGAAGCCTATCTAACCTACACTATTCCATTTTCATCCATATGATTATACAATGACCATTTAAATGCCCTTAAGGTTGGTGAGTCTACTACGGTTGCATTCCACGCACCTACTACTCTCTGAGTAAAGAAACTACCTCTGACATCTGTCCTATATCTATCACCCCTCAATTTAAAGCTGTGTCCCTTCGTGCTAGCCATCACCAACCAAGGAAAAAGGCTCTCGCTGTCCACCCTATCTAACCCTCTGATTATCTTATACATCCCAATTAAGTCACCCCTCAAGTTTCTTCTCTCTAATGAAAACAGCCTCAAGTCCATCAGCCTTGCCTTGTAAGTCCCTTCCTCCATACCACGCAACATCCTAGCAAATCTCCTCTGCACCCTTTCCAAAGCTTCCACATCCTTCCTATAATGCGGGGACCAGAACTGTACGCAATACTCCAAGTGCAGCCGCCCCAGAGTTTTGTACAGCTGCAAAATGATCTTGTGGTATCGAAACTCAATCCTTCTACTAATAAAAGCTTACACACTGTATCCCTTCTTAACAACCCTCTCAACTTGGCTGGTAACTTTCAGGGATCTATGTGCATGTACACTGATACCTCTCTGCTCATCTACATGGCAAGACTCTTACCATTAGCCCAGTACTCTTTATTCCTGTTACTCCTTCCAAGTGAATCACCTCACACTCTCCCACATTAAACTCTATTTGCCACCTCTCAGCACAGATCTGCAGCTTATCTATGTCCCTCTGTAACCTACAACATCCTTCGGCACTATCCACAACTCCACCAACCTTAGTGTCATCTGGAAATTTACAAACCCATCCTTCTACGCCCTTATCTAGGTCATTAATAAAAATGACATACAGCAGTGGCCCCAAAACAGATCCTTGCTGTACACTTGCGGTAACTGAACTCCAGGATGAACATTTCCCATCAACCACCACTTTCTGTCTTCTTTCAGCTAGCCAATTGCTGATCCAAACTGCCAAATCACCCTCAATCTCATGCCTGTGTATTTTCTACAATTGCCTACCATGGGGAACCTTATCAAATGCCTTACTGAAATCTAGGTACACCGCATCAACTGTTTTACCCTCATCCACTTGTTTGGTCACCTTCTCAAAGAACCTAATGAGGTTTGTGAGGCACTATGTACTCTTCACAAAACTGTGTTGACTACCCCTAATCAACTTATTCCTTTCTAGATGATTATAAATCCTATCTCTTACAATCTTTACCAACACTTTACCCACAACCGAAGGCTCACTGGTCTATAATTACCAGGGTTGTCTCTACTCCCCTTCGCGAACAAGGTGACAACATTTTCTATCCTCCAATCTTTTGGCACTATTCCTGTAGACAATAATGACATAAAGATGAATGCTAAAGTCTCTGCAGTCTCTTCCCTGGCTTCCCAGAGAATCCCAGGATTAATCCCATGTGGCCCAGGGTACTTATCTATTTTCACACTTTCCAGAATTGCTAACACCTCCTCCTTGTGAACCTCAATCCCATCTGGTCAAGTAGCCTGTATCTCAATATTCTACTGAACAATATTGTCTTTTTCCAGTGTGAATACTGACAAAAAAATATTCATTTAGCACTTCTCCTATCTCTTCGGACTCCATGCACAACTTCCCACTACTGTCTTTGGTTGGCCCTAATCTTACTCTCATCATTCTTTTATTCCTGATATACCAATAGAAAGCTTTAGGGTTTTCCTTGTTCCTATCTGTCAACAACTTCTCATGTCCCCTCCTGGCTCTTCTTAGCTCTCTCTTTAGATCTTTTCTAGCTAAGTTGTAACTGTCAAACACCCTAACTGAGCCTTCATGTCTCATCCTAACATAAGTCTTCTTCTTCCTCTTGACAACAGATTTAACTTCTTTAGTAAACCATGGCTCCCTCACCTGACCCTTTCCTCCCTGCCTGACAGGTACATACTTATCAAGGACACGCAGTAGCTGTTCCTTGAATAAGCTCCACATTTCAGTTGTGCCCATTCCCTGCAGTTTCCTTCCCCATCCTCTGCATCCTAAATCTTGCCTAATCGCATCATAATTGCCTTTCCCTCAGCTATAACTCTTGCCCTGCAGTATATACGTATCTCTTTCCATCACTAAAATAAACCTAACCGAATTGTGGTCACTACCACCAAAGCGCTTACCTACCTCCAAATCTAACACCTGCCCAGGTTCATTACCCAGTACCAAATCCAATGCGGCCTCCCCCCTTGTTGGCCTGCCTACATACCGTGTCAAGAAACCATGCTGCATGCATTGAACAAAAACTGACCCATCTAAACTACTCAAACTGTAGTATTTCCAGTCAACATTTGGAAAGTTAAGGTCCCCCATAACAACTACCCTGTTCCTCTGCTCCTATCCAGAATCATCTTTGCTATACATCTCTAGAACTATTTGGTGGCCTTTAGAAAACTCCCAACAGGGTGACTTCTCCTTTCCTGTTTCTAACCTCAGCCCATACTACCTCAGTCGACGAGTCCTCAAACATCCTTTGTGCCACCGTAATATTGTCCTTGACTAACAATGCCACACCTCCCCCTCTTTTCCTATCTTCTCTGTTCTTACTGAAACATCTAATTCCCGGAATCTGCAACACCCATTCCTAACCCTGCTCTATCCATGTCTCCGAAATTGAAGTCCCAGGTACCACCCATGCTGCATGTTCATGCACCATACTCCATATGCTCCTGGTGTTGAAGTAGACATACTTCAAACCACCTTCCTGCTTGCCGGTGCACTCTTACGACTTTGAAACCAGATTTCTGACCTCACTACTCTCAACCTCCTGGACACTGAAACTACAATTTAGGTGTCCATCCCCCTGCTGAATTAGTTTAAATCCTCCCAAAGAGCATTATCAAATTTCCTCCCCATTGGATATTGATACCCCTCTGGTTCAGGTGCAGATCATCCTGTTTGTAGAGGTCCCACCTACCCCAGAATGAGCACCAATTATCCAGGTATCCAAAACCCTTCCTCCTGCACCATCCCTTTAGCTATGTGTTGAACTCCTCTCCCTCCCTATTCCTCGCCTCGCTAGCAAGTGGCACGGGCAACAAACCTGAGATAAAAACTCCTTTTGTTCTTTTTAGCTCTAAGTTTCCACCCTAGCTCCCTGAATTTCTGCCTTAAATTCCCATTCCTTTTCCAACTTATGTCATTGGTGCCTATGTGGGTCATGACTTGGGGCTTCTCCCCCTCTCTCTTAAGGATCCCTGAAAGACGATCAGAGATATCATGAACCCTGGCACCTGGGAGGCAACACACTAACCGTGAGTCTCTCTTATTCCCACAGAACCTCCTATCTGTCCCCTGAACTATGGAGACCCTAATGACTAATGCTCTGCTCTTCTCCCCCCTTCCCCTCTGAGCAATAGGGACAGATTCTATGCCAGGGACCTGTACCCCATGTCAATCCCCCAACAGTATCCAAAATGGTACATTTGTTATTGAGGGGAACGGCCATAGGGGATCCTTGCACTGCCTGCCGGTTGCCTTTCTGTCCCCTGACTGTAACCCATCTGCCTTTTTCTGAGGTGTGACTACCTCCCTGTAACTCCTCTCAATAGTCCCCTCTGCCTCCCGAATGATCCAAAGTTCATCCAGCTCCAGCTCCGATACTTTTCACTGCAACTCAAGTACAGATAGCAATAATAAAATCAAATCAAATCAAAATCTTCAGTTAGGCCTCCTTAAAGCAGAGAAGATTAAAGTAACGTTAATTGGTAGAATTTAAAATTGTGAGAAACTTGGATAGATTCCATAAGCAAAAATTAGTTCCAGTGGCAGTAAAGTTGGTAACTAGAGAATACAGATTTACGATCATTGGTAAATGTTTCCAGGGAAATGAAATTTGAAACTTATGCAATATAATTATTACAACCTGGAATGCACTGCCTGAAAAGCTGGGAGAGGAAGATCTGAGAGAATTGGATAAATAGGTCTTACCATCCAGTCAGTGTCTGGTGTCTGGGACTAAATGGAATTATGGAATATATTAGCTATTAACTCGGGGATAATTGGGTGAACACTTGACTGAGTGTTTTATAGGGAATAATTGGCCCGTGGGGTTGGAGTTTGTGGAGTGAGAATGGAAATTAAACCAGCATTTAATGTCTGGTATTTAACACTGTGGGAGGGAGCTGGGAATGGAACAAATTGCATTCCCCGGTCTGAAAGCCTACAGAATCACAATGGGCCTGAACGACCTCTTTCTATGCCACTTGGATGTTCTGATGCAATTGGCAAGAATGGTCATCAAGTATTTAAAAATCAAGTCATAAACATGAAAGGAACCTTTGCCAATTCCATTCTTCTGAAGTTTTTGTTTTGATTAGTGAGAAAATCCCTAATGGACATTAAAACAAACTGAAGATAGTTACACAGGTACAATTTGCAAGAAATCACTGCAGACTCCAACCGCTCAATATAAAATGTCAAAGGTAAAACTGAGAATGGTAACTTTAATCAAACTCACTGGATAGGAGTCTGACAGGATCAGGTGAAATACCAGTATGGCTCCCAGGCCAATATTATATTGAGGAAGAATTAAAGAAAGCCAGGCATATATTTAGAGTTGCACTCAATCTTCTCAGTTTTCCAGCAACAGTTAGGCTCAAATTAACCATATGAATCAAAATCTAATACATTCTGAAAATGCAATAATCGCAATTCCAGTTGGCAAAGTAAAACAAAAAAAATTAAAATGTAAAAGCCTAGAACCATTATGGATATTGATCAGTAACACAAAAGAAATTCCCATTTATAATGCAGCCTTTCATAAGTTGGTGGAATGGTGCACGAAATTACACATTGAATGGATCTGATACAACTTACGTCAATAGTATATTGGGAAATGGGTAATGATGCCTCTGCAACATTTAAGAGGCATTTGGATGGGTATATGAATAGGAAGAGTTTGGAGGGATATGGGCCGGGTGCTGGCAGGTGGGGCTAATTAGGTTGGGATATCTGGTCGGCATGGACAGGTTTGATGGAAGGGTCTGTTTCCATGCTGTATATCTCTATGACTCTATGACTCCCAACAAAGTACTCACAGATTGTAGATAATGATAGTCTACAGTGTTGTAAGCAAAGCTACAGTCTTAAAGGGAATGAATCTCTGAGCTTGTTGTATTCATGGGAAACTTTATTGTAACTTCATTCAGATCCTTGTCCTCATTGGCAAATTAAACTTGAAAGGGTTCGGAAAAGATTTACAAGGATGTTGCCAGAGTCGGAGGATTTGAGCTATAGGTTCAATAGGCTGGGGCTGTTTTCTCTGAGGCTGAGGAGTGACTTTATAGAGGTTTATAAAATCATGAGGGGCACGGATAGGATAAACAGATAAGGTAATTTCCCCTGGGTGGGGGAGTCCAGAACTACAGGGCATAGGTTAAGGGTAAGAGGGGCAAGATATAAAAGGAATCCAAGGGACAACTTTTTTCACACAGAGGGTGGTGTGTGTATGGAATGAGCTGCCAGAGGAAGTGGTGAAAGCTGGTACAATTACAACATTTAAAAGGCGTCTGGATGGGTATATGAATAGGAAGGGTTTAGACAAATATGGACCAAGTGCTGGAAAATGGGGCTAGATTAATTTTGGATATCTGTTCAGCATGAACGAGTTGGACCAAAGGTTCTGTTTCCGTGTTGTACATCTCTATGACTGTACTTAACCACATGGGATGAGGGAACACATTTATCTCATTAGCTTGTGCCAGATTCAACCTCAGAGATGCCCTTTGTGTAATCCAGTTGCACATTCTCCCCGTGTCTGCTTGGGTTTCCTCCGGGTGCTCCGGTTTCCTCCCACAGTCCAAAAATGTGCAGGTTAGGTGAATTGGCCATACTAAATTGCCCATAGCATTAGGTGAAGGGGTAAATGTAGGGGAATGGGACTGGGTGGGTGCGCTTCGGCAGGTCGGTGTGGACTTGTTGGGCCGAAGGGCCTGTTTCCACACTGTAAGTAATTTAATCTAAAACCCGACAATAATATTTTACCATAGTTTAAGGATTAAGAAGGAAAACTGCTTTGGTTTAGATTTAATAAAATTACACACCATGATACACAAATAATAGTTATTATTCAGAATAGTGGTGACAAGATGTTGTTCACACAAATGCAAATGTGAACACAATCTCACCACATTAATGTTTAGAGATACAAACTGACACGTTGTACAGCAGTTGAAACAGATAACGAAAGTATTCATCGAGAGAGAAGATGTTGCCTCTCTCACGTCATCAGGTTCACTGGTAGCACGGCGTTGCTTTGGAAGTGTTTTCGCATTGACACATCATCACTGTTCCAACAGAGGGAAAGACAGCTGTCAATTATTGCACAGCAAGATCCCACAGATCTTTGTTAAACTTTTACAAGAAATCATTGCCTGTTTCTCACAACTGGTTTTCGCAAAGACAAGTCCAGTCAAGTGATCAATTGTGTGATTAGCTTTGCTGCAAGTTGCCAATTCTGCATTCATCAATTTCTGTTTCTGAACAGTTAAGACTATTACTTGGAAAATAGTGGTTGCTGTAAATTTGTGGGCGGCACGGTGGCACAGTGGTTAGCACTGCTGCCTCACAGTGCCAGAGAAAGGGTTCAATTCCCGCCTCAGGCGACTGACTGTGTGGAGTTTGCACATTCTCCCCGTGTCTGCGTGGGTTTCCTCCGGATGCTCCGGTTTCCTCCCACAGTCCAAAGATGTGCAGATAAGGTGAATTGGCCATGCTAAATTGCCCGTAGTGTTAGGTAAGGGGTAGATGTAGGGGTATGGGTGGGTTCCGCTTTGGCGGGGCGGTGTGGACTTGTTGGGCCGAAGGGTCTGTTTCCACACTATAAGTAATCTGATCTAAATGTACAGGAACTGAGTTTCCTGGGCATTTGCATGAACCAACAGTTTAAAAAGACTTCAGTTTGTATCTCTGAGATAGAACAAGTGAAAATATAATCTGGTTAACCATAGTTTGATGTACACTATCAGACATTGGATTGGTAATACATTTTACCAGCTCCATATGACATTGCTAACATTGAGAGTATTAAACAATATAACGAGGCAGCTGCTAAATTTAACCTGAGGACTCGAACTTTAAAACTGTTAGCATTATAATCCAATGCTATCTTTATCTCATTACAATTTAAAAAAACATGTCCCTACTTAAACTCCAATCAGACGGACAGACTGATATATTTTCCCCATCCTGAACAGTTTCACTCACACCCTGTGACCCTGTTCAGATCTGAGACTTCCTGTTTTCCATTACTCTGTGGTTCAGAAGACTTGCTTTGATGAACTTGAAGGACTTCAGCATTTCCAATGTGATCTAAATTAAAGGTAGACAAGATTCACAAATAAGAATCATCTATTGGAATTTTATTGAAGAAAATATACAACGCACAACTAGCTACATGTTTAATTGTAACATACCAAATTATTTCAGTATTTGTAATAATTAGTCAATGTATCTCCCATGTTCAGCAGCAATTAACATCTCTCTATTCTGACATCATTATAAATTATTACTAAAACTTATCAATTTGGTCAATAACTAAGGGCAAATACAATTAGGTTCAATGTAATGACAAATTCTGTCTTTCTCTTTAACAAATGGAGCAGCCATTGAAATGGCAGTTCCACAATGTTCCATTCTCATTAGACATCAAGCTTGTGGAGAATTGCAAACACAGCAGCTTCGTTCAAAAAAGGTCCAAAAAATTACAGTTTAACACCGGTGTTTGGGACACTTCAGAAGCAATGAACTAGGAGAAACTTTATTCATTGAGAGAGAAGATGCATGTATGTTGCCTTGGATTATATGGACTGATAGTTAAAGGAGAGTCAACATCTCTTGGGGAGAAAGAAATCATGCTTTATAAACTTATTTGATGAAACGAGAGAGGAGGCCATTGAGGGCAGAGTAGTTGAGTATGTGTTTCTGGACGTTCGGAAGGGAACTAAGACATATTAGAATGGGAAAGCCCTCAGATGGCAATGGTAGCAAAACAACAACATTGACTCATGGCTAGAGAAAAGAGAGTTGTGGAGAATGGTAGCTCTCTGTTCTGGAGAGAGGTACGCAGCAATAATGCCAAGAGTTCAGTACTAGAAATACAGGCTCGATTTAGGAATGTCAAAGTGACACACATCTCAGGTGCAGTCAACAGTGAGGAAAATAGCAATGGACTTCAAGGAGACATAGATTGATGGAAGGGGCGGAGATTTGAGAGATGACGTACCAAGCAGAGAAATATGAGGTGATAGCAGTAATGGGGAGAAACAATTTAGACCAAATGATACCATTTTAGAAGGAGTGGAAGAAGAGAGACATCAGGATGTGTTTATGCACCAGTTTTTGAAGGTTCCATGCCAGATCAATGAAACAGTAAAGTGCATGGACTACTGGGAGTTAAAAGGTGAGACTTTGGGCTGAATTTTCCCTCTCAATATGTCACATGTTGGGAGGCAGATATGTGACTGGACCATGTTTTCAAAGCTGCTGGGCCAAAGTTCACCACCTGCCATTTTCCCCAGGGTCTGACTACTTAAACCCCTGTTGGAATTTCAGGTTTCTTTCCCAAGGTATCTTCATCCCCAGCAAACAAGGTCAGATGTGGTCACACAGGCTACGGAAACACCAGCAAGCAAGTTCATTTGTAAAACTTGGGAGAAATCGGGTGAAACATTAGTTTAAGAGGTTTTGCTGCTACCCCATCATATCCTCACCAAACACTCTCCATCTCCTATGCACCTTCCTTGCCCAATTCCTTGCTCTTCCAATACTCCTACATCTTCTATACCCACCGTATGCAGAACTAGTGACCCAGAGTAACACTGCATGCAGTATTCCTAAAGATGACAAAATAAGCATCAGGCTATGAAAATTCCCATGGAAAAGATTGCGCTTCTTACACCTTCTTGAAATCATAAAGAAAGCTAGCAGTCCTTTGTAAGGTGCATAAATACATTGTCTAGAGAGGTGACAGCATTAGTCAGTTCTCAGCCAGACATTCATAATGAGGCCATCTAGTAACTGTATCAACAGAAGCAGCATGAGCAAGTGGCTAGGCAGTAATATTCATCCAATACACAAGTGCCAGGCAATGACTACCTCCAACAAGACAGAATTTACCATCACCCCTTGACATTCAGCATCATTACCATTGCTGACTCGCCCATTGTCAACATTCTGGGGATAACCGTTGACCAGAAACTGAAGTGGACCAGACATATAAACACTATGGCTACTAAAGCAGGTCAGAGGCTAGACGTTATGTGCAGAGTAAGTCATCTCCTCATTTCCAAAAGCATGTCCACCATCTACAAGGCACAAATCAAGAATGTGATTAAATATCTGCCCTTTTCCCGGTTGAGTGCTGCTACAACAACAGTCAAAGTTTGACAGTATGCAGGATAAAGCAGCTGGTTTGACTTGCACCTACCCACTATTTCCAATGTTCACCTCCTCCACCACGACACAGAATAGTGGCAGACCTTGTATAAAGATGCATCATACCAAGTCAACAGGGCTCCTCCAACAATCCTGTACCTCTACCATTTAGAAGGACAATGGCAGCAGATAGAGGAGAACACCACCCTCTGCACATTCCCTTTCAAGTCACTCACCATCCTGACTTGGAAAAAACTATTTCCATTCCTTCACTTTTGCTGGGTCAAAATCCTGAAACTCCTTTCCTTACAGCACCATTTGTCTCTACATCCCATGGATGGAATCCCTTCCAGAAGACAGCTCACCACCACCCTCATTGAGGTCATTGTTGGATCTGGAGGAAGCTCTGTTAGTCCTCCTGTGCCATCCGCAGTGCTGTAAAATGCACTTGCCTTATGGTCTCCCCATCAAGTTTAACCAGCTGCAATTCCTCAGCTGCGAAAATCCCAGCTCCATGAAACTAAAATAAAAATTGAGCAAAAACACAATTCAGGAGCCTCTTTTAGAAATGCCACAGAGAATCGGCCGTCAGAGACGGTGTGAACTGCAAGGCTCCCAAATGGCCTGTTTCAAAATCAGAATTGGCTGCGTTGCTGGCTGTTTGCATTTAGAATTTATTCCATTCACCAACCCACCCTCTCTTGGGGTGAAAAATCCCTCTAAAAGTGCTTTTCATCTATTTCAAAGTGACAATTAAACAATAAAACTTTCATTGTGTTCTAAAAATTATAAAAACAAACCAGCAATTTTCCTCAATATTTCCCTTCATTTATTTCTCATCCTTTTGCAATATTTCCCATCCCTTCCCTTTGATCTATCCTATGGCTGACCGTGTCTTTTCTGTTATGCACTGCCTCCTTCTCAGTTATTGATGCCCACTCAGCTCAAGGGAGTCACCTGACAAGGAACAGCTTGCTCCTTCCGAGTTGGCTAATAATGCTGTCAGTGATGAGCCTATACTGTGGACAAAAGGACGGCATGGTGGCTCAGTGGTTAGCACTGCTGCCTCAAAGCACCGGGGTCCCAGGTTCGATTCCAGCCTCAGGCGACTGTCTGTGTGGAGTTTGCACATTCTCCCCATGTCTGCATGGGTTTCCTCCCACAGTCCAAAGATGTGCAGGCCAAGTGAATTGGCCATGCTAAATTGCCCATAGTGTTAGGTGCATTAGTCAGAGGGAAATGGGTCTGGGTGGGTTACTCTTCGGAGGGTCAGTGTAGACTGGTTGGGCTGAAGAGTGTTTCCACACTGTAGGGAATCTAATCTAGACTTACAATTAAGCTTTGCAAAGACCCACCAGGATCAAATACAGAAAGAGCTAGAGTCGACAAAGAACTGCAGGTGCTGGAGATCTGAAGCTAAAACAGACATTGCTGGAGATCCTCAGCAGGTCTGGCAGCATCCGAGGGAAGAAAGCAGAGTTAGCATCTCGAGTCCAGTGGCTCTTCATTAGAACTGATAGCAGTGAGGAAGACAAGGGATACGTACTAAAGCCAGAGTGGTGTTGGGGGCAGACTGGGGGAGAGGTGACCAAATATGTGGAATTCAGAGAGACAAAGAAAGGGGTAGGTAAAGGATAGCAGATCAGGACAGGTGGCACGATGGCTCAATGGTTAGCACTGGTGCCTCACAGCTCCAGGGATTCATGTTCGATTCCACCCTTAGGCGACTGTCTATGTGGAGTTTGCACATTCTCCTGGCTTCAGCATGGGTTACCTCCCATGGTCCAAAGACGGGCAGATTAGGTGGATTGGCCATGGGAAATGCACGGTTACAGGGATGGGGAGGAGTTGTTCTGGGTGAGATGCTCTTCAGAGAGTCGGTATGGACTTGAAGGGCTGAATGGCCTACTTCCATGCTGTAGGCATTCTATGACAGAAGAAAAACCGAATGAAAGAATGTGATCATGAGACTAGAAGTACATAGGAAAGGGTGATTGTGCTAAAAGCAAGTCATGTCATAACAGAACTGGGTATGGGGATGGGTTAAAAAAAATAGAAGGATGGAATTAGGCTCTAAAGTTGTTCTCCAACAATTTCTGTTTCGTTACATAAAGAATTCAACTTTTGCTGTGACCTTATAGAGGTTTATAAAATCATGAGGGGTTTGGATAGGGTAAATAGATAAAGCTCTTTTCCCTGGGGTGGGAGAGTCCAGGGCATAGGTTTAAGGTGCGAGGGGAAAGATTTAAAAGGTACCTAAGGGGAACTTTTTTCATGCAGAGGGTGGTGCGTGTATGGAATGAGCTGCCAGAGGAAGTGGTGGAGGCTGATACAATTACATTTAAAAGACATCTGGTTGGGTCAATGAATAGGAAGGGTTTACAGGGATATAGGCCAAGTGCTGGCAAAAGGGACTAGTTTAATTTCAGATATCTGGTCGGAATGGACAATTTGGACTGAAGGAGTGGTTTCCAAGCTATACATCTCTAGCTGAAAAATGTGTTGCTGGAAAAGCGCAGCAGGTCAGGCAGCATCAAAGGAGCAGGAGAATCCAGGAGAATCGACGTTTCGGGCATAAGCCCTTCTTCAGGAATGAGGAAGGTGTGCCAAGCAGGCTAAGATAAAAGGGACAATATCATTAGGCCATTGTATCCCTATAAATGTTATTGTCATGTGTTGTTGAAAGTCATTCAATTAACTTCTATTAGTGGTCTGTTAATTTGGTCAATTCTTTCATGTACAACCTTTCCAGGTTTTTTCTGCTGTGGCTTTTGTTCTGAATGGCATACATTTACGTCCACCTTAAGATATATGGTGCCTTCTCCTGTATATTTTCCCCTCTTAGCGGGAACAAAAGGGCCTATATAGGGCAGTGTTCAGGAACGTTAGCCAGAGGAAGGTTTCGTGTTCTGACTTCCCATGTACCCACTTTATGCGTAAGCCTTGCCATCTCTTTTGGCAACACTAAAGAATGGGGGTTAAAGCAAGTTTTGAGAAGATTTATAGCTCAGGTTGGGGTTCTGGATGTAGGCTTGCTCACTGAGCTGGAAGGTTTGTTTTCAGATGTTTTGTTACCATACTAGGTAACACCTCAGTGTGCCTCCAGTTGAAGCACTGGTGGTTAGCCCATTTTCTATTTATATGTTTAGGTCTCCTTGGGTTGGTGATGTAATTTCCTGTGGGGACATCATTTCCTATGGCGATGTCATTTCCGGTTCTTTTTCTCAGGGGGTGGTAAATGGGATCCAAGTCAATGTGTTTGCTGATACCTATATCTAGAACTTCAACCTGAGCTACAAATCTTCTCAAAACTGATGATGTTCCATACACAGTCGTAATCAATGTATGTACTGCTGACAAGGGGGTTTGAGGAGGTGAGGAGGAAGCTGGCTTGGACAAAAGGCAGCACCAGAGCCAGGATAGAGGGAGGCCGGGAGCAGGAGAGCCCTCTCCAATATGGCATCACTTCACTGCACTGTGGGGGTGGGGGGAGTGATGGCTCTACTCAGGACAGGGACATTTCCCACTCCCCACCACCATCACACACATACACACACCATCGCCATTTCCTTCCAAATGCTTCCATGATATCAGGTTATGACAGAATACATGTGTACCACATGGTTGGTAGCATTTATAATAAATGTACCCTTACATTTTCCTTCTGATACAAATATTCCTGGCCATTTGGCTTTCACTCACTTCCTAAATAATAAAACCTGTGCTTGTGTATCCTCTGCATCTATTGAGCCTCTGGGTATACTCTAGATCACTGAAAACAAAAAATAACAGAGATCACAGCTGGTCAGGCAGATCCAGGAAGAGACAGCAAGCTAATGTTTTGAGTCTAGTTCACAGTGTCTTAACGGTATCGAATGCTGCATTTGTCATTTTCTGGCAACGTTAAAATGGAACAAAACCTCTCACCTGGCTGCTCCTCTTCAATTATTTCTGGCTTCTTTTTGAGGTAATATCTGTATGAATGGAGCACAAGAGAAATTGTTAAACAGAAACAAAGAGTAGATGTTGATGTCACTACCCTGCAGCATTGTAGGAAAACAGTGAATGGTTCTCTGGGTTCTTAATCACCATGATCAAGTGTCTTTGTCTAACTGTTGATACAGAATGGGGGGTCGGTGGGGGGGGTTGCAAGAGCGATGGTGGGGGTGAGTCAGGCAATGGGGTGGGGTACCTTTAGTGATAAGTTCAGGGGCGTTCCTCGCATTTAAATATTGTAACTGTATGTGCATCTACCACTTCCTCTGGCAGTTCATTCCACATTTAAACATGTGAAAAGCTGTCCCTCAGGTGCCTTTTAAATCTTTCTTCTCTCACCTTTAAAACATGCCCGCTATAACAGAAAATCCTGACAAGCAAAAGGACCATCTCAGAGAACCTTACGGTCTGGGGTAATAGAACTGCTTCCCCAGTTCTCATATTCCCCTCCACGCATAAAACCAATGTTTTATTGTCTGTCTGTATGTAATATGGGGATGAAAGGAGGTTTATAAGAGTTCAGAGTTTAAACTAGGGGAGTTATATGTTGACAGTTCATTACTGTTTATTTGTGGTTGGAGTCTACATGCTTGTAATAAATCTTAGTCCTTGTAGGGTACAGAAACCTTAACCATGGTTTCTGTTAGCCTTGGTCTAATAGATAGGTAAATTGGGGATTTGTTACATTTTACTATAGGCCTGAAACACAAGGCAGCAAGTTGAAAGGCTAAAGTTTGAAAGGGGGCGGAAGCTTAGAGAAAATGTATACAATAACATCCTATCAGGCCAGGTTATTCCCAGGGACAGGACAGGATCTGTTACTATCATTGCAACATTATCCAAATCCACGACCCCTGTACTGTCTAGAAGTACAGGAACAGCAGCCAGATCCTTCAAATCACACACCGTCCTGTCTTGGAAATATATTGCTGTTCCTTCCCTATTGCTGGGTCAAAATCCTGGAATTCCCTCCCTAACAGCATTGTGAGTGTATCTGACTGCAGTTGTACAAGAAAGCAGCTCAACACGATGTTCTCATGGCCTGTTAATGCAGGGCAAGTAATGCAGCCTTTGCCAGCAACGTCTTGACACCCGTGATGACTCTCTCATCGGGCTTTAAAAGCTGAGCCATTTTTTTAATCCTCTGGTTGAAACAATTCCTAGCCTTCCAACATTCCAAACACAACATATGCCTGAATAAGAGCAAAATACTGGAAATCTGAAACAAATAGAAAATGCTGAAGAAACTCAGCAGGTCTGGCAGCATCTGTGGAGAGAAAAACAGAGGAACGTTTAAGTGACTTTTTATTTAACCCTTTTACGTGACTCTTGCACGTTTACACCCGAGTGTGGCACCCACACAAACTGTTAGCAACTGAACATACAGCAGCACATGCAATATTGCTTCATTATGAAATAATTATACCTTTTGAATATTAAAACAAGTTGAGGAATACTAAAATATTAGAATGATTATTGCTCCAACTAGATTAATAGGCAGTGACAAAATAAACGATACCTGTTATGTTTTCTCCTATTCAGGGAGGACCTTTCCAGGGCTGAAGCTGTGGGATTATAATCAATCTGCTGTTTTCCTTGGCCTTCTCTACATGCAGCTCTTTGTTGGTATTCAGGGTGACTGCTTGCTAGAGCTGACTGAACCATTCCCAGTACAAAGTCTTTCTCTGCAAACCAATAGTTCTCATTACAATCGCTGATATCCGACAACAGTTCCACTTCATTAAAGAAAGGATTTCTCAAAAGAACTGAATCGCAAAATATCAGAGACCAAAGAGGTCCAGAGTCTGATTTAGGGCAGTGGAAGGTGAAAGGATCTTCCTGGACTCTGTCCTGTTTGCTACAGTCCCTTAGATGCGAGTCAGGGACTAAGGGCAGATCTTCTGAGTGCTAAAGCACTCGTGCCAGGCGAGGTCCTGAGCTAACTTGTGAAAAAGCAGCTACTAAACCCAACAACTTTGATCGCAGCCAGAACCTCAACCTAACTGAGCTAATGATGCCCCCCAGACCCTAAAGACATTAAGATGGTCAGTCCTAGAGTATTTTACCTTGTTGTTTACTGGTTCCACTTGGGTGCATGGTAGCTCAGTGGTTAGCACTACTGCCTCAGTGTCAGGGATGTGGGTTCGATTCCAACCTTGGGCAACCATCTGTTTGGAGTTTGCACATTCTTTCTGAGCTTTCCTCCAGGTGCAGTATTTCTCCCATAGTGCAAAGCTGTGCTGGTTAGGTGGATTGGCCATACTAAATTACCCATGATGTCCAGGGGTGTGTAGGCTAGGTAGATTAGCCATGGGAAATACGGGGATAGGATATAGGGTGTAGGTTAGGATGACCTGCTTCCACACTGCAGGGATTCTATGATTTTATTCTAACTCTTACACAGTGCTCTATGTCCGCCAAGCAAAAGGTCAATGTTTCGCAAAATTGGAATCAATTAGATACTCCTTAGAAAGTGATCAAGAAAAGTTCCAGGATTGTTGTGGATTCCAACTGTTTCACAAATGCCCTTCAGGGAAGGGAGGCCACTATACACAAGACTGCAGGGCCGTGTATTTGAGAAAATCAGTTGAAGACTGATTCTGGAATTAATCTGTGTTCAGTCTAAGATTTATTAACAGAGTGAAATATTCCGATCATATACCTCCTTACTCAACCACACCACAGTATAATCTTTTGTGCAGCTAAAAAATATTGATTGGCATTCAACAACGCCTCCAGCATAATGGCTGTCTGTATTTTTTAATATTTCTGGAAGTGTTAACACATAAAACTGGACTACTTGCCTACCACCCAATGAGTCTCTTTAGTTTTATCCATTTAACATGTTTTTCTAATCAACCTGTTCCGAAATGTTATTATACATCTCTGCAGGAGGTGGGATTTGAACCAAGGCCTTCTGTCCACGGGTAGGAACATTTCTACTGTGCTATGAGGACCCAACAATGACATTTTCATTTATTAATTTTCTTATTAAACTATCTTTCTAATCAACCTATTCAGCAATGTTATAACATGCTTGTGTAGCATGTGGAACTTGAACAGGAGTCTCCCAATCCAGGGGTTGGGACACTACCATTGTGCCACAAGAGAGCCCCTTTCTGCTGACCACTTTTTTGATTAGATTAGATTACTTACAGTGTGGAAACCGTCCCTTCGGCCCGACAAGTCCACGTCGACCCGCTGAAATGCAACCCACCCAGACCCCTACATTTACCCCTTCACCTAACACTATGGGCAATTTAGCATGGCCAATTCACCTGACCTGCACATTTTTGGATTGTGGGAGGAAACCGGAGCACCCGGAGGAAACCCACGCAGACACAGGGAGAATGTGCAAACTCCACACAGAGAGTCGCCTAAGGCAGGAATTGAACCCGGGTCTCTGGCACTGTGAGGCAGCAGTGCTAACCACTGTGCCACCGAGCCATCCAGGTGGGACTTGAACATGAGTCTCCCAGTCCAGGGGTTGGGACACTACCATTGTGCCGCAAGAGGGCCCCTTTCTGCTGACCTATTTTTTCTTGAACATATTTTTCTAATCGCCTGTTCAGCGATGTTATTACACACCTCTGGAGTAGTTGGACTTATACCTGGGTCTCTTGGTCCACGTGTAGAGACAGGTACCACTGCACCACAAGAGAGCCTTGCATAGAATGTATTTTAATTTTAATCTATTTTTCTAATCAATCTGTACATTTTTTAAACTTGTTTTTCTAATCAATCTGTTAAGAGATGTTATTACACACCTCTGGAGCAGGTGGGACCTGAACATAGGCCTCCCAGTCCAGCGATAGAGACACTACCACTGTGCCACAAGAGGGCCCAACAATGACTCTCTTGATATTCTTTGGGAAGTGAGTAAATCAGATGAGCCCAATAAACTAGTTCTCTCTGACTCTAAACGTAGGCAGGGACGTAGTGGAGGTTCTTGTAACTATTTAATTAGTCACATGGGGGATTACTAGTGGTGGTTAGTAGCTTAAAACAAGAAAAAAAACCTCACAAATAAACATCACGGCCATTTCCCTATTGGGCAAGTTGCTCAGTTGTGCAATGTAGCACTTCCGGAGATATAACAAATAAAGGGGGAAAAAAGCCACATAGTAGAGGTCAGTTAGCTGGACAGTTGGTTTGCAATGCAGAGTAATGTCAATAAAGGGGGTTCAGTTCTCGCACCAGCTGAGGTCACCATGAGGGACTCTCCTTTTCACTCTCTCCTCGACTGAGTCGTGGTGACCCTCAGGTTAAACCACCACCAGGTTGTCTCTCTCTATTGAGAGAGCAGTCTATGGTCTGGTAGGACCCTGGCAACTTCATACTAAGTGGGGGCAGCAATATTCTCCCTGTCTCTGAGTCAGGAGGTCCATTTCCAAGTCCCATGTGTTCGAAAAGCTTGTCATTAACATCTCTGAGCAAGATGATTAGGAACTCCTCAGAAAGGGGGCACCGTTAACACCGATTATTAAAACAAAAGTTCAGGGGTTTGTAATAGCATCTCAGGGAAGAACAGAACATAGAAGGGGCACTGTAAAAGAAAAATGAATTTTAACACAAACTTAATAAGATTAAACCAAGATTTAAATGTAGGGGGGAAGCAATGCACTTTAACTTCTGCAGTACTCATGGGTCAGAGAAGAACCATTGGTTCCTACCTGTTCCCTGTCCAAGAGCATACCACTACAGACATAATTAGGGAAGAGAGGCAGGCATTTGGGTCAAAGAAACCCTTCCCACTGCCTGGACATGTTCGCAGCCACTTTGACCAGGCCCAGGAGCAAAGTTTAGAAGCATGGGGATGAGGTGCAGGTGAAAATTAAGTAGCAATCCCTTCGAATATTGCAATTTGAATATTGCAATATGCTAAAGAAAACATCCAATCAATGACCTTCACTTGCAGACAATTACATTGATGTGGAGGTGCTGGTGTTGGACTGGGGTGGACAAAGTTAAAAATCACACAACACCAGGTGATAGTCCAACAGGTTTATTTGGAAGTACTAACTTTCTTAGTGCTGCTCCTTCATCAGATAAAAGTGTCACTAGCTATCTGATGAAGGAGCAGCACTCCGATAGCTTGTACTTCCAAATAAACCTGTTGGACTATAACTTAATGTTGTGTGATTTTTAACTTTGACTAAAAGTACATTGATTATTGATAATTAACGCAACATGTAATTGACTCTTAAAGGTCTCTGGGCAACAGCTCATTCGTAGGTTAGTTTGTAGAAACTACCCAAGAACAAATTTGAAGAAACAATGTCCCAAGGGTGGCATGGTGGCTCAGTGGTTAGCACTGTTGCCTCACCCGGGTTCAAGTCCCACCTCATGCAACTGTCTGTGTGGAGTTTGCACATTCTCCCCGTGTCTGCATGGGTTTCCTCCGGGTGCTCCGATTTCCTCCCATGGTCCAAAACTGTGCAGGTTAGGTGAATTGACCATGCTAAATTGCCCGTAGTGTTAGGTTAAAGGGTAAATGTAGGGGAATGGGTCTGGGTGGGTTGCTTTTCGGAGGGTCCGTGTGGACTTGTTGGGCCGAAGGGACGGTTTCCACACTGTAAATAATTTAATCTAAAGTCCCTACACTGTGGCAGCCAGCTATTTGGCCCATCAAGTCCACAACAACTTCTGAAGAGCTCCCACTCTATCCCTGTAACCCTGCATTTCTCATGGCCTCCACATTCCTGGACATTATTTATCATGGCCAATCCTCCTAACCAGCGCATCTTTGGACTGTGGGAGGAAACCAGAGCACCCAGAGGAGACCTACACAGACATGGAGAGAATGTGCAAACTCCACACAGACAGTCACTCAAGGGTGGAATCAAACCTGGGTCCCTGGTGCTGTGACACAGCAGTGCTAACCACTGAGCCACTATACCACCCAGTTATTGATTAAGTAAACTTGATATAAAATATTTCACGAGTATTATTTTAATGTACATACCTAAGTAAATTGTGCAAAGATGAGGAAAAAAAGTGAGTTGCACAATAGAGCTAGTGAATGGTCCTGTACGAGTTAATTGGAACAAAAGTGTGAGTGACAGACACAGGGTCAAACCACAACCAATTGATCCACCAAGAGCAGAGTTTGCTTACCTCTTTGCCCAGCACAGAGCAGCCATTGCTGAATAGCCGATAATGAGTCAGTCTGTAGGAGCTGGCAGAGCAGTTCCAGGACCTGAGAAAAAAAAACAAACGCAGAAGGTCGGATTGACACTGATACCACGGCGACAGATAAGGATGATATTGGATCGAAATGCAATCGTGTGCAAATGTCAACCCTTGTCTGTCACTGTCATGTGACCTCCACCTTGAGGTACACAACTGTAGGCAAACATCTTGGGTACACTCCAATATAGATCTTGTGTTGAACATATTGCTGCATTGGACACACAGAAAAAACCTGCAATTATGGGGTCAAGTGACACACCTTCCTGATTTGAAACCATATTGTCGTTCCTTAAGTTTTACTGCGTAAAAATCCTGGTACTCTCTCCCTCACAGCACTGTGGGTGTACTGAGCTATATCTTTCATCACACTCTCCCGCAGTGGTTCAAGAAGGTAGCTCACCACCACCTTCTCAAGGGGCAACTAGGGACAGGCATTAAATGCTGTTCAGTCAGAGCCACCCACATCCCAGGAATGAATATGAAGAAAATCAAGGTGTATGAACTAACCCCCTTGGAGGCAATGTTATAGCAGCCCATCGCAGAATGGGGTGTGGGAGATGGTGGGGTGGTGGGGGATGGGAATGCAGTGAGCAGAAGCTCTCAGATCTGCTGAGCATTTCCATCACTTTCTGTTTGCATTTCAGATATCCTGCATCTACTGTGTATTGCTCATTAGTATATGTATCATAAAATCCCTACAGTGTGGAAGCAGGCCATACAATCCACACCAACCTTTGAAGAGAATCCCACCCAGACCTAACCCCTCCCCACTAATTCCGCCCCCCCACCCACCCTATCTCTGCACTTCCCATGGTTAACGCACCTAACCTACACATGCCTGGAGACTATGGGTAATTTAGCATTGTCAATCCACTGAACCTACACATCCCTGGAGACTATGGGTAATTTAGCATGGTCAATCCACCTAACCTACACATCCCTGGAGACTATGAGTAATTTAGCCATGGTCAATCCACCTCACCTACACATCTCTAGAGACTATGGGTAATTTAGCATGGTCAGTCACCTAACCTACACATCACTGAACACTATGGGTAATTTAGCATGGTCTATCCATCCTAACCTGCACATCTTTGGACCATGGGAGGAAACCGAAGTACCTGGAGGAAACCCACTCAGACAAGGGGAAAATGTTCAAACTCCACACGGTTGTCCAAGGTTGGAATCTAGCCTGGGTTCCTGGTGCTGTGAGGCAGCAATGCTAACTGAGCCACCATGCTGCCCTTTACTTTGTTCAATGTTCCAATGGCTTAAACAAATCAAAGCAATCAGGTAGATGTTGTTCCTGAAAAAAGAAAATGTATTTTCTTTACCAGTAACTCGTGGTCCTGAAACAGCACATTGTGTTTACTCCTGTCCCGGACATCATTCCTGGTGGATCGTTGAGAAGTCTGACGGTTCACAGCAGGAGTCGAGTTTGGGATTATCCGACCCGTCTGTGCAGAATATTGAGTTGTTCTCCTTCCTTCTGTCTGTCGGGATACAATAAAACTTGTCCTGTTTGTTTCCTCAGGGAGCAACATCTATTACACTACACGTCAAATCAAATCAACACTTAATTATCATTAAATAGTTCTCTTATGATTTTCCCTCATGACACAATAAGAGTGGAATTGCTAAACGCCATCTATGCATCAACTCTGGATTGCCATAAACATTCAGAAGAATTTATCACATGAGTTCAGTGACATTGACGTGTTATCATAATGTGGTTTATCATACACTTCCCGATGTGCTACAGACCAATGTTACTTCTCTTGAGGCTAAGCAGTACGCTGTTGGAGAAGTGAAAGATGGGCAATTTGAAGCCCCCAACCTTGCTTCCTCACTACCTTGCTAAATGGCTGTATTATTTGGAAGCTGGGGAATACATAGATGTGGAGAATGACTCATCAGTTGGTATGACCCACATGAACTACTCAACTATGACAATACGTTGCTCCTAATACAACTGTCTTTTGTTGGTCTTTCTACCTTTGTCACTAGTAGGTTTCCTCTTCCAATAACCTTTGTTTTTGTGAATTTCAAGCTAATGCGGTCAGCCGCGAGAATACAAACATTTGAAACTTGGCAGCCAGGTGTTCCCTGGTGAATCCTACATGACAACTCAACCAATCAGAGGCCATTTGTAAATCAGTCAGCATCCTCTTCTTATGCTGTGGAAATTGTTGTTCCTTTTTTGAGTTGGTATTCTTGAAATTCTGAGGAGAATGTGAGGATTGCAGATGCTGGAGATCAGAGTCGAGAGAGTGGTGCTGGCAAAGCACAGCAGGTCAGGCAGCATCCAAGGAGCAGGAAAATCGATATTTCGGGCAAAAGCCCTTCATCAGAAATGGAATGCTCCTCGGATGCTGCCTGACCTGCTGTGCTTTTCCAGCACCACTCTAATCTAAACTCTGGTTTCCAGCATTTGCAGTCCTCACTTTTGCCTAGTTGATTTTAACCTTACTGCGAATCCTCTTGCAAGGATGCCTGCCTTGAAGAAGTTTTCCTCCTCTCTCCACAAAAATCTCAGTGAGTCTCTCTCTCTCTCTCACTGCAACCCCCAGGTCATCTCCTCTGCCCTGAAGCTCTTCAACCATGTACTGAAACAGACTTGCTACCACAGCCACATTTGCTTCCTCAGTGCCTGCCTCTGTAACCAACTGATCGCACGTGGACTCACCTCCATTCCTGATGAAGGGCTTTTGCCCGAAACGTCGATTTGCCTGTTCCTCGGATGCTGCCTGACCTGCTGTGCTTTTCTAGCACCACTCTAATCTAAACTGAGATAACAGGGAGTCTAATCAATTAAGTAATGATTCCTGATGAAGGGCTTATGCCTGAAATGTTGCTTCTCCTGCTCCTTCTTGAAATTCTGGGCCTGGCCACAGTAAGATAAGTTTCAACAATGTGTCTCTGTTTCAACAACACATGCTTTGTACTATCACATGCTGGTCTACAACAATTCTGCAAAGCTATGGCAAGGTCCATGACTAAAACAGTACTGACCTCCTTCTGTTCTTCAGGTTGGTCAGGTGCCAGGAGGCAGGCCCTGGTTGTGAATTCCCGTAGTTCATCGCGCCAAGCTTCAGACAATGATTCTGAAATAAATGAAGCCTTCTTTATTACTTTGGCACTGCTAGCAAACTGAATATATTACATGCAGTATGTCAGAATTCTCAGGCACCTTCAATGATCAAGATCCATTCATTGGATTACTTTCTACATATAACTCCTAAGGCCAGGTCTTGATCTACAACATAAAATTTGCTTTTGGCACTTTCAACCAGGGGTTGTTTGGCATCAAGATCAGCATTAACAGATAAGCAGCACCAATTTAACATTTGTATTTTGGATATTCACTCAGACTGATTATCATCTTAGGCTAAATATCAATTTAAAGTATGTTAGTAATTAAGGATAAATATTTTGTTTGATTGTTGTAGGGCAATTCAGCTAAATTTGTGACAATTAACTTATTAGACTCCCTGTTATCCCATAGAATCATGGAATAATACGGCTAGCAAACAGACTCTTTGGTCTAACCTGTCCACGCCAAACATAATTCCAAACTAAATTAGTCCCACCTGCCTGCTCCTGGCCTCGATCCCGCCAAACCTTTCCCATTCCTGTGCTTATCTAAGTTTCTTTTTTTGGTTGTACTGTGGGTGGCATGGTTGCTCAATGGTTAGCACTGATGCCTTGCAGTGCTGGGCACCTGGGTTTGATCCCACTCTTGGGTTACTGCGTGGAATTTGCACATTTTCCCTGTGTCTGCGTGAGGTTTCCTCCAGGTGCTCTGGTTACCTCCCCACAATCCAAAGATGTGCAGGTTAGGTGAATTGGCCATGCTAAGCTGCCCATATTGTGCAGGTTAGGTGCATTAGTCAGAGGTAAATGTAGAGTAATAGGGGAATGGATCTGGGTGGGATACTCTTTGGAGGGTTGGTGTGGACTTGCTAGGCTGAATGGCCTGTAGGGATTCTATATAACTGTGCTACATCCACCACAGAAAGTTCATTCCACACACGAACCACCCTCTGTGTGAAAAAAAGCCCCTTGCCTCCAAGAGGAATTCATGGTCATCTCATCCTTTAATTTTCCCATTGACTGTTTGCTAATATAGCCACTGAGTAAGGAAAGCTTGCTTTTCTCAATTTGAATCTGACCGATTGAGGCTTTGCTATGTAAAAAGGTAGCAATAGTTTGTTTACATTTTCTTTTATTCACTTGTGGGATGTGGGTGTCGCTGGCTGGGCCAGAATTTATTGCCTGTCTCGAAGTGTCCTTCGCAGGTGGGGGTGAGCTGCCTTCTTCAGCGGTTGCAGTGGATTGTAGGTTGACCCACAATGGCCTTGGGGAGGGAGTTCCAGGATTTTGACCCAGTGACAGTGAATGAACAGTGATATATTCCCAACTCAGGGGGGTAAGTGGCTTGGAGGGGAACTTACAGGGGGGGTTGCTCTCATATATCTACTGCCCTTGTCCTTCTAGTTGTGGATTTGGAAGGTGCTGTGTAAGGATCTTCAGTGAATTCCTGCAGTCCCTCTTGTGGTTGGTACACACTGCTGCTATTGAGCATCGGAAGTGGAGGGAGTGGGGGTTTGTGGATACAGTGCCAATCAAGCGGGCTGCTTTGTCCTGGATATTGTGAAGCTTGTTGAATGTTCTTGAAGCTGCACTCATCCAGGCAAGTGGGAAGTATTCCATCACATTCCTGATTTGTGACTTGTAGACGGTGGAGAATCAGGAGGTGAGTTAATCCCTGCAGTGCTCCCAGCCACCTGAACTGCTCTTGTATCCACTGTGTTTATGTGGTGGGTCCAGTTGAGGTTCTAGTCAATGGTAACCCCCAGGATGTTGATAGTTGGGGAATTTCAGTGATGATAACATCACTGAATGTCAGGGGCCGGGGTTACATCTTCAAGACTCCCTGAGTTGCGCCATAGTTTCAATGTGCTTCAAGGCTGCTACCATTGTCCCTGTGCCGAAGAAGTCTTCAGCCTCCTGTCTCAATAACTACCGCCCTGTGCTGACACCCATCATCCTGAAGTGCTTTGAGAGGCTTGCCATGAGGCAGATTAAGATCTTGCTGCTCCCCCCCACCCCACCGGAAACCCTGCAGTTCACATATTGACAAAACCACTCAACAGATGATGCCATTTCCACCACCCTCCATCTGGCCCTCACCCACCTAGAGAAGAAGGGCACCATGTCAGATTACTGTTCATAGATTTTAGTTCTGCATTTAACACTATCATTCCTCAGCACCTGATTAGAAAGCTGAGTCTGCTGGGCCTAAATACCTCCCTTTGTAACTGGATCCTGGAATTCCTGACTGGGCGATCTGTCAGTCCGGATTGGGAACAGCATCTCCGACACCATCACACTGAGGGCTGTGTGCTCAGTCCACTGCTGTTCACCCTGCTGACACACGACTGTGCGACAATGCACAGCTCGAATCACATCATCAAGTTCACTAATGGTATGACTGTAGGGGGTCTCATCAGCACAAACAACGAATCAGCATACAGAGAGGAGGTGCAGAGGCTAACGGACTGGTGCAGAGCCAACGCCCTCTCTCTGAACATGGACAAGATGAAAGTGATAGTTATTGAGTTCAGGAGGGCACAGGTGACCACTTACCACTGGACATCAACTGCTCCTCCATAGAGATTGTGAAGAGCACCAAATTTCTTGGTGTACACCTGGCGGAGAATCTCACCTGGACCCTCAACACCAGCTCCATAGCCAAGAAATCCTAGCAGTGTCTCTACATTCAGTGTAGACTGAGGAAAGCTCACCTCCCACCCCGATCCTCACCACATTCTACAGATGGTTCATTGAGTGTAACCTAATCTGCTGCATCACTGCCTGGTTCGGGGATTACACTGTCTTGGATTCTAAGATCCTACAATGGATAGTGAGGACAGCTGAGAGGATCATCGGGGTCTCTCTCCCCTCCACTACAGACATTTACGTCACACGCTACATCTGAAAGACTAAGAACACTGTGGAAGATCCCACACACCCCTCACTCAAACTCTTCTCCCTCTTGCCATCTGACTGAAGATACTGGAGCATTCAGTCTCTCGCGGCCAGACTGTGCAACAGTTTCTTCCTCCAAACCATCAGGCTCCTTAACACTGTATGATTGGAATCTTTCCCATCTGAAATTCTTTGCACAACTTTGAATTGCTGCTAGAAAAATGTCTATTATTTATCATTCTTCTATTAGATTGTAACTTGTGTGATTTGCACTTTATGCTCAGTACAATTGTGTAGTTTGTGCTGTCCATGGAGCACCCTCAGTCCTGGAGGTACACTGTCTTGTTTTTACTCTATCAGTTGTATATGGTAGAAATTACAAATAAAAGCTACTATACTCAACTTGCCACTTGTCAGTCCAAGTCTGGATAGTGTCCAGGTCTTGTTGCATTTAAATATGGACTGTTTCAGTATCTGAGGAGTCGTGAATAGTGCTGAATACTGTGTAACCATCAGTGAACATCTCACTTCTGATCTTATGATGGAGGGAATGTCATTGATGATGCAGCTGAAGAAGGTTGGGTCCTGGAAAGTACCCTGATGAGTTCCTGCAGCGATGTCCTGGAGCTAAGATAACTGATCTCCAATCACAACAACCATCTTCCAATGTGACAGGTATGACTCTAACAGGTATGGAGTGTGTGCCCCATGATACCCATTGATTACAGTTTTGCGAGGGCTCCTTGATGCCACACCTGGTCAAACGCAGCCTTATTGTCAAGGGCTCTCGAATTCAGTTCTTTTGTCCATGCTTAAACAAAGGCTGTAATGAGGTCAGGAGCTGAGTGACCCTGGCAAAACCCGAACTGGGCGTCGATGAGCAGGTTATTGCTGAGCAGGTGCTGCTTGATAGTGCTGTTGATAACCCCTTCCATCACTTTACAGATGATCAAGAGTAGACTGATGGGGTGGTAATTTGGCTGGGTTGGGTTTGTCCTGCTTTTTATGTATGTGGCATACCTGGGCAATTGTCCTCATTGTCAGATAGATGCCAGTATTGTAACTGTGCAGGAAGAGCTTGGTCAGGGGAGCAGCAGTTTCTGGAGCACAAGTCTTCAGTATAACTGCCAGACCGTTGTCAGGGTCCTTAGCCTTTGCAGTATCCAGTGTCTCCAACTGTTTCTTGAGTGTATCGAGTTGACTGAAGAATGGTATCTGGCTGGGGTCCACTTGAGGAGACCTAAATGGATCATTCACTCAGCACTTCCGGCTGAAGGTTTCTATGAATGCTGTGCCTGATCTTTTGCACAGGTATGTTGAGCCATTCCATAGCTGAGGATGGGGATATTTGTGGAGCCTCCTCCTCCAGTGAGTTGTTTGATTATCTGCCATCATTCACGACTAGATGTGGCAGGACTGCAGAGTTTAGATCTGATCCATTGGGTGTGGGGTCACTTAGCTCTGTCTATTACTTGCTGCTTATGCTTTGATACACAAATAGTCCTGTTTTGTAACTTCACCAGGGTTGACACATCATTCCAGGTTCCCGACATACCTACCTGCATTCTTCATAGAACCAGGGTTGATTCTCTGGCTTGATGGTAATGGTTGAGTAGGGGATATACCAAGCCATGAGGTTACAGATTGTGTAGGAATACAATTCTGCTGCTGTTGATGGTTTACAGCACCTCATAGATGCCCAGTCTAGAGTTGCCAGATCTACTAGAAGTCTAGGACAGTGATAGTGCCACACAACATTATGGAGGTTATACTCAATGTGAAGGTGGGTCTTTGTCCCCACAAGGACTGGGTGGTGGTCGCTCTTACAGATACTGGCATCTGCAGCTGTCGATTGGTAAGGATGAGGTCACGTATGCTTTTCCCTCTTATTGGTTCCCTCACCATCTACCACAGACCCTATCTAGCAGCTATGTTATTTCAGATCCAACCAGCTCGATCAGTAGTTCT